>NC_054379.1:118622015-119230140 GCF_017654675.1 Xenopus laevis
GAAGGATTGCCACACAATCCCAATGTTTATTTTGGACCACTGAAAAGCCACCTTATCACCCTAAAAATGTTATATTCGGCAAATCCAAATGTTCTTTTTTTTGATAATGTCGCAGGTTTTTTTTTCAGTTTAAGTGTATTGCACCAATTTTGAATCTATATATTGGTCTTCCTCTGCACTGACATTGAACTGCACCCATTCAAGAGGAGGCTTAATGGTAGTTTTGGGCGATTTGATTGCCTTGTTCTTAAAGGGATCCTGTCATTGGAAAACATGTTTTTTTCAAAACGCACCAGTTAATAGTGCTACTCCAGCAGAATTCTGCACTGAAATCCATTTCTCAAAAGAGCAAACTGGTTTTTTTATATTCAATTTTGAAATCTGACAATATGTCTAGCCCCATGTCAGATTTCAAATTGAATATAAAAAATCTGTTTGCTCTTTTGAGAAATGGATTTCAGTGCAGAATTCTGCTGGAGCAGCGCTATTAACTGATTCATTTTGGAATTTTTTTTTTCCCCATGACAGTATCCCTTTAAGTAATCCCAAACATATTTGCTTTTCTTCCTTCTGTAAGTGCTTGCTACTGGATGTAGCCCAAAGTATGACTAATGAGTGTTGCATTCAACATGATTTTGAATGATTCTTCTTGTGGCTCATGGGTAAAAAAGGTTGGGGACCCCCAGGCTAAAGGGACTTTTTGACTAGTGCTGTGGTCTAGTAAAGAGCCATGGTAGTGAAATCACCAGTCACTACTTCCAATAGCAAGATAAGGTGAACCATCTGCCTCTACTAGTCACTGTCAAGGACAAACACTGCTCAAAAATGTAAAAATGAGTATTCCTGGGCAGTGGCTGCCATGGGCCCAGTACTGTCATCCCATGATTCACTATGGAACATGGTCAGCAATCACTAAGGTTATTTTGACCATCACCATCCTCCACTGTTAAATAATCCCATATGCCATAGTTTCATGAAGTCCAAGCTCAAGATTTTAAGAAGTCTCTCCATATACAGTAAGCACTGAAAAGCTGCTAGAATGGGGTTCTTTATATTAACAACTAACACCTGTGTTCCAGATACATGCAACATTGATATGAAGTAGTAATAAATTATTTCTAAACTCATTACTGCAAATTTTAACATATTATTCTCTTTCTTTGCATTTTCACATTATGTTTTATTTTCCAAAGTAACTACATATTTTTTCATATATTTTCTTTATTATCCACTGTGTTACGCTGTAAATTGAGACAGATACATTGATTATATTAATATTGATTCTTTACTGTTACGTAGAAAGTATTCTGAGTTAGTATTTTTCCTGCCATGGTCCCATATCTTAGTATTGTTATTTTGTCACTATTTGGTTCATTTTCATTCAAATCCTAGAAAGAGGATCCAGTGTGCCATGGAGTGAGCGCATCCTACAGCTACAAGAACATACAAGAACAGGCATCAGTAATGTTTGTCGCTGTACTTGCAAGGAATGGCAGCAGAAGGGCCCAACCAAGTACCCTTTTGGAAGCCTCTGGTGAAGACCTGAATATCTTTTTGACATTGCATCCTGTGTGTAACCCTAGTCAGCCACTATGTATATCAAATAGAACTTTAAGCACATTTTAAGTTGTTATGAGCACAATTTCAATTCCCTTTTCAATCATCTAAGTCTAATATTCCACAAATTACTAGGCCCTGTGTCCAAAAATATAATTTTTTCTTTATTTGTAAAGTGAATTCATGCATGCATAATTTGCTGTGCAGTTCATAGTTTGCTAGGCCCTTACAAGCTTTATTAAGGCCAAAGCATGTATGTTCTCAGAATAAAGTTTTTTGCAAAAATGAACACCCTGCAAGACTCTCTTATTATAGATTCTAGACCATTTGGCAGGAGATGGTCCTCCAGTATAACACTGGCCACCACAAATAGGGTGTTTATTCAGAGGTAGATCTATGCTTATATGCTTCTTTTTACCCAACTGTATAATAACTGTATAACAACCCCAAATTGAAGAGCCACTGGCACACTAAATGAATCAAGAAGCCAGTGGGACATCCAAGTCCCATCTACAAATCTGTATAGCAGTTTTCAGAAAACACAGGATGGCTGAAACCATTTAAAATGGAATAATTGGTTATTTGCGCTTCTCACACCTTATTATTTCATTAGAACTAAAGTGTTCTATGCGCAGAGTCTAGCCCACATTTTAATAGAACACAGTTAATCAGTCAATAAGGGCAGGTGGAAAAAACACACGTAAATCATACAAACACCATGCAGGCAGTGCCCATTGGAGCCAAAATAGATCCCAAGAACCCAGCACAAGCAATGCCCACTACTGTCACTTTTCAGTATTTCTATGGTTGTTTAGTGTACCTTAGAATGGGACTTCATACCTATTACTTCATATGTGCAGAATAATGAAGGCTACAGGAGGGTTAGCCTCCCCAAAATAATTGCCATTGAAAAGATGAACTTCTCTAGACAGTAACCACTTAGTAGGTCCCAACCACACAAAACCACCGTCTCCTATGTATACCTTTATGCATCCTCTTTATATATTCTTTCAAAAAATGTAAATCTGGCACTACCACTTGGCACACAATGTATGAAACATGCCCAGCAATCTTAATGCCAAACACAATGAACCTGTGTGATGCAACTGCCTACACGTCTGCTCTATTTCCAGGAGCAAGTACAAATGTAACAGTAAAAAAGGTTTTCCCTATGCTGGCTGCTTGTATACTATTTCATTTTCAACACAATATGGAGGCCTAAACAGTGGTAGAATCATTCCCCTTGCTTTAGCTATTTGCGAATAGATTTTCAGCAGGGTTTGCTCAATTTATTTTGTTTACACTGCACTGGCTGAAACTTACACTAGCATCAGATCAATATGTTGCAGTTAAAGAGCTGGAATATCATCTATGCCATTGCGATTTCTTTGAACGAGATAATCCACTATAACAAGCAGAACGTAGAGCTAATTCAGTAAAATATCTCACTTCTGATCTCTGATCAATAGTCCATCAACAGGTAATTGAACACTTTAATGGGAGATTTTATCCCTAAAAATCAACTCTCTATCTATAGCTCATTGAACTTTTTCGAAAGGCTGTCTGTATTTAGCTGAAATTCCCCTGGTGATATTCTTATTTCAAAATGTAGCATTATTAAAATACATAAATATTAAAGCACAATTAATGTGACATGAGGTTATCAAGGGAAATATGTCTATAATGAAAATGACACATAAAATATCTTAAATTGACCTTCTTCCCTACCACCCAACTTTTACACTAATGCAGTAACAGTAGAATAAGTACATGGGTCTTTTATTTTAACCCTTGGGCCCCATGATTTCTGTTTAGCTTCTAAATGAACCACAGAAGGGGGGGGGGGTAGCATAATTATAGTAAAAGAGCTCCAAAGTGTATAATATTGCCTTTGCATATAACCATTCTGACATAACGTATTTATGAACTTTGCCTAATTTGGAAATTAGGAATTTGGGATTAATAAGAAAGTAGTTTTCGGTATCTGTTTATATTACCTTGCCAAAATAGCTGGTGGTGATAATCCCTTCCAAGACAATTCTAAAACAAGTGAAATGTCTTGGTTGACCTCCCCTTTAAGATTAGTTTGGTATAAAGTATAAAGACCGAACGTTCGGATTACCCCCGATATAGCCATGCCGTTAGTGGCATATCGGGGAAAGAACCGCTCGTTTGGCGATGTCACCAAATGAGCGGATCTTTGAGTCTATGGCCAGCTTTAGGGCTAACCAGACAATCTGGCATTCAGGACTGTGATTACAACTGGATGTATATAGAACTATGTTTGTAGTATAAGGCTACGGCAGTGGATAACAATTGTCCAGAACTCACATGATTTTGGGTCACAAAAATGGAAATAGGTTTCTATTTACATAAATTGCACTACGTTGTCCCATGTATAACAAGTGAAGGAATATTATGTAGGAAACAGTTAAACAGTACCCATAGAAAAGGACTGCTAATCACAGTCTGACATGAGAACATTCACATTTATGACATAGCACACAGCAGAAGTAATATTGTCAAGGCTTTGCATCTCTTTGTTGTAAACATTACTGATGGCTGCTTTATAATGGAGAGAATTGAAGAGCTTGAAAGAAACCATTATGTGCAAGGGTTTGATAAAAAGGAAAAGCAAGGAGGAAAATTCTGCAGGAAATTTATATCAAGACTCCTCTACCACATATGTCAGATTGAGCTGATGCATTAGTCTAATCTGTAATTGGTGGCACAAGTTGCCTCTAAAAATGCTGCTGCCTCCTTCATAATAATGTGAAAAGCATTCTGGGTAACATGCTGGTATTTAAGAGACCAACAGCTGTTTTTATAATACAATCTGTCAAATAACACAATATGATGTGATAACCTAATAAGAAATATCCAATGAAATTTCTGAAGTGTGCAAAGAGGCATACACTAGTCCTGGAAAGCTGCAAGATGGCAAGATGGCAATATGGCGCTGGAAGTTAAGTACTCCTGGCTAGGGATGTAGCGAACTGCCGATTTGGTGTTCGCGAACGCCGTTCGCGAACACCGGCAAAAAATGCGAACGTTCGCGGACAGTTCGCGAACTTCGAACACCCGCTAAAATCGTTCGATTCGAACGATCGAAGGATTTTAATCATTCGATCGAAGGATTTTCATTCGAATCGAACGATCGAAGCCATTCGATCGAATGCTTTTCATTCGATCGAATGCTTACAATCGTTCGAACGAATGGAAATCGTTCGATTTTTAGCGGTCGAAGGAATTCGAATGGTCGAATGGTCGAACGACTTGTATTCGAATCGAACGCGAACTCAAAATGCGAACGTTCCCAAACGTTCGCGAACATTCGGCGGACGCGAACGGTCGAAGTTCGCGCGAACTAGTTCGCAGCAGAACAGTTCGCTACATCCCTACTCCTGGCTGCTTTTCTATAAAACTGCTGATTTTATACAGAAGAGGATGGTAAAAAGACAGCAAATGTATTCACTACAGGGTGCATAAGAAACTGCCATACAGCAGTAACTCTCAATACCAATGGTGCTCAGTCAATAAGCACTTACTCACTCACTCACAACTTTTTATTGTTCTTTGCCCTGAGCCCTGTGCTTTCAATGTTATAAATTAACTTTTTATGTGCTGTTAAATGTAGCATGGAGTATCATAATTCTGGTGCCATAGATTCTTCATTACTGGGTTGTTTGTTGATCTATGAAATGCTTCAAATTTACTGGCAATAATAATAGGACATGACCCAAACAGAAAGATAAATAAATACATTATTATGATAATCTATTTTTGGGTTCTCAGGGTCACTGACCAGAACTGGAGAATCCTGGCCCAGCAGACAACCCCCCGTTACGAGGATAAGATTCAAGAACTTTATAGAAGTATCTCCGTGAATATGCTCTGTATAGTCCCAGTCCCTTAAAATACAGTACATGTACTTAGTAGTCGTGACAAAGACAACAAATACCAGTCCATTCAGATTCTTTATGTCCAGATGTGTATATGTATGGGACCTGTTATAAAAAAAATGCTTGTGACCTGGGGTTTTCTGGATAAAGGAACTTTGCTGAATTTGGATCTTCCGACCTGAAGTCTACTAGAAAATCATGTAAACATTAAATAAACCCTGGTTTTGTTTCCAATTAGGATTAATTATATTGTAGTTTGGATCAAGTACAAGGTACTGTTTTATTATTACAGAGAAAAATAAAATCATGTTTTGATTTTTTGGATAAAATGGAGTCTATGGGAGATGGCCTCTCCTAATAATTCAGTGCTTTCTCGATAAAGGGTTTCCGGATATCGGATCCCATACCTGTACTAACAGTTCCTCTAATTTCAATGGCTACATATCATTTCCTATATTTTCACATGACATGGCATAGAGAGGAATGTTTTTAGGTTGGGAATATATCCCTATTTATGTCAATAGATTAATGGGTTTCTGATGTTAATACATCTGCTGCTTCCAATAAACAGACACCTGAACCGTTGCTCTGGTGAATAAAAAGCTTAACACATATAGCCATACAAGAACTATTATGTGTATATATCAGTGATAACCCTCTCTCTCTTTTTATATTTACATTTTTGCAATTATATATACCTTCACAACTCTGAAGAAGTGTTGATAGACACGAAATGCGTTAGTTTTTGAGCACCCCACTGCTGTAATTGAATATGTGTGTACTCACAATAAAGCCTTATTGATATTATTGGAGTCTCCACTCTTGGATCAGTGCCTATGTAAGCGAGATATTGGAAGTGCAATATATACCTTCCTTCCATGACTTTCCCAGTAACCATGTTGCAATATTGTGTTTTTATCCATTAGCATGACAAGATATATATATATATATATATATATATATATATATATATATATATATCAAACAAAAAAGTCCAGACCACTTGCTTAATGAAACAAAAAAGGTTTTTTACCAAGCAAGAAATTGCATTGCAACGTTTCGAAGCTCCCGCTTCTTTATCAAGCATACATGATCACAATGACATCACATCCTATATAGGGTCATGGGCATAGACTCCGCCCACCCTCATGTTAAACAAATCAAGCATAACCCCATAATATCAAAAGGAATCACCCAAAATTAGAAAAATTCGAAAACATTTTTTAACATTTTTTCAAACACTGTTAGCATAATTCTTATATATGTCTGGTTATGCTTCAAATAGATTTTTAGTCACAATTATATAGGAACACCATACAATGGTTTCACTTAAAGTAGAGAAACAATGTAACATATAGGATATGTAATGTCATGACGTCCCAAATTTACCCCTTCCTATAACGATGTATCATACTCATATAAAAGCATGCAGATCATACTCTCTATTGAGTCCCTTTGGATGTAATGTTTGTAATGTATGGATCCAAAATTTTTCCCTTTTCTGGAGTTGTAGGAGTCTGTTGCCCCCCCGACGTGGGGGGGCAACTGACTCCAACACAAGAAACCTCAAGGTTGCTACCGAATGTCGTGCTGCATGAAAGTGCGCCGGAACCGGTAACTTCAGTACCTCCTTTCTGATGGTTGATTTGTGCTGGCTAATCCTATCACGGATTGGTTGAATGGTCTCACCTACATAGGCCAACCCACAGGGACACTTCAGCATATATACTATGTATTCAGTGTCACACGTATAATGGTCTTGTATCTCGAATTTCCGCCCTGTATGAGGATGTGTAAAAGCATTTGTGCGTATGACACTGGAGCATTGATTGCATCTACCACACGGGTACATGCCATTTCTCAAAGGTGCTAAAAGTCTCTGCGGGTTGGTCCGTGCAGTGCCTAGATCTGCCTTAACCAATCTGTCCCTCAAACTCCTCGGGCGTTTATACGACAAGAGGGGGGGTGCTTGAAATTCCAGAATATCTGGGTAAGCTTTTTGTAATAAGGGCCAGTGTTTATAAATAATTTGATGTATCTTACGTGTGCTTGGGTGATACGTGTGCACGAACGGTATACGTCTTGTCTTCGACACCTCTGGTACTTTTTCCTGTATAATAGAATCCCGATGTAGTTCCCTGACTCTTGCTACCTCCTGATTAAGTAGTGTACTCGGGTACCCCCTCTGTGTAAATTTAGTTGTCATCTCCGTCAAACGTTCAGTAAGATTCTCTTCCTCCGAAACTATTCGTTTAACACGCAACAGTTGCGACCTGGGGAGAGAGGAGATGTTAGCCCTCGGGTGTGAGCTATCAAACCGTAATAGGTTATTCCTATCAGTTTAACAAATAAATCAGTGTGCAATTGTCTTCCTTTCCGGTACACTGTAGTATCTAGAAATGTCACCATCTCTTCACTATACGCATATGTGAATGTAATGGTTGGAATGCAGGTATCCAAGTATGACTTAAACTCCGACAGGGATCCATCGTCACCCCTCCATACTACCAACAAATCGTCGATATAGCGCCACCACTTAAGGCAATGCCTCTGGAATAGTTCATGTGTATAGACATATGTGTCTTCAAAATAATTCATGAAAATGTTGGCGTACGTAGGAGCGACGTTGGATCCCATCGCGGTACCCTGTAATTGGAGATAAAATCTATCCTGAAACAAGAAATAGTTTTTATGTAAAACCACAGATAGAAGTTCCATAAAGAAGTTAGTTTGTATTACATCATACTCAGATCTCTCTAACACAGAGCGGACCGCTGCCATGCCCGCCTCATGGGGGATGGAAGTATACAGGCTACTTACATCTAAAGCTGCCAATATTGCCTTCTCCTCACCTACATCCAAGGTCTGTAACGACCTCAAAAAGTAGGATGTATCCTTCACATATGACCGCCCCATAGGTACAAATGGTGCTAATACTTTGTCCAAAAATATCGATAAGGGGGAAAGTATCGAATTGACTCCTGCTACAATAGGTCGCCCTGGGGGGGTTTGTAGATTTTTATACACTTTAGGCAAAGTGTAAAACACAGGAATACACGGAAACTCCTGTGTAAGAAAACCCTTAAGGCCCTCATTGATGATCCCCAAATCCTGATAACGTGACAATATCTCAGATATCAAGCTTGCTATCTCAACTGTCGGATCCTTTTCCAGACACATATACGTATTACCGTCACTCAATTGGCCCAGGGATGGGATCCAACGTCGCTCCTACGTACGCCAACATTTATATGAATTATTTTGAAGACACATATGTCTATACACATGAACTATTCCAGAGGCATTGCTTTAAGTGGTGGCGCTATATCGACGATTTGTTGGTAGTATGGAGGGGTGACGATGGATCTCTGTCGGAGTTTAAGTCATACTTGGATACCTGCATTCCAACCATTACATTCACATATGCGTATAGTGAAGAGATGGTGACATTTCTAGATACTACAGTGTACCGGAAAGGAAGACAATTGCACACTGATTTATTTGTTAAACCAACTGATAGGAATAACCTATTACGGTTTGATAGCTCACACCCGAGGGCTAACATCTCCTCTCTCCCCAGGTCGCAACTGTTGCGTGTTAAACGAATAGTTTCGGAGGAAGAGAATCTTACTGAACGTTTGACGGAGATGACAACTAAATTTACACAGAGGGGGTACCCGAGTACACTACTTAATCAGGAGGTAGCAAGAGTCAGGGAACTACATCGGGATTCTATTATACAGGAAAAAGTACCAGAGGTGTCGAAGACAAGACGTATACCGTTCGTGCACACGTATCACCCAAGCACACGTAAGATACATCAAATTATTTATAAACACTGGCCCTTATTACAAAAAGCTTACCCAGATATTCTGGAATTTCAAGCACCCCCCCTCTTGTCGTATAAACGCCCGAGGAGTTTGAGGGACAGATTGGTTAAGGCAGATCTAGGCACTGCACGGACCAACCCGCAGAGACTTTTAGCACCTTTGAGAAATGGCATGTACCCGTGTGGTAGATGCAATCAATGCTCCAGTGTCATACGCACAAATGCTTTTACACATCCTCATACAGGGCGGAAATTCGAGATACAAGACCATTATACGTGTGACACTGAATACATAGTATATATGCTGAAGTGTCCCTGTGGGTTGGCCTATGTAGGTGAGACCATTCAACCAATCCGTGATAGGATTAGCCAGCACAAATCAACCATCAGAAAGGAGGTACTGAAGTTACCGGTTCCGGTGCACTTTCATGCAGCACGACATTCGGTAGCAACCTTGAGGTTTCTTGTGTTGGAGTCAGTTGCCCCCCCACGTCGGGGGGGCAACAGACTCCTACAACTCCAGAAAAGGGAAAAATTTTGGATCCATACATTACAAACATTACATCCAAAGGGACTCAATAGAGAGTATGATCTGCATGCTTTTATATGAGTATGATACATCGTTATAGGAAGGGGTAAATTTGGGACGTCATGACATTACATATCCTATATGTTACATTGTTTCTCTACTTTAAGTGAAACCATTGTATGGTGTTCCTATATAATTGTGACTAAAAATCTATTTGAAGCATAACCAGACATTTATAAGAATTATGCTAACAGTGTTTGAAAAAATGTTAAAAATGTTTTCGAATTTTTCTAATTTTGGGTGATTCCTTTTGATATTATGGGGTTATGCTTGATTTGTTTAACATGAGGGTGGGCGGAGTCTATGCCCATGACCCTATATAGGATGTGATGTCATTGTGATCATGTATGCTTGATAAAGAAGCGGGAGCTTCGAAACGTTGCAATGCAATTTCTTGCTTGGTAAAAAACCTTTTTTGTTTCATTAAGCAAGTGGTCTGGACTTTTTTGTTTGATATATAATTTGTCCTATTGTGGACTAAGTCACAGACTGGGTCTGCACTCCACTCCATTTTGTACGTATATATATATATATATATATATATATATAATATATCTCCATTATCATTTTATATATATATATATTGGTTGTACAGTGTGTTTATGCAATTGTCAATGGAATCAAAGATCTGGAGCTTTTACTACTGCAAAATATCTTTCTTTGATTAATTATAATTAATGCCATATTTACTTCGGCACAAAGGCATCACAGAATGCTAAGCCAACTCACTGAACCAAACCTGATACTTTATTTCACAGCTGAAAGCTCTGATTTATATTGAAAATGACAGAATTAAGTTGCTGCTGCTATTTTAGGCAGCCAACTGCTTAGGCAAATGTGTTTGGTTCCTAACAGACCCATATATTTTGCGCATGGAGATTTAAGATCGAACCACCAGAGGTTAATATTTTTGAGAGCATGTCGAATTCAGAGAAGATTAGCATCTTCTTTGCTTACATGTTCAGTGTAGTGTAATATGTTTCCCGCTAAAGCCAGATTGGTCACTGGCATCCAACTGAGATCAAAGCATAGGGATGCATACATTTATCTCAGGCGGTACACAGGGGCTTAGCCGCACTTGAGAGCTCTGCTGCCCTGCAGTCTAATAGAAAGCTTAAAGGAAATCAAACACTTGGAAACCAGTATTTCTTAAATCATTTATTGTCCTCAGTATCTTGTGTTGCTTAAAATAAGCCAAAAAAGAGTTAATTTGTATTTCAATCACCTATCAGTGGCTAACCACAAGAATGTAGTTGGTCTTGCCCATGGTCAGTCCACTGCTAACACACAACAATAGAGCAGGGTAAGCTCATGCAGGTACAGGTCGTGCCAAATTAGCAAGGTAACATCCCTGAGTCACTATCTGTGCCAAACATTCCCATTCAAGTGCACCTGTGTATCAAATGAGCAAAAAGGATATAGCGGAATTAGTCCAAGGTAGATTCCCAGTAGCAGAATAAATTATTTTTGTGTTGGCCTGACAAGTCAAGTTAAAGGGGAACTCCATACAACATAACTTAAGATTTTTGAAAAGAAAACATAATTTCAAGCAACTTTGCAATATACATCAAATAAAAAATATGCATACTTTTCATGATCTTTAATCGTTTGGAACAGTTCCCTAAGCCTAGCCCCCTGCTGCTCCTGTCTGACTACTTTGCTGAGCTGGCTGACTACTGTTACTTTGTATTAGCAGCCATCTGTCCTTAGCCTGCATCCTCCAAACCCCACAATTCCCACAAGGAACGGAACTTCACAGTGCAATACATTGTGGGTTATGTAGTTCCTGCATGCTGTCTGTAAGCTGTGGAGAAGTTACATTGTTGTTAAAGCGGGTTGAAAAAAGTTCAACCCCTTCAAATGAAAACCCAGCCTCCATACTTTCACATAAATTATATATACCCATATCTATACTAACTATAGAATTTAGTATCAGAATAGCCTTTGATATTATGTCTGTCCAAGAAATCATCCAAGCCCCTCTTAAAAGCATTAACAGAGTCAGCCATCACAACATCACCTGGGCAGTGCATTTCACAACCTCACTGTCCTCACTGTAAAGAACCACCTACATTGCTATAAAATGAAAGTTCTTTTCTTCTAGTCTAAAGTTGTTACAATTTGTAACATCAGTGTTTAGTCCCTCATTCCCTGCCAGGATTTCAAATGATGCAGAAAGAGAAGTTAAACAGTTAAACTGTTAAACAGCTGGATTCCAGCATAAAAAATGGCATTTATTCATACTTTTTGAAGAAGCCGGTAACTGTGATGGGTATATTAGGGGTTTCTGTGTTATGTTGGCCTCCTTATGAAATTTTGGTTTGGAAGCCGGAGTTCCCCTTTAAGTATGTTTCCATTTTGGACCTACCGTATATACTCGAGTATAAGCCGTCCCGAGTATAAGCCGAGGTACCTAATTTTACCTCCAAAAACTGGGAAAGCTTATTGACTCGAGTATAAGCCTAGGGTGAGAAATGCAGCAGCTTCTGGTAAGTTTCAATCAAAAAATTGAGGGTTTCTGCTCCCATTGGAGGTGCCGGCGTCTCGTTTTCCGATCCCGGCGACCATTCTTGGACGCCGGAGAATATTCTTGGAGACTATTCTTGGACGCCTGCGACTATTCTTGGACGACCGTTTTTGCGCTTGACCCGAGTATAAGCCGAGGTAGAGTTTTTCAGCATATTTTGGGGGCTGAAAAACTCGGCTTATACTTGAGTATATACGGTAAGTAATATTTTTGATTTTACATTGCCCTTTCCCTCGGGGGAGAACCAGAAGAAATCTGGCCTTTGTCTCTTTTTTGAAATGCAATAAGCTCACATAATACTTAGATAATTCATTCAAATGTCCTATTTTAAATGATAAAAGGTTATATTATGTAGCACACCCTTGAGTGTACATTAGCTGTGTGAATTATAGTGTGTGACCAGCACTATTTCTTCTTGTATTGTGCCTCAGACCCAGTTGTACCTGAGCAACTCCCAGCAACCCCTGGTACATTGGATGCTCCTCTTATCGTTAAAAGATCCTGATCACAGAAAGGTCTCTTGCTTCAAACATTTCAATGAAGGAATTTACAGGCACTTTGATGCAATTCAATATAATAGTAGTAGAATCCCTTCCAGGGGTAAAATAAGCAATATGTATGTTATCACACTCCTGAGGCAACGTCTCCCAGAAAGCAGAGCACTGTGCACAGAGAATCTCAGCCTGGGGTATTGTATCTTGGCACCCTACCTGGACCTCAATTTACCCACTGCAGTCCCTGCACTAGTGGTGGACACTCCATGGGGTCCTAACCCCACTATTTCTCCTCGTTGGAACGGAAGCTGCTCACTATCTTCCCCGAGCCTTCCTCTTGCTCCTAGTGCAACTATGACAACAGTAACTTGCACTAAATAACCTTTTCTAAATATTGACCACAACTGTAACCCTGGGCCTGTAACAACCTCCCAGAAAGGTCAGGTCCCAGGAAAGACCCTGAGAACTTGGGGCTATTATACTTTTAAATGCTGCAACCTACTGGGCAGGAAAAGGGACATAACTGCCTGAGTGGAATAAAGGACCACTTTAGGTGTCCAAAAATACAAGGGAAACTGCCTGAGAAATGTCTAACCCTCAGGGTCTCTGCAATTATATAGTCCTGTTCAGAGTCAAGAATGGCACTCGGCCCCTACTGTGTAAGAACTAAACCCATTGCATTCTTTATAGCTTATCTGTTACATAGTTACATAGTTAAATTGGGTTGAAAAAAGACAAATTCCATCAAGTTCAACCCCTCCAAATGAAAACCCAGCATCCATACACACACCCCTCCCTACTTTTAATTAAATTCTATATACCCATACCTATACTAACTATAGAGCTTAGTATCACAATAGCCTTTGATATTATGTCTGTCCAAGAAATCATCCAAGCTCCTCTTAAAGGCATTAACTGAATCAGCCATCACAACATCACCCGGCAGTGCATTCCACAACCTCACTGTCCTGAATGTGAAGAACCCCCTACGTTGCTTCAAATGAAAGTTATTTTCTTCTAGTCTAAAGGGATGGCCTCTGGTACGGTGATCCACTTTATGGGTCAAGAGGTCCCCTGCTATTTGTCTATAATGTCCTCTAATGTACTTGTAAAGTGTAATCATGTCCCCTCGCAAGCGCCTTTTTTCCAGAGAAAACAAACCCAACCCTTGACAGTCTACCCTCATAATTTAAGTCTTCCGCCCCTCTAACCAATTTAATTGCACGTCTCTGCACTCTCTCCAGCTCATTTATATCCCTCTTAACTGGGGACTGGAGTCCAAAACTGCACTGCATACTCCAGATGAGGCCTTACCAGGGACCTATAAAGAGGCATAATTATGTTTTCATCCCTTGAGTTAATGCCCTTTTTTATGCAAGACAGAACTTTATTTGCTTTAGTGGTCACAGAATGACACTGCTCAGAATTAGACAACTTATATACAAAGACCCCAAGATCCTTCTCAGTTAAGGAAACTCCCAACACACTGCCATTTAGTGTATAACTTGCATTTATATTATTTTTGCCAAAGTGCATAACCTTGCATTTATCAACATTGAACCTCATTTTCCAGTTTGCTGCCCAGTTTTCCAGTTTAGACAAATCACTCTGCAAAGTGGCAGCATCCTGCATGGAACCTATAGTTCTGCACAATTTAGTATCATCTGCAAAAATAGAAACAGTACTTTCAATGCCCACCTCCAGGTCATTAATAAACAAGTTGAAAAGCAAGGGACCTAGTATAGAGCCCTGCGGTACTCCACTAACAACACTGGTCCAATTAGAAAATGTTCCATTTACCACCACTCTTTGTAGTCTATCTTTTAGCCAGTTCTCTATCCAGGTACAAATACTATGTTCCAGGCCAACATTCCTTAATTTAACCAGTAACCTTTTGTGTGGCACTGCATCAAATGCTTTATCCCCCCTAGGGGGAAATCAACACTGCCTTCCATAGCTAATCAAGTAAAACACTGCTATACAGACAAGGTGAACTGTGACAGCCAGGGTTTTCTTACTAGTCATACCTTAAACATGTTATGGTGGTGTGCTCAGACATTTAGAAGCAATTTTACCATTTTCGAACCACCGCAAGAAATAAAATACATTGTGACAAAAAAATGTTCCCCCTATTTCGTGGGGGAATTTTCCATTAGTGTTTCGAGTTTTCCAATTTTTATGTTTGGTTTATATTTTTCTTGTTTTCCATTTTTATGCTTGGTTTATATGTTCATATTATTTATTGAATCTTGCATATTTGAGACTAAAACAACTAAACTAGCAATACAGTTCAGATTAAAAAGTAAAAAACCTAGCCCGTAGTGTATTTTACTGTATATTTGACAAATGCATGGTATGATAAAATACATATACTGTATCAAAAGAAGTGCTATGTGCAAAATAAATAGCCCAGTAAATGGTTCTTTTTTACCAACAATGCAGGATTCTCCCCAGACTTCCAGAGCACAATATACTGTATAATGCAACACGCACATGATTTACCACTGGGAAATATGCATAAGCATCTGGGTTGGTACATTGCATGCAAGCTGCAATGCCATTTCTTTTAGCAGTCACTTTGTTTACAAATGGTGCCAGTTCCAGTGTTCTGAACCACTCAGTGTCAAAACTGGAATTAGTATGCAGTTCATCAGTTGCATATGTAGGTGCAACAGACTAGAGGAGCCCTGGAAGGTAAATAATCATTTCAGGGCAACCTTGGTTAATGCTTTGCTCCTTGCGCATGCTGTACATGTAATTGTCCAAATTCATTTAGAATGGTTGTATTGGTGCAAACTGTAAGGAGCATCTATAGAGACTCATTTATCAAAGCACTCTTTGCAAAGCACTAAATTCAGCCTAGTGCTACTTGCATTTAATTTACCGATGAAGGCTCAACTTGGCAATAAGCAAGTTATCATGCTGGTTTTTCTTTGTAAAATGTGTTCTTGAATGCTGTCACTACTGGAGCAGCAATGCACACCATACCCCATATCCATAGTGGTGTTACTAGGTACAAGTCAATTGCTTTGTAGGTGTTAAAGGAAACCTTAAAATAATCATCTCAAAGCATGTGCTTATTAAATAATCATCTCAAAGCATGTGCTTATTAACCTGTTCTTTGCACCAGGGACAGTGCCTTGAGGCAAGTTGAGAAACTAACCTCAGGTAGTAGCATCCAGCAAGTTACTAGGAGCGGCAAAAGTGCTGCCTCATTGGCCTTGGAAAGACTAAAACTATAAAAGTAAAAAGCCCCAGTTACACCTTCATCTCAGGAAGGAACCTTCAGTAATCCTATTTGCTCTGCACTGCTACACATAATGCAATTACATTTTATTCCTGACGCCTATAATGCAAGATGATCTTCAGGGTAGCAATGTCATCATTTTTTATTTTTTTTCACAACACAAATGTTTTCATGAGCAAGTACTTTCTGGTGACTTTACCTGGTTTTAATTTGTTGGTCTGGGTAGTTTTATATGTGTTTTAGCAAGATGCAAAAACCTGACTGCATGTGGATAAGGTTTTTGATCTACTATCAGTTTTTTGTGGCACAACATTTCTGGTCTAGTGTGCAATAAATATTGGTAAATATAAATATACCAATATAAATATAAATATTGGTAACATCGCTCTCTAGTTTAACAAGCATTTAAACTGGGGTATCATTACCGCATAATCATGAGTAATAGGCAGTATCAAGCAAGAAACTTTATTTAGTGCTCCATGGTCCCTGATCTCCTCCTTCCTAACGCGTTTCACATTACACTGCTTCATCACAGGAGGTGTGGTATCCCATTCCCATTTTATATCCAACAAGTATGAGCAGTGTTAGACTGAGCACTTGTGGCCCAACAGAACTGCTGCCTCAGGGCCCCCACCCCAGCTGTGAGCTCCTCCGAATGTTAAATCTGACACTGCTACACCCCTAAACCTCTGTGTGTGCGTGCCAGGTATCTTTTACTTCCTCCTGGATCAGTAGGGCCCACCAGGTTTTTTTCCCCACTGTCCCAAAATTATAAGCTATTTGTAGGCCAAAGATGGCCATACAAGGGCACATTGATTTGGCCCCTACAAAATGAGTTGGCAGATTTTCTGCCTGTGAATGGGCCCTCCAGGACTTCCTTCCCGACAGATATCATATACATGCACACTTATTCTATTAAGATTTTAAGTGGTGGATTTATAAAAAATAGCTTTTTAGTTTTTTCCACAATTTGATAAAAATGTACGAATGTACTTAAGAATATTCTTTGTAACCTTGAATAGTCACATTTATTAAAGAATAAAACCATGAAAAGTCATCAGAAAAAAATTGGCAAGTAAAAGCTGGCAAGGTTGTATAGAAGTCAATGGGAATGTTCTCTGACAACTTAATTTATTTATTGATTTTCCCAGTTTATTAAAACATTTGAGATTTTCAGCCTCATTTTAATGGGACAATGAGATTCTCACTAGTATCAAATTTTTTCCACGAAAAAAATGCATTTGGGAATATTTTGTTGCATTTTTTTCTTAAATAAATAAGCTAGCTTTCAAGAAAAAGGTCGCAAAATTTTGTCACAAACTCAGATTTTGATAAATCTTCCATAAGTCTTGCTTTTGCTTTAAAACCTTTTTACTGATCAGGTACTATAGCCATTAGTAATCATACTTAAGTGATTTTTAATTTGGTTGAAATGATTTGTGTTTTGGCACAGTGTTACTAACTGATCAGATATTTTGTACACTGATCACACTAAATGGATTTTAATTTTTATTGTGTTGTATTGAGTGATTTGTTTTTGCATTTTTAAGACTGCATTGTTGGTACTGTTTAAGTAATCAGATGCATATGTTATATCAAACAATCAGAATACATGTGGAAATCATATTTACAGGGTTTTGTTTTTGTTTCATAGAATGTGTTGCTGCAAATTGGCAATTCTGAGACTGTGGAAACATAAATTGTACTATATGCCTATAGAAATATACAGAGCCAGATTTATTATGGATGCAGCTGGGAGAATCGAAAAGGATTCCCAAGAGTTTGATCTATTTTATTAATTATCAAAAATATGTATAATGGTCAGCAAGTTTTTTTTTAAGAAATTGACTGATCAAAGCTGGTATCTGTGTTATTTTGTCATAATATGTTTGCTTTCAGCAGTTGAATGTGATTTTACATTATTTAGGGGTGGTAGCACTCAGCAGCAGTGTTTAGAACTATCGCCTGCCCAAATAATTGCTTCCTGATGGTAATCAGGTGTGTAGAAAATATTCTAATAATTGTTAATGATACACCATTAAAACAAAACCACTGGTTATGGTTTATCTTTTCTGGTGATTCATTGCACATGCTCTGTCCTGCTGTCACTTACTGAGCTTAGGGGTCGACTAAAAATATACAGTAGACATATTATACAAATGTTACAATATAAGGCATTTAATACAGATAATTACTACCTAGCAGCACAGAAACCAGTGCAACTAGCACTAGAATTCATTAATCAGCCCTGTAGAATCAGCTTATATTACAGGACTTCATTTTCGGCTTGATAATTTGCAACAACCGCTAAGCTTGGCTTCTCAACAGCTGCTCAGAGCCCACTGAGCATGTAAGTGTAGCAGGCACTTTCCAAGATGGTGACCCCTTGTGACAGGTTTGAAATTCTGGATAATTGCTGCTATTAAGAAGTTGAAACTTTAGGCTGATGCAATAAGGTCGTTATGGCATTTTTAGCTATATTCATTTTTAGGGTTTAGTTCTCCTTTAATGCAGTAAAATATATTTGCATTATTTTTCAAATTTATTTTGAAATATATGAAATAATCACCTTTGGGGTATTTAGGGTGTTATGTAATAAAAGGCACTAAGTTTGCCCATGAGCAGTAACCCATCACAACAAATCAGCAGGTAAAATGTATTGGTCACCTGTTTAAAAGCAAACATTTTATTGGTTGCTATGGGTTATTGCTACTGGGCAAACGTAGTGCCTTTTATTATCTATGCGGGTTAGAGTTATTAGAGTCTTTAGAATTATTGAATATATATCTATGATTAATATTGTCCTGGAAAAAAAAAACTATATATCGTTTTCCTAGGTTAATTGAAAGTTTATTGAAAATCAATCGGCACTGAAAGGGTTAATGTAATACATTAATAAAAATGATTAGGTTGCTTTTTTTAAACTTATCCTGTTATCATTTGGAAAAATAACCAAGTTAATTACATCCACTCAAAATACCTCTAATTTTGTAGGTGATACGCATGTGTAATATTAGGCAAGAAGCCAGATATCTCTGATTTAAATGGATGTGTTAGTATGTGGGTGACTTGTGTGAAAGTGAGCTAATTGCTGTGGTTTATTGATGTTTTCATTGAAATTGGCTGAATGCTGAGCCGCTTTTTAGTTTAGTGAGATGCTATGGTGGGAAGGTAAATTAAATGAAATATATTGATCCATATTAATATATATATATGTGATAGCCAATGTCACATGTAAGCCATGAGAGGGTGATATATAGTGAGCCAACAAATGCACAGAAAACTGCATTGCTACAGCACATTTCAGGCCAGATATCATTAATAGACTACACTAGGGTAGGGTTACATACTATATTTTTCACACATCTTTAAATCCTTGCCTGCTGGCATACTAGATTCACATAGCAGTGATGGAAGTGTTACATTAGTGTCAAAGAAACATTTTTAATGGTTCAGTTACCTAGGGCAGTGCTGTACTTTTTTTAGCAGCAGATTTATCAAAATCCGAGTTCGTGAAAAAAAAAAAAAGAAAAACACGGATGAGGTAAAAAAAACACAGACAAAACTTGTGCCACTTTTTTTCTCGAATGCTAGCGACAAAATATTCCTGCGTGTGTTTTCTTGAGGAAAAAAAGTCTCATGCCAGTGAGAATCTCATTGTCCCATTAAATTTTAATGAGGCTGAAAATCTCGAATGTTTTAAATAAACTGGGAAAATAAATAAATAAAGTTGTCAGAGAACATTCCCATTGACTTCTATACAACCTCGCCAGCTTTTACTTGCCAAGTTTTTCTGGTGACTTTTCATGGTTTTATCAATGACCGTTCCAGGTTCCAAAGAATATTCTCGAGTATATTCATGTTTTAACACTGCGTTTTTTCTTGAATGGTGAAAAAAATAAAACTCGACTTTTTATAAATCAGCCCCTATATCTCGGAATTTCAGATTTGCAGTAAATCTGGATGGGCACTATATCTTGGTGCACCAGCAATAGGAAGTGGAGCACTGGAAACCTAAGGGTTCAGCAACCCAATAACACTAATGACTCAGGCCTTTAAAATTGTCACAGGAGCTCACCATCTTGGATTGTGCTCATTGTGATCTGGGCAACTTGAGAATTTAAGCTTAGGGGTTGTTGCAAATCATCAAGCTGAAAATGAGGTTTGCCTGTCTAATAATTAGCTTTGTTCCCATAAAATACACTGTACTGTTGTATCATTGCAGAGAAAAGGGGGATTAATAAAAGTAAAGCATTTGCTTAAATTGGACTTTATGGAAGAAGTAATTCTGAGCTTTTTGCATGATGGGTTTCTAGATAATGGATCACATAGCTGTAGTGAACAAAGAGCTGCCGTGTGCAAAGTTCCAGGGTTTAACAGTGTTACATATGGAAGGGACGGGAGGTGCAAGTACTTTCTGCATAGGCCCTAAGGAGTGCAATTTTGCAGCTGATTGCTTGGTGTAATAAAATTACCTGTGCGGTGGGGACGCCCGCCGCATGGTTCTTAGGCGCCGGAGACGCCATCTTTGATTCTTAGGGCGCGCGCGGCACACCTGCGCACCTCTTAAAGGTACAGGTGCATTGGCGCACGTTTTGGCGCAAACTTTGACTGTATTTAAGGCCCATTCTGACCCCCAGCCAGTGCCTGTGATAGAACTTGGTTTCTAGTGGTTCCTGAGCCTTGTGCATCTAATCCTGTACCTGTTTGTCCTGATTATCTGGTTTTGACTCCTGCCTGTTCCCTGACTACTCTGCATTCTGTATCCTGACCCTTTCCTGCCTACGAAAACTCTTCCAGCTTAACCCCTTCATTGACAACCTGGTTTGACCCATGCCTGCCTGACGATTCTGATATCCGCCTGCCTCGACCCAGCCTGTCTGACCACCCTTCTGCCTAATCCTTTGTACCGTGACCTTCGGCCCAAAAGACTTTGCTAACAGCCGTGCCCCTTTGCCAGCCAGAACATCTCGCCTTGCACCCCTTGTTAAGTCCAGGTGGCACCCAAGTAAGCTGAGGGCTCCTCCCGAAGCCCAACGGTGGTCACACTACTGGTGAAGCCGAGTTGAGACCTGGGTGCTTGGCACTTATTCTGGTATTGGGTGCCGGTCGTGACATTTGGATCCTGAAAGTGTATTGCGTTATGCACTTTCATAAATTTCTTGTGTAAAGCACACAAAACTATACTGTATGATGACTAGTACTAGAAATATGCTATGGTACCTTGTACAAGTTTCCATATCCTTGTTTTGCAGGGATCATTTAGAATAATATTGAGCTGACTGTGCAAACATCAAACTTGTATCAAAGCCCTAAGGTGATTTTACAAAAGAGCTTATCAGTAAACAAGTTTAGCATTCAGTGCTGAGGAGGTCAGTTGATAGATATCTGGCATTCCTTCCATTCTGCGCATAGCTTTTGTATTATCTTCCTTGTGACAGTTTGGTAAATCCAGGCTGGAAAATTGGACTCTCTCTCTAGCTGCTGGACTTTTACTGTGTATAAATAGTGACTGTAAGAATTATGAAAAGCAGAAGCCAGCATTCTTTCCTCCAGTATCTCTGCAGTAGCAGCAGCAGCCCCCCAGGGCAGATCTAAGAAGATTGCTGTGCTGATTATTATGAAATCATTAGTCAAGACAATTTACAAGATTGCCAAAACAATGTAATGTACTGCTGAAATCCAGTCTATCTACAAGTCAGAAAACAACCAATTAAAGGTAAAATGGTAAAAAAAAAAGTGTAGTGTGCAATTTCAAATGCAATTTGTCATGGTTTTTAACCATAATTTCCATAATTCCAGTGTAATAGAAGGTGTAAAGGGGAGTTGCATCTAACCTACTGGCAACTAATACATAAAAATTCTTGCAATTCAAGGTGGTGGTATCTATCTCTGTGGTTCCCCAGCATCAATAAGAATACTTTTGCACAAATTGGAACAGAAGTGCAGATACACAGACGACTGCGTGAAATTGCAAGGAATGTGGTAGGACGCAAATCCCTAATGAGTTCGCAATTTTCGCTGTATCTATTTTTGTGCGGCTGCAACTGTGGTCGAAAATGGACCCTACAGTCTATTATTTATGTTTGTTTATTTATTTCCCTGTAAAGGAGAACTTCACCCAAAACAATGACAATTTTGCATGCTAAAAAAAATGAGTATCAAATTACAAATACACATTGAATAAAACTGTTAAATGATTTTTAAAGTTATTTGTAAATGTTATTTTTACTGAAAGAAGAATCTTCTTTTGCTTGTCTTGACTGTAGAAGCAATGTTTCAAATGTCAGCTCTCCTTCAGCCAAGATTCCAATGCCAACAATGCCTTGCATGCCCTTCCACGGGTCTGTTAAACAAAGAAAACACAATCACAAAACAGCCTTCTGAGTCTGACCAATTTGGCAGATTTTTAACCAGATACAGGAAAAGTCTGGTCGGCTGATATCTGGCTAAAAGTCACATCTTGTCTGATAGGTCCCCATAGGTCAACTATTGTCTGCATCATTGCCAACAAGTCTGTGAATATGTTTTCTAGACCTCTGTAGACATAAAATATATGTATACATATGTGCCACTTTTAATCACATTATTAGACTGTGCACATGAATACATTCCAGGTGCCAATGACACTGTTGTACTTCTCAGCCGTCTATGAGATAGTAGAGTAGGCTCTTTATAGCAGAACTCAACCCCCCCACTAATAAAACCCTACCCAGTACCCTACATAGTCCCCCCTCCCTGCTCTCCCCCCGCATAGGTAATAACACATTAAGTGCCCCTGATCCTTTACCTGCCTGTAAATGCAAAGTAAGTGCAACAAAGCTCATGGGTGCCATCTTCCGGCTCTTCAGATTTCTTTGGGTTCTCTTCCTTCCCTTCGGCAATTTCCGTCACTTTTGGTGCATTCACAGTTGCCACGAACAGGAAGACTGCTCCAACTGCGCATGCGCCAATATGGCGCTCACTTCCCGAAGAATCCTAAATATCAGGCTATGTCTTTGTGATCAAAGACCAATATTTCTGTGCCGTATGAAATACTCTTCACATACAGGGATGGTAAGTATATATAAAAGTGAGTTGAGACTATAATTCACATTTCTATTAGCAAATCTTCCCTTTTATATTCACTCACTGTACTTACTGCTTATTCTCTTGTATCCACATTGTTCAAATTGATCTACCATCTCCAACATCCTTCCACCTGCAATCACAGGTTCAGCCATATAAATTGTGAGTGATTAATTAGCTTTTTACATGTAGACTGTTGCTACCTATAAATTTAGGGGCTGATTCACTAAGGGTCGAATATCGAGGGTTAATTAACCCTCGATATTCGACTGGGAATTGAAATCCTTCGACTTCGAATATCGAAGTCGAAGGATTTAGCGCAGATAGTTCGATCGAAGGATAATTCCTTCGATCTAACGATTAAATCCTTCAAAGGATTTAAATCCAACGATCGAAGGAATATCCTTCGATCAAAAAAAGTTAGCCACGCCTATGGGGACTTTCCCCATAGGCTAACATTGACTTCGGTAGCTTTTAGATGCCGAACTAGGGGGTCGGAGTTTTTTTTAAAGAGACATTGCTTCGACTATCGAATGGTCAAATAGTCGAACAATTTTTACTACGAATCCTTCGATTCGAAGTCGTAGTCGAAGGTCGAAGTAGCCCATTTAATGGTCGAAGTAGCCCAAAAAAACCTTCGAAATTCAAAGTTTTTTACTTCGAATCCTTCACTCGAAGTTAGTTAATCGGCCCCTTAGTGAAATACTGTACCTGTGGTTAACTTGCCATGCACACAAAATATCCTTGTGTCCAAAATTGTCAGTCTCACTTCACAAGAAAGTTATACCTGGAATAAATTAGTTCAGGAATGTGTTAAACTGCAGAAAGGAATCATGTTGATAACAAAAATGACATTTCGAACAGGACATGTGTAAACACAGTTTTACCTCAAATTGACTCATACATATGTTTGCACACAAAGCGGCAACGTTTGATACCATTTGCATTACAGTCATTTTCCCCAATCATTAAGGATGCAGATATACAAGTTATAATCATAAAGGGCAACTAGCAATACCAGTCGTTCATCCTGATAATAACAATGTATAAAATCAGTGAGGCATATTCTATGTATTGGAACGTCCTTGTTGTGCCAAATTAAATAAAATCCTTATGTAGACAGGGTGAATGTACAGAATTCTTACATGCCACAGTCGCAAAAAGGTGGACAAAAGAGGTGCTTATGGATCTTCTTGGATCTTCCCATCATACTGTTCTCCTGAATATGTTGGCACTATATTAACTATTATAATGATAATAATCCACCTCCCCTATCTACCTGCTCTATATCCAGCTCCTCTCCCCCTGGCAGACACACACAGCTACACCGCTGCTGCCCCCCCCCAAGGCAAGGCTGCCCAGCTAGCTCCATCTGCTACATTATAAGGCGCCCTCTTGAACCCATACTGCCCATAAGATAACATTCCTCTCCAGTGAGAGGCCAAGACGGATTAAAAAGTATACACAGATTAAAAAGTATACATCTAAAGACAGAGTTACGCTACATAAACTATAGCTTGTTTTGGCCTGGCCTAAATGGTTTTGGGCATGAAAAGTGGCACCAAAGTGGCATTAGTTTATTTTAGTGAATATGTAACTAATACTTATAAGAGGGATGCCCTGCATAAAATCAATCTTGTTCCAGCCTAGCCCGAAATCCTTCTGGGCAGGAAAAGTGGCATCAAAGTGGGCATTTTTTGCAATTCTGCTTTTTTGGATAAGCAACAAGGGTTCAGAAGGGGTTAAATGACTTTGGCGAACCGATTTCAAAGTATATATGGTCAGAGAGGGATGCCCCACATAAAATCCATCTTGTTCCAGCCTGACCCGAGCAGTATCAGACTGGGATGCCAGGGGCCCACCAGAAAACCTTAGACAGTGAGCCCACTTTCCAAACTATTATTCCTCCTCTCCTCACTCAACCGCTTTATTCTTCTAGTCTTTTATATCTACTTACTATATTTCTCCATTGTTAAGCATTTTCCCCATAAAGGAATAGGTAAGGATCATGAAATAGGCTAAATGGTTAGAAGCAAGAGGGGCCACTGACACCTGGTCCCAGAGGGAGTTTTGCTGGTATCTCGGTGGGCCAGTCCGACACTTGGCCACTTATTCAAAAAGGCAGAATTGCAAAATTGCCCACTCTGATGCCACTTTGACTGCCCTGAACGCTTTTTGGCCAGGCTGTAATGAGATGTATTATAGAGGCATCTCTCTCTGGGTATAGATACTTTGAAAATTTTAATTGGTGGCCCAAAGTAATTTAACCCTTAAAGCATCATTTATTCACCAGACCGAATAAGAAACGAATTCCACATTGGTGCCACTTATTCATGCTCAAAACCAGGTCAAACCAAGCTGCAGTTTATGTAGGGCAGCCGTGTGTATAAATGTATGCTTTTTAATCTGTGCTCCAAGGTTATTTCATTCTTTAAAACATTAATTACTTATTCCCTGACTGAATGTTAAAGTAAGTTCAGTGCACGAGTAGAAACAGGTCAAATAAGAAAAGAAAAGCGACTTCAGCTCACACCCCGCTCGGCTGTGGCTCCTCCCAGGAAGCAGTGACAGGCTTGTCTCAGCAGCTCCTCTCCATCCCTCCACTGTGTGAGTCTTATTCTTTCTCTCAATGCAGCTGCCATCCAGGCAGAGCCCCAGCATGTCCTACAGCAAGTGCTCCTGCAAGCCTCGCCCGCCTCCTCTCTCATAGCAGCACCGCAAGCCTCACACCTCGGGCGGGACCACTGCATGCCGGCCTTGGGCTCCGGGACTAACAGCAGCAACGTGGGAAGAACGGGGAGCAGTGTACAATATACACGAGAAAAGGAAACATGGCGAGCGACTCCCCGGCTCGTAGCCTGGATGAGATAGATCTGTCGGCGCTGAGGGTGAGTGATGCCTCTGGGCTTTCATCGGGGGAGGCTGCTGCAGCCGGAGATCAGCCTGATGTTTATTGTGCCAGTGCTACAAAGGGAGAGCTGGCTCTGCTCCTATGGGATTATTATTATTATTAATATTATTATTACACACAATCATGCACACTCCTATCATTTGCCATTGTCACTGCACTCCTATTGTGAATGGAATGGTCAGAGCAGAACGATGTGTGAATGACAGGCACAAAGACACTCGTCTTTATATACTTAGATCATTATATACCTACATCATTATATACCTACATCATTATATACCTATATCACTATATACCTATATATCATTATATACCTATATATCATTATATACCTATATATCATTATATGCCTATATATCATTATATACCTATATCACTATATACCTATATATCATTATATACCTATATATCATTATATAACTACATCATTATATACCTTTATCATTCTATACCTAGATCATTCTATACCTAGATCATTCTATACCTTTATCATTCTACACCTATATTATATACCTATCCTCTTTCTTGAGCCTCTTGCAGATGCAGATGTGCATAGAAACCCAGCAGATTCATTCCACAAAGCCAATCTATGCACTGTGCATTCATATGATCATCTAATGGGAGGGGGATGGACTATTAGCCAGAAGAGGAAGGGGTCAGTTTCCATTTATATCTGCTGAATATGCACATGGGGGCTGCTCTGCAAATCAGTTCATTGCTGTATTGTATGGTTGATCACATAAATGCTTCCCTGCCGCTGCCCTGCCTTCATTTGCCATTATCAGTATCTGCTGTTACCACTGCAATACCCAGCATTCTTCGGCAGCAAAAGGCAGAGGAGGATGCTGGTAGTTGTAGTTCAGCAGTCACTAAAGGGCCCCAGGTACATCACTGACATCAGTTCATCAGTTCATTGCTGTATTGTATGGTTGATCACATAAATGCTTCCCTGCCGCTGCCCTGCCTTCATTTGCCATTATCAGTATCTGCTGTTACCACTGCAATACCCAGCATTCTTCGGCAGCAAAAGGCAGTGGAGGATGCTGGTAGTTGTAGTTCAGCAGTCACTAAAGGGCCCCAGGTACATCACTGACATAAGGCACATTGGGGTTTCTCAACCCTTCATTGTATAATGCCATTCTTCTGTTTTGTGTGTATGCTATTATATTTTGAATGACACAGCCGTGTAGAAAGGCCACGCCGACAAAGACCACATTGTTGACGGAGGGGGGGGGGCAATTTGGTATTCTCATTGGTGAATTATGTGGAAGATTGAATTTAGCCTAGAGATCCACTGTGCAAACGGAGAAAATGCTCATTGAATTCCACTAGCCATCAAGCCCTTCTTGCAGTAGAGTTCCTGAGACAATAAGGTCGAAGGCATAGTAACCAGACAATTGTCAGGTCAAAAGGCTGCTTTCATCATGGTAGATTTTTGTTGCATTGCTGTGTGCTGCCTCTTACATCGTTAGCATATTTGGTTTAAATCGACCCCTGCCTCGTTCCACTGTTTGGTGTGGGGCTATCTGTTTTCATTATCCACTGTACAACACATCAGCCATTGTTAAAGGGTGCCATGTTCGCTTTGGAAAAAGCACATAAATATATATATATATATATATATATATATATATATATATATATATATATATATATATATATATATATATACAAGTGGAATGCCTGTAAGATAGCAGCAGTCTCTGATCTGCAGGGACTCGCAAATCTGGCTTCCTAAAATGACCTGTGCTAATGAGGGCTGTGCTGTGCTCGCTGTCATGTTCACATGGTGTCTGAAAGAAACAGGATTCTTTGTATGGCTGGATGTGCCAGACTATTGTACAGTCAGCGAGATTACGGATGGACATGGCTCGTAGGACTATTTCAATTGAGAGTCTTATATCTGCTTCAATGCTCCGGCTTGCTGGTATATCCCAAGCCTAAAGCAGAAATATATATAAAGTCAGTGGACCCAGCACATTACTTGAATTAAACGTTTCTTTTTTAAACAATATCTTGCTCATATATATCTGACTGTACCCATTGAAATAAATCCTTAAGGCTTTAGATGGATGCGATCTCCATTATGTTTCCATTATGTTTTGAGTTGGTGTTCTGAATCTATAGTGCATATCCACAACGTATTAACCCTTTGAGGCCTTATGCTGTGGTTGCTTCAATCCAATTTCTGCTCTTCTTGGAGGAAAACTATTTATGATCATAGTGGAAGGTCAGAAACCATATTGATGGCATGAAGGTTTCCCAGTCATTTCACGCTGCCTGAATGTTAAATCGATAGTGCATCGGCTGCCTGAGTGGAAAGGATAGCGGTGCTTAGAGGTTTTTCTGGATTGCCATTAGTTCTTTTCCCTGCTGGCTTACCTTGAGATTCTTGTCAAGGGTCAAGTCTGTTGCAGAAACAACCTTGGGCACTGGACCTGTCCAAACAGAGCCTGACGAGGACAGCTTGTTTTTTTTCTGCAGCGGGCCTGTCAAATGTTTGAAGCTCTGCAGGCATCCAAGGGCTCCAGAGTCATAACACTCCATTCAACTGCTTTCTAGCCACAATTTGGCACACTTACTGGATGTGGCTGAGTGTTTTTAATAATGATGGTTTTGATATAATGATATTTATGTATATTTTTGCATTTTATGCATTTTATGCAATGCTTAATTTGGATTTAAATGAGCAATGTGCTGTTCTTGGCATTCAACAAAAACCAGCAGGTAGCATTCTGTATTATTTCACCCAACACATATTGTGCTGTTTAGAATTTCAAATCAATGCTTTGAAATCACAGGCTTGATTGAGTACTGTTAACCCATTTGCCACCTAAAAGGACGTCTGCCTTATAAGAAAAAAAAAGTCTGCTTCATCAGCAGGATTGTGGTATACTTTTGTTAAAACATTATTGCTGTTCCTGCTAGCTTGTGGTTGTGCCCTATTTCAGTGTATGCAATTCATTTTTCCACAATGTAACTTGCTTAGAGGAAGTCTCTGTAATCTCCAGTCATTTTTGTGTGTGTATTCAACAGTTATTGTCCCTGTACGGTTTTATTAGGGATAAACCGCTAATTTTTCCACTGTTTAATGTGTCTATAAATATGCAAGACAACTTCTGATTATTGTAGTTGAGGAGGTGGCTGGTTGTCTTTGGTATATCAAACAGCTAGTCAGGGGGATTATATAGTGAATAAAGTACCCCCTATTATAAAACATAAGTCACCAAGGAGTTCCATGACCATAGAAAAACACAAAGCAGAAGGCCGTGTTTTTATGCAGGTCATCAAACTCTGATGTGACTTCTAATATCCTCATATTTTGCAGCAGGGGGTACATTATTTATTATAATACACACGTTACAGTGAGCCATGTGACAGAAATGACATCACTAAGCTCCCATTATAACTGCTGACATCACCAAGCAACATTATAATTTAAAGGGATATCATTTACAGGCTATTGGTCATCTTTTCTGAGCTTAGTTGCTCAGTTGTGGACATTGTTGGTTTTTTTCCTTTGGGTGATGCGATACAATGTTGCTAGTAAAGCTATGGAATTTTTTTAAGGGGTTGTTCTCCTTCCAAACACTTTTTTCAATTCAGCTGTTTTTGGATTATTTACTGTTTTTCCAAAATCTAAGTTTAAAGTTGAATGTGCGTGTCTCTGGTGATTGAGTCTGGCAGCTCAGTAATTCAGGTGCAGACTCTAAACTGTTACAATTTTGCAGCATTTAGCGGATACATTTCTCAGCAGCTTCTCTGGAAACTATTGTATCAATTCTAACAGCGGCCTGCAATAAAACCCAGAGGTTCTGCTCAGCAGGGACAAAGAAATGTATCAACTAAATGTATCCATTTAGAACAGTTTACAGGGTCGGCGACCCCCCTCCCTAGAGCTGCTTCAGAAGGTGAAAAATGACACTTTATTAGAAAAACGGTCACACATAGAAAATAGAAAGTCATTGGAAAAAGTCGTTATTTCTTGTGATCTATCTGAAAACAACTAGTTGTTTGAAGGTGAACTACCCCTTTAAACAGAAAGTAATTATCCAGAAACCTATGAATTAAGGGAAGGCCGTCTCCCTTAGACTACATTTTCATAAAAATTTTTTTTTTTCTTATCTATAATAATAAAACTTTACATTGATTGTTACTAAGCTTTGCCATATTGGTGGCAAGACAATCCTATTGGGTTATAATTTCTGAGCAGATTTAAACTATTGAGATCCAAAGTTGGAAAGCCCCCTTATCTGGAAAACCCCAGGTCCAGTGCATTTTGAATAATAGGCTCCATACCTGTATAGCTTATCATGCAGTGCCTTCACTAAACCTTTTGCGTTTTTATTAGAAGCATATTAGTTACTTATACTCTAACCATAGCCATAGACGCACAGATTAGATCGCATGATTTTCGTATCGTGTGTCCAGTGTCCCGACATTTATATTGCCATGCCGATCGGTTGATCGGAGAGGTTAGAAATTTTTTGTCGGCTGCCGATCATATCTCTGCATGTATTGACGATCGGACGATTTTCAGTGGGAGACTGTCACCAGCTTGGTCAGACATAAACTTTCGTACGATTGCTGTAGGCTAAGAACATTGGCTGATATGTTCTTTTACTGCTTTATTTGGTCTGAATGGTTAGTGGCAGGTTGGGAGTATGATCGTCCGATATTGAGGTAAAATCTTTGCCTCTATGGCCAGGACATTGAGGTTGCCAATATACAAAGCAATCACATTTGTGATCTGCAGTTATATGGCAGGTCTGAGTCTGTATTTGTCCCTCTTTATTTATTTGAAGACGTTTGGCTCAGGGCTTTTTTATGGCTGCAGATTTAGTTTTTGATGCAAATTGTCTGGAAGTTATGGCAAAAAAGTTAGCAGAGGGGATGGGGCTATTTGCTTGTGACTCTTTTGGCACAGGTCTGCTTCACATATTTATGTAATACACTGTGGGAACCCTGAAATTACCAAAATGTTTAAGGTGGCGATAGCTCCAGGGTCCCTCGGTGCCTTTAAGCACATTTATGCTCAGTTGAACAGAGGGTGTGGGTCAGATGCAATGGTACAACTATATGGAAATGCAAGATGCATTGTTTTATCCAAGTACCTTTAATGAATAGTATCAATTTAAGCACAGCCTTGCATACATCAAGCCTCAGGGGCACTGTATTTATGCTCCTAAATGAGCCCTAAAGTGTGTTTTTATTAGAATAGTTAAGCTTCGTGCACTTCATGTTTGACATGCTTTTATAAATGAATTAAAATGGCTATACATACGACTGTATTTGTGATAGCAGTATTTCATTTTTGGATTTAATTTATGTGGTAATACATCAGATATCTCTCTCATGTGAAACCCATACATTTTAAAATGCCATGGTAAAGCTGGCCATAGACGCAAAGATCTCATCGTACGAATCGAGGATTCGTATGATTTTCAGAACGTGTGTGGAGAGTCCCGTCATTTTTCGTCCGGCGGAGATCGGTTGTTTAGTAGATCGGACAGGTTAGAAAATTTCTGTCGGCTGCCGATAATATCTCTGCGTGTATTGCCGATCATACGATTTTCAGTGGGAGACTGTCATTAGCTTTGTCTATCATACGATTGCTGTCAGGGGCAGAACACATTGGCTGATCTGTTCTTTAACTACTTTATTTGGTACGATCGGATCTTTGCGTCTGTGGCCAGCTTTAGTTTGATTGAACCAGAGAAATGACCCAGACATTCTGCATAGATAGCATAGTGTAATTTGACACATAAAGAAGCACTATGAAGTGAGAGGACATGAAGTCCATGAAGACTTCATGCATTAGGCCTTGGGAATTCTAATAGGGACTGCCTGCCATGTTTCTGTATACTGTCTCACTGAGATATTTAAATATTTACTGGATCTAATCCTTATTCATGATACCTTCTTTAAACTCTTACATTTTTTTGTGAAATGCTGTAGTGTCACCCAGTTGTTATTCATTCAAATAATTATATGTTCATGATATTTTATCTTAGTATGATAACCAGACAGAATACATATTCCATCTGGGCAACAAACCACTATTTCATATGAAAGTCATTTTAATTCCATTGCGCTTTTAACATTTCTGTAAAATAACTGTTAAAATAGATTCTGTTGGGTTCTGGAGATGTGCCACCAAGGGATGGGAAAAAGCTTGTGCTTGCCAGGGATGCACCTAACTCAGACTCTTGTATTGATCTGTAGAAGGAAGAAAGCAGGTACCGGCACACAGGTGCAATTCAAGTAGGGGAATTAACCCTTACGTGTTTATTCAGTCGACACACAACGTTTCGGGGGGCACTCCCCCTTCGTCAGGTGACGAGGGGGAGTGCCCCCCGAAACGTTGTGTGTCGACTGAATAAACACGTAAGGGTTAATTCCCCTACTTGAATTGCACCTGTGTGCCGGTACCTGCTTTCTTCCTTCGTGCAGTATCGTGGAAGTGCCGACTTCCTAGGGTCTGAGCACCAGGTCTACTACTCCTTAGGGCTCGGGTGTGCACGTGAGTGTGTGTCTATATTGATCTGTAGAAGAACAGCATTTTGACTTCCTAAAACACAGTAGTTGTCCCTAAACTTTTTTTTAACTGTGAGCCACATTTAATTGTGAAAAGAGTTGGGGAGCAACACAAGCATAAAAAATTATCCTGGGGTGCCGAATTAGGGCTGTTGTTGACTAGTTGGACCCTTATGAGGAATTTCAGTCTAAGGGAGGCTCTGTTTGGCAGAACACCTGGTTTTTATGCAATCAAAACTTGCCTCCAAGCCAAGAATTCAAAAATGAGCACCTGCTTTGAGGCCACTGGGAGCAACAGCTAAGGGGGGTTGGTGAGCAACATGTTGCTCATGTGCCACTGATTAGGGATCACTGTCATTGAGGGTTACACTGAATAAAAGACTGTGCCTTATGTTTTGATATCCAGTGAGCAATTGTTGTGAGGGAACAGGCCAGAATTTCAATGCATTGTGAATGAGCCATTATACAGCATATAATTTACCATGGTTTGAATCTGAAGTGGGAATAGTAGCCCACCTTTAACAGTCAAGATGCTAATTTCTTTCTTTAATTTGCTTCACACTTACCATAGTCAACAGCAGGAAAGGTGTGGTTTACGTTCCATGTGGTGCACAAATATTGGAATGATTGCGGCTGCGTTTTATTCTGTAAAGAAGAATGATCATGTTTTTTTTTATAAGAACAGTCGCTGGTGGATTAAGAAGATAGAAAAAACGATTACATGCAACCATCCTGATTTGCAAATCATCATAAACTATAAGTCCCCATGCCCCCAGCCCCCTTTGAAGGTTAAATTCTGTTCCATAGTCCTAGTTCTAAGCCTTGGCAGCGATTCTATAAGCTGAGATAATGCCATAATGGCCATAGCTCCCACTGGTTTGAAAGGAGCATGTATGTTGGTATGGTTAAATAGAAAGGGCATATGTGCCCAAAGCAAACTTGTATACATTGCAGTATTACCCATCGTAGCTTGCTTAGACGTCCCTATACTCTCCAGTTACTTTTGACTATGTATTAAACAGTACTTTTTTCTGTTCTGTTTAGGTAAGGTTTTATTATGGGTAACCAGCACCTTTGCTGCTTTTCATTGTGTCTAGGGGGCCCATTTACTTAGTTCGAGTGAAGGAATAGAATAAAAAAAACTTCGAATTTCGAATGTTTTTTTTGGCTAGTTTGACCATCGAAATGGCTACTTTGACCTTCAACTACGACTTCGATTCGAACTAAAAATCGTTCCAATATTCGACCATTCGAAAGTACTGTCTCTTTAAAAAAAACTTCGACCCCCTAGTTCGCCACCTAAAACCTACCGAAGTCAATGTTAGCCTATGGGGAAGGTCCCCATAGGCTTTGGAACAATTTTTAGGTTGAAGAAAAATCGTTCGATCGATGGATTAAAATCCTTCGAATCGAGCGATTTTTCGTTTGATCAAACTATTTGCTCGACTTCGATATTTGAAGTCAAAGGATTTCAATTCAGCAGTCGAATATCGAGGGTTAATTAACCCTCGATATTCGACCATAAGTAAATTTGCCCCTAGGTGTCTAAGGGGTCTATTTGTCATGCTGTGTAAAAGTGGAATGAAACATTACCGGGGATGTCTCCTATACCGTCCAATCAGCAATTAGATTTCAACAGTTAGAAAACAAAAGCAAAGGTCTGATTGGTTGCTATGAGCAACATCACCAGCAATGTTATTCTCTTTTTACATAGCAAAATAAATAGACCCCTAAGTATACAAGACAATTTCTGATTATTGGAGTGAGGGAGTTGTCATTGTTTATCAGGCAGCCAGTCAGGGTGATTATATGATCATGCACCCCATATCTATAATAATTTATGCAGTACATAGGTGCTTGGCCACCTTTTCTAAGACGTTTTCTGTGCTTAGCTGCCCAGCTGTGGACTTTGTTGGTGGAACTGTGCAGACTTTTTGTCCTTTGGGTGATGTGATACAATGTGGCTAGTATAGCTTTCCCTTAAGATGGAGTGCAGCACCTTCACTAAACCTTTTAAATTTTTATTAGAAGCATTCTCATTATTTTATACTCTGTCCTTTTGCGCCTAGTAACAAATTATCTGCCAATACGCAAAGTAATCACATATCTATATGGTAGTCTGTATGTGTCCCTCTTTATTTACTTTAAGATATTTCGCTCAGGGCTCTTTTTACGGCTGCAAACATGGTTTTTGATTCAAATTGTCTGCTAGGTGTGGCTAAAAAGTTTAGCATTGAGGATGTGGCTATTAGAGTATGCTTCACGTATTGATGCAATACACTGGGAGAACCCTTCTCAATTCAACAGTGGGTGAGGGATGGGTGCACTGGTAGTGAGTGCAGCTATATGGAAATGCATGTTTGGACGCATGTGCCTTCAATGAATATTATCAATATAAGCATACCTAATCGTTCAAAGTAGGCCTGTATATATTGCAATGTAACATACACAGAGACAATTGTAAATGTTTCATTTTTCTTATCTGCAAAATAATAACAAAAACCTGTTTTTTCTGCTCTGTTTTTGTCCTGATGTCCATGTACTGTTGCAGCTTTACTACTTTATTACTAGTACTAGTGCAGCATCGGGAACATTAATCAATGTGACACAATGCAGAAATAAATGCTGTATATAACTTAGGCTGTAGTGGCCCATCTATATTCAGATAGTTATCCATGTTGGCCCTTCTAATTACATTTTGATGCCAGGCATGTGCTGAATGATTGTTGTGTACCGGTCAAATATTGGCAAAGCCAATTTGAGTGGGACTGTGTGTTATGGTATAGATCCCAAAGGGCATCAGTCTAAAGCAGTCTCAATAGTATTTTATACAGCCCATGCAAGGACTCAGCTACTGTTTTTGATTATTTTAAATATTAGTTAATTTTATTTTACACAGATGGATAGTAACACTCCCAAAAGTGTTGTTTTTAATAAATTCTTCTGTAAAAAATACCTTCTGTAAAGCTTTAGTTGGCTTGCAAGGCCATGCTAGCTGATAATAAAGCTCAGGTATTATTGCTGTGCCCCATAGCACCATTTTGTTCTTTATCGGAGCTCCTGGCATGCCAGCCCCTCAGTACAGGGATAGACTGGAGGTCTTGCCTGGCTAATGATGCTTGCTTCTGGAAATTACAAAAGCAGCAGATATCTTTGTTTGACTTATATCTTAATACACATATTTGCTTGTTAATTCTGCAGCCATCATTTTTTTTTGTCACATGGTTTTTGTTGAACCTGTGGGGACTGAAAACAATGTGAAGTCTATGCTTTTAATAGTGTTGGAGAGCTTCTAGTTAATAATGGAAAATACACAACATCTTCTTCTCTGTGCTTTTCTTATACCACGCATGGGAAACGTCTCAGCATGGAATAGTTATTACTGTTCCGTATTTGTCATGATTGTATGCATAATTAGCCTGAATATGTGCAGTTTATGAAAATCTGCAATCTCTAGCCAGTGGCTTAAAGGATATATCCACTCAGTATCTTATTGTTATGTAAAATATCATAGTTTCTCTCTGTCTGAATTATATGTTCTGTACCCTGGTTGTATTTATGCCTTTTGTAAAGTGCTGCATACACTTGATGCTATATAAATAAGAATCATCATATTAGGGCTTATTTATTAGTGATGGATATTGATGTAGAATAGTCTTTTTAATGTTCTCATTTACAGCAGAGAATGTGTGGTGCTGAACCTCACTGATACAATAACCACATCCTTAGAAAGACCTTATTTCTTTACCGAGACATTGTAGACTTGCTAGCAATGTCATTTTGTGTTTTGATTGAAATTAAGTTATTTTTGTTATTGTGTGGATTTGTGTATGTGTGTGTATATATGTATGTACAATATGTATATGTGTGTGTGTTGTATATACTCCAATAAGGACTTAAGGTTTCAGTAAAAAGAAAGTGGAAAGCATATGTTATAAAGTCAGATAATGAATGACATTGCATTAGAGTGGAGAAATAAGAAAGTGCTTAGTGCCCATATTAAAAAGACTGAAATCTCTCCCGAAGCAGGTACAGTGTTATTACACGGATCTGCCTATCACAGATCAGATTTCCCACAGATTGGGTAGTACAAATCCTGGTAATCCTCCTACAAGTTATTTTTTTTTTCCAGCTCTGTGATATCTTCTGATTCACTGTCTGGTCATTACAAATTCCCCTTACAAGACAGGGCTGAAGAGAAGCAAAAAATAGAAAAAGGTTAGATTTACTGTGCTATAAGCACCAAATCCGCTGCTTATTGAAAAGGGGAGTAAGATGCTGATATTGTGGGCAGGATTATGGTGACTGTAGACCTTGTAGAAACTAGCACAGGCAGAATAAGGGGCATTTACACACACACACACCACCACAAAACCTAAAAAGTCTCAGGTACAGCAAATGAAACCTACAGACACACATATACACACACAAAACCTGTACAGGTATAGGATCCCTTATCCGGAAACCCGATATCCAGAAAGCTCCGAATTACAGAATGGCTGTCTCCCATAGACTCCATTTTATCCAAATAATCCAAATTTTTAAAAATGATTTCCTTTTTCTCTGTAATAATAAAACAGTAGCTTGTACTTGATCCCAACTAAGATATAATTAATCCTTATTGGAAGCAAAACCAGCCTATTGGGGTTATTTAATGTTTAAATGAATTTCTAGTAGACTTAAGACATGAAGACCCAAATTATGGAATGATCCATTATCCGGAAAACCCCAAGTCCCGAGCATTCTGGATAACAGGTCCCATACCTGTACTTTAATCATGCTTGTTAGCTAACATAATTGATTACTATTTCGGTTTTCTGTTGTATTTCTTGCTTCAGTCATAGTACAAGTATGGGACCTGTTATCCAGAATGCTTGGGACTCAGATTTACAAAACACCAACTATAGTTTACTGGATGTTTTTAGAGCTGAACCCCCCCCCCCCTTAAAAGAACAGATAGGAACGTATTTATTAAAATGCATTAAATACTGTACTGCATTTGGGATAACACAAGAAAGTATAATTCGTCATCTTACCCATACAGTACCTACCTATGCTCAGAACATCCAAAAACAAGTCTGGGTCAGGAGACAATTCTAATTGTAATAGCATTTGACCTGTGAATATGTCTGTTTAATGGACCATCAGACCATTGATAAGTTAGGTATTGTAATATCTATTGGCAGGAATGGAGATGAAAAAACAGTTGGACAACTTTCATATTGGGATCATTATCAATAAGGACAAAGCCAGGCCTAATTCAGAGTTTGATGGCAATGTGCATTTTAACAGACCCAGGGAGTAATGAAATAAGAGGTGCAAATGTTGTTGCTACTTGTCTATTAAATTGTAACAACATTAGCATGTAGCAATTTCTGTTAAAAAACAGACATCTGATCTGTTGTTGTGGTTTACTAGACCTGGGAAAACTTTGTGCATGATTGCATAGGGACTTTATACCCATCTGAGAAAAAACCCACCCTTTTTTATGGTAAGTCCCTTTTTATTGCACTCCGGGCCTCCCTTATTCATTGGGGCCTGTGAAAGTCTGCCTCTTCCCCCCACCAATGATGTCCCTGTTATTATACTGCTTGTCTTTCATTTTAAGCTAAGTTTACTTTGGTCTTGCACTAGCTGATCCTTGTTGGTCTGTTAATAATTTTCTCCTTAGCAATAGTATATTAAACCTTTTTCTAGTAGCATCTAAGTAGGGAACTCATGTAAATTGCACCCTAGCCTGTTGCACGCAGCTTCCATTAGGTTCTTTCACCTCAAGCCTATCGGGGATTTCCGTGGCAGACCATCTCGGTACATTGCACAGAGACTTCCTGTGCAGACATTTTGTATGATTTGTAATGCTTTAAATGTGAATATATGTAACAGAGGTAGTAATCAAAATCATTGTCAATTGGCTGACATCTGGCCTAAGGAAATGGTAAGTGGAATTGTAAGCACGTGTAACACTTCTACTACATGTAACTTTTTTCTTTTACAGTATAACCAATCACTCTAATTAAACATCCACTGTAGGCTACCTGTTCATATATTTGCACAAAAACGTTTGTTTTTATTTTTATTGCAATATGAAGGCTTTGATAGTCTGCTTCCTCAACCCAACTTTTTTCTACTGCAAACAACCCAAACTTACTGTATATCGATAGCGAATAGCGAGTTAGAGAAGGGGACGTTTTTCTGTGACAGCATGAGTGTCATGGTTGCAACCTCAAAAAAATTGTAGGCCGAGGATCTCACAAGTATATTGTAAAGTATTGCTGTAAGGAAAAAACTATAATAAAAACTATTTCTGAATAAAATTAAAAAACATCAACTGTAGTTTAGTGGATTTTTTTTTTATATAAGAGCTGCAGCCCCCCTTAAAAAGAGCACATAGGGGCATATATATATATATATATATATCACCAGTGGTGTTGCCCATAGTAATCAATCAGCAATTGGATTTAAACAGCCACTTACAAGTTAGAAAACAAAGCAAATATTTGATTGGTTTCCATGGGCAACATGGTGTTTGTCTCCAGTGTTTATAAATATGCCCCACAGTGTTTTAATGCACCTTAGACTATTGCAGAGGATCAGTGAGTAGTCTAGTGTACAATTATATTACAATGATATTACAATGAGAGTAAGAATATTACAGTGAGGGTAACAATTGATGGTAATAGATATGATGTAGAATCAGAGATAATAAATGCATTGTAGGGTAAAGGCCATACATGAGCAGATTTAAGCTGCAGATTTGACCTATTCAGACCAAGTAGGCAGCTTATCTACGTGTATAAGGGGCCCTCCGATGAGGCATCTGAACTGATCTCTGGCTTAAAATTGGGCAATTTTTGACTGGTCAGGTTTAAAAATTTTGCCAGGGCAAAGTGCACATCAGCTCATTGATGTGGTCTTCACCCCAGTGCACTGCATACCGTTGGCGTGATTCAGTTGTTTTTTGCCTTCAGGTCAAAGCATTGGATCGGCCCCGTATTACTCATCTCAAGCTGGGCATATAGAGGAAAGATCCAATTGTCTCTCAAACTCACCGAACTCCAGTTAATGATGTGCATTCCTGTTAAAGATCATGTATCTGGACAATACTACTGCCAGCTCATTATTTGTGATGCACGGAATACGTAATTTTTGGATTCGACAGAATACTGAAATCTCTACAATATATTTGTTCAAATACAGAACCAAATACAAACCTTAATTCAGATTTGAGATAAAAAAAAAAATCATAATTTCTGAAAAAATGCAGCTTTCAGTTGTCCTATGTCCTATGAATTTACGGGTTTCATCAATGTGAGTCCTCTGAGTGTTAATTGCTGTGTTTCTTTGCTAATCCTCATAAAGTAACATATCATCCTCATATAAAATGTTGAAAAATCCACTTTAGAAACTGTACATCTGCCTTACTTCCTGCAAAACACACTCATTGGGGACCTTTTAAGACAAAGACAGTGGGAGAGGGTATCAATCAGATGTTCAGTCACATGTTTCTCTTTAATATTCCCCATTTTCCAGGGCAAGCTTTATTTTAGGTCAGAAGTGCCCATACTTTACTAATGCCGGTCTACTTTTAGTGATGTTGTCCCATTATGATCTACATCCATAATATCAGTGTTAGCATTCTGTTCCATGGAAAAAATTACTTAAATATTATATTGATATATAAGGGAATTTATATTACTATATTTAAAAAACAACTTATGTCTTATGTAACCTTAACAGAATAAATATATAATATAAATATATAGAATAAATATATAATATATAATGAAAAGAATAAGATAGAAGGGTAATTTAGTCAAGCTGTTTTTGACAGTGTCTTGAGATCTACTGATCACCAACTAAAGGTCTACTGGTAGATCCTGATCTACCTTATGGGCACCCCTGTTTTAGGTCCTTGGTGGTTCCCCAGGAAATATTAAAGAAAAACATTTGATTGATTGCTTTGGGATACTAGACCTGGGCAATCTTTCTAGCTTTTATTAAATTACTGTGATAGTTATGTATAGTGTCAGAAAGTTAACATGACCATTTGCCAATGTGTGAGTGGTGAGGGTAGAAAAAAGCATTAAGGAACCCAAAACAATAATGAGGAGAAAAGCAAGATTCTTGCCAATTCTGAAAACATGGGAAATCTAGCTGTCATTAAGCAAAAAATTAATACAACAATCACAATGAAAATAGTCTGAGGTTTAAAGGGCCAGCAACACAAAAGTAATGAAAAGGCTTAATTTTTCTTTAGTAAAAACTATGTCTTAAAAATATAAACTGCATTGATGTCTAGTACAAGCACATTTTCCAGTGAACTGTGGCAATTATAATTGTCAGTAATGTATGTTCTACAAGCCCTCAGTGGGTGTAAAAAGTAAATTTCTTTGAATTGTTTAACACCTGCTATGAAACGTCATTTTTGTACTTGCTCCCACTCAGTTTCAGTGAGTAGCTTTATGTTAAATGTGTGTGTATTTATGTGTGTGTGTATATACGTGTACATACATACATATATATATATATATATATATATATATATATATATATATATAGTTCAACATAGGCAGCCGCACTCTGATCCAGATCTGTTAATATGATGGTGGGTGCTGGATCAAAATTTATCATATAATTCCACAAAGAACCGCACTCCAAAATGTGAATTTATTCATCAGAATAAGTTGGAGTGCGGTTCTTTGTGGAATTATATATATATATATATATATATATATATATATATATATATATATATATATATCCTGTTTTTTTTAAATGCATTAAATAAAATTTAACTTTTTTAACTATTTGAAAAACGCTCCTGGTGCGCACCTCATTTTTTTGCATACCGCTATTGAAAGTAGCACCTGGGTCATTCTCTACTTAATGGTGTGCTGAACGCTTATGGACTATGTGTATATATCTATATCTATATCTATATCTATATCTATATATATATATATATATATATATATATATATATATATATATATATAAAGACTTAGAAAAATGTTGTCCCCATAGGCTAACATAGCACTTCGGCAGGTTTAATTTGTCGAAGTTTTTTTAAAGAGACAGTACTTCGATTATCGAATGGTCGAATATTCGAACGATTTTTACTTCGAATCGAAGTCAAAAGTCAAAGTAAATTCGAAGTCGTAGTATCCTATTCGATGGTCTAAGTTTCCAAAAAATGACTTTGAATTTTTTACTTTGAAGATTCCCTCAAATTCACTTCGACTTCGGAAGACCGCCGGTCCTAAGCAATCTGTATAATAGGTCCTATACCTGTATAGTATATTAAAGGGGAAACTGATTGAACTTCAGGACTTCAAACATAACATAATGCTAAATTCAACTTTACAGGTAAATCAAAAACATTGTATAAATGCATTGTTATGTTTGAAGTCCAATCATTTGCCCCTTTTATACACTATACAGTTATGGAACCTATTATCCAGAATGCCTGGGACTTGGGGGTTTTCCGTATACCAGATCTTTCCATAATTCGGATATCCATATCTTACGTCTACTAGAAAATCATGTAAACATTAAATAAATGCAAAAGGCTGGTTTTGCTTCCAATAAGGATTAATTATATCTTAGTTGGGATCAAGTAAAGGCTACGCTTTTATTATTACAAAGAAAAAAAAGGAAATAATTAAAAAAAAAAAAATTATTTGGATAAAATGGAGTATGTGGGAGATGGCCTTTCCGTAATTTGGGGCTTTCTGGATAACGGATTTCCGTATAACGGACTATACCTGTTCAATGAATGCTGAAGCAGCTGAAAGTTGTGATACCAGTACAAATACAATGTTTAAGGCAAAATGTCTTAAGGGGAATAAGTGGATCAAAGTGAATGTATTTCTGTATTAGGTAATACGAGTATTTGCATCCAAAGCTGCTGCTAAACAGATGGCACACTGGCATCTTATCAGCGACTGTAGTGCCAGGTTGTGTAAGGAAAGCTTCTCCCAGGCCTCACGTCTGGAGGTGCTGTGCTTGCAGAAGCACTGTGTGCAAATATCTTTAATAAACAATACTTATCCTTATTAGAAAGGAGATGCTTTTTTGTAACATGCCCATGCTCACCTGTGTTATAGAAGATAACAGAATGAGGGAAGGAAATAAAGAATGAATTCAAGTTTTAATTCTCAAAATGCTTATACTTTTTTATAGATGCCGTGTGGCACATAACATTTACAGCATCTTGTTGATACTTCTGCTGAAGCTTTATCAAAAGGCCAGAAAGAAATAGCCCTTGGAGGCTGTTTGGCAGCCACAAAAAAAATACTTTTAGGTTTGCACTAAGCCCATGGGCCTCCATATGTGCAGCTCCATCATAGATCTTGAGATGCAGAAAGGACCATTCTCAAACAACAGTGGCATGTGCCACATTCACAGGGGATTTAGGGACAATTAGAAGCTATCTGTCACAACTCCTGCCATTTTGTTATTGTGTTTTTGGTGGATGGGAAAGTTACAGAGCAAAAAATGACAGTTTCTGCGGAAAAAATAAAGTCTTGAAATAAGTGCAGAAGTTTTTTTCCAGTATGTATGTATGTATATATATATATAAATATATATATATATATATATATATATATATATATATATATATATACCAAGTACAGACTTACAGAAGAACTGTGCACATGCCAGTATCCCATTATTGCTGGCAGTGTGTGTATTGGCTTTTTACTAAGAGAATCTTTCCTTCCCCAGTGACTAAAGAACTGTTTTATTCCCCCTCCCCACTTTGAGTTTTTAATTGGTTTTGATGCCTTTATGCAATACCAAGGTTATAGATATAGGAAACCATTGTTACATTAGTCTACGCATTTAAGATGCACTTAAAAAGATATCTAGGAGAACAGAACCTCCCCTCACTTTTGCCTTTCATGTTGTGCCCCCACTCCAGCCATTGCTATGGAAACCCCCACAGTTTGGGAACCTCTGAGTTACAGTGTTAATTTCCAATGCTTGATGCACTTTGAAAACACTAATGCTTAGAACTCTGGTATTTAGTAATGATTATGAAACCTGATTCATGGGCCATAACCCCAAAAGTACTGATTTCCACTCTTCTCTTTCCACCTATATGTGTGATTCTTAAAATTGCTATATGTCCTCTTTTAGGGTAAGGTCACACTGGGCGATTAGGGGAGATTTAGTCGCCTAGCGACCAATCTCCCCTAATGCCTTACCTCTGTCTTGCACCGGCTAAAATGAAAAGTCACCTGCGGCATGGCACATGCATTGCTTGGTATTCTGAAGTCGCCGAAAATTTGAATGATCGGAAAAAATATATAAATCTAATAGCTCTAAAAATTTTAGTTTTTTGAACAATTACTAGCAAAAAAATATCTGGAAACCGTAGAACGGTTAAAAAAAAGGTCTAATAGGATCAGCGGACTTCTATGGGAAATTGACTGCTTTTCCTTGGAGCAGTTTTGAATTTTTCGTGATTTTTACACTAAATAAATCTCAAATTTTAGATTTTTAGAGAAATCAAAAAAACTAATTTTTAGAGGAAAATAAAAATTTGTGAAAAATAGGAATTTCGAACTTTAGTAAATCAACCCCGTAATGTTCATCGAAGTAAATATAGTGGGGCCTTCTGGAAAATTGCAACAGTTTAGGATGGAGGTCCCCTTTAAAACTAAAAAAAAAAAACCTGGCACAGAATGTTGGGATTATCATTAGTAAGGAATGAATGTGTGCCACAAGCAATGACAATAAAGCACATTTATTAATTGTATGTGCTGTGCCTGTAACTGTGCTCCTGAGCTATTTTCATCTATTTCATTCTGTACGCTGACATGTAAAGTGCATGTTTCTGACATTAATTGCGCCAAATCAGAAATCTTAAAATACATTTTTCTGCAAGAAAATATGTGCCTGCTACTAGCTGAATCATTTTCTATTTAAAAATGTAAACATACCCTGCAAAATCATAAGTGCCAAATTCATTGTTTTTCATTTTTCTGCATTTGTACTATACTGTATGTTCTGAGCAAGTTGAAACATCTCCCTGATTTAAGCACAAGATAAGTGATTTCATCGCTGAAAATTACAACTTTGAGATGACATGGAGTTAAACTGACCCAATCAGCTCTCACTCTGCAATTTTCACCCAGTAATGCCAGCAGACACGTTTGTGGCTAAACATTTCGGCTTCTCTTCTTTCAGAGCTTCTTGGTGTGGCGTTTTGTGTTGATCGCAAATGATTATTGAGTTGTGCATGTGCTATTTCTGATTTAGTCTGAACAAATCTCATGTACAGTGTTTATAATTCACAGGTGTTAGGCTAATGTCACATGTTCCTTTTTCTCTGCCAATCTGCCCTGTGCACAGTTGGGTGTTTTCGGGCCAAAATAAACCCTGTGTGAGTACTGACAGGCAGATGCACTTCCTGACAATGCTCAAAGAACACGAGGAAGATTGGCAATTTTTCAGCTAGCAGATAAAACGCCATGTGTCATACAGTATTAGCATAAATAGAAATTGCCTTAATGAAAAATATTTCCCTGCAACCTGGAAATTAGTATCAGATTCCCCATGCAAGCTATTGAGGGGGTAGCCAGACTCACCATTTTCCTACTGTATATGGCTTATAACAAATAACACTTAACTGTAACATTATTTCCAAATTGGAAAACTGAGCCTGATTATATGAGGTTTTGCATCCATAAAGGACAAGGAAAGCTAACTTCACTAATTGTTCCATTTTTAGGTACCTCCCAGTGAATAAAATCACTTCTTATTTCCCTTGATTGGCCGTCCTCCTCTATTAAAAAACAAAACAAAAAAAAACACTGGTTTTTCAATATGAGTGCTGTACTGACATTTTCCAATATTGTTTAAGGGAAAATTGACTATACTGTGCATGTGCCAGCCTTGGAGGTCCCTGGAGATATTAACGACAATGGTAGCTCTGCGTTCTGCTGTCAAGTTGGCATTGAGCTTGGCTTTTGTTGTCCTTTAGCATGTTGTAAAAATCCTCTAATTAAATAAAGTTCCATACATAACGAAGAGCAAGCTGCCATGGTAGCTACCCAAGATATGCACTGAAAAATGAAAATCTGTAAGTTTCCATACAGAGAACATAAGGTGCACTCCCACTGAAATCCTTAAACGTCGTCTTCGCTTTTCACTTGATAAGGCCTCCTGCTGTGATTTCCCTAAGGTGCTAGATACATATTAATGTAATTCTTTTATCTTTAGCCCTGGAAGAATATTCCTGCGGTTATTGCAGGTTATTACTGGGGTGTGTGTGTTACTCTGCAGTGTTTTATATTCATTACAATGTGTTATAAAAGCAGCATAGATTTTCACAATAAAAAGGCAGATAGAAGCCCATTCCAGTTCATTTCAGAGCTCCCGGCTGTGGCAGCACAGTGATATGAGAACGTATTTGCAGTGTTTAGAAACATGTGAATTTATGGGACCACTTTATTAAAACGGTTTCAGAAGGTTCTTTAGCAAACAAACGTTAGTGGGCTATACATACAAAAGAAATGCATCGTGCAGGCACACGTGGCAGATTTTGGTTTCCAAATGCGAAAAGTTTGATTTGTGAACCAGAAAAGCAGCTTGTAAAGGCCAGAAAAATGGCAGATTGCATCCATTTTTGCACTTTGCATTCTATAGGCTGCACTAGTCTGGAGTTGGGATCTGATCAGCACCCTGGCTGTGCTTTAAACCAAGAGTGTGAGCTTTACCCCATAAGGTATTCTATGAAAATGGATATTTTTTGGGGTTTTCTTTCCAAGATTCTGTCTTTATGTGCATTTGAGGGCATCCTCACTCTAAATGCTTTTCCTTATGGTGTTGCTCTAATATAATATTTGCCGAGAACCCACTGCTGCAAGGGTCTAAAAATAAATATGATTCTTGTAAAGGCCCTGACCTGCATTTCGGATTTTTCTGCCACCTGAAGACTAAGAGCAGATTTAAATGTTCTAATGTGAGATGACCCAGTATCAGACTGCATGCTGTATGGTGCAGTGAATGACTGCTAAGCCGGGAATACATTTATTATTAGTGCTGTGTAAGGTTAGAGATTGTAATAGCAGTGTGCGCCTTATTCTTGCAAATTTGTATCGGACTTCTTTATTATTGCAAAACTAATGGCTCGGGTGGTTATATAACGGGCAGAAATTCTGTTCACATATCCTTGAATCATGTTCTAGAGATAATTACAGAGCCAGCTCTGTGTCAGCGCTGCCAATTAAAGCCGCAGTGGATGTTACTTGAGGGTAAGTTGCAGAAGGCATTAGGAAATGTAGCAATCCTAAGGGGGAAGCAGAGAAATGAGAATCTCAATTGGAGGAAGCTGCTAAATAGTTCTCACCTTCCTAAATGCCTTTTGTTTTGGATTATCTGAATAACAATGCTGCCCCCTTTGTCTTCTTTTTTCCCTCTCTTTCTTTGTAATACAATATGGTAATTTGTTAGACTCACATATTCTGCCTGTTTTATCATGCCCATATTTCTTTCCTCAGGTATTACTACTTATTTTGCATTTATCATTCTTGGGTCACATGATATTGCAGCTTGCCATGAAATGAGTGGGAAAGGCTAAATTTAGTTTACAAGTTAACACTGTTAACTTTTGCTGGGGAATAGAAGCTCTTGCTAAACGACAGTTCCCAAACACTGAAGTTAACCAATAGATTTCTGGGCACATCTCTATCCCTGATCTAAATAAATAAATAATTCATTTATCATGAACGTAAATGCGAATCAAAGGCAATGGCCCTCCATATGACCCCGATAGGGACCCCCCAGTGATGCTTAAATCCTACTTATCTCCTTGGTCATGGTGCTTAAAGGTGGCCATACACGGATAGATCCGCTCGTTTGGCGATGTCGCCAAACGAGCGGATCTCCCTCCGATATGCCCACCTTGAGGTGGGCAATATCGGGCTGATCCGATCGTGGGCCCTAGGGCCCAACGATCGGATCCTAGCGTTCGCCAAACGGGCGGTCGGATCGCGGGACCGCATCAACGAACAGATGCGGCCGCGATCCGACGGGATTTTTAATCCCATCCGATCGAGATCTGGCCGACTTTCGGCCAGATCTCGATCGGGGAAGCCCGTCGGGGGCCCCCATACACGGGCCAATAAGCTGCCGACACGGTCTGTCGGCAGCTTTTATCGGCCCGTGTATGGCCACCTTTAGTCCAAAGCAGGCTGTGGTCTTCTTTGCCTAGGCTCCCAGGTATTCCTGATCAAGTTCAGGCGTGGCACATGTGTAGTTTGGAACTTTTCTGTTCTGCACATGCACCAAGCCTAAACTTGTGCAAGGAATAGTACTGTGAATCTAGAAAGCCTGGGGCAGGATGGCATGCCAGTGCACTTTTGTTTTTTTTAAAAAAGGAGAAGCTCTGATTTGGGAGTAGATTAAATTAAACAAAAGGATATAATTGTTAAATCCTGCTTAGACCTTGTCAATAAAAGGGATGCTCCCACTTGAAATCTTAAATACGTTTGTACTAATAAAACAAAATTGATTATAGTAAACGCTCTCCACAAAATGCGCTGTACAAGTTGAGCTGGATATTTTTTCAGATGTTGGTAAAGGTTTTGGAGAAGTTGCCCAGCATTTAAATGGGTTGTTCACTTTCCAACCACTTATTTCATTTGTTGTTTTCAGATATTTCTTATGAACAAAATACTTTTTTCAGTTGCCTTCCATTTTTTATTTTCTACCATTTGTCCAAAAGTTTAATGTTCCTGTCTCTGGTGTTTCAGTCTGGCCCCTCAGTGATCCAGACGCAGATTTGGAATTGTTACAATTTGCTACAATAGTTAATACTCAGCAGCATCTGTGGAATATTAGTAACTATTGTATCAATTATAGCAGCTGCCATTAAAGAAACTCAGGGATTCTGCTCAGCAGGGCCAAATTCATACTAATGTATGAATTTAGAACTGTTTACAGTCGGAGCTGCTTTAGGAAGACACGGGGTGTAAATGCAACTTTAAACTTAACCAATAGAAAAAGGTTACAGATAATAGAAAGTAACTGAAAAAGTCTTTATTTCTGGTGAACTATCTAAAAACAAGTTAATTGGAAAAAAGTGTTGGACGGTGAACTACCCTTTAAGGAAAGAGCACTCCCCTAAATTATTTTGATATGCAAACATTTTAATATTCAAAAAATTACAAATAGAGACCTCATCTCAGATCCACTCCAGTCTTGCTTCCCGATCCATCCCAAATTACGTCCGCTTTCTTTTATAGCCCCATAATTTAACTAGAATGGTCACTTAGAAATGGGAAACACTGGGAGGTATGTGTTTGCTAATATTTTACCTAAAATGTCTTTCACCTAAATAAAATATGCTTTGTACAGTGAGTTTCATGGCAAGTGTTGCTTGGATTTATTTTTATTGTGACCAGGGTATCCCATCCCCAAGGACCTGTTTCCTTCCATCCACTTAGCACTGAGTTGATTAGATTACTAGTACAGGGGATTTCCATCCACCAAGCAGAGGAAACTCAGTCATAAACTTTTATTACTTCTTTTTGCTCTCAGAATCTGAGTAGCAGTGTTTCAGGCTTGCAGCAGTGATTGAGTTAAAGTAGCAGTAAATTGCGAGGATGAGTATGGGTATGGCAGCTGGCAGTATATGGATATAAGTTAGTGAGCGACTGCCTTTTTTTTTTCCTATGTGTAATGAACCACACTTCTCTGCACCAATCATCTGCTGCATCTTATGTTTTTATGAACGCTGTTGGGTGGTTGACAAAAAAAATTTGGAAGGATATGTGCAGAATCTGTATCAGACAGAGGAAAGTCATTGTTGCACAACTTTGTAGGCAGTATAATCACACAGAATACTCTCCATTGGTATCAGATTTTAAAAACCGTGGGTAGGGTCCAAGCAAGTACTTTGTGTAAGCACAAATAGATTTATTGGGAGCTTTACAATTGTTTGTGTGAGCTGGTGACAAAGCTTGTGTTTGCATACCTTTTGGGACAACATTGCTTACAGACATCCTACTGGTTAAACTGGAATTTTGCCGTTGGAGTGCACGTAACCTCTACGGCTGGTGGCTATGTGCTCCCTTTGCAGAGTGACCTCTGAAGTGAGATTCTTACCACGCCTCATGACTAAAATACCCCTGAGAATCCTGCTGAACAGCCGAGCCATCTTTGTTACATTTCTCTGTTGGGCATATGAAACTTTAATGCATAATTGCCTTCTTACAGGCACATAATGGCAGGGAGCAGAGTGGACTAGTGGACTCATGTTTGTAGGCATGTCTCCTTAATTGTATGTTTCAGAGCTCACAGGACTGTATAATGCAAGGGCTAGTATTTATCTTATTCAGTAGCTGTGCATATGCCATGTAACTAGGTCACTAGCTCAGGCTGTAGCAATATCCCTGTTCTCTTTTTGCTTTTTATGGCTATGCATTAAGGTTCTTACATCCCTTGCTTGTACTAGGATAATTAGATTACTTAATGGTGTAGATTGTATTTTAACCTCATTGCCCCTATACCTCCAGGGTTTTGCTTTAAATAAGGATTAATTATATCTTAGTTGGGATCAAGTACAAGTTACTATTTTATTATTACAGAGAAAAAGGAAATCATTTTTAAAAATTTGGATTATTGGGATAAAATGGAGTCTATGGGAGACAGCCATTCCGTAACTCGGAGCTTTCTGGATTTTGGGTTTCCGGATAAGGGATCCTATACCTGTATATGTAACCAAAGAATGCATTTTAAAGAACTACCCTCCTGTTGTATGGTAAATAATACAGCGGAATACCTATGCTGCCATAGTTTTATGGGATCTATCTGTACAGACTATGAGCAAACTTAGGGACTGTTCCTGCTGAATTGTGCTTAGTACAGGGAATACCTATGCTGCCATAGTTTTATGGGATCTCTCTGTACAGACTATGAGCAAACTTAGGGACTGTTCCTGCTGAATTGTGCTTAGTACAGGGAATACCTATGCTGCCATAGTTTTATGGGATCTCTCTGTACAGACTATGAGCAAACTTAGTGAGCTGTTCCTGCTGAATTGGGCTTAGTACAGAGGAATACCTATGCTGTCATAGTTTTATTGGGTCTTTCTGTACAGACTATAAGCAAACATAAGGGACTGTTCCTGCTAAATTGTGCTGTGACCATGTGACCATGCCCACTATGGGAGAAATATTGAAATATTGAATATATAGATAGTTAAATATTTATTTTAGCTATTCCTAAAGCACAAACCCTATCTAAAAAAAAGACACTGATGCAATTTAATTTATAAAACCAAAAAGAAATTTAGCAGAATAAACACAGTTGCCATTCCATGTATAATACCCCTAAAAGCAGCATTAACACAGTGGGAATTCCATGAATAAATAACCCAAAAATGCATAACAGAAGAATGGTACAAATGCAATTTTTGCTAGTTAGGAAAGGGTTACAATTCACAAGGCAGTGAGTGTAATTAAGATGATTTGTAGCCTTATGGAGCCAGAATTTTTTCTGCACTGATAGTCTGGGGAGAGAATGAATCTGCAGCACCATCGTCTACCATCCATAGTGCCTGTTAACTGAGTACAAACAAAGTATAATAGCGCCTTTCTCCCCTGCCTGCAATTGGCTCCAGTCATCTGTCCCGTAGCTGAGGGCACACAGGGCACATAACGAACGCTCCTTCTCCCAGTCCCACCTATCCCCGCACACTCTATCAAACCCCTCTTAGTCACTATTTTAACTTACAAAGCCAGCGAACAGAAACAAAAAGAAAACTTACAGCCCTGGGGGCGGACTTCAGATCACTTAGTCGGATCAGTGTTAGTGCGCACATCAGGGAACATTGGTAAGGGAGAAAGAAAGCACATCTTTGCTTTTGCTTTGGTGCGGCTGTGCGGGGCCCCCCTGGGCGCGGGGCCCTATTGGGCACAATAGGTCCAATCGGCCTAAAACCAGCACTGCCCATAGAGTACCCAACCCCAACCAAACACAGAGGCTGTAGGTACCCCACACTTTTCCATATCATCTATCATACTGTAAAGACAGGAACCATGCTCTCAGCCAATGAACGCTGGTCCTGGTTGCTCGGTAACAGGTGAAAGCTCCGCCTCGTGACGCAGGTGACCAAGAACTGCTTGAGAAGGGCTGCGGAGACCACGGAAGCTCAGAACGCAGGGAGACAGTGGAAGTAGCAAAACAAATTAGACACTGAGGTTGTTGAAGCGCACTAGTTACGGAAAGCCATGAGACAACAAATATACTGGATGTTAGTTAGACATGGAAATTTGACGCATGCTTGTGTGAAAGGCGGAGGACATCAATTTCGGCCAGCCCGGGCCCCCTCTCCTCTCGGCCCCCCGCAGCTGCGGGGTCTGCTTCCTCCCTAGTTACGCCACTGCTCATTGCTCCTTTTTATAGCAGTTTCCCACGAGCAAGTAGGTTCATTGCAATGGATTTGACTTACTTCCACCCCCACCATACTGCATTTATTCTTTATCCTTTCTGCATATATCCCTTTAAGGATGGTGACACATTGTGCGATTTGTAGCCTGTGTATTGTCGCAGCTACAAAACAACTACTGGGAATGGTCTCTGCTAAAACACTCAAATCGCGTAAATGCTCAAAAATGCAAATGGAGGCAATTCCAAGTATTTTCTAGGCAGGGATTTTTTTGGGCGTTTTGTAGCTGCAACAGAACACAGGCTGCAAATCGCACCATGTGTCATTGCTCTAAAAGGTAACTGTCATCACAACATTTACATTAACATCCTATTTAATATTTCATGCACTGAATTTGTCAAATAAAAACTGTGCCCTTTACAGAATTTAAATAATTTTGTTATTTTTCTAACAAATATAAAAACAAACAAATACAAAAAGTATTGTAAAAGTGATACCTATATTGGCTAACATTGCAAGCTTTCGGAACACCAAGGCCCCTTCGTCAGGCAAAATACAAATGAAAGCTAGAAAGGCACAGCATATATTCTGTTAGACCAGTGAAAGGTATTCATGGGCAATAAATTAGGAAATTGCAGGTTGCAGATAAATAGAGATCAAATGTAGAGATAATACAAAGAATTAGGGTGGGTTGTAAATAGTCCAGGAGTCTGGATTCAGTCAGGTCACATAGTGTGACATGAAACCTGACCCTAAAATAAGGCCCTGTCTTAATGGGGTAAACAACTCCATACATGTGAATTCATAAATCTTCCTTTCCCGTTCAGTTTTAAAATTCCCTTTTAGAATTAAGACCTGAATGTCCTGAAGACTGTGATTTTGACTGCAAAAGTGTTCCCCACTGGTGTATCACATGATTTGGTGTTGATTTCTGTGATGGTTCATCCTTGTGCGCAATGTTTGTCCTGTTTCACCAATGAATATGCCTCCTGTAGAGCACCTAGTACATGTAATAATTTATACCACATTGGATGAAGCATTCGAATAGTATTCCAGAATGGTGTATACTTTTTGTGTATTTGTTATAGCAACTTGATCTTTGCACAGAATGTATTTGCAGGTTTCACATCTGTTGCTTTTGCAGGGAAATTTTGTTGTTTTAGGAAGAGCACTTCTGACAATCATTTTCCTCAAATTAGGTGGTTGTCAAGACAAGAGAGGTAGTTCCGGGAATATTTGTTTCAGTTGGGTATCTGTATAGCGAAGGGGCCTTGGTTCTCCGAAGGCTTGCAATGTATTTTTATTGTTAGCCAATATAGGTATCACTTCTACAATACTTTTTGCATTTGTTTGTTTTTTTATTTATTTTTGCCACTGGCTACCACGGTACCACAGGTTTTGTTTTGTTTTTCATGCACAGAATTTCAGCATAACAATTTCAGGTGCCATGAGAATACTTTCATATACTATTTACCACTTAACATCTTTACAACACTATATACCACTATCTTTATACTGTTCTAGGGTAAATTAAACACTTTTTGGGCAAATGCTTTTTACCAAAAGGTTAATTTATTCCCAGAAATACAGTAACACTTTTTGTAGTGCTTAGTTGCATAGAAAAGATATTAATGATGCTGGGAAAATATGTATTTTGCGTGGGTTCTCCACTGTGTTGTGACATGGAAAAGGAAACACGAAGAAGCTTGAGCTCTGTAAAAAAGGAAAATGAAATCCTAGCTGGTTTATTTATATAGATTAGCCTTGCTTTAATAGAAAGCTTTTCATATCATATCAACCACCAGATTCACTTCTGAACCTAGTAGACTAAGCTTATCTGTGACACTTACAGAGGAATTGCAGCCTATTGGGTCACAAGTTACATTCAGGGACAATGTTCACTAGTTATTTCCCCCGGACTTGTCTGAACCCCCTACCTTCTTCAAACTGCACCTCATAGCTGGACTCTATTTGGACAAACAGTCAAATGTCCTAAGCACTTTAATTATCACAGGGGCAACTTCAGCTTCCTTCAAGGGGGTTGTTCACATTTAAATTAACTTTTAGTATGATGTAGAAAGTCATAATCTGAGACAATTTGAAATTGTTTTTCAATTATTGTTATTTATGTCTTTTGAGTTATTTAGCTTTTTATTCAGCAGCTCTCCAGTTTGCAGTTTCAGCAATCTGGTTAAAATTCCCCTAGCAACCATGCATTGATTTGAATAAGAGACTGGAATATGAATAGTAGAGGCCTGAATAGAAAGATGAATAATACTTTTGTAGCTTTACAGAGTATTTATTTTTTAGATGGGGTCAGTGACCACCACTTGAGAGGTGGAAAGAGTTAGAAGAAGGCAAATCATTTTTGAAAACTAAAATAAATAAAGCAGAACAACTGAAAAGTTTCTTCAAATTGACTATTCTATAACATACTAAAAGTTAATATAAAGGTGAACCACCCTTTAAGTTTAAAATATAAGCTGTTTTCATGTGTTATTAAAAAATGTTAATCATTGCCTTTGAGCCACCCTAACCCCAACCAGCCATGCTCAATGTATAACCAACGCTTCCCAAAAATCCTTTATTTGTACAGGTATGGGATAGCATTATTCAGAGAGCTTCAGATTACATCAATGGCATTTCAAAAAGTGTAATTTAAACAAATACTTCCTCATTTTTTTTTACAGATTCCCTGCTTCTCTGTAATAATAAGTGTGTACTTTAAAGCTAAAGCTTTTTAATTCTTGTTGATTTACAAAAAAAAAATAAAACTTTGTACATGAAGACAGTCAAAAAGAGCAAGTGGTTACAAAAAATCCTATTCCTGCACAAGGGTTAGCAAAACATACATCATATTGTCATGATACAAAAAGTCCTTGCAGTAACATATTATCTTGTTTTCATTTTTTCAGTGAATGTTTGTTGCCTTCATTTAATTTTTGTTGTTGATCCTATTCAAGGTTGTATTTAGTCAGACTTTAGTATTTCTGCTGTTCTATCCTTACTTGATATTCTGGGGATTGCAGTGACTATCAATTTAGTAAGTAGTGTGTAAGTTAGGTGGCAGCCTGACTGCATAAAGGATTCTGTAGAAATGTGTTTATCTGAGAAAAGGATATTGGGTGTTGGCCAAGGCACTCCAGAATCATCAAAATGTCATCACTATATCATTATCCCCATGTCACATAATAGACATTTTAATCACATAATAGACATTTTTATTCAAAAACATTAAAAAAGAAAAATTGAAGGCCAATTGAAAAGTTGCTTAGAATTGACGTACTAAAAGTGAACTACCCCTTTAAAACTAAAACTACCTTTTAGTATCATGTAGAGAGTGATATTCTGAGACAACGTTCAATTGGTTTTCATTTGTGGTTTTTGAGTTATTTAGCTTTTTATTCAGCAGCTCTCCAGTTTGCAATTTCAGCAAATTACCTTAGCAACCATGCAGTGATGGGAATAAAGAGTGGAATATGAGTAGGAGAGGGTTTGAATAGAAAGATGATTAATAAAAAGTAGTAGTAGTTTTACATGGGGTCAGTTACCCCATTTGAAACGTGGAAAGAGTCAGAAGAAGAAAACAAATAATTCAAAAACTCGAAAAATCAGAGCGATTTGGGTTTCCACTTTATTTTATCAAGTTTTTCCACGATCCCGTTAATGTGGGTTATTTTATTAATAAATAAGTTCATATCAAGCATGGGAGAATCGTATTTTAGTACGTAAATAACCCCCAAAATGTTGCATTTTAAAATGCCTAGACACTTTATTGCATTGGTTCTTTTGATTTTTTTCCTTCTAATTTCAGACATAATGTTGTAAAATAGTGGTGTGAAAAAGTTGTAAAAACAGTTACTTGCGTCAACTGTAACTTCCTTACGGTTGTGTTCAATTAGGGCACACTGGGGCACGTACACAGGATCTGATATTGCTTCCGAAATAACCTTCACTGTCTTATCGCTCATGCACGTTTGTGAAATCAGCAATGACCTAATGAAAGCCTTTTTGCTGGCAAGTGAATTGCTGTTTTTTATGTGATCTTTTCAGATTTCAATCAGCTGTGCTTTTGACACTGGAAGGTTAATGAAGTATGTCTTTGCATATGAAAAGCTGACTTACCAGTAACAATTAAATTGGGATAAAGCTGTTAAAACAACTTTTGGAAAAAAAGATTTTTCAGAATTGATTGAATTAACCACATTGTCTCTTGCAATGCCTAGATGAGTGAAATTGGGAGAGTATGAATCACATGTATATGTTCTTAAAGCCTATCACAGAAAATGACAGGAAATGCTGTATTTTATATACTGAACTTTATATTTACCCAGAGGTTCAGTAGCCGTTTAACAGTAATGATCCATACCTCCAAAGTAGCTCCATCTTTTGTGCAAGGTTATCTTTTGCACGCCAGTGACATTTCAGAAGCTCAGCATGCTCTAGGCTGCTCTTGAGAAGTTAAGCTTAGGGGTTGTGTAAAATTATCCAAACATTGACAAGGGTTACATCTGGCATAGTAGCAGAAGCTACAGGGCTGGTGATGCAGAAGGCACTGGTTTATATACTGTCATGTAATGTGCCCAGTTGGGTCCTTGGAGGGCCCGGGCCTGCATAATGATTCTGGACCTTAAATGGATATTAAACATGGAAAGTAGTCTTTGATACTTGCTATGCTTTGGGCCTCTATCGCTGCCTGGAATCTGTGCAAATTGATGTGAACTCTAATGTGTAAGGTACTAGTATTTCAGGGTTCAAGGGAGAAGCAACAGAGAGAATCGCTTGATTCTATAAAGCTCCAGAAGCTGCATACTTCCCTTATTCTTTGAAGGCAGGGCTCACTGGACATTGGGAATTTTGGAAGTGTTCTTCAGTGAGATGATACTGACCCTAAAATAACTACTCTTCAAAATATTAATATTACATTAAACATACCCTTTAGGTCATGTTGATCATTTTTCACTGATTTACTTGAAGTTCCTAAACCTGTCTCTATTGCCAACCTGACTGCCTCTTCTCAAACTGTCATTTAGTTAGAGATTCTAATGCTAACTTGATCTTTTGATACTTGATCCCAATAAAGATGTAATTAATCATTTTTGGAGGCAAAACAATCCTACTGGGTTTAATTAATGTTTGAATTATTCGGAAAACCCTAGGTCTCTAGTATTCTGGATAACAGGTTCCATACCTGTAAGGTAGTATGGGAATTTAGACCCCGTATAAGGAATTTTGTGTGCAACAAAACAGTATATTAGCTGTGGACAATTTTGTTCAGGGCCTTCGAGGACAACTGATAGACCCCCATAATTTCTTTTAGCAGCAAAGCTCCTCATTACCCTAAATCACCTTTGAAATACAGCTTTAAGCAAGGAAGATAGTGCAAAGGATGCTTCCTGGTAGGACTACCTCTATTTTTACCACTGACAGAACCAAGGCACTGCAGCATAATTTATGACGGAAAAAAGCTTTATGCATTATTAATTTCCATTTTTGACTCTCTAGAAATAGAGTGCAATATTCACTTGTTCTCTTTTCCCAGTACAGTTTTTTTTTCTGTAACTTTCAGCCAGAGGAAGCCAAATGAGTGGTGTCTGTTAATGACATGTACTTGCAGAATTTTCATTAGCTGTACTGGGGGTGGGGGATGTTTCCTTACCAAATATCCTCCTGGCCAACATTGTGCTGAATGTATACATTTTATTTTACAGCAATAACCAGCATCTAAAAATAAAATGATGTGCTGGTATCATTGTAATTAAAATGCTCTCCTGTGTAGCATTTACCGGATATGATCTTCACTCAAATGTTCTCCTAGAGCTTTATAGAAGTTATTTCGGACCTTTATGCATATATCAGCCTTCTTTGTTTATTTAGGAAGAGTTAAATTAATGGCCTTGGCTAATGTCAGTGGAAGAAAACACTCCACATTAAAGGGGCAGTTCATAATAACGAAACTTGTCATATTTAAATAGTGCACTGCAAATAGTGACTATTTTTAGTAGCTTTTGTATTTTTTTAAGCTTTTTCTTAATTTGACTCAAAAATACATAGATTTAATCACCCTCTTATATTCCCCAGTATCTGCTCACTAATCCAGATCACTGACCTAATCTATTACAATTTTATACAAATTGCAGCTCTGGCTCAGCATAGCTTGAGGCACGAATAAAGTACCAATTTTTTCACCACAATCGGAGTGCTGCTGAAGTATTTTCTTGTACGCAGCTCTGGCTCAGCATGTCACTTGAACTTTACTAAAGTCTGACACAGATAATATTTTTTCTACATGCTGCCAAAAAATGTATCAAATTGTAACCGTTTAAAAAGTCAATGACCTGATTTTTAGGTGTATGAGAGGGAGAAGAATAAAAACAAATTATTGTTCCGTTTAATACTTCCTCTGATACAAATCTAAAGTTAATTTCTTCTGGTAGAATTAACTTGAAATTGCTCATGTTCTGTCACAATTGTGTATGGTGTACATAGAAAAACAGGTGAGTAATAAGCAACATAAACCCCACATCCTCAGGCAGTTTCAGTCTTTGTGGAATCACCTAAATGTAAGGCACATAACCATCCTCACCAGCCAGTAGGCCATGGGGTTGTCACATTTGGGTTACCTTTTTAATATGATGTAGAGAGTAATATTCTGAAACTATTTGCAATTGGTTTTCATTTTTTATTATTTGTGGTTTTTGAGTTATTTATCTTTTTATTCTGCAGCTCTCCAGTTTGCAATTTGAGCAATCTGGTAGCTAGGGTCCACATTACTGTATCAACCATGCACTTATTTGAATAAGAGACTGTAATGTGAATAGATGAGGACATGAATAGAAAGCAGGGCTGGAACTAGGGGTAGGCAGAGTAGTCATGTGCCTAGGGCGCAAAGGTGGAGGGGCACCAGGCACGTACTTACTCCTACCCCTAGTCCGGTCCCTTCTCTGCCGACCGCCCACTTGTTTTCATCTGAGACCAACTGAAAAGTTTCTTTGATTTGCACATTCTATAGCATACTAAAAGTTAATATACAGGTTAACCAAATTTATGAAGGGTTGAAGTGAAAATTCTAATTTGAATTCGGATTTAAAAATTAGAATTTTCAAGGTTTTTTTAGTGTAATTCGACTAGGGATTTTTTTTTTTTTTAAAAAAAATTGAATTTGAATTTTGAAATTTATCATGTACTGGCCTTTTAAGAAATCGAATTCGACTATTTGCCACTTTTTATCCCGATGAATTGCTGTTTTAGTCTACGGGAAACGTCCTGGAATCAATTTGGAGTTGTTTGAAAACATCCTGAAAATCAAATTTGATTCAAACTCAAATAAAATTTGATTCAAATTTGATTTGAATTCAATTCAAGTTTGCTGGTTGGTCCCATTCACCCAAATTTGAAAAATTAGATTTTTTGGAAGCATTTCTTTTTTTTTTCCTGAATTTCGAGTTCATGGGAGTTCACGAGAGTTTGTGAGGGCTTTTAAAAACTCCCATGAACTCGAAATTTGACCCTTGATAAATCTGCCCATAGGTGTAAAATATAAGCTTTTTTTATGTGTTATTGCATTTTAAGTATTGCCTTTGAACCACCCTAACCCCATCCAGCCATGCTCATGGTCCAACCAACTCTTCACAAAATCCTTCTCCGTTTTTCTATTTCGGGATCCTTTATTTATACAGGTATGGGCTCTATTATGACAAAAGCATTATTCAGAGAGATTCTGAATTGTCTTTTAAACAAATACTTCTTTTTTTTTTTTTTCACTGATTCCCTGCTTGGATAAAAAATCCTGTTCAAGGGTTAGCAAAACATACAAAACATCATATTGTCATCATGATACAAAAAGTCCTTGCAGTAACACATTATCTTGTTTTCATTTTTTCAGTGTATGTTTGTTGCCTTCATTGAATTTTTGTTGTTGATTCTGTTCAAGGTTGTATTTAGACAAAATTTTAGTATTTCTGCTGTCCTTACTTGATAGTCATCATCATCATCATCATCATTTATTTATATAGCGCTGTCAAGATACGCAGTGCTTTATAGTCTGGCGATTGCAGTGACTGTGAATTCAGTAAGTAGTTTTGTAAGTTTGGTGACTGCCCTTTCTTCTGCGTAAGAACACACAACAACCTGACTGCATAAAACTTTCCTTAGGTTAGGATTTTGGTGGGACTGTAAAAATGTGCTTATCTGAGAAAAGGATATTGGGTGTTGGTGAAGGCACTGTAGAATTATCAAAATGTCCTCACTATTTATCATTATGCCCTATTCACATAATAGACAATACTGTGCTGTTTATTACTATTATGTTCATCATTCTGTGGTGAAAAGCTTGGTTGAGATGCGTATTCGATTACATTTGTTAGATTTTATGATTCACAGTTAAAACAAAAAAAATAAAATCAATTGCATGACTTGAGATCTGGGAAAAATTGCTTTCCACAAGCTGTATTTCTCTTACTAATTGTACTCGTTCCCATTACTGGCAATAATTTATTAATTCCGTTCCAGATATATGAAGGTCATAAATATTGATAGGGGCTTTTTAAACATTGACGAAGGATACTAATGCATCTGAGCCTTTCTACAGTGGCACAATAAGCCTGTGATTTCCAAACCTGTTATTTACTTTTCTTTGTTGGAATGCTCTTTGGGGATGATTTACAATTGTTAGGTTAATGAGAAATTCTTTCCCATGCATCACAGCTAGTTTATGTCTATTGCATAGAGTTTATTATTCGGGATTACAGCAGAGAAGGAATTAGTGCAGAGATTTTGTTGGCTGGACTCCACTCTTCATTCAGTTTTGTAGATTTTTTTTTTGCATCCTTCATTTAAATGTACAGGTATAGGATCCCTTATCCGGAAACCCAATATCCAGAAAGCTCCGAATTATGGAATGGCTGCCTCCCATAGACTCCATTTTATCCAAATAATCCAAATTTTTAAAAATGATTTCCTTTTTCTCTGTAATAATAAAACAGTAGCTTGTATTTGATCCCAACTAAGATATAATTAATCCTTATTGGAAGCAAAACCAGCCTATTGGGTTTATTTAATGTTTAAATGAATTTCTAGTAGACATAAGGCATGAAGACCCAAATTACGGAAGATCCGTTATCCGGAAAACCCCAGGTCCCGAGCATTCTGGATAACAGGTCCCATAAATGTACTATGTGTAGATCACTCTTAGCTGGTGGGAGGTGCAAAGAGCAACCAAACCCGGGCAGACTTGCACTCTGCATGAGACATATGAAACTACACGTTATTTATCATAGGTTGAATTTTAGAGTTATGTGAGCTTTTTTTAGACCTCGAATTAGTGTACAACTGAAATGATTTCTAATTTAAGAAAAAACTCGAATGAAAAAAACTAGAATCAGTAAGTTCATGGTTAACAATTTGAAAACTCAAATTAATCGAGTTTTCAGGGGAAGAAAAAAACTTGATTCGCTCAAATTGATCAAGTTTTCAAGCGAAACCCTCTGAAAAAAACTTCTCAAAAATAGATTTTTGACTCAAAAATAACCTTTGATTAACCTTTTTGCAGAAAACACAACTCGAACCTTAATCTGCCCCATAGTGTCTTAGCAAAGCCAGTTATCACTATTGTCTTTTTTGTAGCTGTGACAAGTAGCTGCTACTAGTAGCTCTGTGTGTCCTCATCCTAAGAAGTATGCTTTTGCGCCCCTAATTGCTCTTGCATCTCCATGAGTAATAGTAAATAGTAAGGACTTGCAGGAGGCAGTGGATCCACTTGGATAAGCTTTTTCTCCACCTCTGTTTCTATAAAGGCAGGGAATCCTCCGCATGCTCCACTTGTGTCTCAGCATTTTTAGCCATATTGATTTTCAGGCTTTGGTTCTCCTCTTACTAAAGGTTATAATGAGAATCCAATCAACTGCACCAACGAATAACGAACAGTAAGACACTTTAAATTAAGACCTGTCTCTCTTCCATTACCATGCATTAATATTATAACTACATTTCACCTACAGTCAATAAATGTGTTCTCACTCACAGCACTGCAGCATTTTCCGCTATTCATTATAAAGGAAATGCATTAGCAATAATAACTCATCACCCACTGTCAGAGTTTGCACCAACGTTTTATATATATTCCACAATTGAAAAGCAATGTAACTCACCTGAAACCTTTTCAAACAGCCAGAGCAGTGAGCATGGTCAGGGTGCATGGCCTGGGTGGAACAGAGAGGTTTTTAAGGTGGACTGGAATAGGTATGCCTTGGATGGAACAGGGGTCTTCTTCATTAGGTTTCATAAAATAACTTTGTTTTGGTGTTGATGGGTATCTCCAATCACGTAATTGTTGGAACTTTGTAGATTTGTCACCTGTGGGCAGCACAGATTTCCCATTGGCAACAAATACAAATGTCCCACCCAGTGTGCCATCATCCTAAATTGGGTGACCTCTTGTGTTGTGTTTATTTTTTTTCTTTTGTATGTGGCTATAAAGATACCCCTCAATCTGTGTATAATCTTCTCTATCACATTTATAAAGAATTATGTTACTGTACCTCTTCTCTAGAGGAAACAAACCCAACTTTGATAGTCTTTCCATATAGATTAAATATTCCATTCTTTTACCAGTTTAGTGGTGTAGTGGAGTGAAACTCAGTCCATAACGACATACCATGTGTCTGTGGTTGAACCTTTTGTCTTTATGTATCTTTGCTCACTAAGCTTCATTGTAGGGTCAGAGGAGAGACTTGCATTGCTTTTTGAAATAAGAAAGTCAAGCAGAACTAAAATTATATGCTCGTTCCTGGTAAAAGTGCACTGAAGTGATGCTTGTGTCCTAGTCACACTATTTACATGAGTTAAGATTTTGCTACAGATGCCATATTTCCTCTTTAGGGTTGTACACAGTGATTCATGGTTGTGGAGTCGGTACATAAATCCTTTGATTCCGACTCCTCATTTTAGGGATCTAGCGCACGGGCAGATTCGGGGAGATTTAGTCGCCTGGCGACTAATTGCCTCTTTTGCGATTGCGACAATCTGCCCGAACTGCCTTCCCCTGCCTTCCGCCTGCTATAATGAGAAAACGCCAGCGGCAATGCACTATTTCCGGCGACTTTGGAATTCGAAGTGCGGCGAGTGCATTGGCGCTGGTATTTTCTCATTATAGCAGGGGGAAGGCAGTTCGGGGAGATTGTCATCCCGCAGAAGAGGCGATTAGTCGCCAGGCGACTAAATCTCCCCGAATCTGCCCGTGTGCTAGCTCCCTTATGGTACCTACCGACTCTTCTGGTTTTAAAGAAACAGTAATACCAAAAACTGAAAGTGTGTCAAAGTAATTCAAATATAGTGTACTATTGTTCTGCACTGGTAAACTAGCATGTATTGTATTTTTATAGACAAGCTGCTGTGTAGCCATGGGGGCAGCTCTTCAAGCTGGTAAAAAGGACAAAAGGCACAAGTCACATAGAACATAACAGATAAACTCTGTCCAATACAATGGTGTTTTGTCTGTTATTTGTTATGTAACCTGTGCAAACACACAGCTTTTTCCAGTGCATATTAAATGTTAATTACTTTAAAACGCTTTCATTTTTTGCTGTTATTGTTCCTTTAATATACTAATGTATTTTCCATGTTAAATACATAATATACAAGGCATTGTATCAATGCCAAAGCTCAAAAATATAAACCACATGCTTTGGTAATTCTATATCAAAATCGAAGTTAAATTAAATAAAGCAAAAACAATTGGAGAACCGAAAACAACTTGTATATTAATTGAACTTGGCATATAGCTGTAGAATAGCTGTTAAATACAATCCAAAATTAACTAAAGTACTGTTCTTAGAAACAGAATTGCTTCTGCCATATCCTCTTTCATAGAAGCTCTTAAATCTGATTTATTTTCAGTTTTTGTATTTAAGGTTATTAGGAATCGGTAAGTACAGTTTTGGTGATTCTGACTCCAGATCCCCAAAATTGCTTCCTACTCCACCTCAACAGCTCTGCAAAGATTAATGTTGCGATCACCCAAAGTTACTATTCAGTGGCCATATTAATCAAAATATTGAGGTGCTATTAGTCTTAAATCCGATGCTTGATATTTGATTTGTATGCAGTCATCCATTGTAAGCCTATATGGCAGCTTAAAGGAGAATTAAAGCTTAATATAGTAGTAGGCTAGATTTGACACACATTAAGGGTCATTTACCTACAGCCCTGGAGTGTGCAGAGGGCAATTTCAGACACAGACATCACGTTTTTTACTATCAATGCAGCATTCTTTCCCATAATACTAGTTTATTGGGGTTGTTAGGGGGACACAACTCATCAGATTTGAAGCTCTTGTGCTTGTGCTGATTTTTTTTTCTTTAGACACAAGTCTACTGTTTTTGTTGACACAGCCTGCACTTAACCCTGTGCAATAGAAGCACATGTACTTAATTCAAAACAGGAGGCACTAGAAAAGCCGCTCAACCCAGCACAACTACCTTTTTATGCAGTTACCTTTAATGAATGGGATTTGAGGAGCAACTGACTTGGCAGCCCCACAATTGTACTTGCTGTCGTAACTGACCCCATTTATTATTATTATTATAAAGAAATCAAAATGCAAGGCTAGTTATTAATTAAGTAAGATTCAAGTGACATGGCATCTCAGCAACAAGTGCTCTCTGCATCAGAATTTAATAATCAGCCATGTAGCATCCGTTCCTATGTCAGACACACCTCATTTTCTGTTGATGATGTCCAACAACCCCTAAGCATAGGTGTCGTTTACCAAACAAGATCCAAGATTACAAACTCTGGTGGACAATTTTAAAGGGCTCTATCATTATTGTTATGGGAATGCTGAACATCATAAAATATAGCATTTCTAGCCATATTTATGTTCTAGCTTTACATCTACCGTAACAGCTGTATTATTTGGGTCCACTACAGCCCCCCCCGCCTTGCTGTTGTTTGACTCCATTGCACCAGGGTGTACCATTACTACTTAAGAATTGCTTTGCAATTTGAGATACCAGTGATCTTTATCATAGTACATAGAGGATGTTTTGATTCTGATTTAAGGTAAAGCAAAATCAAAACAGTAAATAACCTTGGTATAATTATATATTTTGCTGGAAATACAGAATTGCATGCTGCTTTTACCTGTTCATAATAAACAGCAATTTCCTATTAGTACATTTATGCAAATAGTGTAAATCACTCATTTACGGGTATGCTTGTATTGTTTATGAGATAATTAGAAGTTGGAACTGAGTTCTTATGCACCATCCAGTTGAGTGATTTTATAACAAAAAACATCTGCTGACTCATGTAGCACATTCTTTATAGGCTTCCAAAAATCCTATTTTTGTTTTTTATTACGAGAGGAAAATATTCTGATATACTGAGACCTTTGAGCAAAACAAATAATGATGCAATTTGAGTGAAGCTTTACAATGCCAGAACAATCACAATTATTCATTTTATTTAATATGCAATGCATTACAAGGTTTACTGCATGAGACAAATACCTAGGCCATATTGACCACTTCACTTATATGTCCCCTGTCCTACCTTAAAACCAGATTTGAACAAACATTTGAGCTGCAAGCAATGAGCCAGTGTTTGAAATGCAGTTTAATAACCAGTAAAACCAGAGCAATACTTGCTTAATGGCACAAGAGTATGCCACAGACTAGTAGTTTCCATATGAAGTGGATCAATGAAAGTAAGCTGTTCTATGGCCCAAGTGCTGATGTAGCTAGACCATTGTAGTCTTCTTGTATATAAATGCAATTTGCCTTCAGTGATAGAGATACTGTATATCATGTGGCATGTGCATATAAAGTCATATACATGGGTTCACCCTAAGAACATACAATATGTCTAAATGGAGTGGTTCCTCCCTTTGCAAAGCACTCGTTAAAAAGTATCTCATAATGACCTTATTTATTTTGTCTTTATTTCACTGCTAAGTATTTTCAGAGACTGTACAGTTGATTCCTTGGACCATGTAAGGGTATTCAGTTTTGCAAAGACAACAAGGTAGTATATAGTAAAATCTTGTTGAAATCCCACTCGTTATATAAATGTCTAACTGTATGTATGCTTGTTATTCATTTTATTATATTTTTTTTAGGATCCTGCTGGAATTTTCGAGTTGGTGGAACTAGTTGGGAATGGAACTTATGGACAAGTTTACAAGGTAAGCTCCTTAAAGGGTTATTCACCTTTAAACTCTCTTTTGGCATGATGTAGAGCAGAGATCCCCAACCTTTTGAACCTGTGAGCAACATTCAGAAGTAAAAGGGCTTGGGGAGCAACACAAGCATGAAACATTTTCTTGGGGCGCCAAATAATGCTGTGATTGGCCACTTGGTAACCCCTATGTGTATTGTCAACCTACATTGAGGCTCTGCTTGGCATTGCATCTGGTTTTTATACAACCAAAACTTGCCTCCAAGCCTGGAATTCAAAAATAAGCACCTGCTTTGAGACCACTGGGAGCAACATCCAAGGGGTTGGGGAGGAACATGTTGCTCACCAGCTACTGGTTGGGGATCACTGATGTAGAGAGTGATATTCTGACACAATTTGCTTTTGTTTTTCAATTTGCTCAGTGGGAAGCGACATCTGTAGAGCTATTTCCCTTTTTCAGGACCCTTGTAATACTCACACACACCATAGACCATTTTCTGAGAGCAGAGGGGAAAATACTGCAGTTATTCCTGTAGAAACTTGAACAAAGTGTAAAATGAGGAAACACCATTAGCAGGACTCTGTTATGTGTCTAAGCACATGCATTAAACCTGGAACACTAATTTACTGTGGAAAAGCCTTTTGCTGATGTTGCAATACAGATAGGTGTGTGTGTGTTTTATCTCCACAGCACTGTTATAGAGGATATACATCATTTACATCAGTCCCTGCCCCTGTGGAGCTTACAGTCTAAGGTCCCTATCCCATTCACATGCACAGGCTGTAGTCAAGTTTATCAGAGTCATTTAACCTGCCTGTATGTATTTGGGGTGTGGGTGGAAACAAGAGTACCCAAAGGAAACCCACACAGACATAGGGAGAACATGTAAACTCTGTGCTCTAAGGGGCAACATCAAATTTGGAAAAACTCTGTGATTTAAAGATTACATAGCACCTTAAACCTTCAGTACGCCACCTGTATAAGTCCACAGGTACAGCAACCACATTTTAATGTATGAGCCAACTTGTCATCCATCCCTCTTCCATCAGCCTATTTTAAATGCATCTATTGTCAACCTATTAGCCAAAAGTCTTTGACACACCAGTATGTCTTATTGTTTCCTATTTCAAACTCTAATTTTTGACTGATATGCTTTATTAATAAGGTGATATCTTGTATTTAACACCTTGTCCTTTGGGTCAGGCCACACGAGCAGATTCGGGGAGATTAGTCACACCAGCGACAAATCTCCTCTTCTTTGGGGCGACAATCTCCCCAAACTGCCTTCCCCCTGCCCTCCGCCAGCTAAAATGAAAATTTGCCTGGGGGAAGGCACACGCGGCGCTTTGTTTTCCGAAGTTGCCTCACGAGGAAACTTCAGGTGACTTTGGAAAACGAAGTGTCGCATGTGCCTTCCCCCAGGCGATTTTCATTTTAGCCGGCGGAGGGCAGGGAAAAGGCAGTTCAGATCCAAAAAAGCTAGGAAAGCCTATGGGGACCTTCCCCATAAGCTAACATTGATGCTCGGTAGGTTTTAGGTGGCAAAGTAGGTGGTTGAAGTTTTTTTTAAAGAGACAGTACTTCGACTATCGAATGGTCGAATAGTCAAACGTTTTTTAGTTCGAATCGTTCGATTCAAAGTCGTAGTCGAAGGTCGAAGTAGCCAATTCGATGGTCGAAGTAGCCAAAAAAATACTTCGAAATTCGAAGTATTTTTTATTCTATTCCTTCACTCAAGCTAAGTAAATGTGCCCAGGTAACTTAAAATTGCATTGTTTTGACCTGGAATTTACTCAGTTTTCATAACTGCAGCAACCGTTTGAATGAAAATTATTTGTTTAGGTTGCGACTCTACAGAACAAAAAATAGGCTGGACAGAAATCTTACATATAAAATTAAACATTTAGATGTATGCATCTGCATCTTTGTTTACAGAAGAGTTGAAGAAGCTTTATGTATTTCATATTAAATTCCCTACATGTATAATCAAGACATGGAAACATAAGTATTACTTACTCTTTCTTTAGGATTGATGTTTATACACTGTGATTGCTTGGATCAGACAACCTTTCCTGTTTTGTACTGTCCACGCTTTGTCTACTATCAGACCATTGTTTTCTCTGCTGGCAGAAAAACACCAGCAAAGAAACCTGTGCATATGGTATTTTAACCGTAGCAATTCTAGACTGTATACTCACTGAAAGAACAAACAAACAGGCTGGATTACAGGACAGCAAAAAAGGAAATAATTGAGATAAATCAGGAAGTTGTTTTTCCTTTGATAACAGCCTGATAAGTACTTGTAGGTTTGTAGAACTAAGGTTAAAACAGAGGTTAACAGCTTCAATTTTGATCTCCTGTTTACTCCAAAACAGAGAAGATTTTAGAAAATGTAAAAGTGACCAGTATATACAGGAAAGATGTTCTGTTCGTCCGAAGAAGTGAGACCCAGAAATATTTTGTAAATTTCTTCTGCATATTTTAATATGTGTAGTGTTGCTTATGTTATTTGGTTGGGAAACGTTACCCCAGGACAGAAGACACATTAACAGTTTTCATCTTATTACAGGTCTGCACAGAATAAAGTGATAACTAATGTTATGGTTGAAGAACTAATGGAAACCCAGTGGTATAGTTTGTAGGGTAGTGTAGCAGTCACACTATTTGTAAAGGGGGCTTTTGTGAAAATGAAAAAATAGTATATGAGTTTATCTAATCTAATCTAATTAAGTCATAGGGCATGTTTGCCGGCAGCAGAAAAGCAGCAGTACAAAGCCTACAGTTTATTCATTTATTTTAATGAAATCTGCCTGTCACTAACACTGACAGACATTTTTAATGTACGTGCCACAGCTAATGTCAGATGGACTCCTTACAAGTCAACTCACAGGTTGCACAGCCATATTCTGGTGCGTCCCTGTCTGCATCTAGTAAATATTTATTTTTAAAATTTGGCTACAGACTCATTCACAGATCCATTTATAATTTTCTGTTGTTGAATATTTAGGAATGACTTCTGCTCAGCAATAATTAATCTACTCATATGGTTTCCCATAACAACTCTATGCTGACAATACTCAGATCTGTCTCTCCTATCTCAACCCATGGCCTTTAATTCGGGTCTCTTCCTGGCTATCTGCTATCTCTACTTCACAATGTTACCTTAAATTAAACCTCTCTAAAATGGAAATGGTTTTCTTTCCCCCAACTAACACCCTTACCATCACAGAAGTATCTATCTTAGTTAACAATTCCACCGTTGCCCCTTCTCCCCAGGCCCTTGGGGGTATCCTAGATTCTGCCCTGTCCTTCACTCCTCATATACAGTCACTTGTGAAATCATGTCACTTTCACCTAAGAAACATATACAAAATACGATCATTTATCACCCAAAATGCCGGCAAAATTCTTATTTTCTCTCTCATCATATCACGTCTAGACTACTGTAACTCTCTATTAATTGGCCTTCATCGCCAGAGACTGTCACCTCTCCAGTCCATAATGAACTCTGCCGCCAGGCTTATGCACCTCAGCAACCGCTCCTCCTCTGCCATGCCACTCTGCCAATCTCTGCACTCAGTGGCGTAACTAGTTGTTACTGGGCCCCATAGCAAATTCAATTTAGGGCCCCAAAATATTTATAAGTTGGCCTATTTTACCAAGATATTTTAAAATTGCTAATTAATTAGGGTCTCACTGGGCCCCCTACACTCCTGGGCCCCCCTGCAACCGCAGGGTCTGCTTCCTCTAAAGTTACGCCCCTGTCTGCACTGGCTTTTACTTCTATAAGCTGTTTTGCACTTCTTCACCTTTTGTATCGATTAACGGTCACTATGTATGTAATTCTGTTTGTTCTTTGTATAAACACATTTATTTTACATAGCTGCAAAATACATTGGCGCTCTATTTGTATTTGTTCCATCAAATACATTTAAACAGCAGGTTAAGATATACAGTTATGGGATCTGTTATCTGGAAACCCATTATCCAGAAAGTGCCAAATTACAGAAAGTCCATCTCCCTTAGGCTCCATTTTAATACAATACATTTTTAAAAATGATTTCCTTGTACTTGACCCCAACTAAGATATAATTAATCCATATTGGAGACAAAACAATCCAATTGGGTTTATTCAGAGTTTAAATTATTTTTTTAGTAGACTTTAAGGTATGGAGATCAAAATTACAGAAACATCTATTATCCAGAAAACCCTAGGTCTTGAACATTCTGGATAACGGGTCCCATACCTGTATATATGTGTAATGATATTGGTCCAAATGCTCTCATGGGTTTCTTGGAGTTAGAAAGATGGGCAGCAGCAGCAGGCTGTGTATTTGTAAAGATATAGTTCACCCAATTACACTTTAACCTGATCTCTTGATCTATTCTAAACATTTTTGCCTCTCTGCACAAAACACCAATTTCCAGTTGCACAGGATGTGAGTGAAAAAATGCTGGTGGCTGAGAAATGCACATATTTGACCACAACATTTTATTTTTGCGTATTTCAGAATAACTTCCAACAAAATCACTGTCTTTAGGTTTAAATGCATCTTTTCTCCTGACTAAATGCCGACCTGTTATGTAATTTCAGCAGGGATATTTTAAGCTGTTCTTTCTGTGGGTAAATTAAGGCTTAATATAGAGGAGTTTATGGAATGGGTTTGTGATTGCAATAACAAAAGAATGCAAGAGACTTCTGGTGTTTCATTCTTCCTTGACAAAGGAGCATGGCATTAAAGCACATTCCAGGACTTTTATTTAGAATGAGCACAGACTGAGTTTGCGTTACAAAAGAATTCTATATTCAGCATGCATTTTCCATGCTTCATGTTTCCAGGAAATCCTGATAATCATTTGACACTAAACATGTATTAATCGTTATTACCCTTTTTACAAAATATTTGTCTATTACTCATTCTTTTGAATATTTATTTTTTCCATGGAATAGGAAGAATTAATTATTTATATACTTGAGTTTAGGAGTACTATTGTTCATATTGTAATACCTGATGCTGGCTTTGAACTTGAAATTTGTTCTTTTAACCAAAGTATGTGCCCCTCCAGCTGTTTTTGAAATGTAAGACAGAGCAGGCAATGGAAAAGGAGCTTTGTCTCCAGTTTAAAATTGATTGTGCTGCATATATATGATAGAGTTTATCAAACTACAACATTTAAAAAACGTATTGTATAAATCGTACCAGGGACTATGCTTTTAATTGTGCAATATACACCTAGGTTAATTCAATAATGCTTGTGTCAGACATACTATTTATCATTTTAATCTTTAAAAAAATGTGCTTGGTTTTGTTTGTTGGGCTTAAAGGGGTTGTTCACCTTCCGACACTTTTTTTCTGTTGGTTTCAGTTCACTAGAAATAGACTTTTCCAGTTACTTTCTATTTTCGATGTGACCGTTTTTCTAATTTTGAAGTGTAAAAGTTTCATTTTTCACCTTCTAAAGCAGCTCTGAGAGGGGGATTCGCCAACCCTGTAAACTGTTCTAAATGGATACATTTAGTTGATACATTTGTTATCTTTGTCCCTGCTGAGCAGAATCCCTGTGTTTCATTACTGGTAGCTGTTACAATTGATACAATGGTTGCCAATGCTTCAGAGATGCTGCTGAAAAATGTAAAAATATCTGCACCTTAATTACTGAGCTGCTAGACTCAAACACCAGAGACAGGAACATTCAACTTTAAACATAGGTAAAAGGTAAAATTTTTTAAAAAAGAACGTTAATGAGGGCAACAATCTGAAAACAATTGAATTGACAAAAGTGTTTGGAAGGTGAACAACTCCTTCAATGAAAAAACTCAAATAACTTTGATTTTACACCTAATCTCAGATTTTTGGTTATAGGAGAAGAAAAACATTGTTGTCACAGGTAAACCACCTTTATAATGAATTTGTCCTTCCATCTGCAATCCCTTGGCACAGGCTATAGCTATAGGCTCATTAGGGCAATGATATGGTAAATCTGAGCTACAGTTAGGGTTGCCACCCGGCTGATAATTTACCTGCCAAAACACCTGCCAAGGCCGTGGCTGGTATTACAAATTTACCGGCAATATAGCTGCTGGTAGATTTGTAATACCCCTAACAAAAGCCCTTGGCCCGGCCCAATATGCTAAAAACCTACCTTTTTGCCGCCTTCTGGTCATTGCGTGGCTCCAACCCTTTTTTACATCATGTCCTGAACCTTTTTATGTCATGTCCCGACCCCTTTTACGTCACTACCCACCCTTTTGTTCCCGCCCCCACCACCGGCCGGTGGAAATTTTATTAAAAGGTGGCAACCCTAGCTATAGTAGTGTACCTTGTTCAGGTCAGGCCCCAAAATATCTTTGGAGGGGACAGGTGGGAGACCAAATATCCCTATTTTACCAAGTTTCCTTGCGAGTCAACTTCAGGCTACTTCTGAAACGGACAGTGAAGCATATGTCTTCCCACAATTTACATTACTGATGGTGGGAAGGAAACTAGAAACGTTTGCAACCCATGGTAGAAATTTACCATGGTGACCAAATGTCCCATGTGCCATCACCCTTAGAGTAAATTCTGCTTACATATAGTAAAGTAACAGATTTGCTGTTAATTTATAAATAACCTTGAATAATAATACAATGCTGCTAAATAAGTTAAGGTAAAGCACTTTTAAAAATGAGCAGTTTAATATCATTCTGCCCAATGGCATGACTGTGCTCAGTGCTGTTCAGACATTTATCTTTAACAATAAATCGTTAAATCCAAAATGTTTACCTCTTTTTAACTGACTATTCTTAAGATAAACATCATTCACTTCTAAGAAGTAACCGTGTGATTTGTAGAAAGGTGAACTCCCTACGTGATTGATGAAGACAAGTCTTGATTTGCTGGAATTTCCCATGAATCCCCTTTCTGGACTCTGCAAGTTGAAACCAAATTTCTCTTCAGCACAACAACTTGCATTCCATAGCAGATTTTATAGTCACATGTGTACAAAATATCTGTGTTGGTACAGAAACACTTCCCCCTTCCTTAGTGTAATCTGTTTCTATCATCTGTGTGACCCAGAAGTGTTTGCCTAATTATGTTACACATCCTGTACTGCTGATTTCATTTCCTACATGTGCTTGTTTTTCATTTTTTTGTTGACACTGAAAATGTGAAACAAAAGGATCGATTTCATTTAAAGTTTTTATGCTTATTATATGGCTGTACATTTGTTGGCTCCTGAAAGACTTTGTATTGTGTTCTTTGATATTGTATAGACTGCTCTTTATCTCTTGGCTAAACGTGTTAATATTAATAATGATAATAATAATAATAATAATAATGGTCAGTAGATCCATGGAAGCCAGTATTCCTGTAGACTGGAGTAAGAGGACTGGATAGGAACATGAATGGGATGTAGCTTGAACTGACTGACTGAGTATATCGGCAGACTCAGACTTAGATAAATATCATTAGATAATTGATTAAATATCTAGGTAATCTTGCTGGATTTGTGATTTGTTCATAGGATTCATTTTAGTGATTTTATTTTCACTGCCCAGATATGCTGAGCTTGGCCACCATTCAGATGAACACACTGATTATCATACAATGTTAACTGGACATGTAACCCTGGCAAAGTATGTCTCTGGCCTTTTCTGCTTATGATACTGGCATTTCTGCATTGATTTTTAAGAAAGCTGTGCAATTATTTTTAGGCTTTTTTTATGCTATACTCTTCATTAAGGTTTGATGGATAAGGGGCATGTTTGGCCTTCATAAATTAAATGTGCCCTTCTTATTAGCAGTATTTATCTTTTGTTTATATGTATTTTAGGACATGATAAAGAATGCAGCCATAAGGTTTTGTGTACAATTACATCTCTGCATATATGGATTCAATAATTGTTTTTGTATACTGAGGCCTTCTCTTTTTTTGTCTTTTTTTACTTATGAAAACTAATTATAATTATAAAGTGATGCAATCAACCAGGTATTCATGGACTGGCTCATTATAAAATGATGTCCTACACTGATGTCTATAGAAGGTCATTAGAAAAGTGAAAATTCCATTCCCATTCCTAAAACACTGTATTTATTACTGAAGAATTACCTAATTCTTCAGTAAAATGTTTTAAACTACATCTAGTCTCCTTGCTATCAATTTGTTTCTGAAAGGTAGCCATTAATTCTTTCAACACCTTTTTTTTTTCTTAGTAAAGAATTTCAGATATGTTCAGTCTCTGTGTTGAAATTGGTTTTATTTGTTATAATAATTCTTTGTTTCTTGTACTCTCAGTACAGATTCTTACATGCTAAATGTATTACATGGTTCAGTAATATCTCTACCCAGCTTTAAAGATGTTCCTATCTACATGTGTCTAAAGCAGCAGCTTAGAAACGTGTACACCTCTTAAAATGAGAAATGCACGCACTGGCTACATATTTGCAGAGTTGTGATGTTAAGTGAAAAAAAAAATGAGTTATACCTGGGTGAAGGAACACCATATCTCCATGAATTTTTATTTGACATGTTCTCCTTTAAGCACACTGTTCATCTTCTGCCTGAATGAAGGGGCATGTTAGCTTATGCAAGGGTGTCTCCAACAGTCTAGCTGAATATATCTATTTCTCATGCTTATCTCAATAGCAGCCAACAAACCACCCAAAATAAATTTTCTTTGTGAACTCTGGGAATCTTAGCTGGTAAATCACTTAATCACGCAAAAATGCCTTCTATTTTATTTTCCTTTACAAAGTAGTGTGCATAATTAACTTCCTGCTCTATAACAATAAATTGAAGGAACTGATATGTTGGACTACAGTTTTTATTTTAGCCCCTGCTGCATAGTTTATTCAATTTGTTATTGTTTTATTGTGACCTATTCCACCTTTTTGGTGTTTTCCCCCCTTTGTACACATAATTGAGTAGTGTGTGTGGGTTGGCTGCCTGAACAGTATACATCAGATTTCCCCAGTGCCCTGTTTAGTTGATCTTATAGATGGCAACTAGTTTTTATGCATGACATTGATGCATCCAGTCCTTTTAGAGCAACTTCCTGTCTCTATCAGAGATGTATATCAGTGGGAAGATGTAATAACATCATAAAAACAATTAACATGTTGCAATGTACCATTGTTCATTAATTATTACACTGTAGGTTAAGATTTTTTTTCCAAATGCTGGATGAAAAGTGACTCAATTTACACAAGGGAAACATTGTTTGCACAAAGGAATTATTTTAGCATTTCCTTTATTTTTCCGTTAATGACTTGAATTAAATTCCCTAGTAGTTGAGGTAAGTGTGCAAGAAGCAAAACACAGGTATTTGACTCATCAGAAAATTGTGGAATGTAACTGTAGGGCAAACTATAGGTAACAGACAATGTTATATCATGTTTTTTACAGTTCATTGAAATTGAATTTATGGTAATCTTTGCTAACTGACCTGATCAATCTGAATTAGAATGATTCATACTAATCAGGTAATTGGAATAATTATTTCAGTAAATATATATATATATATATATATATATATATATATATATATATATATATATATATATATATATATATATATATATATATATATATATATATATATATAAAGCCAGGAAATAACAGCCCTTATAGGTCATGTCAATATACCAAGGGAAAATTTTATTAAAAATGTAGAATATTTTGTTTGGCACAATATTCAAGAAATTATATTCCTACCCAATCCTGTGATACCTTAAATTGTAAACCCCACTGAAGCAAGGATTAATGTATAGTCCTTGGAAAAGTTCCAAACAGGAAGGAAGCACATCAATACATCGGGCAATGCCCATTCAGCAGAAAATGTGGCACAAATTTCACAAAGGACCAACCCTTTTCTCAGGTATTGCACCCAGTGTATATTACTATGCAAATATATATATAATATATAGTGATCGGCGAATTTGTGGGAAAATTAGCGAATTTCCAGAGAAATTAGCGAAACGGCAAAAAATTTGTGAAAAGATGCCGGCGTCCGTTTTTGATGCAGGCGTCCAAAAAAAAACGGATGCCAGCGCCCATTTTTTTTTTTTATGCCGGCAGAATTTCCGCGTCGGTTTCGCGAATCGCTGGAAATCGCCATGAATTTGCGCCTGGCGAATAAATTCCCCCATCACTAATAATATATACAGTACCATTATGCTATTCCACCCTGTTTAATTTTGCAGTGATTACCATTTTTAAAATATTTGATATTTACTCCTGTTTGTATATTAGTTCATTATTGCTTGTATAATGGTTTCTTTCATTTTAGTGTACAAAGAAGGCATTTTTTCCCTTGTCTTTGGGAAAACTATAGCTCAGGAAGAGTAGCATTTTGTGGATTGTGCCAGGTCTGGGTAGCACAATTTTCTTGGGCAGAAATCCGAGTTAGAAGTGCTTTTAGAGCTACAAATGAAAGAAATGTCATTGTTGTTTACCAGCCATTGTATTGGGTTCTGTTGTTTTCAAAATGACAGAAATATGCTGACTAATGTTTCCATAGAAGTAGAGTTAACATTTTTTTATGAACTGGTTATTTTTCGGCATTAAAATGCAAAACCCAGTCCAGCTTTTGATCAGTTGTTATGCTGAGCAATGGCCGTTGGTGCATTTGATTAGGAGCAGATCTCGTGTATATAATAATATGTAATACAAAGACAGGAAAGGAAGCAGCTCTGCAGTAGGCAAATTTATGGATATAAAACTGACAATAAGACATGCACAGACACAGACTCGCACTTTGTAGATTATGGTAAAATCAGAGGGGCTTCTGTATTTATGCCATAGACTGTCACTATTTATTGGGCCTGTGGGTGAACAATGCACCCATTTTTTGCACTTTTCCATTTTGCAGGGTTTCCACAGGTTTTTTTCCGCTATGTTTTGTTGCCCCTAAGTGCTCTTATACTTCAGCCTGGAGTATTTGTAAATTACTACTTCTATGTCCCTTGTAAAATTGCTGCAGGTCTCTGAGCTCCATTGTGGCTGCTTCATTGAATAAACTGTTGTCTGTAGGGATGGGAGGCATGTAGGTGTCATACTACCCACCCCCTTAATTTATCTAGGACAAGGTGAACAACATAGTAATTCCTTTGGTCAGAAGTGCTCTGTGGATGAGCACTTATGGGTGTCTAATCATGTGCCCCTTAGTGCTCTTTTACTTTTTGGAATGGGAATTTGTAAAGGACCCCATCTATGCCCTTGTAGAATTGGGGCAGCTCTCTGCATTCCGTTGCAGCTGCTCCAATGTATGCAATTCTGCCATTCTGCAATTCTGGATGGGATGCATGTAGGTGTCCCTTCTATCAATCCCCTATTTTTTAATTAGTGCAAGTTGAACAGCACAATAATTCCCCTTGGCAGAAGTGCTCCATGGATGAGCACGAAGGGCTGTAATCGTGTGCCCCTTAGTGCGCTAGCACTTCTATCCTCAGAATTTGTAAGTTACCCCTACTGTGTTAAATTACATTCTTACACCTGATGCACTGAAAAGTTAGATAATGAAAAGCTAAACAGTACATTGCAGTACTTTATATAAAGGCAGTGTTATGAAATGCTGGGAGTTAATTTTGCAGTACAGTATTTGCTGTGTACTCATATATAAATGTTATGTACAGGAAGTGCAAGAGGCTGTAAATGATAACCTCTGTGTGTGATCTTTTTGATGGTTAAAAAGGGATATGGTTAGACGCGCTCAACCTGCTATGCAAATTAGGTTGAACCATTAGGGTAAAAAATGTATGTTTCATGTCTGTTTCCAGTATATTGATTTCCTCATTTTGTTTTCTTCCGTGACTAATTTGAACGCATTTAAACGAAGTAAGGTGCTAAGACCGAGCATTTGTAGACTGCGTATCAGCAGTTTTAAACAACAAAGGATATTATACTGACCAGTTATGGACTGCGAAAACCAAGAATATTTGGTACAGGTTTTCTTACTTAGCAAAACAAATTCTCTGCCATGTATGGGGTGCCTGGTCTGTTATAGTCTTTATGATTACACACATTAAGTCCTGGCTTGCTTCTCTTTCTGTCTGAAATGCAGTAAATCACTAAGGAGACACTGAATTGAGAATTTTTAAGCCATTTCTTCTTTACATTGCCAGCTTTCTGTTACTTTCTGCTATTAGCCATGTGTTACATGGCTGCAAGGTAACATTCATTTTTATCACTGTTCCATTGGGGCGTAGGATAGTTAATTATATACCTGCTCCAGGGCGTGCTGGCTGACAAGGGACTGGGACATTACTCATGTACTGTGCGGCCTCCTCAAGCATTTGTGTATGGGATGGACATGCTTGAAGGAATTGAGACGGTGTTCTTGTAAGGTGGTGACACACAGGATGTTCCCTGTTTTATTGGTCAGCCAGATTGTGTGAAATGGGATTGGCCCTTGGATGTTGATTGCTCTTACATGTAGGGCACACATAGGAAGTAACTGTCATTATTGATCAATCATATCATTATGTGTATGTGTCCAGGTTAACTCTAATAATATAAATTATATCGCTCTTGTTCTTGAGTTAACATTCTCTTAATTGTGTGGAGGTTGTGTTGCTCATTTATTCCCATTGAAAAGTTGGCTCCTAGCTCATGGGAGGGCTTTCTGCCTGAAAGCCTGGACATTTGAGATTTGTCTTTATAACAGCCCATAACATTTCTTCTCTCCTATCAAGCACCAAAGAAGTTTGATACATAACGTATACTGGCAAAAATGTTGTTAGATTTCTATTTTATTTTAAAATTAAGGAAACATAGGTAATAGTAAAACTTGGAATAAAATTTCCAACCAGAATCCAAAAATGTATAAAGAAATTATTTTGACCCTAATATATGGTGCAAACATAGGGAGCTTTTATTGTAAGCTCCAGTGGGGCAAGGGCTGATATGAATGATGTGCTGGGTAAATATGTTGGTTCTATATAAATAAAAGATAATAATTACATTACATTTCTAGCACTTTATTAATTGCGTGTCGCTGTTTTTTGCTTCTTGCAAGAGGTTACTGAGCTGTGGGAGCTGTCATGGAAATCTGTTCCAAAGTAACTTGACGGATTTTGCTTTGAGCAACAGCTCATCTGAGAAGTTTTTAGTTTCTCCAACTGTTTTTCTTAAGATCTGAAATAATCATTTGGAACAGTTCCCAAAGTATCCAGCTGATAATTAGCATTCATTTTAAATCTGTTATTTTAAATTCTCTTAAAAGTTTGTTAAAATATTACATTAGTACATACGTAAAGACAAGATCCAGATTGGTAGACAGTTTAGTTGACTCAAAGGGTTGTAGTATCAATATAGATGTGAACACTCCACTGGCTTAGTTCACCAATTTATCTAGCCTGAATATATCCTGCTAAAATCATTTGATCCGTTTAGAGGTCTAGGAAAAATTTGGAGGTGTTTGTAATATATACAATCAATTATTTTAGTAAGGGTCTACAATTTTGTTTTCAATGCACAGATAAAAATTCTGCAGTATTATGCTTCAAGGTGTAGAATATTGCAGGTTTTCAAAAGCTTTACAATACAGTATTAATAATCAAGTAATTATATGTTGTTTTTTATATGCTCATCCAGCAGAGTGGAAAGAAGCATTACTGGGATTGATGTACTTTGAAGGTTTGGCAGGGCCAGAATTAGGGGTAGGCAGCAGAGTCATGTACCTGGGGCATAATTGGGGAGTTGCATACACATACACTTAATTTTAATGCATGATACTTTACACTCCTGTTTCCCTGATTCCACCCTGCACATATTGCACATTCCGGAAAAGGTGAGCAGGAGCGACCCCGTGGCTTATGATTACGGGCGCCTGCGCTCGTAACGCGTCAAGCTAGACATGATGTGTGCCTTTTAATATGAATTAATAAAGTTTTTAAAGTTCTCTGGTGTGCGGAAACTCAGTTTCTTCTTCTTCTGTGGGTATGCAAGCAGAGGCCTGGGGGGCTGCAGGTTGGGAGCTCTGTGCAAAGTGTACTTGCCTTGAGTGTCAGTACCTCTTAGCCCAGCACAAAATCTATTCAAAATCTATTTAGGACATGTCCATATACTGTACATTGGGGAAGCATTGCACAATGTTGAAGTTGTCAGTTCAGTCAGTACTCCCATTGGACCTTTTTTACCACTAGGTGCCCATTTCCTAATTGTTACTGATTCCATGTATCAATCAAATGCTTTCCGTCCTAACCCACGCTGGTGTATGGTATATTAGTTCCAAAGCTGCAAATCAGTAAAAATGACGTATCTATTTTAACTGGCAATATAGTCTATAAAATCATTTAAAATGAAGGGGAGAATGTGCACTGTATTACAGACTTTCCAAGGCATCACAGATTATATAATGTGCTTGTGTAAGGCAATGTGAACATACTGAGGCACATTTGTCAAGGTTTTTGTTTATTCACATTAATTTATTGTACTCGAAATTCGAATATTCAACTATTTATTAATAAAATTGAATATTTAAAACTCGGACGAATTTTACCGACTCGAAAACTCGAATGTCGGAAGGCTACAAACATCACCAAATTGATCCCTGGACCTCTCCCATTGACTTATACCGTAATTCGGCAGGTTTTAGGCAGTGAATACTCTAATTCAAATTCTTAAAGGGCCGGTGTATGATAAATCTTGAAAATGTTATTTTATTTAAAAAAACAAAAACCTCAAATCGAGTTTAGATAATTACCTTTTTTGACCTTAAAAACTTCAACCCTTAATAAATCTGCCCATAGTTTAATTTTGTGCATAATTTGCACATCGCCTTTTAATGCGCATACTACAACAGAATGTTTGGGTTCTGAACAGTGTCGTAACTAGATGTTACTGGGTCCCACAGCAAATTTATATTAGGGCTCCCAAAATATCCAGAGGTTGCACTTTTACAAATATATATTGAAATGGCTCATTCAGTAGGGCCTCATGGGGCCCCTATACCTCTTGCCCCCCCCTGCAACTGTAGGATCTGCTTCCTCTGTAGTTACACCCCAGGTTCTGAACAAGCTTTGTTTCAGTACCTACCCACAAGACCAACGCATTGTTTTTATTGAATCTGTACAAGAAATATAAAATTGATGTCTTGGCAGTCTTGCAGTTTTCTTGCTGACCTTTGAACTAAAGATTTTCTATTGCATTTCAGTCAACCCATGTGGCCTTAACTACTGAGTTAGTGGAAAAGCCAAATTGTAAAATATTTATATGATTCTGTGTCTGGGTTTCAGTTCTGAAGCTGTTAAACATCAGCAAGAAGCTTGACATATCTCCTTTGTCACTTGTGATCTCCACGTTGGCATTTCTTTTGCCTTGGGGTATTTGTAAAAATAGGATTTGGTCGGTGGCTAAATTTAATCAGTGGTAAGGTTCTGCTCTGCCTCCTTGTTCAGGGCTGTTTTTTTTCCACAAGATAAGTAGCAAAATGATTGGTGAACATTTGTTTTCCCACTATGAATAGGACATAAAGCCAAGCACCTGATTGATTCACTTTCTCTGCTATTAAGGTTATAATTAGATTGCTGGATCTGCCGCAACTGTGTTGCTAATTATGAGTTTAAAATTGCTTTTTCTAATAATAATCCAGAGGAATTGGGGCTCAGCGTCTGAGATGATAGAGATGATGTTAATTTACATCAAGATGATGGACCTTCCTGTTGAACATACAAGGAATGCTTATGGTAGGCCCTCCCCTCTCCTTTTCTTATGACTCTTAGGTTGCTTTACTCCTGCAGCAGTTACTCTCTAGTGCAAACAAACATAGAACGAGCAACCTACAGTATGTGTGTTCTACCGCAGCATAATTCCCTTTCTATTAATTTCTGTTTTTGTGGATCAAAAGATCTTAAGTTATAGAAGTGTAGATAATAAAAAATAAAAAGCTTGGTTTCATCATAAGAAAACGTATTGTCTTAATATGTTCTGTACACTGTTATATTTAGATTGTCAGCTCCCTTGAATGTTATTTATCTTTTTATGTCTATTATAATCATCTGCTAAATGGCAAATCAGCATAATGTATGGAAGGCACAAATCAGCATCATTTATAGAAGTCATTGTTTACAGCTTGTGTGGGTTTTAGTCTACAACAATGCGATTTTGGTTTTATCACTTTGTTGTGCTGATAATAAATAAATGCTGATGACACATGGACTATTGTTTTATACAACTGGATCATTTCTGGTACCATCACATGTCCTTGGATTAGCTAATTAAAGAACGTCCATCCCAGCTGATGACTTCATAACTTTTATTATTCAAGTGATTACAAATAATTGTGTAATAAGTAACAATAAAGATATGAGACCGGATGTCAGTCATTCTGTTTCATAGTTCTTTGGGATCTGACCCCCTATGAAGTTATGTCCCTTTTTGTGTCAGGAGTGTTACATTTACTACAAAAATTCTTTGGAAAAAGCCGTTTAACTGAATGTGTTTTTAATCCCACCAAGCTGAAAGCCATAAAGAGAAGAAGTCTTTTAACGAACATCCCCTGCAGAATGGGCTCTTTGAAGCCTTGGTCATTCATGTGAATCAAAGCCAGAGGAAAGTAGGTCATATTGTAACACTGTTTGAGGTTTCACAGATTATAGATTTCAGCATTTTTTCCCACTGATTGCGTTGTCATTACATATATTTTGCAGGTATTCATTGCTTTCTTAGTCTATGGCCGAGGGTTTGATTGTCCATAAACTACAAATTTAGACTGGATATTGTGCCAGAAAAACTACAACTAAATTGGTTTAATAAAAGCTTCATTTTGCTCTGTATTTTTGTAGTGGGGCATAATGCGCGCTTTAATGCAACATCAACTGCAAGGTTTCTGTTGTTTCCCCCCAGATTTAGATTTTTTTCTCCTCCTGGCTTCAGTCCTATGCTGTACATATAGCCTGCACTATTGCTAAATAAGGCTAGGGTTCATTATTCTAATATATATTTTTAAATATATATTTTATTCTTCCAGAATCTGATCTTCTTTCATGACCATTGCCTTATAATATCTTTGCAATAATTATAACCATTTTTTTCCCATATAATCCCAGAGGTTCAGTAGGTACATTGTGTAACACCTATGGAAGATTAATATGGTAGCATGCTACACGGGTTCTTTTTTAGTACTTAGTATAGTTTTAATTCTTATAAATTGGTAGATGAAGGGATAAATGATAAAAAGTAACATTACAATTGTATTTAATCTGATATTAAATTAATCTGAGAGGATTTACTCACAGTTCACCCCAGTCCCAGGGTGCAAGTCCAGAACAGCATTTCAAAAAAGACGTGAGGACCTCCAATTGTAAAGAAGCAATTAGTTAAAAAATTAAGAAATTTTTATTAGGACATAAAAACCTAGGCAGCCTATGAGTAAGTGCCCCAACAGGCACGAAATGCGTTAGGTTTTTATATCCTAATATATATATTGGAGGTCCTCACATCTTTTTTTAAATACTTTACAATACTTTACAAATACTTTACAATTTAAAACGTTTAACAAAAAGTTAACTCTTAAATGAACTTTTAGTATGATGTTGATTGATATTCTATGACAAATTGCAGTTGGTTTTCATTTTTTATTATTTGTGGTTTTTGAGTTATTTAGCTTTTTATTCCGAACCTCTCAAGTTTGCATTGCCAGCAATATGGTTGTTAGGGACCAAAATGCCCTAGCAACCATACATAGATATGCATAAGGCACTGGGATATAAATAGGAGAGGGCCTGAATAGAAAGATTAGTAATACAAAGTAGCAATAACAAAAAATGTATACAATGAGTAGAGTCTTTCTCATTATGCGCATGGGTGTGGTGTCAACATACACGTGCAAAATGAACAAGACAGATGACTTGCTTATTATACACATGCATATGATCAAACATGGACGCATGTGCTCCCCAGGAGCATTTCATGGCCAAAAATAGTAGTGTTTCATCCAACCACAAGGGGCTCTTTGTTTAGGACGAGGTAAGTAAGGTACATTTTTACTTTTTTGAATTTATATTAATAATAATATTTTTTTTTTTGTTATTTAAGTCATGGACCCCAGTTTGTGGCATAGATAGACTACATACAGTAGATAATTTAAACAAGAAAGGACAAAGAGCTGACAGTTCATTGGATTTGGATAGATAAAAATACCACAATAAACATTTTCTGCAAATGTATGCCCCCCTCTCCCCAACATGATCACTTCCTAGACAAGTGCTGCTTTGCTGCCTGTATTTTGAATATTCAATTCTAGGGTTATATGAGTGAAACACTTGAGTAACAGCTGGGGATGAGACTGATTACTGTCCTATCAGTATTCCACTTGTTTTTTATTCCTGTTTTTAATTGGTATTGCCCTGGTTACAGATGTCAGTGCCTCTGGGTGTCTGGCCTTCCATCTGACAGCCTGTCTTTTTGATAAACCTTGCATTGGGATTATGACGCACTCACTCCATTTGCCTTGTCCCATTGTTCAACCAGAACGTATCTGTTTTGCAGCCGGTGCAGCCAGCTGTATCATGAACATTAGGCAAATACATTCACCATTTGGTATAGAGTATTTGTAACTGAACCCATATTCCCCATATAAAAGAAGAAACCGAGAGCTTTCTGTAAACTATTTTAAAAAATTATTCCTTGATGTGGATAAACAATGTGAGATTTCATCATTTGTAATTAAAAAAAACCCTTTTGCAACATTTATGTTTGCTGAATGGGAATGGAACTTTGTGTACTGTGATTTTCTTCTGAATAATTTAGCTCAGGAAGATAGGCTTACATTATGCCAGCGTGTGCAGCCAAGAGGATGGGGAGAAAGCGGAAGCGTTTGGCTTTCCGTGCCAGATGAAATAATTTCCACTGTTCAACTAAGATCTACGGTTTGCACATTTTCTGCAGAGGACAGATTGCAAATTATTTTCATTCTCTTCATTATGTAAGAACTAAGCATGGAAGCCTTGGTCTGTGCTTATTCTAAAATGGGAGACTGTTGTGTGAAGCAGAAAGCACAAATGAATCATGGAATATTAAGTCATGTCTGCATGTGTGGATATTAATGAACGGTCCAACAATATAAGCCAGCAGAGACATCAGTGTTGACTTTCTTGCACCCTGTTCTGCAGCCTTCCCCAAATGTAGCAGTTATGTACTGTTACTGTTAATTGGAGCGTTAGATTTCTGGGTAACCCTATGAGAGTGTATTGGCTTACTGAATGCATACAGAAATGTTAGAGTTCTAGATCAGTTCTAGTAACCCTTACTATGTACTACATTTGCTGGTTTACTGTCTAATTTGTAGAATATTGGAGTTCTAGACCTGGCAAACCCTTTCTTCAGATTATATTCACTGGAATTGTTTGCCACTATAAATATGATAGCTTCTAAGACCATCTTAATCAGCAGTTAAGTAGCAATGAGATGTTTTTGGATTTTCTCAGGAATTTATAGAAATAAATATGTGAGTCACATGTAGGGGGATAAGAGATATGTGTAATCAGTAGCACAGCAAGCTAAATGATCTAATATCCTGGCAGTGAAGATGTTTTGGGAAATGAGAATTCTGGCATTCTTTATTTATGAAGATTGCTGTTTCATAGCTTCACGTTTTCCCTTATTCTACCATTTTTTTAGCTCCACCAATAAAAAAAGGCATAATGCATTTCCAAGATTTGACATTTTCCCTGATTTTACATATTTTTTTTCTGGTCCCCTAAAAAATTTAAAATTATAGTTCTACTCTATTAAGTAAAAAATGCCTCTGGAACAGTATCCTGGAAATTAAGAGCAAATATAGTTACTATTTTATTTTAATTGTATGAATAATGTTTTACTTACTTAGTAGTCATTCAATCAGCATTTTACTGAGGAGGGTAACATTATGGCATAGCAGTGGGCAAGAACCTCATGCCCTTATTTGAGATAATCTCACTTTGGGGCACATTTACAAAATATAAAAATGTGTTCTTCTGAATTTTCTCAGCGACTGCCTATTTACTAAAAGATGAGCTGGAGAACTTGCGCTGCCTTTTGCCAGGTGAATTTTACTCAGGTGAACAAACGTAAATCTAATCTAATGCTTATTTATTAAAGTGTGAAAATTTCAATTATAATATGAGGCAAAAAGAGCACACCAGAGTGGTTGATTTAATTTTTCAAAAAAGTTAGTTTTCAGGTGATCCTATTCAATGATCATAGCAAATACATATAAGGTGAAATTTCACACTCCTTCAGCAAGTATGGGTAAACTCCAAAAATTTACAAAATGTCAATGTTTATCACCTCAGCGATAGATTTTTAGGTGTGAATAATGTAACATTCTACTCCGTTCCTTCCACGTAGAGGGTAATATGTATGTGTGTGTATATATATATATAATTATTCAGTAAAGAAGGTCCGCACTCTCAGGATTTAAAAATTAGATAATGTTTTATTAACAAAAGGCTAACGTTTCGGTCTCTCCGAGGCCTTTCTCAAAGTAACAACAGACAATGAAAAATGCATTAAATACCCATGATGGCGGGAAAAGTTAATTGGCTGACATGTCAACCTTGTCATCATCACAATGCATCCAATAGCATAACTCAAAATACATCAATACTAAACATTAAGAAATACTAAGAAATACAGATAATCATATCACTGTCAAAACACCCCTTGTTTAAGAGAGGAGGATACTTAAAAACAAACTTTGTAACAGTTGTTAATCTCACTCGCAACTATTTAAATGTATCAAAATAATAGGAAATACTGGTAATGTTACAAAGTAACAAATATGAGTCTAGGTAGAAGGTCTGGTTTCATGCTCTCTCCATAGCGGTAGATAAAATGCTGTCTATATTATATTGCAGCATGATCAGTGCAGAGCTCTAAACAGGACCACAAATAGCTATTGTTGCTAAGTACCTCCTCCTTAGCAACCTAACCATTAATGTCAATATTGACCAAAAAATAATGTGTGGTTATATTAACCGGTGCATCACCCTACACGCGGTTACAGAGACATCCCAAGATGAACATACAATATATGTGTGTAAAGAAACATATTTCCCTCAAACTATTAACCCCAAATGTGTCAGTTGCTACCTGTTCCTATATCATGACATTAAGGTATAGCAGCATAATGTTATACAGTCATGTGTATACAGTATAACTTTAGCATCAAAAAATGCCCAATTAGTGTATACAAAATTATCAAAAAGTTTTACAAAAAAATATTACAAAAAATTTCAAAAATTATAGTATAAAAAATGAAGAAAAAGAAAACAACATAAAAGACGAATAAAATTATTATTAAGTGCTTTGAAGAAAATCACCAAGTATTAGTATGAAATGTCAATGTCGTCATCGGTTAAAGCCATCAAACAAAACAATTGGCTGGAAGCTTGCCGAGGCCCACCGGGTTGGAATTACTAAGCATCTGCGATAAAGCCATCGCTGGTTCCGGCTTAATCATGATCAGGGGGCCCACGGAAGCAGGTCCCTGGGGATGCATTCCCAACTGTGAGCTCCTTGTCTGCCGCACTTTGCTGCTTTCCACAGTAAAGTCCCGACCGCTAGCCACAGTCTAGCGGCTAAGTTCAGAGAGGCCGAAACGTTAGTCTTTTGTTAATAAAACATTATCTAATTTTTAAGTCCTGAGAGTGCGGACCTTCTTTACTGAATAATTATTTGAAAATTTTGGACACTGCACCCAGGCAAAGATAAAGAAATTACCACATTCTTCTAGAACAGAGGTCCCCAACCTTTTTTACCCATGAGCCACATTTAAATGTAAAATGAGTTGGGGAGCAACACAAACATGAAAAAGTGCCAAATAAGGGCTGTGATTGGCCATTTGGTAGCCCCATGTGGACTGGCAGCCTACAGGAGACTCTACTTGGCAGTTTACTTCGTTCTTATGCAATTAAAACTTGCTTCCAAGCCCGGAATTCAAAAACAAGCACCTGCTTTGAGACCACTGGGAGCAACATCCAAGGGGTGGGAGAGCAACCTGTTGCTCAGAAGCTACTGGTTGGGGGATCACTGTTCTAAAACATTACTAGTTTTACAGTACACTCAGGGGCCGATTCACTAAGCTCGAGTGAAGGATTCGAATGAAAAATACTTCGAATTTCGAAGTATTTTTTGGGTACTTCGAGCATCGAATGGGCTACTTCGACCTTCGACTTCGATTCGAACGAAAAATCGTTCGACTATTCGACCATTCGATAGTCGAAGTACTTTCCCTTTAAAAAAAACTTCGACCCCCTACTTCGGCAGATAAAACCTACCGAAGTCAATGTTAGCCTATGGGGAAGGTCCCCATAGGCTTGCTAAACTTTTTTTGATCGAAGGATTTTCCTTCGATCGTTGGATTAAAATCCTTCGAATCGTTCGATTCGAAGGATTTAATCGTTCGATCGAACGAAAAATCCTTCGATCGATCGAACGAACGTTTAGCGCTAAATCCTTCGACTTCGATATTCGAAGTCGAAGGATTTCAATTCGAGGGTCGAATTTCGAAGTATTTTTTACTTCGAAATTCGACCCTTAGTGAATCTGCCCCTCAATGTGTATTGTATATTTCAAATATAATGCTGATATTAATTTGGATAATCAAGGCTAATGCTAGTGGTTTTCACAAGATCTAGGGAAAGATAAATCAATCAAAGACAATCATGCATGTACCCCAGATGATATAGCTAAGGTGGGACAGTAGAGTCACAAAATGTGTCTTTGCCTCTGAGTTTCACATACAAACTGCTGGTCTTATCGGTCAAGGCAGTGTGAAGACTCAAAGTTCTAAGCTTCCAGTTATACCAATGTTCGCATGTTGGAAATAATGGCAGTCCTATCTCCAGGAAGTAATGAGCAGTGGGTTCTGCCAGTTGACCTAGAAAAAGGATAGGTGGTTCATAAAAAGCTCCACAACATATTACCCAACATTTTATAACTAATTTCTTACATGCCACAAGTTACTGGCTCTTTTCAGCTCTGTCATTGGTTTCCTAGTATATCCAGAGAAACATGAAGAAAGCTGGCCTATTTTAGTAACAGTGCAGGCAGTACTATTGTGCTGTATGTTACCAGAGCCAGATCTGGCTTCTCCCACAAGTGTACCCATGTTGCAGCTGCAGTACATTTCCTTTTAATGTAGTTAAAGCACATATTTAATTGTAGCCCTTCAGAGAAACTGAGCAAACGAATGTAGCAATTAGGACTGTCATTGTGTTCTTTCTCATGCGGTGCTGTTTCCATTCGCTCCTTGCTCAAAACCTATTTATACCTTCAGAGACTCAGGGTACCTACTGTTGTGAGTTTGCTTATAATACATTGGCATATTATGGATGTGGAGGCTACATTTTGTGCTGGTCGGAGATTGTTATCTTCTAACCTACAGAACTCATTACATCCTTAGATGCTGAAAATACAATTAATTTGGCACTGACTTGATGGATATATTATAAAAAGTTGTTTTATTTGATTTTACAACGCAAGATACGTAATTTTTGATTTGATCAGGAGAGGATACAAGAGGAATGAATGATAACATAAGGGACATGTCCATGCATACTATAAATTTGGGATCCATTATCCAGAAACCCATAATCTAGAAAATTCTGAATTACGGGAAGACCATCTCCCATAGAATACAATTTAGTTGAATAATTAAAATTTTTAGTAATAAAACAGTACATTGTATTTGATCATGATTTATAATCAATCCGTAATATTGGCAAGATTATGCTATTGGCCTTATTTAATGTTTACATGATTTTTAGCAAACTTAATATATGGAAATCCAAATTATGGAACAACCTCTTATCTGGAAAACCCCATGTCCTGAGCATTCTGGATTATAGGTCCCATACCTATTTAACCAAGCAACTGTCTTGTTATTTTCTGTAGAATACTTATCCCATTCCAGTTTCTCAGTCAATACTCAGTATATTGATTCCCTTAATCAATTAATAGTGTTCCAGGCTGATTATCCAGGGAATGTACATAGGTAACCAAACCTGTAGATGCCTTATTGGTAGAGCATTAATAGATTTCTCATTACCACTTTGGAAGTCAAGTTGGCTCTAGGAACTGGAGCTAAATTGAATAACGGACATTAATGCTTTGTTTGTTTTTATGTGTCCAGGCTGAGAATAGTAGTGGAATTTTTTGGGCATGTGTAGCAAGTCCATGAAATGATTGGGATTTTCATTTATTTGTGTTTGTACATTTCATCATTGTGTTTGTAATATTTTACCTTCACCAAAAGTCTTCCAGTTTGTTTTCTACATTAAATTCTATTCTCCCTTCGTGTTTTGAAACTGTAACTAGAAAAGTCAGCTGCTAAACTGAATAAGAGTGGTTAGTGTGGGCTACCTTGTCTTTTCAGCTAAATTAGTAAAAGTTCTACTCTTTATTCAAACAGGGCATTAAGGAAGATGGAGTATATATGGTGGATTTAAAAACAGATTTACTTTAATTATCTGTATGATATTTCTATTATATTTGATCAAATAATTTTATTGAATCCGTTCTTGGTGTAAGCAGTGATATTCGGTTGTGGTGACCCCAGAGTGTTGTTATTGCACTGTATTTTTTCATAATGTGTTTATTTATTGCTCAGAAATAATATTTAAATTTGAATTGAAAAAAAGAAATAAAAAATACATATAGTATGCTGGAGATGCACAGAAATGGGCAAAGTTGACGTATCAGTGACGGATTGGATTCAGAGTGAATAACATGAAAAAGAAGCAAGGCTTCGCATCTGAAGGCTGATCATATAATTTTTAGCTATGGAAAGGTTTTTTTTTTTTGTTAATATTTCTTTTCCTTTTTAACAGAAGGTAATGACATTCGCTATACTTTTTATATTTTTTGAAGTAGATCTAAGTTATTGGTGTATGATCTTTTACCCAGAATTTCAGTGTAAAAGCAGTAAATATGTACAAGAAAAAGCATTTGGGAACAGTAACACCAAAAAATCTAAGTGTTTTTATGTACTAATAATATGTTGCGCTGTCATACTGCAGTGGTAAAAGGGTTGTGTTTGCTTCAGAAACTCTAAATAGTTTATGTAAACAAGCTGCTGTGTAGCCATGGTGGCAGACATTCAAAGCTGAAAAAGGAGAAAAGTTTTGCAGAACAGATAACAGATATGATCTGTAGCATACAATGGGATTCCTCAGAATGTATCTGTTATCTACCGTGTATACTGTTCTTGAATTGCTGCCCCTATGGCTACATGGCAGATTGTTATAAAATATTGTACAGTTGCTGAAGCAAACACACCAGTTTTACCAGTGCAAGGCAACAGTACATTATATTGTCATTCCTTTAAATCATCGGTGTTACTGTTCCTTTAATGGAGTAAATATAGTTTTCCTGGGCGGAATGCACAAATGTAGCCACTATACTTACACTGGCTGGTCACATCAAATGTTAGATATTGTTCAATATGGCATGTAACAGGTGCTAGGTGAAATAAATAGGAGCAATTCAGCATCATTTTAACATGAACACTCACCGGAAAATAGTACACAAACTGTATATAGTATTACAACTTTCTAAATAATAGTTAATGTGACTACTGATTACCAGAATTCAGGTGGCCTGAGAACATCACACCCATTTTTGACGTAGGTGGATTTAGACTAGTTGTGTTGCTAAAAAAACCTGTATCGTCAATGGAAGTTTAACACCGATAAAGCAAAAAATATTCAAAACAGCAGAGGCACCCGGGGTCTGATGTTATGTTAATACTGTAACAGAAATGAACTTTATTCCAATATCGTATATGAAATTAGGTGATTTAGATGGAATTTTCTGGGGTGTGTGGCATTTGTATTGTTATCTCTCTGTTAACCTCGAGACGTTGCTGTTATAAACGACACAGTCTGCTGAAGAACAGGACATTATTTAAAAAGAAACAATCATTCATAAAGCAATCTCGCAGAAGGGCCACCTTAACATTTCTGCTTCAGTTTGTGAATAAAATCTATTCTGACAGGAGATGTGTAGTTTATAGGAAGGGAGCAACAAATCTGTAGAGTGAAGAGGCTTATTTTTTCCTGTCATATAAAAGGTCAAGTGAATTATGATGTGGTGAAAATCTTTCAATCTTCTTTCTGCTTGGAACATAGATTGCGATGTCTCCTCTACATAACTAAAAAAGGAATGTCATGGCTGCTTGAAGAACGCCCATGACCAATTGTTCTTATCAGTATGCAGATTGTGAAGCTATTAAAACTTGAGATACAGTACTTTATACATTGTGTTATTCATATGCCAAGTGTTCAAGGACATCTTGCTATTGGTAGGAAGTAGATGTGCATTAAAGCAGTGGACGTGAGCTGAATGAAAATATGGTGGCGTCAGGGCGACGTCTGTCAGTTCTTCACAGTGTATTGCCTCATAAAAGTGCACGCATCTGTAGTCTATTCATTATTTTGGTGTATTACGTTTCACAGCAGAATGACACTGGGGTAAAATATGGCAACTATATTTATTCATTTAATAGCACTGTATTTGTCTGTTTTGGAGGACGCAAGCTATAAACGTATTGATAAAATGTTGCATTATCTATTCATTGTTTGTCCAACCAGACACTAGGCTGACAGTTCACCTTTCTAGCTAAGCGAAAATGTAAATCATATCTGGACACAGAATCTAGCTTCCTTCATGTTGTGTTCTAATGTAATAACCATCATAGGTGTCTAGAAACCTGTTGCATGTGATGCTAAATGGGGTACCCAAGATGGGTCAACAGTAGTTGATTCCTATCATTTAACTGGGCTGTGGATTTAGGTACCACTTGCAGGTTGATGCCCAATCATGGCACAACTTTGTTCTAAGAATCTAGTGATCACAGTGTTTACTGCAGAATATTGTTTTGTAAATGTCAGATTAAAAAAGGCCTGTTCTGGGGCACCCTTTAATGAGTTTGTTTAAAGGACAAAGTAATCCATAATGTTACACTGGAAATCGTCAAAAGAATTTGAATGCAAGGCAATAAGTTCAAAGTAAGTAATATAGAACTACTTTCTCTTATGGTAATAAACAGTTTGTAGGACTGACTCGTATGGGACATTTTTAATGAAAATTTGCATAAACACACATAAATATTGTGAATCCCCAGGTCATTTATGTAAACTGTTTGTTTTCTCTCTTATGGGGGTAGACCAGAGCGGTTTCTTTGATGTTCTGCCTTGTCATGTATCAACATCCCCCTGTCCAACTGATGGGCTGATTTACTATATGTCATTACTATTTACAAGCTGTAACGTAAAGACTTGATGTTTTCATAAATAAAAATTGCCAGTAATTGTCTGAAACTGTAATTCCTGCAGTTGATTTGCATTGTAGGTTGACAATTGGAATGGTTGTTGGTGTTCTGTAAAGCTGTTCTTTACACTAACACTCCACTTAAAATAAATCTGTTCAAAGCAGCTGAACATACTCTGAAGAACTGACAACTTCTATGATAAATGTGTCCATGTGTTAAGTCTCTTTATTGCTAGGAAAAATGTTTGTTGCTCTATAAGCTCAGTCAACTAACAGCAGTCCCAGGCACATGTTGTGAAGGGCACCTACTTGTAAAATGTTAAGAGGCATGGCTTTTATGTCTTAAAAAAGAAAGTGTTTTAAAGAATTAAAAATATAATACAGTGTTGCCCTGCACTAGTAAAACTGGTGTGTTTGCTTCAGAAACACTACTATTGTTTATATGAATAGGCTGCTGTGTAGCAATGGGGGCAGCCATTCAAAAGAGAAAAGGCTCAGTTTACACACCAGAGTGCAGATAAACTCTGTAGAACATAATGGTGTTATCTTTTATCCACTATTTAACCTGTGACATATAGTTTTTTTCAATTTCCACCATTGCTACATAGCAGCTTGTTTATATGAACTACAGTAGTGTTTCTGAAGCAAACAGGTCAGTTTTACCAGTGCAGGGCAACACTGCATGATATTTTCATTACTTTAAAGCACTTTTTCTGAAGTTACTGTTCCTTTTAAGTGATGTGGAAACCTAAAACCTAATACGGCGTATTTCTAACCTCATTTGAGTTTAGCAGCAGCAAGGGTGGTGGTGGAGCATGAGAGCCTTTCATATCTTGACTGGCATAAATGATCCCCTGCTGAGAGGTGTCATGTACTTGCCAACAAAATGGCACCTTTTCCTCACTGCTCTTTCTGGTTCCAAGTGCAGTAAACTGTGCTATAGGAGCACACATCACCTTATATGAACACAGGTAATAATGATAATAATACAGTATATACGATAATACCAAAACCAATAAATAAGGTCAGATAACACATTTGATACACAACAGAGCATATTTACATGTTCAGTACAAGTGTGGGGGGGTGTTGCTTGGATTGAATTACATACTGAGACAACATCTATGGGGTTATTTATCAAAGGTCGAGTTTTTACCTTGATTGAACTGGAAAAACTTGAATGGTATCTTATTTACGAATAAACTCGAATGGCAAAAACCCGATTCTGTGATTTTGAGTTCCGCAACCCTAAAACTCGAATTGATTGCGTTTTTGGCGGAAACAATCCTCCAAAAAAGAGAACTTGAACATCAAACAGGCTGGTTACCTCTTCAAATGGTTCCAGGGACCTCTGCCATTGACTTCCATAGAACCTCGACAGGTTCTAGGTGGCGTATTTTCAGATTTTTTGACCAAAAACTACAACTCGAATACTCAAATGTTCTTGGAAAAAACAACTTGAACCTTAATAAATCTGCCCCCTAACATCAAACAGGCCAAATCTTTTTCCCCACATAGATTAAAGCTCGGTATTCATAAGCACTGTGTTTGTAAACAGCAGCAATAATAAACTGTATTTGTGACAAGGAGATTGGTAGAATCAATCTGACTGCAAGTTGTGCCAGCAGTGCATGGGTAGGTAGCCTGGCCTCATCTGACATTGTGCCATGTGATGCCTCTGTTCCATTTCATGATTAATAGCATTTAGGTACATCAGTGTAGTGAAATGATTTTTATGGCGTCAGGTATAATGCAATTCAATCTCAATGGTCACACATGAATGAATTTAATCAGAGTGCAAGCATTTATTTCAGATTCATCTTTTTCTGTGGTTATAGCATCTATTTTAACTGTAGTTTTTTTCAGCTCAGTTGTTTTATTATGCTAAAAGACTCATAATTTAATAGTTCATGTAATTTTGTTGTGTGTTCAGCTCCGTTTGGATTGGAGATCAGGAAAAGTCTCAGCCGTTTTATTCAAGTACATTTAAGCTGCCCAGTATGAATGCGTCTACCTCCCCAATCAGTGACACGGCCCTGCAGCAATTACTGGTAGAATGCCCACTGGCTGTTCCCTGCAGATTAATGCGTTCCTCAATTTGTGGGGCCAAATATAGCCTCCTTACCTCCACTCAGCTGCTCAATTCTACTTTTACTTGTTCAGAGCCTTTTGAACCACAGAAATCTGTTGGAATAATGTAATAATACAGCACAGAATAATTGGCTTTCTTTTCTAAGTTTCATATAATTTAGCAAGATGTATGCACTTGACTTTGGGTAGTATTATGGGTATGGTTTCAGTTATTCAGAAATCTGTTATCCAGAGAGCTCCTAATTATGGGAAGGCCATCTCACATAGACTCAATTATAAGCAAATAATTCTACTTTTTCCTCTGTAATAATTAAAAAGTGGGTTTAATTCATTCAAAATTATTTTGGAGTAGACATAAGGGGGCACATTTACCTAGGGTCGAATATCAATTATTAATTAACCCTCAATATTCGACCGTCTAAGTGAAATCCTTTCGACTTCGAATATCGAAGTTGAAGCATTTACCGCTATTCCTACGATCGAACGATCGAGGGATTCGAAAGATTTTAATCCATCGATCGAAGGATATTCCTTCGATCAGAAAATTGTTAGGAAGCCTATGGGGACCTTCCCCATAGGCTAACATTGGCCTCGGTAGGTTTTAGGTGGCGAACTAGGGGGTCAAAGAATTTTTTAAAGAGACAGTACTTCGACTATCGAATGGTCGAATAGTTGAACGATTTTTAGTTCGAATCGTACGATTTGAAGTCGAAGGTCGTAGTCGAAGGTCGAATTAGCCCATTCGATGGTCGAAGTAGCTATATTCGGCCATTCGAAATTCAAACTATTTTTCCTCTATTCCTTCACTCGAGCTAAGTAAATGGGCCCTAAGGTATACAGATTCATATTATAGAAAGATCCCTTATCCGGGAAACCCCAGGGCACGAGCATTCGAGATAACAGGTGCCATACCTGTATATGTGTATAAGGATTTGCTGTATTATTCAATGAGGGCCAAATCCGAGAATCTTATCATACTACCATCTTTGCCTACTACAAATTTTGTTGAATTTTACAGATTTTTTAAATCATGGCACAATTGATGCTAGGATCATAGGAGAGAGCACAAGTAATGTTGATTATCCAGAAACCCATTATCAGAAAGTGCTGAATTATGGAAAGGTCTTCTCCCATAGACTCCATTTTAATGAAATAATAATAATAATTTCCTTTTTCTCTGTAATAATAAAACAGTACCTTGTACTGGATCCAGCTAAGATATAATTAATAATTTTTGGAAGCAAAACCAGCCTATTGGGTTCATGACTTTCTAGTAGACTTGGGGGCCGATGCATCAAGGGTCGAATATCTATGGTTAATTATTCGACTGGGGAATGAAAATCCTTCGACTTCGAATATCGAAGTCGAAGGATTTTGCTCAAAAAGTTCGATCGAACGATTGAAAGAATAATCCATCGATCGAACGATTAAATCCTTCGAACCGAAAGATTCGAAGGATTTTAATCCAACGATCAAAGGATTATCCTTCGACCAAAAAAACTTAGCCAAGCCTATGGGGACCTTCCCCATAGGCTAACATTGGGTTCGGTAGCTTTTAGGTGGCGAACTAGGGGGGTCAAAGTTTTTTCTTAAAGAGACAGTACTTCGACTATCGAATGGTTAAATAGTCGAACGATTTTTAGTTCGAATCCTTCGATTCGAAGTCATAGTCGAAGGTCGAAGTAGCCCATTCGATGGTCGAAGTAGCCCAAAAAACACTTTGAAATTCGAAGTTTTTTTACTTCGAATCCTTCACTTGAGCTTGGTGAATTGGCCCCTAAATGTATGAAGATCCAAATTATGTAAAGATACAGGTCCAGACTGAGATTCAAAACAGGCCCTGCCATTTTAAGTCCCAAGCAAAGGCCACATTGGAGACTCTGTAGATTGACAGTTTGAGCCAGACCAGATGATAATCACCTAAATAGCTATTAGACTATGACTAAGGGTAATGGCACATGACTATTTTTGATTAAGAATGTCCTGTCAGGCAGAATCTCAGTGATACATTTTTTTCCTGCTGGCAGACAATATAGTTGAGAATAAATCATTGCTTTTGATGCAATGCCATCATGTGGGTTTCAGTCACCAGCAAAGACATAACTATAGAGGAAGCAACTATTTTCTTTTAGTTTAATGTAGACAGTGTAACAGTAGTCTAAATTTTTTTAAATTTTACTGTATATACTGGATGCACATATGTATTGTTTTTCTGCAACTCTGTTTTGAATGTTCTACTTCGACATGGATGTTAGGGCTAATTTAACCTAGAAACAAGGTTGCAGTTGGGAAGTCAGAATGAAAGATCAGTTGTAGGTTGCCATAAAAAAGGGATAAGATATTAAAAATAATAATAATGCTAAAAAATTAACCTTTACAGTCAACCTAATTTTTGGTTGTCGGTTGCAGCTAACCCCGCTACAGCATTTTCATTTGCAAAATAAGAAGCATAATAATTAAAAAATCATAAAAAAATAACAAATCCGTTCACCTCTAGTAGAGCAGAGGGACTTGAGTAGCAAAGGAAGAGGAGATTATTATAGGAGATTGTAATGCAGGTATGGGGTTCCTTATCCGGAAACCCATTATGCATGGGAATGCCATCTACCATAGAGTTTATTTAATGTAAATAATTATAATTTTAAGTACCTTGTACTTGAGGGAAACTGAGCCATATTTGTGGCAAAACAATCTTATTGTTTTTATTTTTAATGTTTTGAGCAGATTTAAGTTATGGTAATCCAAATTAGGGAAAGAAACCTTATCTGGAAAACCCCAGGTCCCAGAGTATTCTGATTAAAGGAGAAGGGAAGGTCTTTTTACTTGGGGTTGCCAAAAGTTATGCACCCCCAAGTAATAACATTTACTTACCTGAAATCCCAGGCTGGTGCACCACCGGGCCGGGATTCTTCCAGCAAGCACCACGGATTGATCATTTTCCTGCTTCTTCTTTCTTCAAATTTCCTGGGGCAGATGCATGAGCAGTAGAATTAAATAGCCGGCTTTTTCGTTAAAGTATAACAGGACTTTCCTTCTCCTTTAATAGATCACAACAGAAGTAATTGTTAAAACAAGAAGAATTTGTACGTAGAAGTGTTATAGTTATACAGTGTGTGTAACCAGACCAAAACACAGATTTTAGATTTTATATATACGCTGATAATACATAAAGTGTTGCAATACCTTTATATTTTTGAAACCGGCAGCTATTTGACTGTTGGTTTCATGTTTTGCAATATTTTGATCATTTAGTTCCCACACACTTGATGAAATCCATGTAATATGATCACAGTAAAATTGGTCTTGAACAGCCAGATTTGTATGTGTGTGGGTGCCTTCAGGGATTAAAAATGATCATGACATATTTATGAGGTGCCAGCAAATTTTTTTGCCACTAATATGGATTCATGCAGCCTAGTTAAGATCAAGTCATTTTTGTTATTACATAGAAAAATAAAAGCATTTTTAAAAATTAGAGTTACCTAATGTCAGAACGATAACCCAACACTACATCCTTGCCTCTCTTACAAAAGAAGTCTGGTGCACAGCATGAGGGATCGGCACCCTCCCAATTTATATATTTTATTTTTTTTAATTTGTATTATGAAAATAAAAAATACTGGCACACAAGACACAAGACTAAATGTAAGTGGGTGTAACCCCTGCATATTTGATTAAATGTAACATTTTGGGGGCATGCCCCTTCATCTGTGGGAATTGGCCTTCCTGTAATTTGGAGCTTTCTGGATAACAAATCCGATGCCTGTATTTTCATTCTTCAAAAATACCCTTCTAATAATAAAAGAGCTTTTCAGCTCCAAATAAGGAACCCATGATGGATAGAAATGTAGATCGTGACTAAGGGTCTGGCCACACTAGGCGTTTTGGGGAGATTTGCTCGCCTGGCGACTAATCGTCTCGTTTTTGCGGCGACCAATCTCCCCAAACGCCTTCCCTCACTCTGCGCCGGCTAAAATGAAAAAACGCCGGCGCTAATCACACGGGCGAGTTCGGAAAACGAATCGACGTTCAGGTGAATTCAGAAAACGAACTGCATTCCTTAGATGTTAAGTGTATATATATATATATATTATCCATAGTAAAGTTGATTGTTGTGTGGGAAGGAGGTGGATAAAGCAAAGCTGATTGATACGACTTACTGTATGTTACTGGCAAGGGATGTCTCTCAAGATGTGGAGCGGAAAAATCACAGATGACCCACTAAAAAACACATGCCCAAAGAGCAATCATTATCATGCTAACCAAAGACTGTCAGTGCTGTATTGGAAGTTGGGGAGTTTAACAACTGATTCCAGTTGTGCAGACTGAAATAATGAAAAATTTTAGTTCATAATAGTTCAACTATTGCGTGAAAACCCCCCATGTTTTTATTGACTGTTTTCTGAATGAATGGGAACACCTTGACACTCTGCCTCATGGTTATTCTTATGGGTATTGCATATAACTTGGAGCCATATTACCAACTAAATCAATGTCCTCTTTTTTTTGAGTGTTCTGCACACTAAACCATTGTTCCTGCTTCTAATTTACTTCAAATGCTTTTTCAGCCATATTGGTAAAAAGGCAATTGCGTTATAGATGTGTGATATCAAAGTTATTTGAAAATGAATATTCCATTATTCCATTTAGATTCCATTGGTTATAAGGGAATTGTTCTTGCTTGTTGTAGCAGCTGAGAGGCCATGCTTAGCTTGAATAATGCACTGTAGTAGAGAGCTGCAGAGGATGGAGGTGAAGAGATAAAGCACATGCTTTCAAAATATGTTTGATGCAAGCAACAACCAATGCAGGGCAAGATCACATCCATTTCTAATGTGCATACCTTTTATGTGAGCAGTGAAAGCTCTGCAATCCTGTGACAGAAATACCTGCAGTGCTTTTATATCAGTACACAGAGAAACTAAAATCCTTGTCATTTTTCTACTACACCACAAAGCCCATTCCTTCACATGCATCAGATCTTTGCGTATAGGCAAGTATTGGTTTAAAGAAGAAGTCACTAACTTTTCTTAATTAAATGATTCCCTGACTTTCCTGGCACACAAGAATTATTCACAATTGACAATTAGAGAGAAAAAGAAACCTTGTTTGTGACAGTGTGATACCTTTGAATTATAATGGCCACTTATGGAAACCGATTTGTAGAAAACTTTTCCTCTTCCTTTAGACCCATCAATTCACCATTTAATCCCGATTATGATAGGCCACCGGTTGCTCAACTTTCTCATTTTTATAACTGGAACGATTGATTTAGCAGTTAAAAATTATTTGAGTATTTCTGTGAAATTAATTAATTACAAATCCCATAAATTCATACAACAACCAATCAATCCACTCAATAACTTAATGGATTCTTGTGATTGTGAATTAACTATAGTGCTAGTGCTTGTAAATTCATTAAATTGGTTATCTCACTCCATGAACTCGGTGTATTCCATTAACTGATCCAAATACACAAAAAATAAATTATTCTATTGCTATAAATAACTTATAAAGTGCCAGTGCTTTTCAATTCATTAGGATTGTTCTCTTACTGCAAATAAATTATAGATTGCTAGTACTTATCAATTCATTAATCCCAGTCTCTCACTCCATATTCCACCTTCATCAATTATATAAGTTAATTAGTTATAAAGTGACCAGTGCCAATAATCCAACAATTAATCAGTTTAAAATATTTCTCGTAGTTTGAGTATCCCAAGTTACTCCTTGATTATAGACAAGGAAAATGAAAATAGAAAGTTGGTGGAGTTGCTCCCATAGAATCTACCTCGATATTTTTCTTGTCCCTAGGAGCACCATAAAGTGGGAGAAGGCAGAGATTGAAGGGCTGCAGTCTTCTATTTTACCTTTCCTATCTTATTTGTAAAGAGGCTACTTATACCCTAAAAAAACAAATCCTCCAGCTCATGGAAAAGAAAATAGAGTTGAGAAAAAAGATCAGGGAAAATATGAACGCTAAAATTACCCTGCAACTGTAGGGTGAAAAGAAAACAGTTTTGCAAAAAAAGAGATGTATATGTTTTCAACTTTGCAACAATGCACTGCTAAGTAGTTCCCTTATGCTCCGAAATGCCACAATCTCATTGGTCAGATGGGCAGACCCGTGATTTAGCATAAACATATGGCAGATTGAAGTAGAACACCTTTGGAAACCCTTAGGTACTGGATATGTTTGATTTTCATTTACCCTACTGAATGCTGAAATCATAGATTTGTGTGACAATGTAGATGGGAGGCATATGTGGCACTTAATGCAAGGTTTTACCTTTATAAACTACGGCTAGGCCCCAATATGGCTACTATCGTATGAGATTAGCAGGAAGCTAAGGGGCAGTGATATTGATGCTTCTCATCAGGCACATTATTAGTGCTGAAACATTCATGCACTGAAAGGATTAATGACAGAGACCATTGTGAACACTCAGAGAATGTCATAAAGCTGAGCAGGCAAGAGAATGTCAGCTGTATCCATGGCAACCATTGGAGTACCCAATTATATTCATACATGAATATTTTTGAATTGGAAATTGGCAGAGTTGAATGTGGGAAGAGTGCCGAGCAACAGAGCAGTTTGACTGTGAAGTGTGTAGGGTTATTTGCCTTTCTGCTCTTTGTAAATTCTTTATGACGGTGAAGGCGCTAAAAGATGCATTGACTATAATGACATGTTTTCCACTTTACATGAAATGTCTATGAGAAAAATAATTTCATCCTCAGGATAATGAAGGCAGTAAAATGTTGAAGGCGAATTGTGGAAAAAAAAAATGCATTGATAATTCTTTCTGAACACCACACAATTATTTTTAGAGTCCCACTGCATTCATGCGTTGTCAGGACCCATTTGTTCTGCTATAGGCCATGTATACTGTTTATTTTTCATTCATTTTATTGGCAAAATAGACCTGTGAGCCCACAATTGCTCAGCACTGTAGTTTGGCAGCACTACAGTCTAGAGTTCAGGTCTCGATGTTCTTTGGAATGAGATTCTATGTTTTCCCTGTGCATGATATCAACACAAGATTGAGCTACAGTTATATGATCTGAAGAGCCAATTCCTATCAAGGCCTATTTTAATAAAACAATTGTCATTCTTTATTCATTTTCTTACTTAATTGTATTGCAGAGGTTAGCAATGCTGCCTTTCAATTCCAGCCAGTGCAACTGCACTCTGGTTTCCTCCCGCACTCAAAAAGGCTAATTGACTCCTGATAAAAACTAATCCTCTGGGGCAGGGAGTGATGATGAAATGAATATAATGATGATACCGTACTAGTAATTATTACTAAGGTAGAATAAAATCATTATTGATGACAAAGCAATCCTATTTTTTTTTAAATAATCTTTAGGCCTGGTGCCCCATATTAAAAAAAGAACCCTTGTATGGAAAGCCCCAGGCCCACATACCAATAATAGTTATTATTCTATATTCTTCTAAATGTATTGTGACATTCAGGAGAAGGAACATCATTTTCCAAACCATTAAAGGTTTGTTTTACCTTTGAAATTGGCTGCATTGTTTTTTCCTGTGTACTAGAGAAGTGACATATAAGGTGCTTAGTCATCTCTTCAGCGCAGAAGTTCTTGACTTATTGAACTATAAATCGTTTGCACTGAATTTCATTTGAGCCCAGAAAAATAATCGAATTCCCTTAAGCCTCACACTTCTACAGTCAAATGGATGTGTTCACCATGCTATTGTGATATTATACAATGCTATTGCTGGCCCTGCACTGCATCTGTCTTTATTCAGTATGGATCCTAGAAGTAATTACAGTTTTTATAAATTAAATTATTTAAATTATATATTAGTGGCTGTTGTATTTAAAACAAATCTTAACAAAATGTTTCTGTGTTTTACAGGGTCGCCATGTTAAAACCGGACAGCTTGCGGCTATTAAAGTCATGGACGTCACAGGGGTAATGTTCATTTCTTCTTGTAATATAAACATGTTAGTGTAGTTTCAAATAAAGTACCTTTAGAAAATGTGGGTCTCCCATACAACTTGATGAATCATAGCCACCTACCAAGGATCTGGCCACCAATGATAAGAAACAAGCTTTTTATTGCATGCCATTCCAAAACCTCAACACAGTCTTTTAACAATGATGCAACTCTTTCAGGGTAGGCAGCAATTATGACATATGTAACTAGGGGGTGAAAAAACCCCAAAATCAAATATTGCAGAACTCACCCAGGAACTTGGAGGGTTATTTATCAAAATCCGAATTTATCCCATTATTTTCTGAAATATACTCTGAACAAATCAGCATGTGTTATTTCCCATTATTTATCAATACATTTTCATGAAAAAATCCAGTTTGGGAAACAACTTGAACAAAATTGTGAACATAGTCAGAAATTTCGAATCGTACACATTTTTTTGATTTTCCACCTGCAAACTTCCAATTTTTTGGGATTTTTGCCTAAAAACTACAAAATCTACGGATTTTTGCACGAAACCAAGCGCAGATCAGTATTTCTTTGCGACTCTCCCATTGACTTATATAGAACTTCAGCAGGTCTGAGATTTTTTCACTAAAAACTCGGATTTTATAGTAAGAAAATAAAAAACCTTTACATTTTTTGAGTTTTTGGCATTCGGACTTTAATAAATAACCCCCTTGGTGTCAGTGCAATGATATCACACTGTGACATGGCCGTGAAGTTGTTGGTGACTGCCATGTTGTCATTAGCTCAAAGTGTAAACTTACATACTGTCCCTCTATTATTGTTCCAGAAGTATTCAGCTCAGCAAAAAAGTTCTCACCCATGGTTACAGATATTCATTGGTGTAACAGTCACCATACTATAGTTTCAGGGATGTCCAGGTGATCAAATAAGCACCAAATGCCACTCAAATTTGTCTTCAGTCTACGTCCCACTTAGCACATAACAAGGTATTTAGAAATATTGCTGCACTGCTGTAGATCTGGCAGTATCCAGAGCAGAAAAATTGCAAGGTGCCCAATGCTGCTTATTCTTGGGCAAGGTGTAGAGTACAGTTGACACTGCCAATACTACATCTTCTCTATGGATGAGCTCTAGGGGCTTAATGCTTCCTGTGGAATTTGTAAATGAGGCCATTATCAAACTAAAAACACCATTAAATGAAACTAATAAAAGTTATGTCACTTATCTTTATTCTTCCTTAATGGACTGGTGGCCTGTGTACTAAAAAGAAAATGGGAAGCTCATGAGTTAATCTACAGTTGTAGAATAATGACTTGCCCCTCTGCAAACTTCTAAACTTCAGTGAGGGTTACATTTCCATTTTTACAAATAAAAGCTTAAATGCAGAAATGACCTTCTTTCATGCTGTCTGCCAGTGAAAGGTGCTCTGGGAGCTTTGTGCACCGTGCTGTCAATCCTTCTCCTTTTCATACATATACATAAAGCACTGCTCCATTTACATTCATAAGAGCTTTTAAGCTGCTGGATATGTACTCTTTATTTATTGAAAGAACTGCCTCTTTACTTCCCAGCCTGAACAGCTAATGAAGGGATGATATTTCAAGGGAGAATTGTTAACCCCCTGTCCCAGGATTATGGATGTTTCCAGTCTGTTCATTATAACTGATTGCTGAGGTTGACTGTTATACAATTCTTTTTTTAGTACATCTTGCAAATCCATCATTTCAAAACATTCACCCGGCTCCCCCATAAACTCGTTCAAAACAAGTACAGCAACCCCCAGTGTGCACACAAACATTTGTTTAATACCCAAACACTCATTTATATAACCAGCACAGCACGCACATTTACACACTAAGCACATTTACTGTGCAGCATGTACACTAACACTCATTCTGTACCAGCACATGTGTATGCACCTTAAAGGGACACTGTCATGGGAAAAAAAAATGTATTTTTCAAAATGAATCAGTTAATAGTACTGCTCCGGCAGAATTCTGCACTGAAATCCATTTCTAAAAAGAGCAAACAGATTTTTTTATATTCAATTTTGAAATCTGACATGGGGCTAGACATATTGTCAATTTCCCAGCTGCCCCAAGTCATGTGACTTGTGCTCTGATAAACTTCAATCACTCTTTACTGCTGTACTGCAAGTTGGAGTGATATCACCCCCCTCCCTTTTCCCCCCCAGCAGCCTAACAAAAGAACAATGGGAAGGTAACCAGATAGCAGCTCCCTAACACAAGATAACAGATGCCTGGTAGATCTAAGAACAGCACTCAATAGTAAAAACCCATGTCCCACTGAGACTCCTTCAGTTACATTGAGAAGGAAAAACAGCAGCCTGCCAGAAAGCATTTCTCTCCTAAAGTGCAGGCACAAGTCACATGACTGGGGGCAGCTGGGAAATTGACAAAATGTCTAGCCCCATGTCAGATTTCAAAATTGAAAATAAAAAAATCAGTTTGCTCTTTTGAGAAATGGATTTCAGTGCAGAATTCTGCTGGAGTAGCACTATTAACTGGTGCGTTTTGGAAAAAAAAACATGTTTTCCGATGACAGGATCCCTTTAAGACATTTAACACAACTAGCAAAACAAGCATATAACAACCACATAGTTTCACTACAATCACCTAAACTCATTCTACACCAGCATACTCACCCCTGTGCCCATTCTACACCAGTACACAAACCCCTACTCCCATTCAACACCAGCACACACTCCTAAAGCAATTCAGCACACATTCAACACAAATGCAACTACACCCACTGAAAAGCAACACAATTTCTGTGCATTATATTTAAACATGTATTGTGCTGCAGAATTAAAGAGGATGTAAAGATCATTTTTAATTGTGCCAATAAATCTTGAGCATTGTTTTTATTAAAACCAAATAAAAAGTTCCAAAAGAACATTCTAGTCCCTTTTTGGAATGCAGAGATGATTGTGTTTATCGGTAATTATGTGAACAATGATAAAGCAATGCAGGCTTATTTGTGTCCATTAGCACCACAGCTGCACAGACCCTTAGGACCCCTCTCTTGTTATGGGGTAGGGAGAAAGTAGAGAAAGTAAAAGAGGATAATACTTTCCCAATGATGTACCACACAGCAAAATATTCATTAACTTCTGCTTGCTGCATTCTCATCTGCAAGTGTCTTGTCTGCTGCTGTATACATTTCATAATAAGAATCACAGAAAAGCTGTCAATGACGTGTCTTATCTCAGATGAGTGTCAATGTGATGTTTACAAATAGCAGTGACAGATGCCAGAAAAGAATCCTCAGATGTTTATAGTAACTTGTAGTTATGGAAGCTTGTAGTTTATCTGTCGGACACTATTTTAAATGGTCTTGCCAAAAAAATACTAAAAGATGGATAAGATTTTTTGCCAGTACAATACATTTTATTATAATTAGCAAATCAACCTCAGGCAAACTAAATAGATTTATGTCATTTGTCGGTTTGTAGCTTCGAGATCTCAGCTATATCTGAAAGCTACAGTCATAAAAATTGCTTATGTAAGTTAAGATTTTGACCTAATCATAATCACGACTGTGCATCTGTGAATCAAAATCACCGCTGTGCCTTTATTTATATACAGTCAGCTATATAAATGTGAACAATAGGAAAGAACACATGATTATGCATGGTAACTACAATACATCGCATTATGGCAGCTTTAGCTTTCCTTTTCTTGGCCGCCGGGGATTAAGGCACTGGTGATTAATCATGTACTGCTATTGTACGAATATGCTTTTTATAGTTAAGGTAATATGTTCCAAATCATTAGCAATGATGAAAAAAATAAGAGAGCATCAAAATGATGATGGCGTATGCTGAATATGGAGAACAGAATCAAGAATGAGGTGCAGTAAATGCAAGTTGAACATCACACATAGAGATAAACTGACTCTTTGTAGTGAACCACATAATTAAATCACTTTTTAGCACCCTTTTTTTCTCTCCTAAATTCATTATTTGCCCTGGCTCCCCCTTTATATACCCCTATTATGTCAAATCCATACAGTAGGCCTTTCTCCTATGTTTCTTGTCCTTTCTTTCCTTGTACTGCCTAATGCACAGTGTGTTTCCTTTTTTATGTTTTACCCACTCATTTTTCCACTATTCATTCCCAATCTTTATGTATTACTACAAAGCCCTTGCTATTCTCCATGTATATCACACAGGCATCTTTTGTAATAGTGTTTTTGTTTTGTTAAATAGTTGTAGTGGCGGAAAGTTGAAATGCATTTACTGGTGGGGCTTGTAAATCTTAATATCTACACAACATTTATGTGTGATAACCTTCTCTGAAGATGAGGGACCCGAAATAAGTTTGTTCTTAATGAAATAAATCATAATTATAAACAAATGTCCAATATACATCAATAAATAAAATTAAAATGGATTTTAACATGATTTCTTTCATGCAACTGCTATTGAAATATCTGTCTGTCTCTTGCTATTCTCTGAAATTCTTTCTCTGACTATTGAAGCAATGTAGCAGATACTAACGGATTTGTCTTGTGAATAGGAAATAGAGACTTAACTGTAGTTTGAATACACCAAGAGATACACAGGTTTGGGCATTTCTAAGCACTGCTACATTGTTACATTGACAGATACATTTCTTTATTCACTAGCAATTATCTTCTGCTACACCGTATCAAGAGTTAGAACAAGCAGTATGGAAAGGGACAGATAAATACTCCTTTCAGTTGTCATTGCATGTACAAATAACTTCACAATCACATAACATGTTTGATCGAAAATGTTAATGAAAGTATTCTTATTTATTTTGTGTCAGGATGAAGAGGAAGAAATCAAACAAGAGATTAACATGCTGAAGAAATACTCACATCACAGAAATATTGCCACATACTATGGAGCATTTATAAAAAAGAACCCTCCGGGAATGGATGATCAGCTATGGGTACGAATAGGTTCCACAACAAATAACTAACTAGTATATTTATATACCATACCTTACATGCAATGCAAACTTTTAAACATGAAATAAGCCCAATAAAATTGTTTTGCCACTGATATAAGTTCATGCAGCAGTTACAATCAAATGCAAGGCACTATTTAATTATTAAAGGGATACTTTACAGGAGTTAATAGGCTTCCGGGATTTCAAACTAAATGGGAAGAAGATTTAGGTATTTTAATAGAGGAGAAATCATGGAGTCAGATATACCAAAATATCTTCAAAATCTCAACAAATACTCTATTAAAAGAGAACGGATATAAAACACTTGCAAGATGGTATATGACACCGCAAAAACTCCATAAAATGCAAAATACGATCTCTCCCCAATGCTTTAGGGGATGTGGGAAGGTAGGGACATATATGCATATGTGGTGGGATTGCCCTCAAGTAAAAAAAGGTATGGAAACGGGTATTTCAGGAAATATGCAGCATATGCAGGTTAAATATTTTACCTTGCCAAAAAATTGCCTTATTAAATCTAATACCAAAAAATAAAACATATAACGAGCCTACTGCATTACTGATACTTAAAATATGCCTGGTTACTAGAATGTGCATAGCTAAACATTGGAAAGGTTCTATTCCTCATATGTGGGATTTTATTCAGGTTAAAATTAGGGAGGTATTGGTAATGGAGAAAATAACGGCACTGGTAAATAATGAGGTTAATAAGTTCCGTCAAATTTGGGAGCCTTATATCTCCAAATATCCAATTTACACGGGAATAGACCAACGTTGATTATAAGCTATGGTATATATTTTATATGGTTTGTCATATTTAATATTGTTAGTCCCTAATAACTCCATAGTATAACAACCTTATGTGTACTTATGTGTATTTGTTTTTTTTGTTTTTTTTTTGGGGTTATAAATTTAATTGTATGCATAAGAAGGTATATGATAAGCGGTGTAAATATTGCTGTATAATGAAGATAAATGTCAGCAGTATATTGTTATATTAAAAAATAAAAAAATTTCAAATGGAAAAAAATAAAGGGATACTGTCATGAGAAAACATGTTCTTTTCAAAACGTATCAGTTACCGTATATACTCGCGTATAAGCCGAGTTTTTCAGCACCCAAAATGTGCTGAAAAACTCTACCTCGGCTTATATGCGGGTCAGCTAAAAAGGTTGACGCTTACTCAGTGTGTGTAGTGACTCCTCCGTGCTGCCCGTACTTCTCCCCGCTCGTGGCTTCCTCAGCCCCTCCCCTCTAAGCTCTCGTCACACAGTACTCCTCAGCCCTTCCCCTTTTTGCAATGTGTGCGCATTACCGTATTGCGAGAGGCGTAGGCCGTGTCAGTGAATGTGTGACAGGAGCGGGGGCAGAGAGGAGGGGGAACAAACTGATCGGCACAGTGCGGAATTGTTTGTGTTTGTAGTGTGTGTTGCCGTGGGATAGTGTGGTTGTAGGGAAGGTTCTGGTATGGAGGACAAGACGTTTACTAAAGAGCTGGACCAGTGGATCGAGCAGCTGAATGACTGCAAGCAACTCAACGAGAGCCAAGTGCGCACCCTGTGCGAGAAGGTGAGACCGGCCCCGCGTAGCAACGTCTGTAAACACTCCACATACACGCACATAGGTGTATAGCGCTCACAGCATCGTAGCGTAAAAGGCATGATGTCATGAAGGGAACACATCTGTATATAAACGCTTATAAGGACATTTGCTTATGTAGCAAATCTAGTTTATGTCCGTACATGCACGTCCCACACATAAATAATACATCCATACACCCATCAGGGGTTGCTGAGGGTTACCAAAACTGGAGCAAACTTTTCACCTGCTATTGCTACTATTGCTACCCATACAAGGATTTCCTTGTTCATATGGGGGAAAGCACAGCAGTTCATGATCCCTGCAGCTAAATGCCTTTTAAAGGTACAAATATAAAAATTATTTTTGATGAGTGCCTTCCTTAAATCATTTTAGTTTTTTGTAATCTAGCCTGTGGTCAGTAAACACATGGCATAAAGCAAAAATAGTACCAGTTTCTCACCCCTAGGCTTATACACGAGTCAATAAATTTTTCCAGTTTTCTTAGGTAAATTAGGTACCTCGGCTTATACACGGGTCGGCTTATACACGAGTATATACGGTAATAGTGCTGCTCTAGCAGAATTCTGCACTGAAATCCATTTTTCAAAAGAACAAACAGATTTTGTGATATTTCATTTTGAAATCTGACATGGGGCTAGACATATTGTCATTTTCCCAGCTGCCCCCAGTCATGTGACTTGATAAACTTCAGTCACTCTTTACTGCTGTACTGCAAGTTGGAGTGATATCACCCCCTCCCTCCCCCCCCCCAGCAGCCTAACAAAAGAATAATGGGAAGGTAACCAGATAGCAGCTCTATAACACAAGATAACAGCTCCCTGGTAGATCTAAAAACAACACTCAATAGTAAAAGCCAAGTCCCACTGAGACTGATCCAGTTAAATTAAGTAGGGGAAATAACAGCTTGCCAGAAAGTAGTTCCATCTTAAAGTACAGGCACAAGTCACATGAATGGGGCACCTGGCAACTGACAACATGTCTAGCCCCATGATAGAATTCGAAATTGAATATAAAAAAAATCTGTTTGCTCTTTTGAGAAATGGATTTCAGTGCAGAATTCTGCTGAAGCAGCACTATTAACTGATGCGTTTTGAAAAAAACATGTTTTCTCATGACAGTATCCCTTTAAGGACAAAAAGAAAGTAAAAAAAAGCATTGTTTTCTTAAAACTAAATCCATGGGAGAATGTGTTAAAATTCAGAGCTTTCTAGATATGGGGGTTCCCAGTAGAGGATCCCATACCTATATATATATCTGTGTGTTTGCATGCATGCAACATATTGGCAGCAAGATTCATTGATGGGTGGATATACTTTGTAAAAATACAGATACTGAGTATAGTGGATCCTAACAAACAAATCAGTACTTCTCATTTTGAAGACGAGTTACAAGAATTTGTTAAATAATTTTACTTTGTATAAACTTTGGCCAGATGCAGTTAGAACAGGCCGTACAAATAAATTATGAAACAAAATAAATAAAAAAACACTGTGGGCTGATTTATCAAAGATTTCACCATTTTAAAAATACTCTTCTAAAAATCCCATAGAAATGAAGAGAACTTGGGTGAGTTTTTGTGTATTAAGCTCTAAACATGTTTCATATATCTGCCTTTATGTCTGTATCTATATAGTGCTTTTGTAAATAAGCCCAAGTGAGAATTTCCAATGTCACAGATTTGGAAATATATTAGAATGTATTGAGTGTTAATGCTCAAAATCACTGAACCACTGCTTCTCCTGGTTCAAGGTTCACAGATTGTTAAAACCTTGGGAAAGGGGTTAAACAATTATGCATCAGTGCAACAAATAATGTTCATGAGCATAACTATAGAGGGTGGGTGCAAGGACTTACAAGGGTCCAATTGGGATACTGAAGGGTAAGCACTTTCTGTATATTTTAGGGAGTGCTTAAAATTATTTTTGTATGTGGATTGGTATAGTTACACCACTAATGACATTACCAAACTTATTAAAGTTCCTTAATTATGCCAAATATGCCAATGAAATTGCTAATATACCTCAAAAAATATGGGTTTAATCTTTCCGTTCCAGCTGGTAATGGAATTCTGTGGTGCTGGATCCGTCACTGATTTGATCAAAAACACCAAAGGCAATACTTTGAAAGAAGAGTGGATTGCTTACATCTGCAGGGAGATCTTACGGGTATGTCGCTGAATATTCTCTATTATTATTTATAGCTTAAAGAATTTTGGAAGTGTTTCCTCTCTTCACTTGAAAAGTGTGCCTTACTGTCAGTTTTTGTCTGTTTAATTAAATATTCAGTTTCCTCTGCTTTTTTTTTCTGTGTTGCCAAGGGAAATTCACTGGCTTCATAGCTAACTATGAAAGGTTTTTTTTTTTTTTTGGTTTGGAAAGCTGTGAGCCTGCGAGGTCAATTTAAATACCCTGTTAAAATGAAATACTGATAAGCCTGCATACTGGCCGGTTTTACTGGAGCGTAGTAAAGTAATCTCCTTTTTTATTACTAAGATTAATGCCGCGTAACTGTGTATAACTGATGTCGGCAGATATCTGTGTAGTGTTGGCAAGGCTTGTTTAAAATAAAGCTGCTGCTTGAGAAGAAAAAGTAAAATCTGAGAAATCAGGGTTTAATGTGGTGTTAAAAAGTGTACAGGAATGGGATCTGGGGTTTTCCGTATAATGGATGGATCTTTCTGTACTTTAGATCTTCATGCCTCAAGTCTACTAGAAAATCATGTAAACATTAAATAAACCCAACCGGCTGGTTTAGCTTCCTAAAAGGATTTTTATTATTACAGAGAAAAAGGAAATCATTTTTAAAAATTTGGATGATTTACTAAAATGGAGTGTATGGGGCAAATTTACTAAAGGACGAAGTGGCTAACGCTAGCGAAAATTCACAGCATGATGTCATTTTGTCCTCTTTTATTGATGTTTATTGAGGTTTATGGAGAATATTTTACTATTTGCCAGCAATTGCCAGAAAATATTTCTGCATCCCTTTAGATTAAATGGAGGGAGTTGTCATCAACGTGCCACAAGGATTTTTTCTACAGTGACAGCTGTGAATTCTCTCTCTAAAGCATTAAATAGTGTAATAAAGGGCAAGAAAGCATATATATAAAGCTACTGAATCTAATACTCTTGATACAAGGTTGGTTGCCCTTTAGAATGAAAAAGGACTGTTTATCTCTGATTCCTTTCCTTCCTCTTCTAGGTTATGTTAATAAAGCTGTGTCCCTCAGTATAAGCAAGCCATTTGGACATTCAAATGTAGTAATGTAAACGTATAGAAAAAAGATTATGTGTTTACAAACGAAATAGAAGAGGCACATTTTCCCTTTAAGCAAAAGATGAATGTTATTAACACATTTTACATTAAGAATGGCATTACTATTTTTTTTATCTTGTGGTTAAGTTCACAGTTGCAGCTATTATTCCATGAATTATAGGGACAACTAACATATTCACTGAGTTGTTACATTGTAATACACACAGAGGCCAACTGTATGATTTAGATTTATGAATTTGCAAAAGGACCAATGTGTTCATTTAAGCTGATAAATGAACATCTTGTTGTGGATGATGGATCACCCTGACTCCAGTTTAAGCAAAGAAGCCAGTCATTATAGAGACAGATACAAAGATATCTTGATGGGGACTTTCTCTGGTCTAGGAAGCCTTTCTCTGTCTACAATAGATTAATTGTATGATCTAAACCCTTCCCTGTCCAAAACTGTATGACTAATCACAGCATTCAGTTGTAGAATAATAATGTGATGCAGCATTCCTTTTTGCTAAATCGTTGAAATTAAGTAAAGCCATTTAAGAAACATTGTGCAAAACAAGTATACTGATCCATGAGAAAACCAAGATGTCATTTTAAACGGCAGCATACCCCCTTGTTCAACAAGTTGAATGAATAGAGCTTTTGCTGAACTTACTTTTTGTCTATTGTTTTAATTATAAAAAAATCTATGGTTTTCTTGAGCTAAACAGGGCATATGGGGAGACTGAACCTAATATACCCATCAAAACCCGTTTCTGCAAAAAGTATAAATAAATACAATTTCTATGCTGAAATCCAGCCGTTTAACAGTTCTTCTCTTTCTGCATCATTTTAAATCCTGGCAGGGAAGGAGGGACTAAACACTGATGTTACAAATTGTAACAACTTCTCCACAGCTTACAGACAGCATGCAGGAACTACATAACCCACAATGCATTGTACTGTGATGTTCCTTTCCATGTGCAGGGAATTGTGGGATTTGGAGGATGCAGTCTAAGGACAGATGGCTGTTGATACAAAGTAACAGTAGTCAGCCAACTAATCAAAGTAGTCTGACAGATCAGCAGGAGAGCAGGGAGCAAGACTTAGGGAACTGTTCCAAACCATTAAAAATCTTGAAAAGTCTGCATATTTTTAATTGATGTATATTGCAAAGTTGCTTGAAATTATGTTTACTTTTCAAAAAGCTTAAAGGGGTTGTTCACCTTAGAGATAACTTTTAGTATGACAGTGAGAGTGAGACAATTTGCAATTGTTTTTCATTTTTTATTATTGAAGGTTTTTATGTTATTTAGCTTTTTATTCAGCAGCTCTTCGATTCGCATCTTAAGCAATCTGGTAACTAGGGTCCAAATTACCCTAGTAACCATGCATTTATTTGAATAAGAGACTGGAATATAAATAGGAGAGGGCCTGAAAAGAAGGATCAGTAATAAAAAGTAACAATAACAATACATTTGTAGCCTTACGCCCATTTGAAAGCTGCAAAGAGTCAGAAGAAAAAGGCAAATAACTATAAAACTTTAAAAAAATAAATAATGAAAACCAATTGAAAAGTTGCTTAGAATTGCCCGTTTTATAACAAAAGTTTCTTTAAAGGTGAACCACCCCTTGAAGTTATGTTTTTGTGGAGTTCCCCTTTAATAAAAAAAATTCACTTGCTAGAAAACTTTCCGACTCTGACCATTTGATAAACATCACAATACTGTGAATACTTAAGGTTTTCTCAGTTTTATATATGTTTAACCTGCTTCTTAGTATTGAAATTACATATTTCTTGTACCAATCGTGACATCTTATGTGCAGCCTTTCCTTGTTAACAGAATAGGTAACATTCACCTTCTTCACCCTTTATGGCAGAGACACATGTTCAGATTTGGGGAGATTAGTCACCTGGCGACAAATCTCCTCTTCTTCGGGGTGACTAATCTCCCTGAACTGCCTTCCAGCTGGCTAGAATGCAAATCGCTGGTGGGATGGCAGTCGGAGTGCTTAGTTATGAAGTTGCCTGACGTTTCCTCGTGAGGGTTGTTGTTTTTCTGCATGACCAACATTCTCTTGAGCTTCAGTTCATGACTTTTTCTGCATAGTTTGCAGGTAAAATTTAGAATTCATAGCTCCATTGTTGATGGCAAACCTGATGATCTTGCCACCACAATGTTTCACTGATGAATAAGGGTCTTGTGCTTGAATGCAGTGTTTACCTATCACCAAGCATAATGCTTTTCAGTTAACCCAAAAAGTTCTATTTATATGTATTTATACTCTTCCAGTAAACTTCTGGCTTACCCACACAATCTTTAGTATACTGCAGAAGGGAAGAAATGTTATTTTAGGAGAGTAGTAGCTGTATTACTTGCAATCATGCCATATACATAGGGGCACTCTGGCTGTGAGGATGTTGGGTGACATCTTTTCTTTCATTGTGATCTCCTCCACCACCCAATTATGCAGGTTGTTCTCCACTCGCTCATATACCCAGAGGGGGGCATACGGCATGTAGCAGCCCCAGAGCCGATGTACAGAACTATCTTTGGTGGGGCCAAAAAACTGGGGGGGCATTTTGAACATGTTCTTAGCCACTGCTCCCTGTTCTTCTTCCCCCTCACCTTCCTCATCCCAACTGGGGGATGTGCTGCCACCATCCCCAGGAATGGACCTTTCTGTTGTGGGGCCTGCAGGTAGGATAGTGGAGCCAGGGCCTCCTCCTGCCCTGACTCCACGTAGGCCAATGTGGAATTGGGGAACCCCCCCCCCCTAAGTCCTTACCCCCAGTGCGGATACAGGTTGGCTGACCTCCCTCTAGCGAGGGGAGACCTCCCCCTCTGCACTCTCTGCAGCGGTCACAGGATCAATGGAGGCAATAGGTGCATTTGCGGTTGTTAGTTTTGAGGTGGCAAGGGACCCCAGCTCTCCTCTGCCTTCTCCCGGCAAGTGGTCACCACAAGCAACATCTTCTGCTCAACCAGCAGTGGCCAGATCTGACATGGGCGCTGGCACCCAGGGCACACTGACCCATCCTCATGCAGCTCCCGGTACGCAGTACCTCCTAACTGGCCACAAATGGGCACCAACATTCGGGCTCCTGCATGGTCCTGGCCCATATGTATCGATAGCTGGCATCGGGCAGGACCTCCCCTTTTGCTCTCTACGGGCGGGATTTAAAACTTACCGGGTCGCTATCCTCTCGCGGGCCAGTGGAGCAGATTGCTTGTTAAGGCAATATCATGTCCGCTACGGTCACTAGCCAGTCTCACACATAACAATGGCTGCCGTGATGTGGGCAGATTCTGTTCCACCCCCCACTTCTTTGTACCAATTTTGTGCTCTTGGATTGGCCACTTCACAACCTTTCGACATCTTGGGCAGTACTAGCTTGGCCAGAACTGTTAACATCACTGTACACTTCACCTGCTAACTTTTTCACACCCTGCTGTATCCCTGTTGGTGCCAAATGTTCCGCTGCCCTGATTGGTTCTCTATTCCTGCCTTGGCGACTTGGTGCTGAGCTTTCTGGTCTGCTCCCCCAGGCAGCAGTACCCTACTTTAGGCTGTACAGATCACAGACTACTGCAGCACATATTACACTTTCTCTCACACAATATACAGTTCAATAGTGATCCCAGACGAGCCCCAAGTGTAGCACACCCCCATAGGTGGGCCTGAGATTTGTGCTTACAGTGTGTGACCAGGCTATATTGCTTGTAGTCTGCCCTAGACCCACTGGTACCCAAACAATTAGACTCCTCTTTGCCTAAAAGGATCCAAATCAGAGAGAGGCTTCTTGCAGCAATAACTGTTTTATTAACAGTAGAACAGTCCAATAAATGAAATGAGCAGTCATTCCTTTAAATCAGATTAATATAACAGTGGCAAGTCCCTCCCAGGGATGAAATAGGCAAAATAATAAGTTACCACATGGGCTTGGGATCCTCAGCCTGGGGTTTTGTATCTTGGCACCCTACCTGGTCTTCAACTCACCTACTGAAGTCCCTGCACTAGTGGTATACACACCACAGGGTCCTAACACCACTATTTCTCCTCGTTGGAGTGACAGGCTGCTCACTATCTTCCCTGAGCCTTCCACTTGCTTCTAAGAGTGACTATAACACAACTAGCTGTCACTAGCTATCTATATTATACTAGTTATCTATAATATAACCCAACTGGAGCCCATGGCCTGTAACAACTTCCCAGAGAGGTTAGGTCCCAGAAAGACCCTGAGCACATGGTGCTATGCCCTTTTATGCCACCTACTGGACACCTACTTATTAAAAGTAATGCTACTATGGTACAAGCCTTTTTATACTATGACCGGAGGTAAACAAGTTAGGGACCACCGTATGGAGTTTAACTTGATGTGGTATGGTGGCTTATCAACTTTATGATCATAACTTTGTAACTAAAAACCCCTGTTTTTGTAAACACATGCACTTGCATATATACTGAATTACTTATGAGACAGGGGACCAGGGAATGTGCATTGATTAATTGGCCAAATCAGTAGCACTTCCATTGCACTTAAACATATTTTAACTTAACCTCTGAGTGCTCCCACAACCCCCATTTCTTACCTACAAGACAAGCCATCATTAAATAAATAAGAGGACCAAGGAAAGAGGCAATAGCTGCTTGGGTGGATTAAAGGACCACTTGGGTGCATATAGGGGGAACTGCCTGAGTAAAACACTTGCCATCAGGGTCTCTACACACACCATTGTCCTTCTCTGTTCTCCTGATGGTGAACTCATGAATGCTGACATTCACCAATGCAAGAGAGGGGTTTATTTCATTAGAAAAAAGCCTGGGATTGTTTGAGTATCACATGCCTTGCTTTTGGTGTGCTCATTGATGGCTGACTACTTCTCAGGAGGTTTCCAGTGATGATGTATTGCCTCCATTTTTATGTGATCTGCCAGTGGACTGGTTACATACAAATACTTTGGAAATGGTTTAATGCATCTAATGCATCCACAGAACACTCTTCAAAAAAAAAAATCAGTTTTATCCACGTGGTCTTAAGCAAAATTTAGACTGGCAGCAATGTTTTTTATTAGAGCAATGGCCGTGCTCCATCGTACGATATTATTGGTGCATCTATGGCCACCTTTACTGTAATGGGGGATAATCTTAAGAAGCCATTAAACTTACAAACAATGATGTCCACAGGCATCAAGAGTCAAATGTAGCTTTATATCAGTTACAGTGCAGGAAAAACCTAGGTTAAAAAATATACGGACTGTACCTTTGGTGTAACTGATAAAAAGACCTGCTATTCATTATAAAATGCAGTCTGTCGCCTACAGCTGCAGATACTGTTGTCTCTATGTGAGTTTTAGCAACACTGTGTATAAAGCCCGGCCTTGGCAGTACATACTCTGCATGGAGCAGTTGCTAATTTATACCCAAAAAGCTGCCACGATCATGAGTTGTAATTAGGAGAAAGCTAGCCGTATTACTAATGGCCAGAAACATATGATTTTTTTCCAGGGGGGTAGATCTTACACATTATTTTTTGTTCATTTCTTTTTATAGTTCTAATTGTTTGCAGAAGTACCCCTATCAATGAACTATACAATCAGGACATGTTTATCAATTACAAATAAAACAGCCTAGTCACCATTTGTTCTCAGTGCTGAAAAGCACCATGTGGGCGTCACAGTTTCCACTACAGATTTATTGTAGGCCGAATTTTATTCTGTATCTTTGTGAACATAACACACTATGTTCCGGACTCTTATTCTTGTATCAAGTGCATAAACCAACTTTAAAAGTAGTAAAAATAGTCCAATTCCTGCATGTATATAAAATCTAAACTAAAATCTAAAAGGGTAGAAACTGTTTTCTGTCATAATCTTAATAGATTGTAAGCTCTTTGGGGAAGATACCTCATCTCATTCAGGTTTTTAAATAATTCCTAGTGTGCAGACAATGAATCTCCCTGTCAAATCTCTACATGAACCCCTTAAATAATGTGAAATGCCTTTAAGCAGTGATGTAAATCTAATTCTAAGCCAATTTGTGGGCCCTGAAGCTGATTTGCCTCTTAATTCAAGTCACCCAAGAGAAAATGTTAAGAAACACTGTTCTACAAGAAATAATGTGAAAATAAAACTTGCTTACAAATGCTGGACTGTAATATTATTGCAGGTATGGGAGCTGTTATCCAGAATGCTCGGGACCTCTGGCTTTCCAGATAAGGGATCTTTCTATAATTTGGATCTTTATACATGGTCTGCTATAAAACATTTAAGCATTAAATAAACCCAATAGGATTGTTTTGCCTCTAATAAGGATTAAATATATTGTGTTGGGATCAATTATAATGTACTGTTTTATTATTACAGAGAAAATATTTTTTAAAATTTGAAGTATTTGATTTTAATGAAATCTATGGGAGACGGCCATCCCGTAGAGCCGTAGTTCAGAGCATTCTGGATAACATGCTTCCGGATAACAGATGCTATACCTGTATTGCTTTATTTCAAATCTGATTGTTTACAACTGTTTAAGGGCTCTTACTGACGAGCGGTTGTAGCTGCGCTCTGCTGCGTTCCGTTTTTCTGCGTTCAACCGCAGGGGAGCGCAGGAATAGACGCATTCCGTTTTCCAATGGGGCTGTACTCACACAGGCGCGTGTAGGCACCCAACGCAGTTTGAGAAGCAACATGCTGCATTTTTCCTGCGTTCGGCGCCTACACGCGCCTGTGTGAGTACAGCCCCATTGGAAAAACCGTAATGCGTCTGTTCCTCACTATTCCATAGAGATAAAACTCCAGCAGCAGTTATTGGGCAGCAGCCACAATTGATGTTAACTTTTAATTGAAATTTCTCCCAGAAAACCATTTTAATAATCAATATCCTACACCATATCAGGCTCAAAATTATGGTATAGGTTAACCAGAAACCTGCTATACAGAAAGCTCCAAGTTACGGAAAGGCCATCTCCCATAGACTCCATTTTATCCAAATAATCTAAATTTTTTAAAATGATTTTCTTTTTCCCTGCAAAAATAAAACAGTATTTTGTACTTGATCCAAACTGAGATATAATTAATCCTTATTGGAAGCAAAACCAGCTTGTTGCGTTTATTTAATGTTTAAATGATTTTATAGTAGACTTAAGGTATGAAGAGTAAAGATCCGTTATCTGGAAAACTCAAAGCATTATAGATAACAGGTCCCATACCTGTATAACTGTTCTTTTACTCATAAATTCCCATTAAGTCACTCTTGTGATATTGCAGCTGCTCAATAACAGAAGATAAGTGGGAAAATAGTGATGCATTTAGCCATCTTTTGTGTTTTATTATGGCTGTACTTCTATTAGTTTGCAGATGTAGTAGAACTTCCTATTCTGGGAATGTCTGTGAAAATGGCAAACCAAGTTATGAGTTTTCACAGTAAGCTGATAATTACACTCATTTTTTGTGCTGAGAGAGGTCGTAAATCGACGCAAAGGCGAAATTACTAGAATGCTTTCAGTATAAGGATCAATTTCAGGTGACAAACAAGCAATGCAGCTTTAATTTATTATTTTGCCTTGTGAGACGTATTACAGTGTACGTTTCCCCATCAATCTCCCCAGGGCCTGAGTCATCTGCACCAGCACAAAGTGATTCATCGAGATATTAAGGGGCAGAATGTCTTGCTGACAGAAAACGCTGAAGTTAAACTAGGTAAGGAAAGCTCCATATTTTAATTAAGAATGAATGGCAAGTAGGATGTGGAGTGAGAGTATCTGACAGCGCTAACTTCTACTGACACTTAAATTTACATTCACTGTGGATATTTATGCTTTAATATGTTTTCCTCATTGAAAATTCATGTAAGATATGTATTCAGAAATTATGATTTCCTCCATACACAGCTCCCAGCCTCAAACAAAATGGAAATATCACCTATCAAAGTCCTGGGGAAAACTCAAGTGAAATCTCACTGCAAAGCAAATTATATGAATTATATTAAATGCCATTTATTGGGTTTTAAGGGTTTAAATGGGATACATGTCATGCAATATAGTTTGATGGGTACCAATAGTTGTATAGTATTCATCAGTAAAACTGAGATTAAGGGGCAGATTTACATAGGGTCGAATATCGAGGGTTAATTAACCCTCGATATTCGACTGCCGAATGTAAATCCTTCGACTTCGAATATCAAAGTCGAAGGATTTAGCGCAAATAGTTTGATCGAATGAAAAATCGTTCGATCAAATGATTAAATCATTCGAATTGAACGATTAAATCATTTGAATCCAACGATTCGAAGGATTTTAATCAATCGATCGAACGATTTTTCTTCGACCTACAAAACATTAGAAAGCCTATGGGGACCTTCCCCATAAGCTAACATTGACTTCGGTAGGTTTTAGGTGGCGAACTAGGGGGTCGAAGTTTTTTTTTAAAGAGACAGTACTTCAATTATCGAATGGTCGAATAGTCGAATGATTTTTCGTTCAAATCGTTCGAGTTGAAGTCGTAGATGAAGGTCGAAGTAGCCCATTCGATGGTCGAAGTAGCCAAAAAAAAACATTTGAAATTCGAAGTTTTTTTATTGTATTCCTTCACTCGAGCTTAGTAAATGGGCCCCTTAATCTCTGCATTGCAGCGATCTACACAAAAAGGTATGTTATAAGTGTGGCTTCTCTGCATTGGTCAGCTGTTGTCCCCCCCCTTCAACAGTTTATGTACACAAAAACACCATGTATATAAAGGCCACACACTGCATACATTTTACTACATATCATAGGTAATACAACCACGCTTGCTTAGACTACATGCATCAGTGTTACCCCTGTTTATAGGTTTATTACACTGCCCACTGCTGGCAGAATCCTGTAAAATCTATGTGCTTTTGCCTTTTTTTTTAAATAAATCTGTTTCTAAATATAAATTTCAATAAAGTCTTTGCTCGATGGGAAACTTCTTCCTGGCATGCAAACATGGCAGCAGCTGCTACTACTACTACTATTCAGTATATGCACATGAAAAGCTAGCCCAGTGCCAGATGGTTGACTTTCTCACTCTATTTAAAGGAGAACTAAAACCTAAAAATGAATATGGCTAAAATTTCATAATTTATATAATGAACTTATTGCACCAGCCTAATGTTTAAGCTTCTCAATAGCATCAATGATCAAAGACTTTAAACTTGTCATCGGGCATCACCATCTTGGAAAGTGTCTGTGCCACTCACATGCTCAGTGGGCTCTGAGCAGCTGTTGAGAAGCTAAGCTTAGGGGTTTTTGCAAGTTATCAAGCAAAAAATGTGTTTGGCCTGTAATATAAAATTATGCTACAGGGCTGATTATTAAATTTGGATGTTAGTTGCACTAGTTTCTGTGCTGCCATGTAGTAATTATTTGTATTAATTACTAATCCGCCTTATATTGTGATATTTATATTCTATGGGGCAGATTTATCAAGGGTCGAATTTCGAGGGTTAAAAAACCCTCGATTTCGACCCTCGAAGTAAAATCCTTCGAATTCGAATATTGAAAAAGCTTTGATCGAACGATCGAATAAAAACTGTTCAATCGAACCATACAATCCTTCGATTCGAACGATTTTAAGGGACCGATCGAATGATTTTTATTCGATCAAAAACAACTTAGAAAAGTGCTCAGGAAGGTCCCCATAGGCTAACATTGCACTTCGTTAGGTTTAAAGTGGCGAAGTAAAGAGACAGTACTTCGATAATCGAATGGTCGAATAGTCAAACGATTTTTACTTTGGAACGTTCGAATAATTCGATTCAATCGAATTCTATAGAGTTTGACCAAATTGATGGTCGAAGTACCCAAAAAAATACTTCGAAATTCGAATATTTTTTGCAATCAAAGTATTCAATCGAGCTTAGTAAATCTGTTCCTATGTGTACTGTATATTGTGAGTCGGTCCCTAAGCCCAGTAAATGACAGCAGCACAGAGCATGTGCAGGGAATCAGCAGAAAAGAAGATGGGGAGCTACTGGGGCATCTTTGGAGAAACAGATCTTTACTGCTAAAGGGCTGTGGTTGCCTTGGGCTGGTACAGAATTTCAAAACATAATGTACATTTCTAGCCTACTTCTTTAGTTAAGCTTTAGTTCTCCTTTAAAACCCACAATAAAGTTTTCTGGTCCCAATATGGATGCCACAAAGCAATAAGCCACAGGGACATCCTGATCGCTTCTGATGAAGTGGCGCAATGCCACAAAACGCGTAAAGCGTAGATCCCCTTGGCGTTACATGTATATTTTTGGAACGTTTTTAAATCGACTATTAGAATTCCTGATTCTCCATGTTTGACACAATAAGCCACAGGGGATTGGGCAAAATTTGCATTTAGGGTTGTATTCCTTTAAGAACATATGAGTATTTACACAGAATGGACTCTGCATATTAATGCAAAGCTACAGTAGCTGTTCTCTTGACACTATGCTCATGTGGTTTAACAGACCACTGCCCACAGGGATAGTTATAAAATTGCTGAAAGTTGCTTTTATGCCGAGAACAATGGTGTAAATAAGCGTGCTGGGATGTTTTCATAAAACTTAATCTGTTTGTATGTCGATTGACATGGCAGTAAATCAGCCAAAATGTCCCAGCTTAAACCTAGCTTTATAGTTCTACGTTTTAATGCTTTTGCTTGAAATTCTAATGTATTTGCCTCATTTCTTTTGTTTTTGGCCTAATAATATTTTTATGGTTTTCATAACGTATCTGTTATAAAACAAACTGGATATGTGACAGGCATGGTACTCTATGATTTATGCCTACTTCAGCATACAGTACAGGCTGTCTGGCAAAGTATACACTTAGAACAGTTTTATTAGTGTTTTAACTGTTTTTTTTTGCATTTTTAATTGTCTGTAACTAAACAGCGCATTTCTGTTGATGATTAAACTGCCATTAGTTTGTACTGAGGGCAAACAACCCGACTGGGTTTTTCATGTTAAGTGTTTTCAGTATCCCTAAGGCCGGTGTCCAACATTATGAGAAGTTTAAATATAACATGAAAAAGAGCATTTACATATTTCAGAAGTTTCTGGATAATAGATTCTATACTTCTGTTGTAATTCATACTTTTGATATATATTTTCAGTGGACTTTGGTGTTAGTGCTCAGCTTGACAGAACGGTTGGCAGGAGGAATACGTTTATTGGAACACCATATTGGATGGCTCCGGAAGTCATTGCCTGTGATGAAAACCCTGATGCAACCTATGACTTTAAGGTACTTTCTTTTCTTTTTCTTTTTTGGTATTACTTTCCCTTTCTAGCTTTTCTCTATACATATATCCACTTGGGCGCTTAAATAATTAAACGTTAGCAGGTAAAATATGCAAAGTATGTTATTTGAAACGTATAACACTCAACAGGGATTATAAATACTGCAGCAAACTTTCTAAAGAACAGATGAATAAGAACAGTAAGTGCCCATAAAACTGCACTGGGGTAATAAAAGGGGTAATGTTGGCACTAACTGTCAAGTCAGTTGGCCTTCTTACTGTAAGCTGCTTTCAGGAAAAGCTGACTCACACAGCCTACAGTACTCTGATTTGGAACTGTTCAGGTATCTCCAGATGTCATGGAGGCACACATGTAATAAACAAGCATACAGTAAATACACACAGATGCTGAGCTGATAAATTATTTTCATTAAATTAATTTAATTTAAAAAATGCACACACACACACACAATACATTATAGATGTCCTTTGAACTCAATCAATTCGATGAATAGATATAAAATTAGATAAATCGATAAATATATATAAATCTAAAGCAGGTTATAAATAAGGGTCTATTTAAGGAGATATCCACCTTTTGCATAAAAAAGGGAAATGTTTTTGTAAGCGACTTTATTTTAATTTTAAAATATTAAATTTGCAATTTAATTTTAAAATATTATTATTTGCAATTGTGTTTGCTTTTCAAAGCAGATACAGGGAATTGTGGTAAGAGGCTGGAACTTCGTGTTATTACACTTTTGATAAGCCTTTTAGAAACTGGCTTCTTTGGTCAACTAGAACGTCAGGGTCTGGGTATTTGGCTTATGTCTATCAACAGCAAGAGGTTGGAAAGGAAACCCTAAAAAATGAATGTATCATTGCTCAAAGTGTTCTACTAAGATCTGCAATTTTCTTTTTTTCTCAGTCTGGGTCCTGTAGACCCTGCAACCAGATAGCTACTAAAATTCCAAACTATAGAGCTGCAGGACAAAAATAAATAATAAATAATTATATATAAATAATAAAAAAAACTAAGGCGAATTGAAAATTGTCTTAGAATACTGTATCACTGTATACAGTAACTACATATTATTAAACGTTAATTAAAAGATGAACTACTCCTTTAAGGCCTACTGGACAGGGAGTGGATTTTGCACACTTTTTCTGCAGTATTTTTTCTTTTTAATAGGGTAGGAGTTGGGGGGCAAAACATTTGATATTGCCTTCTGTGAGAATCAAATGAAAAGTGTTGTGCCATTTAGCTATTAGCCTCTGTTATGCATCCTCCATGTTTTTCTAATTATAAATATAGTAAGTTTCAGTTGTCTGTGGAAGGTAAAGCTGAATACTGCATATATTACTACTATCTGTTGAACTAGCATTGTGCCGGGAATAAATGTAATCCTATTACAAGCTTAAAGCTTTACATTTTTTTTCATTGAATCACCCAGTGCAAGAAAATATTTTCTGTAAGTGTGAATTAAATGATTATTTCTAAAAATCCACCTGGTTTAATGTATCTTAAAATCTACCAATAAATATGTTAATGTGTCAGAATGCTTGTCAGGAAAATTACAGAAGAATTGTAATAATCATATAGCTTTCCTTATCATCTGCATATGGATTTAGGGGGTTAAGGGGGTAGATTTAAGAGGTACCTTAAAACTAGTAGGCATTTTAGATTTAGTTTATCATGCCTGAACTAGTGGGAAGAATATTAACCTTGGGAGTAGGGCCACATGGATGAAATGGTCACCTTATCTTATACTGCAGCTCTTGTTAGCTATAGTGCTGGAGCATATATGGAATACCAAACCCACAATGTGTTTGCCAATGTTGATGTTGGCAGCATTGTTGTGGTCCATTAGCTCTACCACAAGTATTGTTGGGAAATACTGATTGCAAAGTTCCAGGAAGAGTGTCTGCACTGATGTTTTCAATTGGTGCAGCCATAAGAGAATACTACAAGGCATTTTTTCCCAAAGGTCTCCCACCTGGCCCTGGCATCATCATCTTGCAGCTGTCAATACCATTAAACTCTGTTTGTTCTTTTTCCTAGGCCTTTGTTAAAATGGCATGGGCAACAGAAGTATCTGTGTCGCCCCCTATCTTTAGATAAATTACTGATACCCTTTATCTTAGAAAGTAAATCAGTTCAAAATCTTCTAATGTCTGTTTCTCTGTGTCAAGGCAACGGAAAGCAATGGAAATGGTACATGCTGTGTATAAAATGAACGCAATATCTTAGCTTCAGTTATGCTAGCATTAAGTTTACTTTAAGAGTCACTTTCAAAGGGCTAAACTTGAAAAGAAAAGCCTTGTGATGGCAGTCATGATTCACAAAGTTGTAGTCATTTAGGGGGTCATGTAATAAAAGACAATAAGTTTGCCCAGGAACAGTAACCTGTAGTAGCCAATCAACAGGTAGCATTTGCTGGTCACAACAGCAACTTACGGAGCACCCGGAGTGGTGTATTAAAAATGTATAAACTTTAATAATCCATGTTAAAAAGTAGTTTCAGCATGTCAGCATACATATCATCTCGCCACTGGCAAGAAGCCATGAAACGCGTTAAGCTCAGGATCTGATGATATGTATGCTGACATGCTGAAATCACTTTTTAACATGGATTATTAAAGTTTATACATTTTTAATACACCACTCTGGGTGCTCCGTAAGTTGCTTTTGTGTCTATGGATTTGATCCGAAGGGGGACGGATGTTACGTGTAGCACGGAGGTGAGTGTGTGAGAGAGGTGATATGCTCCCCCTTCTTGGATATATACTGTTGTGAGTATTTGCTGGCCACCTGTTTAATAGCAAACATCTTATTGGTTGCTATTGGTTACTGCTGCTGGGCAAATTTAGTCTCTTTTATTACATATGGGGGTTAGTCTCATCCAAACACTCTTGATCCAAGTCATAGGAAATGTTCCAGCAACGAAACTAGTGGTAGGTGAGTGCATTAGTACTGGTCCAGGACTGCCAAAGTTATTACAGTTTGAGAATTTAATGAGCCATAAAAAATATTCTATACTTTTCTATTTAATATGTGCATTATTTCATCCTCATGGCCGTAATCATACATATAAAACCCTCCTCGTCAAAGCAGCATTCTCAGTTTGGAAAATAGTTTCCCCATATTAGAGTACTTGCTGCATTAGAAATTGTAGGAACAGACTCCATTTAACACTGCGTATGTGTATACAGTGCCCAGCATTCAATTATGGAAATATGAGGATATTGTATAGTAAATCACAGTCGATTCCATAGAGAATAGATAACTACTACTCATACAAATCTAAGAACTGGATACAGCTTTATAGAGCTTGATCCCGCGTGGATTAAGTGAAGATGAGTATTTATGCTAAACCTTCAGAGGCTTTAATGCCGTAATTGGTTTTCTGCACTCTTTTTAGTTTAAAGAATATGTCATTTGTCTTCTTTGCAGTTCTACAGTTAAATTCCCACCTGCTCTGACCCACAGAAAATGATTGTGACACATTCAACCTCCATGCACAAGAATAATATATATAGCTAATGTCTGTACCTTTATTAACTCCTGTTTTACCGGGGAAATGTTTGAAGGTGCATAACAACCCTTGCCCCCAGCCAAATGATAAGATTTAAGCTGTGTATGAATGGGTGCATCATTTTGTCCAATATGGCCAATTTTTGACCAAACCAATATCTGTCAGTGCATACTAGATCCTACTGACCTGAACTTTAATCAGAATTAACTTGCAGTGCTGAGGATACACATGCTCATAGATCCATGTGGCCAAAAGTCATATCAGAATTGTCATAAGCCAAATGGACTACTGTTCTTGTTGTTCAGGGACTGACAAATGATCTGATAAGGGACTTGTTGGTATGTTTGGCTGCCATGTGCCAAATGGGCAGAGTGACCTGTATGTACATGATTTAAAAAAACACAGAACTCACCAAGAATAAAAAATACATTGTTTGACTACATTCATCAGATTGGAACACAGAGCCCATCACTATTCGTGTGTCAGCATATATTTTCCCTTTTAACAACAGTTTAGTCAGGAAAACACCAAATCCTAAATTATACATTGTAGAAATTAAATTTTTTGTTTGTTCTTTGTCAGTCAGAGCAGCCCAGATTTGCAAATCCGAGTGCAGTGGCAAAGGACATAAAGTATGTCTGAAAAATGTTTCTCTATCAAAATTACAAATATGCTTTGTTTCTTTTTCCAGAGTGACTTGTGGTCTTTAGGAATAACAGCCATAGAAATGGCAGAGGGAGCTCCCCGTAAGTAAAAGTCAATCATTCTGTCCATGTACCTTGTAACCAAGGCAGACGCACTGCTGAAACTGTCAGAGAACCTGTCATTTTTTTTTCAACAAGAATATAATCTGACCATATGGGTGCTATGTAATCTCTTCATGGTAATTGTCTAGTCTAATAAAGCTGTGTGTTACATTTGAATAATCGGAGACCTAAATTACAGTATATCATTGGTCTGCAGTCATATCCATTTTTGTTGATAGCACTCTCTAAAGCAAATCTCTATTTAAAGTGATTCTAAAGGCAAAATATGTATTCATATTTGCCTTCTGTATGGCAAATGCACCTATTTGTTTTTTTGTATGAAGAAATCATATGCTCCTGCTTGTTTTGGCTGGTAATTATTCCACCGATAAAGTTATTGCAGACATTTATCATGTCTACTATGCGGACAAGTTTACCGGGGATGCACACAGACCAGAAGTTTTGTGAATTACTTCATTCTAAAAAAAAAAAGGTATGAGAATTATTGCAAAATAGGTGCAGATGCCAGTCAGAAGAATATTAAAATATTTTGCCTTTAGAACCCCTTTAGTACTACTTTTTGCCAGGATTATATCGTTGATAAAATGGATTCCATTTTATTAGGAGGCGCACTGATCATTTTATTTAGTAAAGTATGTTGGTTAAAGATGAAATTAAAGATGAAACCTTTCAAACCATCGGTCTATAGAAAGTCACACAGTGGGCTCAGTGATTTGTGTAGTCCAGCACATAGTGGACTCATCATGAAGTGGTGAAGATAAAATGAAGTACAGACTATTGGGAAGAGGGTTTGTTCTTTATTCATAAATGCACTTCTCAACCTGATTCGAAGTTGGTGGCCTTTAAAATATTTGGCTGCTTTGTCCCCAGTAGCCCTGCCATATTCTACCAAATGTTCAGTGTCTCCAAAAGTGTAAATGAATGAACACAAAATGTAAGCTATGTTTATTTTCTATTTAAGGAAGGGATGCCCATCCTATCCTGCTGCTCACCAAGTATAGTCTGCAAACTCAGTGATTTCTTAAGGCTGTTGAATTATCATGATTGATGTAGTTGAACAGCAGCAGAGCCTACATTACAATTTGCACTTTCTGATATATTTTTCCTCTCCCAACCTTTAGCACTCTGCGATATGCACCCAATGAGAGCCCTCTTTCTTATCCCTCGGAATCCAGCCCCAAGATTGAAATCAAAGAAATGGTAAGTCATATCTCTGATTTCTATTCAGTAAAAGTTTCTTTTGCTCAGAGCAGTCCATCCAGAGTCAAGTAGGCCAGAGGATTTGTGTGCCGCCCCAATTTGTCACGTTTCCCAAGTGGGTCTTACATGGTCTAGCTAGCTGCTAGCCTAAGCTGTCTCACTATAAAGAAAACCTGAACAGCCATGATATAGGGGGTTTTACTAAAAATCCATTTTCTATTAGGGATGCACCAAATCCACTTTTTTGGATTCGGCCGAAGCCCCGAATCCTTTGTGAAACATTCGGCCGAATACCGAACCGAATCCGAACCCTAATTTGTATATGTGGGATGGGGAAAACATTTTTTACTTCCTTGTTTTGTGACAAAAAATCACATTCTTTCCCTCCCCACCCCTAATTCGCATATGCAAATTAGAATTCGGATTTGGTTCGGCCGGGCAGAAGGATTTCCCGAATCCGAATCCTGCTGAAAAAGGCCGAATCCTGGCCGAATCCCGAACCGAATCCTGGGTTCGGTGCATCCCTATTTTCTTTAAAACAATTATTAATTAATGAAGTCTCCAATCAAGTGGTTGGGTTGCCATTCCAAATGCTTTGTTTCAACCAGCTGGGACTAGACTTGGCATGCTTTCTCTGTGTAGCAAAATGTAACTTCACAGTGGAAACAAAGTGTCATTCCAGAAATACATTGTTTATCTGGAAGGATTAGGAGCACAGAAAGCTGACTAGCATTCATGCAAGGGCTGGTCTTTACACAGTGCTAAAATAAATCAACATGCATCTGAAGAAAAGCAGGGAGGTTCCAGAAAAACTGAAAATATGCAGCTGCTGTCTTAGTCCCATTGGCAAACACTAAATGCGGAAGAGATACAAATTGCTTAGGTGGAAAATCTATTAATTACTGGGGAGGATGAATACTGGAAAATAAACACATACTGAACTGATTTTATTGACTGAAAGCACTTTAGAAACATTGCAGTGTTAATGGCAGATGAACAATTTTGTAATCGCATTTTGTGGTAGAATCACTTTTACTGAAGGAGATGGATTGAATAGAATAGAATCACATTCAGAATGAGCAAGGTGGAAACGTAGCACGGCATTCACCCACCTCTCCTCTGTAGACCCCCAAGTGTCAAGAGAATTATGCCCTACACGTGGACTTCATTTATTTATGGTATTCACTGTGTAATGAGCATATGTACAGTATATAATGCCCCTTTGAGTATATTCTTACTGCTTGTTTGTCTGCTTGTTGTCTGCTTATGCATGAAGCAGTTATTTGCCTAAGGCTGGATTGTGCTGGTCCATGGAAACTCAAAAGGGCCACAAGGGATCTTGTATTGTGCTTAGCAAACTCACTGAAAAGAATTAGGATTTTGGAATGCATCTGTACTTTTATGTACTGCCAAGGTTTGAAGCTCTGTAACCTGGGAATTTAAGGCACACATTACAGCTTCAGGTGTCACTATTTGTGCACCCCATCCTGTTTGTGGGTTTGGGGATTGTCAGAGAGTGGAAGCCCCCTACAGCTGTTTGCTGCTAAATCTTATTTCATGCAGAAACTCGTGACATCTGTCTGTCTCTCTACAAAAGATTTTGGGTCCTGAAAGTGGGACTAGAAAATGGGGAAGGTTATAGGTGTATTTACAAGTACTGGGAAAAAATGAAAATACCATAAGGGGTATTTACTATGGAGAATAAGGATGAAAAACAAATGCAAAGCCCCCCTCACAAATTGCCCATGTGTCTGTCATTGTATGCAGTACCTTCATTCTTGGCATGTAAAGGAAAGAGTGCAAAGCGCAAGGGAGCCTCTACTGCTTTACCGATTTACTGTTATTTTATTTTAGAACATTTGCAAATGGAACTATGCACAACTACATACATTGTAACATTTACAAAGATTCTCATAGATAAAATCAATCTAGAGTATATGTTTGAAATTGTAGTGAAAGAGAAATCTTTTTTGAAACAAGCTTTGTCCTTTGTACTGTTCTTTAATCGAAAAAGCATATTGGAGGTAACAAAACATCTCAGTCAAATAAACTCTTTCTGTGGTTTTCAAATTTCAGGGCAGAAAAGGCCAGGACACCTGGAGGAGGAAAAATGTGTTCTCTTTTTTTCCATAGTCAGAAAAAGAGGATAAACAAGGGATAAATACTAGTGCAGGTTGAGAAAAACTCAGGCCGGCCCACACCACTAATATATGCCACTTTCAACAAAACAAGGATCTGATGCTTTTTAATAGAAACAATTAAGGAAATGTGTTTCTTCTTATATAAAAATAGTCCGAATACATTATTTTTGTACTGTACTGTTAGGCACTGTTGAGTAACATGACTTGGCGTGAACAGTAAGGTTCTCCTAGGGCTGACCAGAGAACCTGAGACCCAGGATGCAACTTCACAACAATTAGATGTAGATAGTGATTAATCGTGTAGATTTATGGAGATATGGCAGAAATAATAAAGGCCTGATGGTAATTGTACTTAGTCCCACCATGAGCTGCAATTGAGTGCAGTATTTGCCATTTATTTTATTTTGTACATGTTCTCATAATGTATACAGTACACGGAGGTATATAATCTGTTACTTACAATGCTATCGCCCTATGGTTTTCCTACTGAAATTTAGATTGTAAGCTTAGTTACCATCAAGAACAAGGTACTCTCTTACAAGAGAAAAAAGCAAAGCAAACTAAAATAATTATGTTCCATGGCCTTATGGGTAATGGCATAATAAAGCTGTGTTTTCTAACTTTATGGCTAAAGGGTTTCAGGATCATAGAATATATTAGATATAGATTTAAAAGAGTTTTCATGATGTCTAAAAGATAGCAAGAAAAGATATGATTGATTGACTGAGGGTAGTTTTGTTTCATTTATTCTAGCAAGTGTATCTGCTATCTTTTGTCCTGCGGACCTTTAATATATACCAGCTTTGCAAGGAGAGCTCTTGGCCCTTTGTAACATTATTCTTTTGCTACCAAGTGGATAAAAAGCAGAGGGGAGCTAGAGGTTTTATGCTTTCACAGCCACAGGTAAAGAAAGACTGAAAAAGCAAAACAGTTCATGCAGAACTGGTTTTATATTATGAAAATAGATACATGCTCAGACATTTGATTTTTCAGTTATCTAGCCAGGGCAGTTTGAGGAAAAATCTCATTAAAAAATGAAGGGTAAGCTTTCATATCTCTTGCACAGTGGCACGCTTATATAAGTATATGATCTGTTATCCAGAATACTTGAGACCTGGGTTTTTTCAGATAAGGGATTTTTTTTGTCAGTTGGATCTCCAATCTTTTAAGTCTACTAGAAAAAATGTAAACATTGTTTTGCCACTAATGTCTATTTATAGAGCTTATTTACCACTGAGTACAAGTACTGGTTTATTACAGAAAAAAACTGAATTATTTGCTTAAAATGGACTCTTAAAAAAAGACAGCCTTCCTGTAATCTGGATCTTTCTGGATAACAGGTTTTCGGATATAGGATCCCATACCTGTACTATGTTCACAGTTCAGTAGAACATGTAATACAGGAATTATTTTGCTTGCAGATTCTAAATTCTTGTAATTTTTCTCACCTAGAAAGCAAAGGCAGTTTCATAAACTTTGCCACGAACATTTCCTGTCAACATGTCCCTGGGCTGGTGCCAGAAATTCCATTAGCAAAGAATTACCTTTAGCGCTTCCACTTCAAGCTGCTTTATATTGCTTCATTTGCTACTAGAAATTGAGCATCGGGCGCTCGTGACAAAGGAGAAGTAAACCCCTTATTAAATAATACCCTACCCCCCTACCCTACATAGATCCCCCTCCTTCCTCCCCTCCAGCCTAGCTGCTACCACGGGCAAATGCTCCTAACTTTTTACTTACCCCTCGGTGCAGATTCACAGCATCAAAGTTTACAGCAGACATCTTCTTCTCTTCGGGCCTTCATTGGAAAGCAAGTTCCATATCAGCGCATGCACAGTTGGAGCAGATCATCGGGGTTTTTGTCAACTGCGCAAGTGCTGAAAATTGCCAAAGTGCCAGAAGAAGACTCGATGAAGACTGAAGAAGATGGCTGCCGTGAACTCCGATGCCGTGAATCTGTACCGAGAGGGTAATTAAAAAGTTAGGGGCATTTGCCTGGGGTAGCTGCTACGCTGGGGGGGGGTGGAGGTCTATGTAGGGTAGGGGGGGAAAGGGGACAGTTTCTCCTCATGCAATTTGTTGAAATTCAGAATTTGCTGGAAGCAAGTGAATAATGAAGCCAATCTGCAACGGAGGTGGACTGTAAAATAATTTAAAGAAAAAAGAAAGTGTGCAATAATAAAGTATGTGCTTGGTGTAGGATATAAATAGTTCTGGAACATTTTGTTTCTATAATGCATGTAATTAATTCCCCTTGTTTTTGATGCCTTTGAAAGCAAAACAATATATAACCTTTATAGGTTACTCACGTTGACAGTGATGAATAATATTCTCTTTGAAGGGGCCCAAAATATCAGTAAAAGTTGTATAATATACTCTCTACAATTTAATTATGAATGCGGTTTTCAGCACCCTTGTCTATTATTACGATTATGCTTTCATTAAAAGTCAAATAGAGCTTAACTAAGTTACCCTGAGGTAACAGCATTTTCCTGCAGTTTACAGGTTTATTTTAAATACAATTATTTGAATATGTCTTAGTTTTGTCTGGCCAAGGAGCTTTGGCACCCAAGGCATGCAGATCCTATTGTTATAGCTTTACATCGATCGGAAAAAAATCTATTGCAGGGTACTAACATTCTTCTTCTCTATCCCGTTGGATAAAAGAGACTTTACCAGTAAGAATAAAATAAATAATAATAAAAAATAAATATATATATATATATATATATATATATATATATATATATATATATATATATACGGGCAACGTGAAATACTTAAGCCATGTAAATAAAGAGTCCTTACAATACTTGAGCCATGTAAATAAAGTCCCTGGGGGGTGTGGGTGGAGGAGAGTCAAGAGCACTTTTTGGTGGGTTGTTCTGTATCATGTAGTTTATATGAGGATGTGCTTAAGGTGTTGGGTTTTTATAATATATGTGTCAATGATTATAATGAGAGAGCCTACGCAGGGTCAGACTGGAGCCTTGGGGGCCCACCGGGGCTGCAAAGGAAGGGCCCTCCTGGCAGTTCCCATGGGCCCCCTCCAGACCTTCGACTCCCTGGCCTATTCATTAATCCCAATACAGAGTAAGAATGAGTGAGAGAGATACAGTCGGCAGGGGGGAGAGAAAGAGAGTAAATAGGTAAAGGAGAAAGAGATTTCAGAGAAAGGGTGAGAGAAAGCGAGAGGTATGCTATAATTCATACCTTGATTCTGTTGCCAAGGCCCCATGAAATCAGGACGTATACAAACTCTGGGTTGGAACTGGGAGTTCCTGCCTAAAATGTAAAATTTACGTGCAGGCACAGTGCGGACAGTCTCAGCAGCAGAGTAGGGTCCTCAGCAGACAGCAGCCCAGCTCCAAGGAAGAATGGCATGCAGCTATGGGTGGAAGTGGCAGTGACAGAAGTGGACGGGGCTGGTGGGTGGACGAGCATGAGCGCGGGTGGACTTTCACGGGCGACCCACTCACTGCCAATCACCGCCTGCATACTAAAAGGCCCACCAAGGCTGGGGCCCATCGAGTTTTTACCCGGAGCCCCGGCAGGCCAGTTCGACCCTGAGCCTACGGAATCATTCACAGGAACCACCGCTATAACTGATAGTGTATATTATTTTGTCAGTGATTCTGTATCACCTCTGGTCTGTGAGATGCATGAAAACTTTGGGGAGAACGAATTTTTCGATATACTTAAGGGAAATACCTTTTATCAAGATTAATGAGATTCCAGAAACAAAGGGTGAATGAGAAATATTAGATGAACTTGGAATTTTCTTGGACTCATTCTTCTACTTTCTCTTTGTAAATAATGTAAATATTGTAATATTGTATTATTCTGATATGTCATGATTATGGTTTTGTTTTGTAAAAGTTTTTTAATTTTAATAAAAATCTCTATTGTTATAGCTTTTTAGGTTTATGTCAACTGTTCTCTCGATTTTCTTTTCAAGGTCTAAAAAATTTCAGTCATTTATTGAGAGCTGCCTTGTGAAGAATCACGGCCAAAGACCCTCAACAGAGCAGTTAATGAAACATCCCTTTATCAGGGATCAGCCTAACGAAAGGCAGGTTCGAATCCAACTTAAGGACCACATTGACAGAACAAAGAAAAAAAGAGGGGAAAAGGGTAAAATATATTATTTGATAATGACATCATGGATACACTTATGTAGTTTGTACAAATGTGTTTGAAAACTGCTTCCTTATCCAATTTTCTTATGTAGGCTTTGGTGAGGTTTTGGGATACTGTCTTTATTACACTGTCTCTCCGAGAGAAATATGTCATGTAATATTATTATATGGACCTGTTTACATATATATATATCTGACCTGATAAACTTTTGTATAGCTAGCTTCATTTTTCTGTACAAGAGTATAGAACAGAAAGATGTTAAGTAGAAGAATTTAAAGGCCACTTTAATTCACATTTTTTGCTTAAAATGGAGTACCTATGCCATTTTATTATTTTTCATTAAGGCTTATGGGAAAACCTTAGACATTTCCACTGCTATGGAGCATTTCATTTACAGCACCATTCTGCAGCACATGTCCCCAATGATCTCACGCCATGCGCCTTTTTTTAATTGTAACGAGATTAAGCAATAAGCTCAGTAGGAAGCCAATGCAAGATAGAGAACATGGTGCCCATGCCAGCTTAGCCACTTAAACCTAAAGAATTAATGTACACAGGCTACATAAATATCTCCACCTGTCTTACCTGCCCATTTTAAAGAACAGGAATTGTTCTTAATACTGCAGAGGCTGGCATGGACAGGTGGAGATCACTTGGGAGATCTTATATCTGTAAATGAAAAGAAGCTTTCCCTGAGACAGTCAAATCACTTGATGAGCCATAGCCTTGCTATATCCATTAAACTAAAAAAAAAACTAAGGTGCTTCAAGGGAAAAGTTTTTTTTTGTTCTGGTTACTGGAATTTAATTGTCATTCACCAGAGAAAGAAATTGCACCAGATTCTGGCTACAAGGTAATGCGTAAATGAATGTTTTGAATGTTCACAGGAATTTAAAAAGAGTATTGAGCATTAAATAAATTTAAAGCATTAAATATTTATCTGTACCAGGAAATAGGAATAAGAACAGATTAGTAAGCTTAAATCCCCCTCCCGAGTCATATTTTTTAAATAATGAAATGTTTGCCTTACAGATGAAACGGAATATGAGTACAGTGGAAGCGAAGAAGAAGAGGAAGACAATGATTCCGGAGAGCCAAGGTAATAATTAGAGGCATACATTTTTTTACCTTCTATATTTATTTGTTGGACAGGCATGAGTTTTAAATATTTATTTTTTGTCTTTAAGCTCAATTTTAAATCTACCTGGAGAGTCGACGTTAAGAAGAGATTTCTTGAGGTTACAGTTGGCAAATAAGGAGCGTTCGGAAGCATTGAGACGCCAGCAGCTGGAACAGCAGCAACGGGAAAATGAAGAGCACAAAAGGCAACTACTGGCAGAGAGGCAAAAACGCATTGAGGAGCAGAAGGAACAAAGGAGGAGGCTGGAAGAGGTAAATTTAAATTCTATTGAGGAAAAGTGTAGCCAACTGAACAGAACCCAATAATATCTGCTAATGGAGCATGAATACTGTAGCAAGGAACGGAAATGGTACAGCTCACATTGTTTCCTTATTCAATACTGTTTAATCACAAAAATAGAGAAATCTTTAATATACAAAGGTAAGTAAATCCCCTGAATGCTGAAATGCTTTGGTGCAGGCTGTAGACATCAGGGTGAGTCTGTGTACAGCTTCATGTTTCAGTTATAAAATTGTACTTTATGACTAATCAAATTAAATATACCACGTCAGAAATCGGTTTTGGATTCTGTGAAAGAATACAGTTCAGTGTAATCTCACCCAAATCAGAAGCAACAGTTTAGTTCCCATGCATTTCTATAAACTCTGTTCAAACCTAAATATCACAATTAGGACTTCAATTTAGTTTGGGGTTCTGCAGTATCTTATTTTGGTAGATTCTGTCCTTGCCCATGTTAAAATTATAAGGATTTAGTGTCTATGCAAGTCAAAGGTTGTGATTTTGGGCACTATGGCTTTTGGCTACTTAAAAACAGCATTTCCAAGTATCCCCTGTTCCATTACCCTAAAGATAAGCTTCAAACAAAGAGAGTGTGTAGCGATACAGCTGTTTAGCAATTCATTGTGCACAACCAACTGCTGTGGTTATGGTCTCTGAAAACTATTAGACTGTACACAAGGGGTCCTTCTTGCACAGAAGTAACAGATAGTTGAAAATAATGACTGAGGCTAGATGGATAACAGTTACAACAGGGTGTATTAATATGAACACTATTAACATGAACTGTTTTTCATGGAGTGTAATTATAGCGTTAAATATGCTTCTGGCATGTTCCATTCATAATAAAATAAAAAGTGGTTGTAAAAAGTATTTATATCTACGGTTAAATATTCAAAAATTATGCGGTTCCCCATGGAGCTCATCTCGAAAATGCGGTGTCTTCCAAGCCGCTGCCTTTGCGAGACGCCAGCTACTCCATGCCGGTAATCAATATAGAACAAACGATACTCTCACATACTCGGCGCTGATCCAGGACAGCATGTGAGGACAACAGCGTTCGTGTAGAATTTTCGGCTTTATTTCAACAAACACACAGGTAAGGGTGCAGCGGTGGTTGTACAGGGCTGACTTACGCGTTTCTTGCCGGATCTACTGAATCTGATCTGGCAAGAAACGTGTAAGTCAGCCCTGTACAACCACCGCTGCACCCTTACCTGTGTGTTTGTTGAAATAAAGCCGAAAATTCTACACGAACGCTGTTGTCCTCACATGGTGTCCTGGATCAGCGCCGAGTATGCGAGAGTATCGTTTGTTCAGTATTTATATCTAGGATTAGTTTTCCCTACAAAATCATTCAGTGTTACTCTGCTGCCCTAATAAACTCAGTGGTGTGCAGAAGATGCTGTAGCTATATCATGTATCTCATTCTTTTTATTGTTCTTTAAGCAATTATACTGCTAAAATGTAGTTTTATGTTCATCTTTCCATAATATAAAATATTTCCCTTTTAGAGAGGTAGCTGAAAAGTCAATGGCGGCTAATTGTTTTTGTATAAAACAAAGCCTCCCGCACTGCCTATTTTTTTCATTCTCTTGGGATTCTCAGGGCATTAGCCCCTGTGTGCACGAATGCTGTGCCTACTCTGTTATCCTTTTGCTGGCAAGTGGCCTTGAGTTAGAAGAGCGGAAGCAGTGGGGGCTGAAAGCTGCTGCTCAGCACGTGTGTAACAAGATGTCCTTTCAGATCAGAATTCAGCAGAAACAGGAAGATGCGTTAACCAGTGCAGAGCTTGATGGTTTATTGATTGAAAAAGCAAAACAGGGCAAAGTACAGCACATACATATATCACAGGCTAGTATTATTTTACTGGCAGACTGGGGGCGTGTTTTTAGTGTTTACAGTTCTTTTCCCCAGTTCGTGGACTGCCATTGCATGTTAAAAACCAAGTGGCAGGTTGCAGGGGGGCAATTTCAGGTGCTTTGGAACAAAGTTGAAAAATATGATGGGCAAAATGACTAAAATTGGCCCCATGATAAATACCATGTTGAATTTTGGAGCATGGTGCCCTTTGAGTTTTACATGCATACTATACATAATAATGCATTAAACTTCCACTTCTCTGTGTAAACCACGGATGTGGAAATATTCGTCTTAATCCTTAGGCTGCCATTATTTGCACACAAATGAGTGATTGTCTCGTCAAATCTAAAAACATATCGGAAGTCTGGCAAATTTCATAACACTGAGAAAGGAAAACCACGCAGCTCACACAACTCTGAGAAAAGTAGTGTCACCCGCACAGTGTTTCATCTCTGCATTTCTTATGAGTCTTATGAGCTGGCATAAATCACCGTCCCATCTTTCATATGAGCTTCTGTGTGCAGTAGCGTTAGCACAAATGTGCTAAGCATTAAGGGCACATATTTGCTTGAAAGTTGCGAAGTGCCAGGAGCTTGTGCTAAACAGAATCATTTGCTTAAGTCCAGAAACGAATTGCTTAAATCCTTCTTACTACTTGAGGGAATAATGGGTAATGCTCTTTAAACTGCATGGGTGACCCAGTAGCACTACTATGTTCATACATCTATTGTGTGATGAGCAAAAGCATTGTTTATAGAACAGTTAGTGAGGACAGAGTTGGACTCTGTTAAATTGAGCCGAAATTGGCCGGCCCCACCAGAGCTTTTCCTGGTTCCCAAACACAAATTTTTCTGATATTTTATTTTACAAAACGTCCTACCAAATTAGAAGCTACGATTTGACCTTATTTATTATTAAAAAAGGGTGATTTAATCGAACCAGGGAAAACTCGATACCCGAATCGTACAATTTTTTTGGGCTTTTTACCGAAAAGTCAGATTTTTTCGGATTTTTGCACAAAATAGTTGGATTTTTGGGCTAATTCCAGAGCTGACCACAGAAACTTCAAAATAGGATAGGGATCTGTCCCATTGACTTATATACAACCTCAGCAGGTCTGAGGTGGTGGATTTTCAAATGCGGACTTTTTGCATCCTCTTTGTAAATCTCGAAAAGTTCACTTTTTTTTCCACTAAATATTCGGATTTTATAGTACAAAACTCAAATTGTTCGAGTTTTTAGCATTCAGACTTTAATAAATAACTCCCTTAGTGAGGGAGCCAGCCACCCTCAGGGCCCCTTCTTTCCACCGATACCTGCAGACCCCCCCACAGACAAAAAAGCAATTCTTTTAATTTGCTGGGGGGGACAGGCCAGAACAGCGACACATAAAAAGTGGAGGGAGCAGATTCTTACAGGCTCCTTCTCCCTGCTAGCCCCCCTACAGTTACACCATTGTCCTGCACCAGAATTTTATGCTCAGCCACAGATTTGCATAAATATACTACACAGAATCATGGATCCAATGGAGTTAAATTGGCAATTCACGTTGTATTTTATTGCCACTTTTTTTTTTACATAGCCCTATAAATGAGCTCCCTGAATATGATATAGCTACATACAGTACATTCAACACAAAGGTTTGAGAATCATGTGTATGAAGAAATGTAAAGGGCAACAATAAAAAGCGCAGATTTAGGGACATGGCACATGGGGTGTTTCCTTAGCTAGCACCAGAGAAGTTCAAAACTGGTGCGGCCACCCCCTCATTCAGGAAAAATGGGACTGGTGCGGTCATCATATATTTTTTAATAGGAATGACCCCAAATTTTTAACTAAGATAAATCTTCTGCCTTTCAATATACAACCAGTTCACAGAAGGACTTTGAAAAATATATAAGCCTTTGAAAAAATCCAGAAAAATCCGACTAGAAAGCTGTACTAGTAGGTATGTAAGTAATATAGGATTATCTATTTTAATGTGTCTTTGAAGACATATTTTGTGCGTGTTGCAAAGTTATTTGCCTGCGGTTTACAATGGATTGCCCTGTAACCTACTGACACTGCCCACATGCTAAAGTTAATATAATAACCGGCATGCCACATCATTTAAAGCTAGCCCTACCTGAATGAATATTGTGTGCATTTCCCTGCCTGAAAGGCATTAAAGGTTTCTGCCAATAATATATCATTATAAAGAGACAAATTGCAAAAAAATGAATGACGAAAGAAAATCATCATGCAGTGTCCATAAAAAAGCTTTTGAAACATTTTGCTTTCTTCTGTACTGCGCTGCTCTCCAGTGGCCAGTATGTGGCAACGCAAGCTGTTTTACAAAATTTCCTGCAGTGTCTGTATGTCACCTCCCATGGAATGTTTTATTATTTTCCAGCTTGTTGCCTCTAACCTGCTGATGTTCCATCTGTTTTGTACACTCCATCACTGAAATGTAAATGTTGTAACGCTTTATAGATACTCTAAACAAACATCCAAAACAAACCCATGCAAAATGAAAGTCTTATTTATGAATAAGCAAAACCCCCAAAGATAATCTGCCTGCACATTTTTAAAAGGAACATTGTGCTGAAAAAACTGCAGTACATGTTAGATAATTCTGTTTCATAAATAGGCTTTTCAGGGGAGGGGGGAGGTTGTTATAACTCAAACAACTTAAATTTTATGACTGTACGTTGTCAACCTTAAGTGTCACACTAATAAAGAATTTAATGTCTCCAAAGTAATAAAACCCATTTGCAAATGATTAAAGCAATCTACTGTTTTTATATGGTCGTGGTAGCAAATTGACTTGACTAGGAGTTGAGTTCAGTGGTCCTTGTAGGCTCCTGGTAGTCACATCTCTTACTCCAAGTTGATAGGATTCTACCTCTCTCTGCAAAAGAGAATGATGTGATATTATTTTTCTAACTAATTACTTCAGGCTGCAGTGGTTTAAGTTGTAATCCACCTACCTACCACCTAGAGTGGTAACATGGGTGTGGTTTAAAACTGGTCAAAACTGGCTTCCATTATCAGCCCTGCACCATGTTGGCCTGAAATATTCCAGTCCTCAGTGCCACAGAAGTTGGATAGCACTGTTTTAGTATATTATAGAATGGCTAATTCTAAGCAACTTTTTCATTGGTCTTCATTATTTTTTTTATAGTTTTTTTTATAGTATTTGCATATTCTTTCCAGTTTTAAAATGGGGGGCCCAGACCCCCATCACAAACAAATGATCTGCAAGGCTACACATTTTTTATTGGTATTTTTTTATACGTGTCTTTCTATTCAGGCTTTTGTATATAAAAATCACAGTCTCTTATTCAAATCAATGTAGGGTTGCTAGGTTAATTTGTACCCCAGCAACCTGATTGCTGAAATTTCAAACTGGAGAGCTCAATAACTCAAAAACCACAAATAATAAAAATGAAAACCCATTGCAAATTGTCTCAAAATATCCTAAATCATATCATAGTAAATTAAAATTGTGATGCCATAAAAATATATCTACGGAGCCTTTTAGGTAGATTAATGGCAATTAATAAAAACTTTTGCCATAGGCTTCCACAGTGATGTGCTATCATCTGTATTGAGGGCAGATGTATCAAAATGTGAGTTTAAAGCTTAATAAAAAAAACTCACCCACATTCTATTCATTCCTATGGGATTTTTAAAATTGTATTTATTGGTGAAAGTTTGGACCTCAACATTTGATTAATACGGTTCTAAATAGAACTTCGGAGAATTTTCATTTATTAAAATCTAAACTCTAAGGAGGTTATTCGAGTTGTTATATCCCAAAAAATTCAAGTTTTTGAGGATAGTTTCAGTAAAAACTTGAATTTTCCGGGAAAAAACTTAAATGTTTCAAGATTTTTTATGCCTTGAAGCTGTGAAAAACTTGAATCCGAAAATACTCCAGCGAAAACCTGTTGAGGTCATGTACAAGTCAATGGCAGAGGTCCTTTGATCCATTTGAAGATGTTTTTAGCCTTCATGATTTTCAGGGGTTTTCGGTGGTTTGCGCTAGTTCAGCTCGATCAAAACTCGATCAATACGAGCTCTGTATTCAAGTTTTTATTTTTTGCAGATAACTCGATCAATTTGAGTATTCGAGTCCCCCCCCTGCATTCATTTGAGTTTTTACGTTCAAGTTTTTTCATAAATAAGCAAACATTCGAGTTTATTCGAAGTACATAAAAAAAACAACAAACCTCACAAACTCTACCTTTTCAAAATAACCTCCTTAGTGTGTCATTGACTAACTATTAAGTTAGGTTCATTTATATATGGACTAGGTACCCATGGTGTTTTGCTCCATACACTTATCCTTTCCCAAGGTGTACTTGATAACTACAACTATGTATCAAAGTGTCTTTTGCTCGCAGAGGTATGAAGGTAACAAATTGTTTTGGTGCATACTTGTGGCGCTCATTAATCTTGTTCTTTGTTACGAGAGAAAAGCGTACCTTTTATTTAGCGACTTGCCAGTCACAGAAACACAGCAAGAAGCATTGATTGAGTTCCTGGAGTCTGACCCGCATAACAGCCCTGCTGACAGTAGCAGTTTAAAAACCATCAGCATTAAAACAAAATTGTTTCCACAATAATAATGGCTAATGTAACCAGGCTAAATGATCTTTTATATAAGGCTCTTACATAATATTCTTGCTTGGATTGAAAAGCAGGACTGACACACTGAAAGGGAGCTGGACAGCCTCTGAGGGAATAATGCTGCAATGTCGGCTGTACTATATGTAGCATGTTTTTCAACTCAGCTACTATTGTATTGTGTAAGAAGTGCAGCTAGAAGTTGCTTAGCGTGACTGGACGTCACTGCAAATGAAATTGCCGGCTTGAGAAGCTTCACTTTAGGCTAATGACTTTAATGATGCACATAACATTCTGTTTGTTTGAGTTGGAAAAGGGGTGGCGACACATGCAAGGTGTATACATCTCTACTGTATCTGTCTCTGGATACTTCAAAATTCTAAATATTTTGGCCTAGGTAGAGGTATCCTTCTATCTTTTATGCATGAGATAAAATGTCAAAATATTTGATGATTAGAAGGGTGCTGACAATCTGTGCCAAAATGGTATCTTTAGAATTTTTTTCTGTATGGCCAAGGAAAATAACAGTTTTTATTCCTTTTTCACGTCGGGTAATAGATGTTATAGGAGAATCATATCAAATCAGTCCTTTCAACCAAAAATTGTCTGTTGGGGCCAAAGAAGGTGAAATCGTAGTAGGGTAGTATATCCTCTTTAAACAAAAACATACTTTGCAGGCAAGCAAAGCTAATCTACTGCAGCATAAGGGAATTTGTTCTGAAGTTATGACCCTGGCACCTTACTTTACCACTAAAATGATGGCATATAAATTATTTCTGTGTATGTTCTGACTTTTCCATGATCTGTATTACATTGCATCCAAAGGCTTGAATCACTCAAAGTAGTTTCGTTTTTTGCCATTTATGAAAAGAATTGACCTAGGGGATACATAAGGGAAGCTCTGTAAGGGGTTGGGAGCATAAGGAGGTTGAACTTTTAGTTTAAACTGTTTGGTAAGTTTATTTCTGTTCTTTTTTTTTTTTAATCTTTTTATGAATAGCAGCAGAGAAGGGAAAAAGAAATGAGAAAGCAGCAGGAGAGAGACAAAAGACGGCGGTATGAGGAGCAGGTGCGCAGGGAGGAAGAACGAAGGCGAGCAGAACATGAGAAGGTTGGATTCAATGGCAACTGACCCAAATGCATTTCTATTCCAGCAATATGCCATAGTTCTTTTTCATATTTATAAATGTAGGATAATTTCATTGATTTAGGAAAGTTCCACAGATTCAGTAGTGTGCATGAGCATGGGTTGATGCTACCTTTAAGGAGCTCTGAGAACATGCAGCAGAATATACAACTTTCCGGTGCTATTATGGTCATTTAAATGAGGGTATAGCTTAAAAACTTAGAACACATGTTAATCTTGGCATTCCGCCTTCAAATACCAATAGATGAAAACCTTGTGTGTACAAACATTGGGGAGCAAAAGAAAAATTGTGTAAATGAATGGTTTAACATGAGTTTTCCACTTTAACTGGTGTACTCTCTGCTCTGAATACCTGCTTTGTTTCTTTCTTGTTAATTGGTGTCTAAGGTACTAACAGTTCTCTTGCTCAATCACTTCTTTCTCTGAATTTCTTTCTTTTCTCTGGCTGCACAACCCAGGAATACATAAGGCGCCAATTAGAGGAGGAGCAGAGGCAGTTAGAGATCTTGCAGCAGCAGTTACTGCAGGAGCAAGCTCTACTTCTGGTAATGGGAGACATTTCCCCAGTTCATTCCTGCCGTTTTTTGATCATGTGTCCAAATTTCTTTTTTCAGAAAAAAGGTGCCTTGCACTCATTAAAAATACTAATGAATTCTCATGTTTAAATGAAGAGAATTCAAAGGGCATCATACTTATCTTGAACTGTGTACATTATGGAGTCTATTTATTAAAGGTCAAGTTTTGTTTTCTCTAAAAATTCAAGGTTTTTTTTCACAAATATTTTTATTGTGCCCCAAAGCAGCAAAAAATCTAAAAATACTCAAGCTAAAACCTGTCAAATTCATATAAAAGTCAATGGCATAGGTCCCTTTAACCATTTGAAGATGTTTTTTGCCTTCATGATTTTCGGATGGTTTGGGTGTTTGACGCTGATTTTTGCTCAAATACTCAATATATTTGAGTGTTTAAGCCTATAAACTCGAAGATTATTCAAAGTTTTTCAAGTTTAATTATTGGTAAATAATTTGTGCATGGGAGTTAGGTGGAGTTTGTTTCTGGTAAAATATGAGAAAAAAAAACGAGTTTTAGTAAATAACCCCTATAAGTTGGAACTTTTTTTTTGGAACTTTTTTTTCAAATTTATATGTTAAAGGTCTTCTTTATATTCACGTCTTATTTTTCCTATTAATTTTCTAGAATGGAAAAATTCAATAAATATCATTATATGCACACACAGTATGTACTTGTAGGGGTATTGACACCCCATATACCGTATATACTCGAGTATAAGCCGAGTTTTTCAGCTTTTTTTTACAGCCAATTGCGGCCCACAGTATCTCTAAGAAAATTACCATACCAATAATAGTAGGGTACAGGCCTTGTATTCCCCCATGGTGCCGAATATGCAGTATGGTAGATAAACTGTGCTGACAGTGATGCGCCACTCTCGCGTCTGAAGCTGAATAGACTAACTGACTGCCAGTAGTACGTACATTAAGAAACTACGGTATGCAAGAGAGGGCGCGTCACGTGCCATTAGTACAGTCTTGCCTTGACAAAGCTCTATATTGGGAAGCGTGTTGGCGTCACTCTGCTTTATTTGAAATCCTTTTAATGGTAATTTATTAGGTAACTTTATCACGATCCGATACTTTGAAAACTAGTGGGGTGGTGAAACGCTTTAGCCTGCTGCTCGGTTTACCTTCCTTTTGTACTTCTCTTACTACTTTCTTAAGAGGCCGTGGTTTTGTAGACTCCACCATCTACAATTTTCTTATTCCTCCTATTCTCATTAATCAAGCTGTTGGGTGTGTTTATCCTTTTCAATTGATGGTCACTATTAAATATTTTTAGAATCTACTTTAGTCTATTATTAACTTATATTTATTAGCACTGCACTTTATATCACCAGTATATTATCACTCAATTTCAATCAATTGTTTAAATTGTCCTCAGTCATAATCTAATTATTAATAATCAATTTATTAAACCAATGAATTATATCTCACCAAAGGAGAGTACTATTTATCTAGGTGTTTTTAAATTTTAAATTGGTGGGATTTTCTAATTAATTGTCCTAATCAATTTATGGGGATTCATTAATTCGTTTGCACTGCACTTTATAATTTAATATTATTTATTAATCAAGTGATTTAACCCACTCATGCCTCAATTTTTGATTATTGAAACTTACCAGTAGCTGCTGCATTTCTCACCCTAGGCTTATACTCGAGTCAATAAGTTTTCTCTGTTTTGTAGGTAAAATTAGGTACCTCGGCTTATACTCTAGTATATACGGTACATTCATACCTCCCAACTGTTCCGTTTTGAGCAGGACAGTCCCGCTTTTGACAGCTCAACCCGCAGTCCTGCATTTGTACAGAAATGCCCCGACGTTCTCTGCACTGAACAGCTAGAAAAAGATACAAAGTTTCTAACTTAATTGGCTTTTGGCATAAAGCCCAGAACAGCCACCAGGTGCACTAAGATACTTTTGTAACAATTTTGAGATAAACAAATAAGTAATTGTAACAATTAAGATAAACAGGTCTCTTGGCAGAATTCAGACTCACAGCTTAAAGGGCAATTCACCTTCATTAGCAAAACTGTAATAACTGAAAATAACAGAAATTTTTTCAAACTTTCATAAACTGCGAAATTTTGTAAAATAAATATGGTAATTAGTGGGCCACAAAAATGGGCACGGTCAAAATAATTTCGCTGCACTACGTGCAGCAACTCTTTTCGTCCCTCTTTTTATATATATAGCAAGATGCAGTGGGAATGTTAGCCCAAAATATTTTATATACAGTGAAAGCATTTGATTCTAACACCCCGACTTCCCATTAACCCTTGCAAAAACTTTGTTAACTGAAGACTGCAGAAGGTTTCAACATTGTATAGATGATTGTATAAAAAATGATCTCAGAAATCATCTGCATTGCAAAAAAGCTCCCATTCTCCACCTAGCGATGGATATGAGAATAGCACCAAGCAGGAAAAATAGAAGCTAAAGATGAGTTGTTCATGACATAAAGATTAATGGTGATTAAAGGTGAAGCAACTGCCTTATTATTGTTTGGCTTCCACTATCCTAAAGTAGTGTCAGGCTAATAGATTAGCAGCTTGCGGCATATGATTACGTGTCTAGTTATGAGTGTGTTCATTGTGCATTGCCACTCAACCGCCCTACCCTACATAGACCCCCCTCACTCCTTCCCCCCTAGCCTGTTACCCTGGGCAAATGCTCCTAACGCTTTACTTACCCCTCGGTGCAGATTCAGGCATCGGAGTTCGCGGGCGACATCTTTAGACGCTTCTGTAGTCTTCATAATGAGACCGTCGCTTCGGCAATCTTCGTGTGTTTCGAAAAAGAAAATTGCTCCAACTGCGCATGCGCCGCCATGCCGGTCTCATTCCGAAGATTTCCAAGCCTCTGAAGATGGCGCTCGTGAACTCTGATGCCTGAATCTGCACCGAGGGGTATTTAAAATGTTAGGGGTAACACTTAGGTGGGGGGAGGAGGGAGGCAGGTCTATGTGGGGTAGGGGTTTTTTAAGTTTATGGTTGAATTCTCCTTTAATTATAGCTTTGTAAAACCTTGGCCTGCAAGGGAAAGCAATGCTGTGTAGCCTTTGTTCAGAAAAGCTGACAGTTGCTCTTGGGCCTCACAAACTCACACCTTCGTTCTAATAAAGCAGAGTTATGGCTGACTGTTGTGCACCTCAGGAGAGCTGCATTTGCCCCAGGCTTTGCAGAATTAGCATTGAGCAAAAGGATGCTTCAGTGGTTCTTACATAGCCGCATATGACTTGTTGGGTTGCCCTTATGCTTTAGGCACACTACTTCACTGCCAACAACAGCAATAATCATGGATGTGTATCCAATTAAAATCACCTTTTTTATTGTAGCTGGGACTATTATTATCCTATTACTTTGTTAAAACAAATTAGTGAAATAAGATTTACTTTTATTTTATTTCAGATATAAAAATTTTAGTTTGTTTTAAATTGGGATGCACCGAATCCAGGATTCGGTTCGCGATTCAGCCAGGATTCAGCCATGTTCAGCAGGATTCGGCCGAATCCTTCTGCTCGGCCGAACCGAATCCGGATCCTAATTTGCATATGCAAATTAGGGGCGGGTGGGAATCATGTGACTTTTTGTCACAAAACAAGGAAGTAAAAAATATTTTCCCCTTCCCATCCCTAATTCACATATGCAAATTAGGATTCGGTTCGGTATTCGGCCGAATCTGTCGTGAAGGATTCGGGGGTTCGGCCGAACCCAAAATAGTGCTTTCGGTGCATCCCTACTTTTAAATAAGCTTTTCTTAAATGCCTTTAAACCTCACCTTTTAATATAACACCCTTTAAGTATTTCTTATCTTTCTTGGAGGGCCCACTTTTTTGTTTATGTTGAAGGAAATCTAAGTGCTGTCTGCTTTCTGGGCCAACCTGCCTCTGATTCTGCATTTTTTCAAAGTCATACCTGCTAAATACTTTCTTATTAATTTCACTTGCCATCCTGCAATAAGGTCAAACCTTGGCTTGCCGTTATGTGAATAAAAATAACCTGGTTCGGAAAAGTCTCTGGTGGGTTAATTGCAACAATTAGGAAAGGGTCAAAGAATCAACATACAGTATGTCATGTGACTGATTCTTGCCCATCTTTTCTTAAAGGAGTATAAGCGTAAGCAGTGTGAAGAACAGAGACAAGCAGAACGACTGCAAAGGCAGCTTCAGCAAGAGCGAGATTACCTAGTTTCTCTTCAGCAACAACAGCAGCAGCGGCAACAAGAACAGAGGTCATCTGAGAAAAAGCCACTCTATCATTACAAAGAAGGGCTAAACCCTGCAGAGAAACCAGCATGGGCAAAAGAGGTATGGCAGCCACGTTGCACTGGGTGATGCCCATATTCTGCTGGGATAATATAACTCAGCATGAAATGGGAATGCAGTTAGTTGACCTGTTGGCAGTATTTCTAGTATTAATCATTTTTAAATGTTTGATCAATGTTTTTTCCTTAAAACAGGCTGAGGTAGGATCCAGCGTGACTGTAACAAACAGCTCTAAACATAGAATTTAAGCTGACCTCATGCACTGCAGCTACTGGTCAGCATATACGTGCTGAAAATACTCCTCTGTCCACTGGGGAGCGCTGGGTACCTCTGTATGCTTAATTTCTATTTGGACTTCATCAGTCACACTTGCTGTATTTGATTTAAGGGCCATGATAAATACATCTCAGAATTTTCAAGCTGATGAATGTGGATTCAATATGTAAGCTTCTGTTTAATAACATCTGAAAGGTAATATAATTATTTAACGTGAGCAAGCCTTCCAGGGGGAGTCATTAATGTACCAGGTGTTTTGTCTTTGCTTTTTCTAATGATTGAAGGAGCCTTCATGTACTGTCATTGTTTGGGTTAGGGTTTAAAATTCCTTATGGTAGTACAATCAGTTTCTTGTATGTAACTATGCTTGGATCATTTGTAGTGTGTCCACAGGATACAGAGGATTTATTCCAGGGGGAGTAGATACATCTAACCAACATCTGCTTGTACCTTGGTAGATATAGCAGAGATCAGTATAGAGGGAACATACAGTTCCTGCTTTGATTATAAGAAATTCCTCATTCCAACACTCGCAAATACCGTTTAATAGTAGAAAAGTAAGACAGTCTGTTTATTCCTCAAAGAAAGCTGTTTTACATCAAGTTTCCATGGAGTATTCATTGTATTACAGAAGATTCCTTTATATGTATCACTCAGGAGTTGAAGAGATGAGACGACTATTTTTTGGAACATGTCAAAATATTTTTCATTTTAGAATAATTGCTACTCAATCGCAAATGGATAAACCCTCTCATATTGAATAGGAGTCCTCTGTATTTATTATTTCAAATTGTCTCGTCACATCAAACTTCGATTCATGTCCTCGTTGCGTAGGTGAAAAAGTAGGACATTGTTGTTTTGTAGTTATCAATAGTTATGCAGCAATCACACAGCTATTCTGTAATCATCATGCAGAGATGCTTTATTCAGTAGGGAAGGAAGGATGTGAATATTAAAGAGCATTTGGGACTGAACAGATATTTTTTGGCTCGCGTTTTTGTTGTGGAATATTTTTACTAACGTCTTGTTAGTTATAAATTGTGTGGGTGAATAAGTAGCCAGCTTGTGGCTCTCCAGCTGCCGCTGAAATACACCTCCATGACAGGTTGCCAACAAATTGTAACTCACACTGACAGATCTGGTCCAGCAACAGCTCAGGAACCATATTCTGTGTGTTTCTTAAATGTTCTTGGACAATGGACCGAGATAAAATGTTTGTCAAATTGTACAGTACAGAAGTTAGGGGCAGAGCAACTCGCGAAAAAGACAGCCTCAAAATAGTAGTCTACCAGTCCTTTCTAGTACTTATTTGGTAAAAAAAATTTTGTTATAGTAATGATCAATCTAGAGAGTCAATAATATACTAATAATCCTTCCCAAGTGAAAAGCAGCGTGGAAATTCATAGCGTTCGGCGGACATCCCTGACTGCTGTGTTGGAATCCGTTAAATATGTGATAAAATCAAGCAGATAATGAAGTTAAGCTGAAGAGCAGCAGAATAGCAGGTTGAGTATCTGCGCGTGTCCTGGATGCCACGACTGATGTCTCTCTCTCTCCATTCTTCTGACATGCACAGTGTGCTTTGTGGCAACTGAAGACATTTGCTGTGTTCGTTCCAATAAGTATTTTTTTTAATGAGAAACAAGAAGATCTAAAATGACCACATATCAGGGAAATCCATTGCTAACAATCTTGGTCTATAAGCACATTAACCTCTAGAATGTTGTGCAAGTCAGTAAGAAAAAGTTGAAGTGTCGACTTCATGAAGGTCTGTCACGTGCATGCTCCATAAAGAATTTATTTTGTCATTGTGAGTTTCTATGTCTTTTGTAATAGTTTAATTTTGTGTGATCCCACTCCCAGGTTCAACAGCGATCTCTTAGTAATTCGCCTGTACTTCCAGCTAAGCAGCAACATACCTCTGCAATCGAGCAGCAGGGGTCATTGGTAACCAAAGATGCATCTGCTAATTGGCAGCTCTCCAATAGGCCCAATTCTCAGAACCTGCAAGCATCAGGTCGTGTGAAAATGGACATCTTAGCTCCATCCTTGATATTGCCTTCAATTCAGATTTCCAAATCAGGGCCCTGGACACAGAATGAAGTGCAATCTCTAGATGATGAAGTGAGATACTTACTCCAAGTGAACTCACAAGAAAATGAACCCGGGAGAAAATCAGTTACATCCCTTAAAGGGTCCCGGTCACAAGGATGTAGCCCAGCCAGGGACTCTGGATTGTCCAAGGTTAAAAGAGGTTTCACTTCTTTAAGAAAATGAACATGCATGAGCCATTTAACAGAGAATTATGAAGAACAGTATAATCACAGAGACAGGGCTATTTCACTGGTGGAGAGGTCATGCATGATTAGAATAGGCTTGGGGAATATTGTCCTGGTGAAGGAAGTTTCACTTTATACTGTACTTGCTGTTAAAAGCATTTACAGTTTATTAATATCCTATCAGTATCTATTAATGTTACAAAGACCTCGGATAATCTCTCTTTGCCCTTATTTGGTGTCTTTTTGTTGGTCACTAACAGCTGTCCCTTGTATGTCTTTGCAAGCATTGCTGCCCTTTGCTTCATTGGCTTCAAGCTTGAGCTCCACATATCTAAAATGCTTGTTTTATGTCTTCTCAAACCTTTAGCAGTGTTTTAGTAGCATTTTGATGAAAACTTGCAATTTTTTTTCCATTTTACTCCTGCTGTTCCTCCTGACTGACCACCGTATCCTAAAAAATTTATATAAATAGGATTTGCCAAACCAAAAGAAGTGGAAGAAGATTCAATATGAGATATTGTAAGCCCTGCACTGACCATTAATTTAGACTTTGGCCTTATATAGCTGCTTTGTCTTAATTTGTGTTACATACTCGTGATTGTAAGTACAGAAAAGTGACAGGGATGAATTCCATGCCCCACTGGCGAATTTAAACCCTGTCTATATACTCAAAAGTTCAAACAAATAACTGATTTGCAGTTATTAGATATAAAGTCCCTTGCTTTCTGTCTTCGTAGTTGGTGGAAAACACACAATAAATGCAAATTCCAGCAAATTTTGCTAGAGGAAGAAATATTTTTATCTGTGTGCGGAACTGAACAGTCTGGTGCACTCTTATGCAATTGCTAACAGCAGTCTGGGAGGAAAGTCACCAGTGAATCATAAGTGCTAAACGGTAAAAGTCCAGATTTGTGTTATTTTATACAATATAAAAGCCTACAGATTAAATGGCAAGCCAAACCAACACAAAGAGCTATTTGATTACATTTTGAGGTTTGGATTTACAAGCCAGATGATGTATAGGTAATATTTGCTAAGAAATTGAAATAAAGCCTTATCAGTCCAAGAGATTTTGGAGTTTATAACGCTGAAGTGCTACCAATCTACTGCACCTTCTATTTCTGTCTTGCATCTTCTAACCTTTACTGGTGGTCAGGGGATCGTTGTGTAATCAACTGTTTTGATGCTCTTGTTATCAGTTGTATACAATACAATATTCTCATACAGTGTATGTCCCAGTTGGATTAATTACTTTTTAAGAAGCACGATGAAGGCTAATAAGTCAAGGCACTATTATTTGTTGGAAGCAGGTGCCAGTTTGCATGGCTAGCAGCACAGTTGTGTCCCAGAGATGAAATGGTGTATGTACTCACAGGTGTTTTACTTTGTTCCCACATTCAGCTCTCAAGGGCCCAAACAGATGGGGTTTTCTGGAGGGGTGATTTAAGGGGAACTGTCACAGCTATAAACGTCCACCCACAGTAGTGTATGTTTAATAGATCTTATTTCAAATAGGCTTTTTGCATTTTTATAAAAGATTTTCAGATGCAAGTGGTTTGAGTGCTTGCTTAATTCATGAAGTAAACCGTTCAACCATACTGTTGGGTGAGCACTTTAAATCAGACTGGAATTGGTCAAAATATTTATGAAGTTTATTCTTGAAACAGATTTATTAAACGTCCACTATAGTTTTATATTGTTTTATCATAATCACTTACCATTTTATCATTAGGGCCATTCTGACATAGACTTTTTTATGTATCTTCACATTTTGGGGATACCTAGAAAACCTGTACTGTTTGGGCACTCCTAATAAATAGTGGGACATTATGAATCCCTCTGTCCCAGTCTCAGAAGTGAGATTATTTGCAAAAAACAATCAATGGAAGATGAGCTTATAAAGTAGAGCCTTCCTTGCTTGTGTTAAAGAGGCAGTACATCTAGAACACACATGAGATTGTAAAGGCCATGACACACCTTTTCATTGAAGGCTATTTGCCTCAGAAATTTTCTGAGGAAGTTTATCAGAAATTAATATTATAGATATTATCTGAGAGAAAGTTTTAAGCCATTTTTCCAGCCAACAGGACAAATGAAGGTCCTTACAATGCATTTCTTTGCAGATGGCTTAAAAGTGAACTGAAGAAAACAGTATCTCAAACAGCTAAATTTCTCTCACCCTTTTGGTTCCCTTACATAAACATTTGGAAATTATATACAGTGAAATTCACACGTGTTAACTTGTGTTCTAGGTTTATTGGCCCTTTAAAAGGTATCCTATTATTACTATCAATTATATTATTTGCAATGAAGCTGATATGATTTAAGCAATCTTTTCATTCACTTGAACACCCTGAGACACTCTCCAACCATATTTAACTCCTTGTTAAAATTCATGTTTTTGTCCTACGAGTACCTGCACTTTTTCATGGAGAATGTCAGAATGTCACCACTGTTGTCTTCTTTCACAGTTCAAATTATTCAGCCTGGATAATCTGTTTGCACACCCATTTGGTTTGGGCTTTTTATCTGCTGTCTCATGTAGCTATGTTTGTCTGTTTCCAAACCAGTGTTCTCTTACTTTTACTGATGGTTAAATGAAAGAATCAAAACTTTATTAACAGAGCTAACATAAAATTGTTAGACATCACTAACATACTGTACACTCATACAGGTGAATACTTTTGTCAGTAATGTATTTGGAAAACTTCTGATTTTCTTGCCTTTAATTTCACATGGAACAAACGTTTCATATTCTTTATTAGATTTCATAACTGGTTTGGAGTGTGTGGACAAGCTACCATGGAATGAGGACTTTTTAGTTTGTGGGTTTATTTGGCTTTTTTCTGTTGCTCAGGTAGAGGATCGCTCCAGACTCAATCGTCAGAGTTCCCCTGCAATGCCACATAAAGTAGCTAACAGGATATCTGATCCAAATCTGCCTCCGAGATCAGAATCTTTTAGCATCAGTGGGGTGCAGCCTGCCCGAACACCTCCAATGCACAGACCGATTGATCCACAGGTAAGAGCATCTCGCTACTTGTATCTACTACTATCGCTACTATCACTTGTATTCTTTACAAAACCGAATAATCTCTATGAGGTTCAAGCATCTGTTAAAGTCTGTATTGCTTCTAAATTGAAAGACCTTACACACACAAAAAAGTGCACAATGTATTAATGTGATGTGGTGATGTGATATGTCCATGAAGTCATATACAGGTATAGGACCTGTTATCCAGAATGATCGGAACCTGGGGTCCTGCACATGCAATTTATGCACTTGGAGCGATTCATTTTCCGCAGTCGCCGAAGTTTCCTTGTGAGGCAACTTCGGCGACTTTGGAAAACGAATCGCTCAGAGTGCCATCCCGCCGGCGATTTACATTTTAGCCGGCGGGGAGGCAGTTCGGGGAGATTAGTCGCCCCGAAGAAGAGGAGATTTGTTGCTGAGCGTCTTATCTCCCCAAATCTGCCTGTGTGCCCTGACCCTTAAGGATATTCAGTTTGAAGTTTAGTTTGGAAGTTCCCAGACATAGCTATACTGCTTTTGATACAAAAGTATTGCAGAAGTATTTACATTTTAACAAATATGTAGACATCCTAAAGTAGATGCAAAATCAACTGCCTTAAGAAGTTACAGGGTGGAACTACAGAACTTTTTAATTTCATAAAATCCAACTCTTTGGCAGCTTTATACCTGATAAAGTTAAGGCCAAAGTAGGGGGTGGGGCCAAGATGGTCCAAATTACAGTTTGCATTGGCCATGAGGTTGGGGCCCTGAGTAAAGGCATGCCCCTGGATGCCCATGATCCAAGTTCACAATCACATCTGCATTTCTGCTGTTAGAATGCAAAATATGTGGGTCTTTACCAAAAACTGTTATGACATTGAAAAAAGCTTTTATTCTAAGGATGCTTCCGATTAACATTCATTAAATATGTTAAGTGATTTCTTTTCAATACAATTTTTATTATCAGCAGTGTATGACTGTTTATTTCCTCTGCATCCCTGGTTCTGACTCTGGCCCGCATGACAAAATACCCAACCCTATGTATGAAAATCGCTGCATGTACTTTTTGAAAAAAGGCATTTTCACATGATTATGGTGGTGCACTGCAGGTGATTTACATGTGGTGATTTGCATGACAATTTGTCGCCCACAAGAGAGAGAATTTCCTGCGGGTGACAAAACACACTGTCTGCTATCAACTCCTTGGAGGCGAAGTCCTTTCTGCTACATTGTTTCAAGAGTTCATCTGCAAATGCATTTAGAAATAACTTTAGAAGCACTGAGCATTTTTAATTTATATTGGACAGTTTGAAGAACATTTCTGACAAGCAGATTGTTTGGTGGAGCCTCTTCATGTCCAAACTATTCAGTTTCTTCTGCTTTGTTGATACTGGTGTATTTCCAACAACAGTTTTCATAGGGCATTCTTATCTATTTCCTGTTTTTTCCCACTTCCACATGAAAAGACGTCCATGCATGTACTGGATATTATTATATGGCTCACATGTGTAAATGAGAGATAGACTTGAAGTGAGGCATTCACGTAGCTGCAAAGAAAACATGCATGCCTGAAACTTTGATCAGAACTGAGATCTGAGAAAAACAAACACAAGTGAATGTGTAGCTGAGGAAAGGGTAGTCTCTCATTCTCCTCAAAACATCAAAAAGCCTAAGTAGATGTGAAGGATGAATATAACTTGCCTACGTCATGTCGAGAAAGCATTCAGCTGCGGAAAACAATTGATCCCAGGGGACACTAACAAAAGTAAACACTGAGTTGTTGGAAAAGCAATGCTTAATACAGAATTAGGTGGCCATCCATTATCTGGAAACCTATTATCCAAAATGCTCCGAATTACCGAATGGCCGTCTCCCATAGACTCCATTATAACTTTTTTTTTTTAATTATTCCTCTGTTGTAGTGAAATGGTACCTTGTACTTGATCCCAGACAAGATATAAACAATCCTGATTGGATGCAGAATAATCCTATTAGGTTTAATTTATGTTTAGATGATTTTTAGTTGACTTAAGGTATGGAAATGGTAAAATTAGGAAAGATCCCTTATCTGGAAAACACCAGGTCCCAGAGCATTCTGGATAACAGTGAGTCCAGTATTGATATGATAACATGGTACAATGAAAATCAATAAAACATGTCCGTTATTATACAGATGAGCACGGCTGATTTCATTGGGAGCTGTAGTATGACTTACAGTTCAGGCACTTTCAACTGTTAATAAGTCACTACCTGTGCCATTTGATGGCCTTCCGTTATGTTACATAGCAGATGACAGGCAACTTCTCTTCCAGTAACTTATAGTAAAAGGGGTTTTTCTTGAAATTTTAGGATGTAGTAAAACATATAAAATGATAAAATAATAAAGTTGCCCAAAACATGGCAAGCCTTCATGTTTTTCTTACTTATGTTGCAGCATTTCCCCTTCACAAAGCCAACTTAATTGCAGCCTAAAATCTGTTGGTGTGTCTGACACAGTTGCATGTGCAGTTATACATAAATCAGATTTATTTGCAATGAACATTGCTGGTGCTTGACATCAAAATGTTGTCTGCACTGATTCTTCAGCAAGTTCGCTGTGTCATTTGACCCTGGCTATTTGTGGGAACCCTGGAGCTACTTATTGTTTCACAACTCGGCCTCCATCTCAGTAACCCTTTATGATATCATATCGTATCAGTGCTTTTTATTCTCATGGATGCTGTCTTTTATTTCTTTCTCAGCAACTTCCTCTTTTGGTCTCCGTGAAAACCCAGGGATCATCCTTGTCTGCCTCCCAGTCACTGCATGAACAGTCTGCCAAGGGAATGTCTGCTTTTCAGGAGGGGATTATTTCTCATCGCCCAGAGATGCCAAGGCAGAATTCTGACCCGACATCTGAAAATCCTCCTTTACCTCCTCGCATTGAAAAATTTGATCGCAGTTCATGGTTACGCCAGGAGGAAGACTTTCCACCAAAGGTGGAGCTTATTTCCCAAAATACATTTATTAGGGTCCTGCAGTTTATTATTATTATTATTGTAGAAACCCCTAACGGTGCAAAAAGATTCCTTTGCCTACTGTAAACTTGCAGTTTGGAGTTCTTTCTGTCTGTCTGGCCACATATTTCCTTTTCTTGTGTTATAACTCTCCTCTAATGCTGTACTCCCCTAACACAATGCTGGCAATAGATATTGACTAGCAGCCAGTGGGGGAGTGGCCTGATATCACTATATTGCTCCTCCTCTGTATGTGATTTTGGAATCTTGAAAGGAAAGGGAACTTTATTAATTTAATGTAAAGCATATATCTTAATCTTCTTTTAATTTTTATGCCCCAACAATAAACTCCTTATTCTTTCATTTAGGTGCCTCAACGGACAACTTCTATCTCCCCTGCATTAGCCCGAAAGAACTGTTCTGGTAATGGCAATTCACTGGGAAACAACTTGGCAACCCATCCTATTAGAGCAAGGTAATTAACCTCACAGTAAACCTCACACATATCCCCCTTTTTGCTGCCTCATAAATGTAACTGAAATCGGGAGTTGATATTCCACCTTTGACCTACAATGATGTCAAACCCACAGCCTTCCATCTCTTGTGAACTACTCTAAACCAGATTGCCAGTGTAATAACATACACGAGTACCAAGTTTTCAAGTAGTCATTAATTAAACAGACTTGCGGAAAAAACGCCAGCTAATAGGAACATCTTACAGATAATTTCTTATACTATAGGCAGGTATAATTAATTTTAGACCAAAATTCTGATTTCACTGATATTGCAGATGTATCAAGCCAGCACTGCCTATTTTATAAAGCTGATAAGCTTCTAAAAGTGAAATATCTACACCAATAATCCTAGCATTTGGGCTAGCCCCCTCAGCCTCATAGGGTCTTATTGATAAAAAATATGTATATGTATATATGTATTTCATAATATTAAGAGTAAATATTCAGACCGAAGGCCATAGACCAAGAATTAGGTTGATATATTGGGCATAATTTTATAATACTCTACCCTGTGACCATGTGGTATAATGGGTAAGATAACTGGAAAGAGATAGACATCACAATATCATAAGCATCCTTGGGGAAAAACGTTATGTTTGTGCTCAGCATTTCCTAACATCTTTTATAGAAAACATTTAAAAGAGGAACGTGATGCAAGATAAGGCGAGCAATTAACAGCCTGGGCTATTAAATATATATATAATATAAGTTCTGTTTCAATGTAAATATTGATGCTTGAGAATAGAAAAAACGTTTGGACATTTGTAGGAATGTGTGGATGCAATAAAAGCACTGTACACTTTTATTTCATATTCCTTTCTCATGCACTGGTCAACACTTTGCTTATTATATAGCAACCCTGATTTGAGAAGAACTGAAACAGTCATTGAAAACCCTATCCAAAGAATTAGCAGTGGAAGCTCCTCCAGTTCCAGTACGCCAAGCTCGCAGCCTAGTTCTCAAGGGGGATCACAACCTGGATCTCAAGCAGGTTCAAGTGAGAGGAACAGGGCTCGAGGTAATTTAATTTCACTACTGCCTGACATCCAGAGTGATATGCCACAAGCACAGGGTACTAAGGCAGTGGCAATGCAGGCACTGAGGCTGTGTTTTTATTGTACAGTTTTGAACACCCACAGAGCTCTTGGAAAAGACTGCGTGCGTGGGAGCATTGCTCTGACTTTCAGTTCTTTACTTGTGTTTTAGCAGAGCTTTGCATGGTGCAAAGGTGAATTAGGTTAATTAAACATCTTACTTTTAAAAACATTTCTGTTTATGTTATGTTTGGCATTCCCACCCTACTTCCAGCTGTGCTCCAGTCTTGGAACCTGTACACACAATGGGAGCCTTCAAAGCACTGTAGAATATCTGTGCCTACATTGCATCCTTGTATTGGCTGCTTGCAGCTCTCCCATAGGGGTAAAATATGAAAACAAACTTTTTTGCAGTACTAGTACTAAATTATAAACCAATTTCCATGGCTGTGTTTTGCCTGTTATAGAAAACAGTTGTTCAATAATTTCCAGTTCTGTACATTACATAATATATAATTCCTGACTTGTAGGTGTTGGGGCAGACGAGCAGATTCGGGGAGATTTAGTCGTCTGGCGACTAATCGCCTCTTCTGCGTGGCGACAATTTCCCCGAACTGCCTTCCGTCTGCCTTCCTTCTGCTTGAATGAAGAATCGCCTGTGCTAATACACTGGCGGCACTTCGATTTCCGAAGTCACCCAAAGTTTCCTAGTGTCTGAAATTTACACAAAAGGAAAGAATAAATAAAATAACAGAGATAGACGGCTAAGGTTTCTTTATGTTAGCTTTTCTGTGTGTACAAATATTTATAGAGGGCTCACCAGCTATATAGCCTAGCAATTTCTCACTCTCTTTGTCCAAATTCACAGCAGGGAGGACCCAGGAAGGGAAACAACGGCAGCAGGGTGTCTCTGTTAGCAGCAGGGCAATATTTGTGCATTTCTCTGAGTTGGGGGACTTCTGGAAGAACCCAAGGTGCACTCTGGCAAGTCCTGGACAAGGAGGAAAAATAATTATAATAGTGTATAAAGGGCAACTAAGTGTATAATTTGCAGATAAATTATATATGCAGAATACAAGTTTTAAAGAAGTTTTAACTTTTGAAAAACTTTGAAATGAGCACTCTGTGCTCTCAGATTCAGCTTTTGCCACTAGATATTAGGTATTTATGGTTGATCAAATGCTGCTGATATAAATATTAAGTAATCAGAGTTTTTACAGCAGGTAACAATAAACCAGAAGGATCTCCACTGCTGCCACATGAAACATCTAATTCGAAAGCAGAGGAGAACAGAGATGTGACACGTCCAAGCCGGCCAGCTGTGAGTTAAATAAATATTTTCTTATATTGATAGATATTTTCTCCTTTTTGGCTCCAAGGTGCAAGGGGTACTTTGTTAAATATCATTTATTATATAATGTATTTTGTGGGTATGTTGTTTGTGCATGTATACAATTTAGAGGAATATTTACAGATGGAGTAAGGATTTAGTAGCGCACTGGTTAGCTGAGAGCTCCTTGCATGTGATATCCAGTGCTCCATCTGTATTTTTCATTCGGCTTTGAGGAATGGGGCTGTATATAGTCACCTTTTTGAGAAATGTCTTCAGCTGAGTTGTATTAAATATGGTACAGCCACTCTGTACTTAGCAAATTACAATTTCTGCTAATAACACTAATGCTATATAGCCTTCACAGAAATACATAATACAGTTAAAAGGCTAATCTTAAATCAGTGCTCCCAACTCAACCAGCAGGAGTGGGTGTAATCCCTTGTGGGAATAACTATTTTTCTAAAGGGGCCAACAGGATGACAATTATGCAGGCTATAATTTAAAATGTCTATTGAAAATGTTTAAAGTTTTACTGGTTTGGTATTTACCAGGGATAAACTCTTTAAAAGTGACTCTGATCCCTGTAAATTAAGGTACTTGTTGCACAATTGAATTTACAGGAAGCATAGTATAGCATGTTTCTGATTACCCTGTCTAAATACTGGAATAGCTTCATTAAAATATCTTTTAAAAAAAGCAGTAAGGTGTTCTGGCAGGCAGCAAGAAACCTGGGTAGAAAGTAGAGCCTGCCTAGAGCGCAAGGTGGGTCCCATAATTTAAAAAATGTGTATATTGTGTTTATCTGTTTTACTGATGAATATAATGATGGCACATGCATAAAATGTACTACTGCATTTAGGCCTCCAAACGGTGGTCCCTAATACAGGGGGGTGGGTTTATTGCTTTAGCTAGGGGACCAGCCAAAAGGCCACTTAGGGACATATTTGGGTATAGGGGCATATTTCTTTGTTCTAATAACTTCTGGAAGGCTACATTTAGAGTCAAGTAGAGCACAAATTATTCTGATATTTTAAGGACTATGACAGATACAGCAATGTTTTCATATGTTTTCATGTGTTTTTTGATCATGTTATGGGGTAAATGAGAGCCCCAGACAATGTTAGGACATTAAAGGTTCTGAACTTAATATGTGAAAACTGCTTGTGTCTGACATGCAGAATAGCCATGGATTCACCTGCAGATGCAGATTGCCACCCTTGACTTGGGTGCCAGGTCTTATAGCCTGGCTTGGAAACATTTACTTCCAGTTACTTTAACAGCTATTTGTAAGAACACTGCACTAAAACTATTACCATGCCTGACCCCCCATTTCCTCATTTAGTCAAGTGTTTAGTCCTCATTCTCCTTTATAACCTGCCTCCCTTACTTGTCTGAGCACTTTCTACAATGAGAACACAGCCAGGTAGGTCCTTTTCTTCTAAGCAGCCAATGACAAAAAAAGCAGAGGCACAAAATGCAGGCAACATATAAAGATCTCTGCCACGATCATAAAAGGTTTGTGTCAGAGCCACTTTAAATAAATATAGGTTTTGGGCATTGTTGTTGTACAACCAGTGAATGGATGCAGTCTTTCTGTAAGGACACATCTTAGTTTTGCTGCCTGTGTCAGTCTTTGCATTTGTTTTCATTTTTATGTGCTGCAAAAATAAGGCAATGTAGTAACTATGGTTGTCATGTCACAGCTCATAAGAATTGTTTTTTATCCATTATGTGTATTATGTCTGCATATTCATAAATTGCTATGGACTACGGGAACTCAAAACAAGCAAATTTGCCCTTGTACAAAAGTAAGAATTCATAGGGAACATTATAGAGCTTCATGGTGCATGTTGGTGCAGTGTGCGGGAATCATCATTTGTCCTTCACTACTTTGAAAGGAATGTTAATGAGCATGTGTGTTCAGTGCTCTATCTGCAACTTGAGCATTTCTTAGTGAATAGCCTCTGTTACTGAATATTACTTTTCTTTTGCATTTTTGCAAATCAGTAGATTGTTTCACATGTGTGAATTTAGTTCTCATTTTCACAAAACTTTAGAGATATGAGTAAGAGTTCGCTTGAAGATTAAGGGCAATGGTAGGTTTTCCTTAAGACAACCATAGAGCTCAGACTTGGGCTCATCTGCAGATTTGCACCTGGACAAAACCCATAATTAGAATGAGGTTTCTTCAGATAGCTTAAGCTTTCTTGAAAAAAGACCAAAGTCCATCAAGTTCAACTCATCCAAATGAAACCCAACATCCATACATATACACACTCACTCCCAACCTCTCCATACACTCACAAACTATATATATAACATTATCTATACTCGTATTTTAGTATCATTTTACCTTGGATATTATGTCTGTCCAAGAACTCATCCAAGCCATTCTTAAAGGCATTAAATGAATCAGCATCACAACATCACCCGGCAGTGCATTCCACAACCTCACTGTCCTGACTGTGAAGAACCCCCTACGTTGCTTCAAATGAAAGTTCTGTTCATCTAGTCTAAAAGGATTGTCATTGGTGTAGTGAGTCTTTTTATGAGAAAAAGGTCCCCCTCTGTTTATAATGATACAGGAAGGTGACTAAAAACATTTTTGTGTAAGTACTAATTTGCAGGCTTTTAGGGCCTGTGTTGACTCCCGTTCTCAACTACTTATGACCCTTTTTTAAAGGAGTGGTTCACATTTAAGTTAACTTTTAGTACGTTATAGATGGCTAATTCTAAGCAACATTTCAACTGGCTTTCATTTTTCTTTTTTATAGTTTATGAATTATTGGCCTTCTTCTGACTCGTTACAGCTCTCAAATGGGGGTCACTGACCCCATCTAAAAACATCTGCTTTGTAAGGCTACAAATGTATTATTATTGATACTTTAAATTACTTATCATTTTATTGAGGCCTGCTATTCATATTTCAGTCTCTTATTCAAACCAGTGCATGGTTGCTAGGGTAATTTGGACCCTAGCAACCAGATAACTAAAATCGCATATTCGAGAACTGCTGAATAAAAAACCTAAATAACCACAAATAATAGAATATCATTCTCTATATCATACTCAAAGGTAATTTGAAGATGAACAACCCCTTTAAAATCACATAATCTCTACTTACCCTTATTCTAAGCATCCAAAGGTTGTTAAACTTTTCTTGAGCATTAATACATGCTCAAGAAAAGTTGACTTTATGGTTTTTGTTTATCAGTCATTTTGACTTTGTTTTGCTTTTTTAATTCAAAGGAGAAGTCCATTGCCTTTAAACAATATATATGTAGTAAAAATGGCTTTTTATTTGTTTCATTATCTTCTCTTGGTTGCTGTTTGTCAACATTCTGCCATATGTCCTCTGTAATGCTCAGTGCCAGACTTCATTTACTTGGCTTGCATGCAAAGCATTATAATGTTGTATGGCATCTGTCTGTATGCAAGCAAAGTAGTTTGTGTTCCTGCGAGTAATGACTAATTTGCTCTTCTTCAAATGTCTTCTTGAGTGTGTGTGATGCAGTCCAGGCAGTGAGAAGTAGAAAGGCAGACTGCTGATTGGGGAAGCAAACTTAATACCAATTGGGTAGATGCAATCAAGGAAAGATGATGAGGGGAGGATTTATAGAAACATTCTGAATTTGGGGTTAATATACAATCTACTTGACATGCAGTTAAAATACCCTGCCAAAGTGCTTGTTATAGTAATGTGTGCCCTGCAATCTGACTACAGTGACCAGTCAAATGAGCAGACATCTTTGCTTCTTTCCTAACAATAATACTTGTTCTAACACATATTGAAGAAAAAGATTACTTACTTTCAGAATAACAGCTAGCTAACAATGCAGAATATTACTAACACCAATGCCGTGCATTAGTCTACTCACACTTACTCTTATTAGTTTTACTCTCACACTTACTTAATCCCATAGTGTTCCACACCGCCAACTGCACTTCACCGGATTTTATCAGGACATCAGCATAATGCAGTATAGTGTGATCATGTTGACTAATGGCCTTTCCATACACTTCTGATTTTTCTGATGTAAATGTAACATTGCTGTTTTGCGGATTTAAATTATATCAGGTACACTAGGCCCAGTTACAATGGTGCAGCAATTGCACATTTCTCTTACTATCACCCAGACAATCAATTCTCCCTTGTGGCGCAGTTGATATAAAATGGTACAATTACAGTTTCAGTATTGTAAGATTAGCTGCCTGCATCATGATAACGGAGCAATCAATCGACTCTTTTACCTGGAAACCGTATGACTATTTCATTAGATTGTCAGTGCTCTCTAACTGTAATGGAAAGCAAAGCAGTATGCACCGTATGCACCTGAGCACCCACTCACCAGATTGTTGGGTGCGCAGCAACTTTTCATACTTACAGGTGCACAATGTACTAAACAGTTCTCACTGCCACTTAAAGGAGAAGGAAGTGGTTTACCACTTGGGGGTGCCAAATGTTAGGAACCCCAACTGATTGAATTGACTTACCTGAAACCCCGGGCCGGTGCTCCTATCAGCAGAAAACTGCACTGGCCCGGGGGTTACACCAGTGAGCACCACGGAGAGATTCTCTTCCGGCTTCTTCTTTCTTCAAATTTCCTGGGACAGACGCATGTGCAGTAGAATGAAAAAAGCCGACTTTTTAGTTAAAGTTCGAATTTTCACTCGAATGCGCATGTACAGCCGCGAGAAGAAAGAAGAAGCCGGAAGAGAAGCGATCCATGGTGCTCACTGGAATAACCCTGGGCCTGGTGCAGTTTTCTGCTGATAGGAGCACCGGACCCGGGGGTTTCAGGTAAGTAAATACATTTACTTGGGGGTGCCTAACATCTGGCATCCCCCAAGTGCAGGATGCCTTTCCTTCTCCTTTAAAGGAGAACTAAACCCTTGACAAAAGTCTCCATCCACAGCCATCAAATGATCGCCCTCTCTGCTCCCTACTCACAAAGTCTATTTCAATGAAGAGTGTCTCTCATAGTAAAGCTGTAACTCTACAAACAGAAATGCGCAGCAGAGCTAGCAGGCACCATCTTTTGAATCTTTGTGTTCTTTTCCCATCATTTCCAATACACAGAGCTTGCTTGCTAATCCCGGAGTATCTTCAACCAGGCTCTTTTGGGCCCCGCTGGCCCAGACCCGCTCCCTGTACTGCCGCTTACTTCCCTGACCCCTGCTGCGATGCTTAGGAAAAGGTGCGCACACGCATTTGGTTGCGGTTTTTGCTGGGATGGGGGCGCAGAGGGGTTTTAGCAGCTGGGGGCCCTGGACAAGAAGTTTCAGAAGATGTCGTCTGCTAGCTCTGCTGCACATTTCTGTTGTTGAGGTCAGCTTTATGACGAAAGGCACTATTTACTGAAATAGACTCTGCGGGGAGGGAGTAAAGAGGGGGCTCATTTGATGGCTGTGGACTTTTGTCAGGGGTTTAGTTCTCCTTTAAAGCCTTAAACTTTAAGACATGAGAATATATATATATATATTCTGGAAAAAGGCAAGCACTTACAGGTCTTACTTAAGATGCAAAAAATCGGTGAAATGTATTGAAAATAATTAACTGACGTTTCGGCTAATCCTATAGCCTTTCTCAAAGTGCAATACACAGTGAAGTGAATCCACTGTGCATTGTGCTTTGAGAAAGGCTATAGGATTAGCCGAAACGTCAGTTATTTATTTTCAATAAATTTCACTGATTTTTTGCATCTTAAGACCTGTGCGTACTCGCCTTTTTCCAGGATATCTTACTCACTTTGCTGATAGCACCCAGGCACCAAACACTTTTTCTAAGAGTAGTGCCGGCCCAACATGGACGCTATATATATATATATATATATATATATACACACCAATCCCCAATCTAACACAGGACCTAGACATATTTGGCTATTGGACTTATTGTTTGGATAGGAAAACTGTGGCCTATTAGTGACCTCCCTCATATGTTGTGCTACAAGTCACATCTAGTGTGCTGCAGGTTGCCTTTGATAGTAGCCTGTGGGAGTATATGATGTGAGGGTTTGAGGCTTATTTAATATTAGCAATGATATATTAAGTTAAGACCAACTTTGAACCCGAAGACCATATAATTATCAGTTCAGAGGAATATAATGTGCAACTCTAAAACCCTAAGTTTCCACATGTGACTGCTTCCTATGTTTATTTCCACAAAGATAACATGGAATTTGTTTCACAATTTCCAGTTATACAACACATTAACTGAGCACATTTAGGACTGCTGTATGGGAAGTATTCCAAGCACCCGACTAACCCTGCTGTTTCTTGCCTGCTTCTTTCCCTCTGCTTTCTCCCTGATGCTTTCCGATGCTGATTTCCTTCCCTTGCTCAAAGAGTTATAAGAAAGCTATAGATGAGGTTAGTGATGTTGTTTTCCTAGTGTGCACTGTTTGCTAGTTTCAGAGGTCTTTTTAAAAAAAAAAAAAAATAAATAACTATGAATATTACATTTCTAATTTTAAATGACTTATTAAGTTAAATAGGGGTGTCAGACATGTGACCCTCTGACTGCCTTTGATGGGGGTTGTAGTTCACAATTACTAAAAGGTCATCATTTGGAGGTCTCTTGGGCAATGGCACACCAGGAGATTAATCGCTAACAATAAATCTCTGCATCTGCGGCGACTAATCTCCTGAAATCTCCAGTAAAAGCTTGTCCATAGACAATAATGTGAATCGCTGGTGGTAAAACCCATGTGTCACTTCAGTCTCCCAAAATTGTTTGAAGTTGCTACAAGAGGAAACTTCAGGGGCGTAACTACAGAGGAAGCAGACCCTGCGGCTGCAGGGGGGCCCAGGAGGTACAGGGGGCCCCATGAGGCTCTCATTGATGAGCAATTTTAACATATATTGGTAAAACAGGACAAACACTGGATATGTTGGGGGCCCTAAAATTAATTTGCTGTGGGGCCCAGCAACATCTTGTTACGTCACTGGGAAACTTCAAGCGATTTTGGGAGACTGAAGCAACACATGGGTTTTCCACCAGCGAACAGCATTATTGCCTATGGGAAAGCTTTTACAGGAGATTATAGGTGATTAGTCGCCCGCAGAAGCAGATATTTATCGCTATCGATCAATTTCCTGGTGTGCCATAAACAGAATCCATCCAGGAATAAAGATAGAACCTTAATGATAGTGTCACTACCATGTTAACTATCAGTGATGCTGCATCCTTATTACTCTGTTTTACATTGCAGTATAATTATAAACCTTTTAGAATGTTATACAATTAGCTTATATTTTTAATCACTTACTAAAATATTGCAATTTGTTTGCGTAAATAAACTAAAGTAATAATCTCACCAGCAAGGGAAAGCCCAGTTATATATTTGATTTATTTCATACTTTTTTAGTGGGACAAGATGTGCAATTTGTTATATTAATTGAGGGAATAATGTTTCATGGTCATGCAGTCGCTGTACTGAATAGTCAGATAATATTGTTCAGTGACAATGAAATGTGTGACCTCTCCCCCTTATATTTTATTGTGAGCCCATTGGGGACCCAGCCCCTAGTTTCAGAAATATTGGCTTAAAATAGAAAATGCTGTAATAATATTAAAGGGGTATATGAGCTGACCCTTTGCATAAGTGGCATGGACATACCAACGCTCATGCAGATGAAATCAGGGGGAGCTTAGTCACCTGAATTCGGTTAGATATTACTGTCTAATTTCCATAAAAGGTGCTGCTTGCCAAATGTACACAGTAGTGGTTTCATGGAACTAACTTTATGCTTTTGTCGGCCAGCAGTTGGCTGTTAGTGGATGGTGCAGTGTGAAACTAAACAGCTTGAAGCAAACATAACCCTGAGTAAAGGTCACACAAACTATAAAATCTGTTCTTTGTAGCAGCATGTGTATATCTTATGGGTTAACCACATTAAATCACTTTGAGATCCTGGAAATTAACTGCTGTAGGATTTGGGGTCAGGTTTTAAAAAGGGCGCTTAACCATCATAAAAAGTATCCATTGTAACAACTACTGTATGTAATGTTTTATACCAGGCCATTATTCAAAATGCTCTTTGCACTTCTATATCAAACACCTTCTGTAAGACTGATGTGGTGCTTCCAGGCTACTCAGGAGGTCACTTATATACTGAAGGCATCTGAATTGTCTTCCTGCCCTGGAGGACATCGAGCAAATGGTTTGGGACAATGTTTGAAACCTGTCTCTATACAGTGCAATGAAGTTGCATGGGGGAAAAGGACTAAATTGGATATCAAGTTATATTTAAGGATATCTCTGTCCCTTTATGAAAACAATTCCAGAAGAGCTGGAAAGCTTTACTCACTGGTGAGATTTTGCTACCTAGCAATACATAGAGCCCATTTATCAAAGGTCGATGGTGATGAATCTCACATTCTAATTTACATTCGAATCGGGGGATTAAAATTTGACCCTTGATAAATCTGCCCCAAAATGTGTAAGCGATTTGCACTGACTTTAGCTGTGTATGAGTAAAGACACCAGTAAAATATTAATTTATTGATGATACAGTGTCAGATAACCCTTTAGCTGCATGAATGGTACTTGTCATGTGGCCACTAAAATGCTTAAAATGGCAGATTTATTTAGTCTGTTAAAACAGAATAGCCCTACTCGTATTGTATTGCGGGTGAGACTATATATCAAACACGTTCAATAAGTTAGTTAGGCTACCTGTTAAAACCCACCAAGCACAATAGCATTTGCCCATGCTGCTTCATCTTTCATTTCCATTTATTTTGTGAAAAATACCACCCAACTTTCTTGTTATCCTCCTGTTCTCCCCTTGATACAGGCTGTTATCTCACAGACAGAGCCCGCGGATGATGGAATGGTCATGCCGCGGCGAGTGAAATCTAAAAAAACAGTAAGAAAATACTTTTCTTGCCTTTTTTTGCAGGAAGAAAATTGTTAATATTGGAAGTTTCTATCTTCTGATAACGGACATGACATGAGTTTATTCAGAAAAAGGCTAGCGTTAACTACAGTCAAGACGAATTGTTGGTTATATAGCCTTTTTTAGTAATATAAAATGCTCTCTTTTATATTACTGTAAAACTGTGGATGGTAGAACTTTACATATAGTAGAGTCTACATATCTTGATTCATGATTTTTTATTTGTTGAATTTTGACACACAAAATTATTTCGGGCATTTGTAGGAACTGCAACTGATCTTGTAACTTCCTACTGCTTCATGTCTTTATGCGGTCCCTTGTGAATTCCGTTTCATATTCACTGAGAATTTTCAGATTCCCTTTTTGTGCATACATTAAATCCTGGTGAATACACCTGATCTATTATATGTTTCTACGTCTTGGACAAGGAATGACCAGTTGCATAGGGATTCTATTTCTGTGATTATATCCTTAGCAGTGAATTGGCTGTTCCAAAATGTTTGCGCAATATGGTATGTTAAGCTATAAATTCCCATTTTAGCCATATTTATTGGATAAGAATGATGGTGACCCTTTTGGCCATATTCAATGTAAGAAACATATCACTTAATTCAATTACAGATTAGCCCATGGGCTTCAATGGCATTTTCACTTTCATATTGAATCTGCCCATTTTTTTTCCAGAATAATCATCTGGAAAGGAAATATGTTGTGTCATATTAAGTAACATGTTATCTTGGACAGACTACATTCACATTATGAAAGTGTCTTTACAAATCATTTCTTCAGCTTAACGGAATATCTTTCATGAGTCTCTTAATAGTTTGTCAATCATCTTAACTATGCAAGAACTAGAAGAACTGTGCTTTTATCTTTTTAATAGATATAACGTTCATGCCTAAAACTATTGGGAATCAATGACTGGACTTAGTAATGACTGGACAGATAGTAAAATAAAAGCATGTTATAGAAGTGTCAAGTACAGTTTCTTTCACTGCAGTCCTATTGTTATATAATTCAGAGAAACCTTGCAACTTGTTTAGTAGTATTTGTATACTGAATATGTATGTCTCTGGATGTGCTGGCATGCTTAGCTTCCAAATAAAAAGGGACCAGAAAACCTCTGTGGGATCGAAGTGAAAATCGAATAGAAATTGCTTCTAGAACATGAATATTGGGCTTTTGGACGACTGTGCAATGTAAAGATATTCAATTCCTTTCTTTCTCCTTGAACCCTTTGTCTCTTACCGAATACACTGATGCCTTCATTGGTCTCTAATATAGGGGGAAATGGTAAGACCGATGACTGCAGTGTTTCGTTCACCATTTGCATGCTTCTTTTTATAGAATAAGTGGATCTGTTCTTGTGCTTTTGACCACTATGTCACTTGCATTGCTTTATGAGCATGATCAGTAAACATGAACTGTAATCTCTACATTAAAGGAATTGTTCAGTGTAAAAATAAAAACTGTGTAAATAGATACGCTGTGCCAAATAAAAAATGTTTTGAATATAGTTAGTTAACCAATAATGTAATGTATAAAGGCTGGAGTGACTGGATGTCTAACAGAACAGAACACTACTTCCTGCTTTCCAGCTCTCTTGGTTTCACTGATTGGTTACCAGGCAGTAACCAATCAGTGACTTGATGGGGGGGCACATGGCTCTTAATTATTGCTGTTGAATCTGAGCTGAATGCTGAGGATCAATTGCAAACTGACTGAACAATTATGTCCCATGTGGCCCCCCTTAAAGTCACTGACTAACTCGGAGTTAGAGAGCTGAAAAGTTGTAATCTGTTACATGTCCAGTCATTACAGTCTTTATACATCACATTTTTGCCTAACTAACTATATTAGAAATATTTTTTATTTTGCACAGTCTATCTATTTACCACTGTTTTTATTTTTACACGGAACTGTTCCTTTAAGGGTCTCCAAACTGCGCTTTCCTGTGTCGCTGTATTCGCACCCCCAGAATTGGCGCTCAGAATTATGGTAAAACCGCAGGCAGAGAGCCACGGGTTTGCTCTCTCATTTTACACAATGCCTGTTGTTCCTGGAAGTGAAATTCTGCCATGTTATTTTATTATCAAATCATACTGGAATCATAGTAAACTGGGAAAATAGAGATTACTTATCTGAGACATTTAATATAAGATTTAGATATGATCAAACACAAACAAGTCTAATTTATGATTGATTGGCATTCATTAACCTCAAGCAAAAAGAAAATCTTGTATGACTGTAGCTACAAGTGGGTTTTATAGTTTCCAGTTTACTATGGAATTTGCTGAAGTTCACAGAGGCTGTATCCATCTTTCCATATGCACCAGGCAAAAGAAGGTTGGAAAATAGTTTAATATATTCTGCTCTTGTTTGTCTGTCTAATCAAAATGTCTGTAACTTTCTTGTGTAACAACTTCCTTGTTTGTAAAACATTTATTTCCAGCATTGCTCATTTCCAGAGTTGTTCATGTTGGGAGTGGGTAAGTCATCTTTTTTATCTTCATCTTTTTGCCAGGATCTGACAGCGCTGGCCAAAGAGCTGCGAGAACTCCGAATTGAAGAGACTAACCGGCCAATTAAAAAAGTGACTGACTACTCTTCGTCTAGTGAAGAGTCAGAAAGCAGCGAGGAGGAAGATGGTGAAAGTGAGGCGCAAGATGGAACCGTACCAGTTAGTGACATTCCTAGACTCATGTAAGGAATTGAATTGTTAGCTCACTTATTTCACTTACTGTATGTTACGTTACACCTTCCAATATTAATAATATTACTAATACCTTTTTATTTGCAGAACAACAGGAATATCCGAAAATGAGCCATATAATGTAGGGACACAGGGTATGGAAACGTCTCAGTCGGAGACATTCCGAAACATTTCAAGAGAAGGCACTTTAATGGTAAGAGAGGTACATTAAATAGGTTTTATTATCAATGAATGTGAACAGATGATGAACTGTCTTGGGTGCTTTAAATGGGAAGGACTCATTAGGGATTTGATTACTTCCCAATGCGTTTCATGTTCTATGTGCATATGAAATATAGCAGAACAGCTAAAGCAGGGTGCGTGAATAATGACTGAAACACAGAGCAGAGTAATAAAAAAAAACTAAGTAGTAAGACAATTACACATTAAAGGAGAAGGAAAGGCTAAAACTAAGTAAGCTTTATCCGAAAGGTCTATATAAATACACCAGTAAACCCTCAAAGTAATGCTGCTCTGAGTCCTCAGTCAAAAGAAACACCTTCTATTGTGTATACATGGGCTTCTGTATCAGACTTCCTGTTTTCAGCATAAACCTCCAGGGCTAGGGCTTGAGCATGCTCAGTTTGCTCCTCTCCCCCTCCTTCCTCCCCTACCTGCTGTAATCTGAGCCCAGAGCTATAAGTGAACAGGGAGAGACTCAGGCAGGAAGTGATGTCACACAAAGATAAAATGGCAGCTGCTATCCTAAACAAACAGAGAGCTTCTACAGCTGTTTACTCAGGTATGGTAAAGCATTCTGCAGAATAAATATAGTGTTATAGCTTGTACTATTGTGGCTAATCGATTGACAATAAACTGCCTCCTTAGCTTTCCTTCTCTTTTAAAGCTGAGGGCTGTTTTTTTGTATCTATGCATTAGATACAATAAAATCATTATATTTAGCACTCCTTCATTTTCAAAGATACAGGCAATCGTAAGCCTATTTGGATAGAGCCCCTTTTTACCTCTTGTATGGGCTGTTGTTTTTTGTATATACTCTGTATACTATAAATGATATAGAGTTAAATAAAACCGAAGCAACATTCACATTGGTGCTTTTACCTACAAGCCTTTGTTCACGTCTACTAGATATAGATGATATATTAGATACTAGATATAGGGCTGAGATATAGAGCCCATCAGTTGGCCAATACAGTTTTCTGTAACATTTCAGTTTAACACAACCCATAGCTAAATATTCATTTTTGTAACAGATTCTATATGGAAAACCCTCTGAAATCCTTGGAAATTTGCATTGTAAAAAGTAACAATACTAAGGATAAAACTGCTTTTATAGCCATTTCCTTTCAATATGCACACTCCTGTATCTGCCTACCAGTAGTTCAAATTGGCATTCAGCTTTGGATTGCTAGTATAGAAAATAATTTAGAAAAAATTACTGCAGTGTGATTTCTGTCCCAAAGAACTTGCAGTTTAATATTCTGCAATGCAGATGTCAACATAGAATGGAATTACAGGAGTGCTGATAATTGCACCTTGTGGGATCTAAATAGTGTTCAGAACATTCATGGTGATAATTTCAGAAACCATCTATAACCCCTTTAGGCCACTGACCCACTTGTAAGGAGGCAAAATGTGAATTGTTAAATAGTTAATGTATAATTAGTTTGCCACTAGGTGGCAGTGCTTCATACGTTTAACTGTGAAAATTGTTGGTACTGAAAAGGAATAAAACATACAGGAACAGGAAATATGGCGTCCATTGTGGCAGAGATAGAGGAAGGGACAGCAGTCTTTGTTAGGGAGAGGTGAGCAGAAAAGATTGTGCCATTGTCTACCTGTTATGAAAGAGTCACAGCAATAAACTTCAACTGTTTAAGAGGAAATCTTCCATACATCGTGTCTTAAGTATACACACTCACAAGGCAATTTCGGGCACTTTCAGAGTCAGGGTGACTTGTATGTTTTCCCACTGTCGATTAACATTATTGCAGGTGGGACAGAGAAGATTAATTGCCCATTCCAGAGACATTCAGAAAATATTAGCCGCCCGCACTAGAGGAGATTAAGGCCAAGGGCAGATGTAGCATTATTCTCAGCCTGAATTTTTTTTCAGGCTGAGAGAAGCAGATTCATGCCGTGCCCCTGTCCCATGCAACTGAACCGATTCCTCTTGTGAAAATACCCAAAACTTGTCATCAAAGTAGTTTAAAGCAGATGCCCCTTTTTGATATTCAGTCTGACTGCCAGCTCATAAGTCAAGTCCTTCTCCATAGTTTTCATAAATCCAGAAGAGGCTCTCAATTTCTCAACTGAGCTTCAGGAAAATAAATGGTAAAACCTATGTAGTAAATCATTTATTTCATTCAGCCTGTGCTTAAATGCAGTTGGTGTATGGCAGCCACAAGAATGAGCTTTTCATATTCCCACTTTCATTAAACAAATGTAAATTTCCCTAACACATAGCATTAAGGGAATCATGCAGTGCTGATATCAAAGTACAGTTCCTGTTAGGGGGATGTACAATTCCCATCTGGCAAGCTTTACATTTTCATTATTTAACAGGTGAACATTGATTATGATAGAAGCACTTCTTCAGTCTTTTTTCGTTCTCTAGAAGTGATTAAAATATGTTTGTGTTTATTACTGCTTGACATACATTAAACCTGCCTACATTGTAAGGGTAAGTATAAGTTCTGTGCTGAGAATCTCTTATCTCCAAAGTTTTGTTTTAGATTGTTTAGCGGTAATTTAGCTAGTATGAAAACCCATTAAATGAAATTGGAGATGGAAAGGAAGCAATTGTATGGATACATTCCAGATAAAGAAACCATAACAAGGAGCAAACACTCAGATTCTGGGGCAGTATACCCAATTGGTACAGGCCAGGACTGCTTGTGTAGAGAGCACAATGTCAGTCCTGTTGCATCTGTGTTGGCTAGGCATATTTAGTACAACCCTGTCATGTAAGGGCATTACCTGTAGTATATTTATGCCACACTACTTTGTAGTATTTGGTGGCATATGGAAATGGAAGTATACTGTAGCTAATAGTGTTGAGTTCATCCACAGACCTTGTGTTTTTACTTATTCATTATTGCTTACCCCTTGCTCTTGCTCCTTGAGTCATGGTAGGGGGGTATTTGTGCAACACCGTTGCTTTTGCTTATCTGCATACAGGACTATCATTTAGTACCTTTTATCTGGAGTTCAAAAAGAACAGACTGTTGCTGAAAGAGTACACATTTTTCAAAAAGTGCAAATACTCTCTTCAAATCTAGAACGTTTGCTTTTGTTCTTTGATGACTGCTTTTAGTATGAAACTCTTACTTTGTACAGTTCTTGTCTTTGGAAATCTATTTCTCTAATCTCCGCTCTTCATTAGCTGTGCATGGTAACCCTTTCTGCTTGCACTCTTCTAGTTGGGAGCTTAAAGTCACTTGCTTTGTGTCTCTGCAGACGTCCGGAGATAAAAAACGTTCTGGCCATGCTGAGAGTAATGGTTTTGCCAGCCATATTAATCTTCCTGACCTTGTCCAGCAAAGTCACTCCCCGGTGGGTACACCAACTGAGGCTTTGGGGCGAGGTCCTACGCATGCACAAGAGATGGATACTGTGAATGAAGTAGGTGGCGGGTCTCTATGCTAAACTATTTCTATATGCTGCATCATTCAACATTAATTAATACTAATGCTTCTCAGCTTGACTTCTTTCTTTCTGCATGTAGTAAGCTTTGCTGGTTATGGGGCACACCTTTGCAATTAATATAATTTTAAAGGATAGTTATCCGTTCTCTTGAAGGGAATCTGTCATGATTTCTGTGATGTGGTGTAGTTTTTATTTCTATATTACAGTTTACACTGCAAATAATACCCTCTACCACATAAAATTTCATTCCTGAACCAAAAAGTGTATTTTATTTTTAGTTGTAAAATTGGTGTGTGTAGGCAGCCATCTCAGGTCATTTTGCCTGGTCATGTGCTTTCAGAAAGAGCCAGCACTTTAGGATGGAACTGCTTTATGACAGGCTGTTGTTTCTCCTACTCAATGTAACTGAAGGTGTTGCAGTGGGACCTGGATTTTTACTATTGAGTGCTGTTCTTAGATCTACCAGGCAGCTGTTATCTGGTTACCTTCCCATTGTTCTGCTGGGGATAAGGGATGGGGTGATATCACTCCAACTTGCAGTGCAGCAGTAAAGAGTGACAAACGTTTATCAGAGCACAAGTCACATGACTGGGGGCTCCTGGGAAACTGACAATATGTCTAGCCCCATGTCAGATTTTAAAATTAAAAATGCTCTTTTGAAAAACAAATTTCAGTGCAGAAGTCTGCTGGAGCAGCACTATTAACTGATTTAACTGATGCATTTTTTTTTTAAGTAATTACATTATTTGTAAATGTGATTGCTAATGAAGGCCGTGTCTATCTGTCCTTTTCTGTGGTCCAGTCTACTTCATATACACGTTCCATTGAAACAATACAGTATATCAGTACAGCTCTCTACAGCCACAACCCCAATGACCTGCATGTTCTGTAATTATCAAAGGGAATCACAGAAGTATGCAAGGAATTATTGAACTAGAGTAGAGTGGCAGTAGTGTTACACACTGTTTCACTTGTACACATAGGCAGTACAGAGAATAGATCAGGACTGGACCCAGACTGGCAATCTGTGGATTCTGGCAAAATGTCAGTAAGATGCCATAGCCATCACAAATTATTGGGCCTGTAGGGGCTGTTTGGTCAATTATGTACTTGAAATGCCTGGGCCTATTTTGAATCTCCAGGACTGATGCAACTTTCAGTGGTTATAATTTACAAATACACAAAATCTATTTCATTTTCATATATTGCATAGTTGCTTGAAATTACATTTTCTTTCATTAGACTTTTTATTTTGTTATTGGTTTAGTTGAGTTCCACTTTGGTGATGAAAACCTTCATATGTTCAAGGAAACTGCATTATAAGTACAGGCATTCTTCTTCTTTTTAAAGGAACATGTTTCTGTAGCAGAGCTGTTGGTTATACCCATATATAACAGCCAAAACAGTAAACCTAAGTAGCCATCTAGGAGAAGATGCAGGATCTATAGACCGTACTTTGCAAGTTACAGGTTAAGCAACATAAAGAAAAAAATTTAATCTGTGAATACAAATTTTTCACCTTCAGTTGTCCTAAAAGCACATGGTTTTTAGGATATGGATTCAGTCTTGCTGAACAGTAAGGATTTGGCTGAATGCTGGTCATTGTGGATTTCTATGCAGCACCACGCTGTATCCTCGTTACATTAGGCTTATAACACGTGGTTAGACCCAATGATTGATGCCTAAAGAATAAACCATTGTGTTTTCGGTTTCATTATCCCCAAACTATTAGATTCCCAGTGTTCCCAATGACAAGATATAATTGAGCATCACCAGACAGCAGGGAAAGTCAGAACAGTAAAGTCTAAAATAGAATATTGTTAGAAATGCTATATTTTGTATATTAAACATAAACATGAACTTATTGCACCAGAAGCCTAATAAATCAAATGATTTATGCTTTTAAAGTTGGCCACAGGGGATCATCATCTTGTATCTTTGCAAGACCAAGACGATGCACATGCTCAGTGTGGTTTGGGCGTCTGTGGGGGTTTAAGATTAGGGATTGTCATAAATTAGCAAAACAGCACAAGTCAAATAATATCTGCCATAGTAGCTGATATATCAAGACTGATTAATAATTAGAATATGAAGACTGCACTGGGCCTGTGGATACAAATCTTTACATGGTCGCCGGCTGCTTTACAGGGAAACAAACAAAGCTGCTTGAGTTCTGGGAAGTAAGGTGGGGGGCTCCTCCCTGCCGTTTGAAAGTATGATTGATCAGTTTCCCAGCAGAGCAGCTAGCTGGCCCGGATTTGTGGTGAGGCCACAAAGGCCCGGGCCTAGGGCAGCGAAGTGTTAGGGGCGGCATGCAGTCCAGCCGCATTAGGAACTCAGTTTTCCTGCGCTGCGCTGGGGGGTGCGTGCAGACCGCGGCGATAGGACCACAAGGCCTCCGGCGGTGGGAGATAGGACCCCAATGCCTCGGGGCACCGCAGAGAAATCCAAAGTTTCCTCTCTTCTCGGCAGAGCAAGTAAAACGAAGGGGGGAATTTTACTGCATACAGTCAGGTTTATTATAAAACTGGTACACATCTTTTAATTAAAGTATATTGGAGATAGATTTCTTTTTCATTAAAGAAAGTAAAAATGGGATTTTTTTTTTGCCTTTACATCCCCTTTAAAGGGACAATATTTGGATTTACATTTTAAACCATTGGTAGACGTGTTGACTGATGCTAGACATACTCTTGATGTACTCTCTCAAAATGAGGACTTAATGGTAACTTATGACATACTATTGATTATGTTGGATGTTATAGAATAACTTTACACCTAGGGCTGTATGATACTTTTTATCGAAAACTGTTGGAAATACCGAAGTTCAAACTGAATTTACTGTAAAATTTTAAAATTCGTTCCTTTAAAAAGTTTCAGTGGGTAACTACATAAAGAAGGTTGTCTTTCTTCTAATTTGTCCTAATATTTTAGTTTAACCACACCCTCAGTGGTTACAGAATCTTGGGGTTAGTTGATATAAAGAGATACTGACACCAGAAAATGAAACTTTTTTTACATCTACCATAAAATTGACTTTGCATGCTTCTTATAATTTTGCCATAAAGTATTTGCCCAATGCTTTTACATTACCTATCTGCCTCCCTGTGGTCGCCTATGAGGGGGCTGCCATATTTGTGCAGCAGGAGTCCGTTAGCATTAGAAACTTTAACTGACAGGCTGAGATGGGACAGTCAGGTTGGCAAAACAGTCAGGTTTAGGAACTTCAACTAACAATTACTTACAAAAACAAACCTCTCAGCATGACCTATAGGTAACTTTTAATGTGCGTTCCTATTTTAAAAAGTAGTTTTTTAGTGTCAGTATCACTTTAACTTAGAAAAGTTTTTATTTCCCTTTCCTCTTTCCTTTATTTATCAGAATATTTTAAAAAATGCACTAAGGACATTAATGAATTTTGAATATATTCACCACGAAAAGGCTATAACCTAGATCTGTGCTATTTGGCTTCTTCTAGCTCTTTCCAAGGTTAGATCATTTTACTGAAATGGAATGATTATATAGTACAGTGTACAGTATAACGTCCCTTATTCTAATCTTTTTAGTATGGCGTGGCAAATAACACCAAAGCATCCTTCACTTCATTTGTTGATCCAAGAGTTTATCAGACTTCCCCCACTGACAATGATGATGAAGAGGATGAAGATGATGACGATGATGAAGAGTCGTCTGCAACAGGTATTATTAGGGTCACATGATTTGTAGACGATCACTTATGTGCTGTCCTTTTGTGGCAAAGGTAGGTTGGTGCATTAAATGTCAGACTTGCCTTTCATGATACAAAGACCTCATTAATATGAGGTAGACGTGAAATGTAGTTTAAAACCTGATTATTCTTCTGTAGGAATAAATACAAATATTAATCTGAGAGAACCAGGTTTGGACTCAACCACCATCTGTCATTATAGCCATTCTTTTTTATAGGCAGTTGTTGTGTTTGAGGTCAGTGCATATGTACTCCTCCTACATACATGCTTGGATTCTAATACGTATGTATTTAATGAATTCTTGAGAAATAATGATTGATAATGCACGGAAGATAGTCAAAGGTTATGGAGACCCCTACCACACAGGGAACCGCTGCTGATGTTATTGTTTTTAGTGTATTTGAGGGGTACCAGATGCCATGCTTTTATACACCAGAAAGTGAGGGTCTTTTTGTGTCCCTTTTACTATTTCATGTTTTTTTTTATGTTTGGTTTTTATTTTGCTGTTACTTATAGAATTAGTATTTTTTTATTCCTCGCTCCCTAGCAAGTAGTCCTCAAATAGATAGCTTTATAACAGAACACGCATGCTCCATTTCCTATTCTTTTTTATTTTTTGCTAAATGAAGAGAGTGTTTTTTTTAGCCCTGTTTACTAGCGAACTTCTTAGACAAGAACAAGTGAAGCTGAATGAGGCCAGAAAAATATCAGTGGTAAACGTGAACCCTACCAATATTCGTCCTCACAGCGATACTCCAGAGATCCGGAAATACAAGAAACGCTTTAATTCTGAGATACTTTGTGCCGCACTATGGGGTTAGTAAGAAATCGTTTTTTTCCATTGGTACATTTTATTAGCAGTAAAGCTCTGTGATTATTTCAATACATTGGAGTAGTCAATGTGTCTGAAGATTTTAAAGTTAGACGTAGGCTAATATCAGATGATAAAAATTGTTCATGAACTGTACACAGGTGTAAACTTACTAGTGGGAACAGAGAACGGACTAATGTTGTTGGATCGAAGTGGACAAGGAAAGGTCTACAACCTTATCAACAGGAGGAGGTTTCAGCAGATGGAAGTTCTAGAAGGGCTAAACGTCCTTGTCACAATTTCAGGTATGATTTATAGGAGCGGTAATACAGATAATCTGCTCTTCTTATGGGGATGATGCTCATGAACGTTACCAAAGAATGCACAGAAAAACAGAGCTGAACTTACTGTTTCTTTATACACATGTATGTCTAATGATATATTTGGCTTGAAGGAATATTTATTTTTACATATTTTACCTACTCAGGTATCAAGTAAAGTCCTGCCCATGTCCTGTCCAGTACCCAATTATATATATTTTTTTTTAAATGGAAATATTTTGATGTGAAGCTGGCATTATTTCTAGGCTCAGCGTTTGGGTTGCAGCCTTCATTCCCATATGTAACCAAACAGAAACAGGGCTTCCTAAGAGTCTAAATTAAGTTGAGCAAGCAAGAGAGCAAATGTACTAAATAACGCATTTACAATGTACAGCAAATCCTGTGTGTGTGTATAAATGCTTCCCGCATAAGTAGAAAAAGAAACAGTAAAATCTCAAATAATTAGATATCTAGTAGAAGAAATTCTAGAGCAACTGGACTTGCTGAGCAATCACTGAAGATGCAACTACTCACCAGAGCAGCTCCTTCAGTTCAACTGACTGTTACGGGAAATCCTCGTCATATAAACTCTAAACCACTAATCCAATCACAATGGTGCAGTGTAACTATCCAGAGAGGTGAACTGAAACTCAGAGGTTGTGAATGCTGTGTAGTCACTGTGATAGAATTACCAATGTGTCATGCCACTCAAAGAGACAGGTGTTACTTGTAAGAGTTGCATAAATTGCGGTGTTATTGGTAAAAATGTTAGAACAGCATTGTATGCGGTAGACAGGTGGTGTCCAAGGCCCCCTCCTCTATTCAGGGATGGTTTCTCTACCTCAACATGAATAGCCTCTTTTATGCCTTGTTCAAACCAGCGGTCTTCTCTTTAATATGTGAACATTGCAATCTTCAAAGGAGTGTCCCTTGTCTTTTAGGTGTAGAAAGACAGCTGAGTCTTGCCCTGTAGAGTTCGCCCTCCTTTGCTGAGCCATAAGATTATATGCCAAGGATTTCCCATAACAGTCAGTTGAACTGAAGAAGCTGCTCGGATGAGTAGTGAAATGTCTTCATTGATTACTCTGCAAGTCCAATTGATAAATGGAAACCTTCATAGGCGTATAAAGTAGAGTTTTAGATTATGTAATTTTAAAAACTAGATGAGCATTAAAACTCCTATAGTCCTTAATCGAAATTGTGGCTTTGATGTCTCCCAAGGGAAAAAGAACAAATTAAGAGTGTACTACCTTTCCTGGCTGCGGAATCGAATCTTACACAACGACCCAGAAGTAGAGAAGAAGCAGGGCTGGATTACTGTGGGAGAACTGGAAGGCTGTGTGCATTATAAAGTTGGTAAGCTGCCATGCAAACCCAGCTCTAGCTTTAGATTCACTGATTTACAATTGAAAAAGTTTTTTTGCTTTCGTTCTTCAAACTAAACTGAGCCAGTAAAAGTGAACTGCTTTACTTGGATTCAACATTCAACTTAGGCTGGATTCCCTGTCCTAGTTCTTTGTGACACCAAACAAACCACTCAAGCTTCTCACGTCCCAGCATCCATAGTATACCCAATGATGACAAGCCTCACTGCTGTAACTTTAGTGCCAGGCATTAAAAAACATTATAATCAAACCACATGCGGTATGTGTGCCTGGGAATCTGTATTAATTCTGTTTGCATCCATTGGCAAGTATTTGAAATGTAGTGTCTGTGTATGAACGAGAGCCTGCTATTTCACATTTATCTCCTTCATTTAGTGAAATATGAAAGAATCAAGTTCCTGGTGATTGCTTTAAAAAATGCTGTAGAGATTTATGCCTGGGCCCCCAAACCATATCATAAATTTATGGCTTTCAAGGTAAGTGCAAGACGCATTACTCATTTTGGCAAGTTCTGTTAAGTTGATAAATTCATCAGTGGCTGTAAATTAATTAAACTTTCATGAGATAAAACATGCTGTGTACCTTTAACCCTTGTGTGTTGTTAAGCTAAGCCTCTTTTTGGTTAGTCTGTAAAAACACATTCTGAGAACCTAGGTTCTTTTTCCAGGATCACTAAACAGGAGTGCAGATTTTCCTTACTATCACTCAATTACTATAAGAAAGGCAGTGTGCAAAGTCTAAAAAAGTGCAATGCTTCTTTTTTTTTTTTTGCACTTCTTTACACTGCCTTTTTTGAATGTAGAATTACTACAAGTCTTTGTGCTCTGAAATGGAGCTACCTGTGACTGCAGCTCTGTATTCATGTCCTTATTTGTCTCCTAACTTGCATATTAGCATTGTTACGGAGCAGAATAGGATGCAGACTGCAACAAGGCCCTGCCCTATACCCGTAATGCTGTGGTCTGCACCACTTGCTGGATTTTTATCTTGGGATGCAGACTGCCGCCAGACTGGGGAAGAAGTGCTGACTGAATGGGCACTATAGAGTGCAGTCTTGCACTTCTTCCCCTGGTTGTAGTAAATGATCCTTAAGGCCAGGGACAGATATAAGCTGCCGGCAGCTTATTTGGGCAGTGTATGGAGGCCTTCCGACAGGCTTCCCTGATCGATATCTGCCTGAAAGTCGGCCGGATGTTGATAGGCGGGTTTAAAAATCCTGTTGGGTCAAGGGCCGCATCAGTTCGTTGATGCGGTCCATGATCCGACCACCCGTATTCTTCTCATTGTGATCCAATCGTTGGGCCCTAGGGCCCATGATCAGCTCGATATCGCCCACCTCATAGTGGGAATATCAGGGAGAGATCCACTTGTTTGGCAACATCCCCAAATGGGTGGATCTTCCTATGTATGGCTAGCTTTACTGTCACATAGGTGTGTGTAATAATGTATAGGTACAAATTGTTGTGTAGAAACTAAATTCCCTTGCTTTCCTTGCTTAGGAAATAAAATGCTTCTTTGCTTATCTTGTTTATTTGCTGTTAAGTGCCATTCGTTTTACAGAATATTTCTCCTACATAGAAATTGTTCATCATCTGAAACATGAATGCTAACCACAGGCAGTATGTATTACTGATACAGAGAGCCTCAGTGCTATTTAGACAAATATATTTAGCTACTATTTAGATACTTTAGTTTTACATGTGTGCTAACCTCTACTATTAGCTCATTGTTGTACCTTAGACCTACACTACTCATTTTCTTTACTTATATGGAAAAATGTATTTAAAGTCCTTTACAGACCTCCAACATAGACCATTGCTCTGTGATCTCACTGTAGAAGAAGGTCAGAGATTAAAAGTGATTTTTGGATCAAGCACTGGATTCCATGTAATTGATGTTGATTCTGGCAATACATATGACATCTATATTCCATCTCATGTAAGTATGAAACCTTCATTCTGCTGCAGTTGCAAAGCCAGTGTCAGTGGTTGCAACAGATTTATTCAGAGACCATTGTTATGACCTGTTTGTATTTGTTCTTTCAGATTCAGGGAAACATCACCCCTCATGCTATTGTTGTATTGCCAAAAACAGATGGCATGGAGATGCTCGTGTGCTATGAGGATGAGGGAGTTTATGTGAATACCTATGGTCGAATAACTAAAGATGTGGTGCTGCAGTGGGGTGAAATGCCTACGTCAGTTGGTGAGTTCACATCACTTTATCATGGTTCGGATTCCATCAGTTGTGAATCTTGTGTGAGAGCTGCTTGGCTGGGATTCAGTGCTTCCCTAGTACTTATTGATGATATTATAGGCAACACTCTTGTACAATTTTAATTAACACAAAAACAGTGAGCAATAAGTCACCAAACACCAAACTAGGTTGTATATATAGTTACTTCTGCCAGGAACAGGGATCACCACTCATAGTCACCAGACCATATCTTATATATTTTTCATAATCTCTAAACTTTTTTATACCCTGCATATTGCACATCATTTCATCCATCCAGTCATTGCATGGTCGGCAAAAATCTCAGTGGGCCCCAAACCTGTTGGACCCTGCCCACAAGCCAGTGCCCCCAGCCACCACTGTTCCCTGCTCTGCTGCTGTGCAGTTCACTGTGGACCACACGGCCATCTTTAATTATTAACGGCAAAGTAATTGGCTCGGGAGTGGGAGTGGTTCTGGCTGTGATGTAGTGGGAGTGGCGAGTGGTGGTGGTGGACTCTTCAATGGCTGAGTGGTAGGCCCTTGATTACCCAGTGGGCCCGGGTAATTTCCCTGTCCGACTCTGGCCTATTATGTCATGAGATCATCAATGTGTTCCAATTTTTAACTTTTTACTAGCTCACGTTTTTCTTGATAATTAGTAACTGCAGTTATAATACTGTAGGTTTTTCTATATTATCCATTATTTCCATTATTTCAAATTTTTACAAATTATTTCATTTTTCTCTAGTAACAAAACAGTACTTTGTACTTGATCCCAACTAAGATATAATTAATCTTTACAGAAGGCAAAACAATCCTATTGGGTCTAATGTTTAAATGATTTTTTAGGAGACAGGGAGTCCCATTTATCAAAGTCCGAATTTATCTGATTATTTTCTGAAAAATACTCTGACCAAAGGGGTTTTTCCCCTTATTTATCAATACATTTCCTGAAAATGTCCTGTGTGCGAAAAAAACCTGAAGAAATAGTGAAAAAACTAATTGTACTGATTTTCCACCCAAGCCTCTGATTTTTTCTGATTTTTGCCCGAATACCACAAAATCTTCTGTTTATAGCATGAAACCCAGCTTAGATCAAGATATCTTCGGGATTTCTCCCATTCACTTATATGCAACCTCAGCAGTTCTGAGATGCCGGATTTTCGGATTCAGGCTTTTTCCATCCTCAGGATATAACAAATCCCAAAAAATTCGTTTTTTTCCCACTAAAAATTTGGATTTTATAGTATTTATTCTATATTGTTTCTTATTGTTGTTCTAATTGCCTGTCTTGATCTATTCTTGGTTTCTCTCTATAGCATATATCCATTCCAATCAGATAATGGGCTGGGGAGAGAAAGCTATTGAAATCCGTTCTGTGGAAACTGGACATCTGGATGGGGTGTTCATGCATAAGAGAGCCCAACGTTTAAAGTTCTTATGTGAAAGGAATGATAAGGTAAGAACTCTTTTCATGCTGTTCAGTATTGTTTCATTATTATAATTGGATAACCTTCTAAAAGCTGTGACAGCTCTCCTTACTCTAGCGAAAATTCACTTTTTACCAGAAGTGTATGAACACGATGGACAGTTTCCTTTCAAATAGTTACAGCTTATTAAGGGGCAGATTTATCAAGGGTCAAATAGTAAATTTGAATTAGAAAAATTCAAACATTCAAATTTTAATCGCCCTTTTCAAATGTAAAATCGAATGTGAGATTAATCACACCTCGACCGTGGAAACAGTCCTAATTCGAATATTCTCCACCTAAAACCCTCCGAGTTAATTTACAAGTCAATGGCAGAGGCCCGTTGAGCCATTTGGAGATATTAATAGCCTTCCTGACATTTGAGTTTCTTTCAGAGAAGTTTAGTCGAATTCGATTCGAATTCAATTTGAGTTTTCAAGTTAGTAATATTCGTTTGAGTTTTAGACGTTCAAATTGTTTATCAAATAACCACCCATTTGAATTTCGACTATATTTCGACTAAATTCGCATGAATTCGAGATTCAACCTTTGATAAATGGGCCTATAAATGTTGGGTGCCATTAAACTTCGGGCAGTGCTGGTATGTGTCTTATTGGGAAAGCAACAAACTGTGGTTCCTTGTAGCTATAATGCTTCCATCATCTATGCAGGGCTGTCCAGCTGGGGGCCCATTTGCCAGATGTGACCCTCTAAAAGAATTTACAGCCCCCAGCACTGGCACTGGGATCGTAACATAGTAAGTTAGGTTGAAAAAAGACACACGTCCATAAAGTTCAACCTTTCAACTTTTTTAACCTGCCTAACTGCTAGTTGATCCAGAGGAAGGCAATAAACCCCATCTGAAGCCTCTCCAATTTGCCTCAGAGGGGGAATAAATTCCTTCCTGACTCCAAAATGGCAATCGGACTAGTCCCTGGATCAACATGTACTATGAGCTATTTCCCATAATCCTGTATTCCCTTACTTGCTAAAAAGCCATCCAACCCCTTCTTAAAGCTATCTAATGTATCAGCCAGTACAACTGATTCAGGGAGAGAATTCCACATCTTCACAGCTCTCGCTTTAAAAAAACCCTTCCGAATATTTAGACGGAACCTCTTCTTCTAATGGGTGACCTTGTGTCAGCTGGAAAGACCTACTGGTAAATAAAGTATTAGAGAGATTATTATAAGATCCCCTTATAGATTTATATATAGTTTTCATATCTCCCCTTAAGCACCTCTTCTCCAGCTTGAACATCCCCAATTTGGCTAGTCTTTCCTCATAGCTAAGATTTTCCATACCTTTTACCAGCTTAGTTGCCCTTCTCTGTACCCTCTCTAATACAATAATGTCCTGTTTGAGTGATGGAGACCAAAACTGTACGGCATATTCTAGATGGGGCCTTACAAGTGCTCTATACAGTGGAAGAATGACCCCTCCTGCCTTGACTCTATGCCCCTTTTAATACAGCTCAAGACCTTATTTGCCCTTGATGCTGCTGACTGGCATTGCTTGCTACAGCCAAGTTTATTATATACAAGGACTCCAAGGTCCTTTTCCATAATGGATTTGCCTAGTGCAGTCCCATTAAGGGTATAAGTGGCTTGGATATTTTTACATCCCAGGTGCATGACTTTTCATTTATCAACATTGAATCTCATTTGCCACTTAGCTGCCCAGATTGCCAGTTTGTCAAGATCATGTTGCAAGGATGCCACATCCTGGATGGAATTTATTTGGTGGCATAGTTTTGTGTCATCTGCAAACACTGATACATTACTTACAACACCCTCCCCTAAGTCATTAATGAACAAGTTAAATAAAAGTGGACCCAATACTGAGCCCTGGGGGACCCCACTAAGAACCTAACTCCAAGTAGAGAATGTCCCATTAACAACCACCCTCTGTACCCGATCCTGTAGCCAATTTCCTATCCACGTGCAAACGACTTCATTAAGCCCAACAGACCTTCGTTTCGAAAGCAGTTGTTTGTGGGGCACGGTAACAGACGCTTTGGAAAAATCCAAATAGATCACATTTACTGTCCCCCCACTGTCCAGCATCTTACTTACCTCAACTCTATTTGTCATATCTGCCTGATCAGAGTAATTTGTTGACATCTTCAGGGCCGGATTTACCCTCCTTGCCCCCCTAGGCCCAGCTACTGTGGCCGACCCCCCCCCCCCCCGCGCGCGCATTTTCTGGATGTGAATCTTTTTCCAATCAGGACATTTATGCAAAAGTGGATCAGATGGATCAACTAGCAGTTAGGCTTGTTTGAGATATATCTATATATATTCTCTATATATAGACACCTTTTTATACATAGATGCAGAGAGAGATGTGTCCCTTGTTTTGATAAGTTTGTCAATTGTGCTCCAGTGGGCAGCCGCAGCATCAGTTAAATATTTATTATAAAATAAAAAAGTCAAATCTTGCCAGCAGCATAATCTTTGTAGTTCCTATTTCTCAGCAGACATTATCCCTTATAATACATGAGTGATACTCAGAGTTCCCTGTATAACTCAGCCTGCAGCCTTGTGTCTTCATATGGTCACAGAACAACCCCGTCAGTAACTTCTAATATCCTTATCATTTACAGTAGGGGGTACATTATCCATTATAATACATGAGTGATACTCAGAGTTCCCTGTATAACTCAGCCTGCAGCCTTGTGCCTTTATATGGCCATAGAACCCCTCAGTGACTTCTAATATCCTTATCATTTACAGTAGGGGGTACATGATCTCTTATTATACATGAGTAATTCTCTGAGTACCCTGTTTCCAGTTGAACACATAATTTACAAATAGAACAAACTGTGTCTGATGTTGCACTTGGTACTGCAGCGCAGCTGATCTTATAAGAAGCAGTTTCTGGCCGTATCTGCTGCTGCACAAGTCTGTATGTCAGATAACAGAAAACCATTATGTTCTGCTGAACCCTGCAGCTAAGATGCAAGTCAATCACATTTTGTAAACAAGGGAAAAGTGTAAGGAAGGAAACCTAATTCTGTAATAGGTTGAAACGAAAAAGGTCCCTTATGTCGCACTCTTGTAAATTTCTTCTTAATGAAATATAATAATCATTAATTAATTAAATGGAGTAAATGGATTTAAATTAATTGAGGTTTTTAATTTCATCACACAATATAAATAAAATCATGTACAAAATGCATTTATCAAATTTCATATGTAGCCATTAATTTATAGCATTAAATTCATATTATTAGTTTGTATATAAATATTTATTTCATCTTGATTATCGTAGCAGTAACTTAAAGCATAAAAAGTTCTATATTAAAAATAGACTAATTGTGTAATAGAACTGAAATGGTTTTCATTTTGTAGGAAGCAGGAAAGGGCCATAAAAACATCTATAACAGGTTTAGATCACTTGTGATTCTGCACCTCCAGCAAATCTGCAAGTTGACTATGACATATTTCTCTACATGGCCGATATACAGCAGATCTGCAGGGGAAATATTAAATGTACATACCAGCTAAGGAACAGATCAGCTGGGACACACGCAGCACAGCAGAGGCAGCAGCAGCACGAGCACAGAGAGGAGTGGGAGGGGGCGGAGCCACATCGGGAGATAGGCTGGAGGAGCGGTCCTAAAGCCAGCTGGATCTATCAGGAGCAGCCGACTTACACAAGATGTTAGGGGGCGCCTTCTTGCCGCCCCTAACATCTTGCCGCCCTAGGCCCGGGCCTAGGGGGCCTTTCCCTAAATCCGGGCCTGGACATCTTACTTGGTGGGACCAAACTCATGCACAATTCTTGCATGTTGTGTATCTGTGCATAACTCTATTTGTTATCAGACTGTTGTTAAAAGTCTTTCTCTTGTACTTTAATACAGGTTTTCTTTGCATCTGTACGATCAGGGGGCAGCAGTCAAGTGTTTTTTATGACGCTCAACAGAAACTCCATGATGAACTGGTAACGGAACTACCCTGGCACTTCTCTCCATGGCATTATTTCTAAACTACATTTGGTTTTGTAGATTGCACAGCCTTGCAGAACAAGCTGCTGACTCTCAGAACCTGCTGTGAATTTTTGTTCTTGACTCTCAGAAGCAGCTGTGGAGTCCTGTTGTTCTTGACTCACAAGTTGTGTTATTGCTCTTGGGATAAAGACCATTTAGACTGTATTGCACCTCCAGGCTGGGAACATGCGTGCTTCTGAGGCCTTCAGACTGTGTTTTAGTGGCTTGTTGACCTTTTCATTGTCTTATTTCCTAAAAGATGAAGAAAAGGTGTTTCAAATTGAGCCAGTCTGTTGATATATGTCTGCTTGCTCTACCACTATATAAATAAATATATATATACATATGTTGTACAATTTAAAGAGACAGCACAACAATGTACCTTTTCTGATTTGCTGAAGGCCATGGCTGTATAGCTGGGTAATTTTCTTGCCTTGCCTTCACCAACTTGAACGTTGCTTTTTGTCAGCAACGGCCTAAAATTTTTAATAGGGAATCAACAGTTTCCTCGTCTTTAGGGGATCGTAATGTTCATGGCTAAACTTCTAGCCTTAGTCTAAACAAATCAAATGCCATTTGTCGAGCTGTCTAGCCCGATAGCTGTCCGTTCATACATCCGGAGTGTATTGGTACAGCGACGGCAGCAGTGAGATTGGTGCAGTTCACACAGTAGGTATTATTTTGTATATTATGCAACAAATTAGAGCAAAAAAAATAAATGAAAGGGAGTAAAACCAAAATAATGGTTTGCCTTTGCATCTCTTATTGGTACTCTCTTGCACAAGGCTATTCAGAGTTTATAGCTGACATGGCAATAATAGGACATTTGCCAGCACTCTCACAATGACACTTTGTAGTACTATTAAATTATGAACAGAAATCAGTACTTTGGGAGGCTGTACTCTGTAAATCAGGGATAGGCACATGTGGCTGTTGGGCTAATGCCCAATTACCACTCCTAATCCTTATCCGATGCTTTGAGAACACTGAGGGTTACGGCTCAGTAACAGCACCTTCTAACTCAGCCGTCACTGCTGTAAATGGACAACCTCAACGTCTGTTCTACCACTGAATGGAACCAACACTCCACCACCACCTTTGTTTACAGAAACCAACTTCTGCCTGCCAACCTTGTCAGAACAAAAAGTTTTTTGTTTTGTTTTTTTTTTTCTTTCCACCCCGAATTACCCAACATACAGTAAAAGACCACTTCTGTGCAAAAAAAAAAAAAATGAAAAATAAAAACGTTTAAAAAAAGTGTGTACTTAGTTCAGGTGACAAGTCCTTTAACACAATTGCTCTAATAATTTAAAGATAAAGTACGTGTATCAGAAGTTTATTTTAATAGCTGCAAGCATGGCTGGCTGTGGTAATAGGGTGTTACATCCACAAAACTGTGTTGCGCTTCTTCTTTTATTATTATTATTATTATTATCATTTTTCTTTTTAACCTACCTCGTTTTGTCTCTTTTTTTTGGGTGTCATTTCTTCTTCTTCTTGTTGAACTGTTGCTTCCGAGAACCTCTACTGTTGGCTTTAACATGTACTGGGGACAAAGCAAAAGTGTCAGCCATAATAAATACTGCTCAATGCAAAATGGCTCAACGAGATGCTTTTGCAACGAGATGAAGCGGTTTAGCAGGGAATGCACCTGGACTGGGCACATGGTCTCAGCGTACGTCATGTAGCAATTCACAGATTGGAGACGAAGAAAAGCGACGCACTCTGTCATTAACCATTTAGTTGCTGTGATTGTATTTTGTCGGGTGCTTCAGAACATTTTGTTGCTAACTGATGAACCTTTATAATGTTAAAGCCTTCAGAATACACCGTCAAAATGGTTTTTTTATTGTAGGTTTTTGGGTAAAGTTATGAAATAAAAGGGATTTATTGTGTTTGAACATGATGGATTGCGTATTTATTGACTGACACCATGCCGACCACGCCATGGAACAGTTACAGAACTTGCTTGTATAACTGTCAGTAGGGGTTCCTCATCAGATTGAATTAAGCCCAAGTTACCTATGTATCACTTAGTATCTAAGTATTAATATGGGTTTGGCTTACATCTCTGTAGATTGCATCAGCATGCCATAAAATAAGGTCCCCAGCAGTGGGCTACATACAACATTCAAGAGATGGAACAACTGCTCAATGCACCCTTGCATCTTTGTGCCCTATACTTTGCACCTTATTCAACAAACCAAAGTATAGAGAATTGTGATTGGACGCAATATTGCACTTTGTCCCATATATTTTGTTACAATCAGCAGGCCCAGACTGGCAATTCTGGCAAACTCCAGATGGGCTGCTGTAAGACAGTCAATATTTATTGGGCTGGTGAGAATCTGTTTGGGATTCTATACTTAAAATATCAGGGCCCAGGGCCGCATTTACATAGCAGGCACCCCTAGGCCTGCTGACATTCGTCGCCCCTGTCCCCTCCCTTGTATTTGCGAAAATCGGGACGGGAGCAATGGGGATTGGTGCACAGCATATTTAAAAAACAATTTGATCTCCTGCGCATACCCAGTGTTTCTAAACCAATATGGGTGTGTTTGGGCAGCATGCCGCCCCCTAAAATCCTGAGCCCTAGTCCTGGGCCTTCGTGTCCTCTCCACAAATCAGGGCCTATTTTAACTCCCAGTCCAAGCCTGACAATCAGAATTGGGTTTCGTTTCAATACACATGCATAGAGCTGAATCAGATATACAGTTAGAAACAATAGAATTCTACCTGTATCTGAGGATTTGTCACTAACAATGGCCGATGTTCAGTTGCCTTCAAAGGCGTCCAATCAAAATTTTCTGACCAGCCGAATCGACGAGCCGACCAATATCCAAGTCTTCTGCCGATATCGGTCGGCTCGTTTCCCACCATACACGCACCAATATCGTATGAAAATTAGTTTATGTATTAGGCTATCTAAATGAGGATTTATCCATCTACCACTGCCCTGAGTGCCCTAGCCTAGCTATGGAATTGCATGGGGAGAGGCCCTCTACAAAAATTAGAGACACTCAGCAATAAAAAGTAATAACAATACAATTGTAGCCTTACAGAGCATTTGTTTTTAGATGGAGGTCAGTGACCCCTATTTGAAAGATGGGAAGAATCAGAAGAAAAAGGCAAATAATAAACTACAGAAAATAAATAATGAAGACCAATTGAAAAGTTTCTTAGACTTGGTCCATCTATAACATACAAAAAGTTAACTGAGAGGTGAACTACCCCTTTAAACCAATCATAATAAGATGAGCAGGCAGTTCAACAAATCCCCACATGCAGGCCACAAAAAATAAAAGGCTTTATTTATTATTTAGTTTACAAGTCCTTAAAAAGAATGTTTTGTGCTGCAAGTCACTTAATTATACAGTAGGCTCTATGCAGTCTCTATGCGTCTCTGAGTGTGCTGAACCAATTGGCACCTCAGTAATTTAAAGGAACAGTTCAGTGAGAAAATAAAAACTGTGTACATAGATAGGCTGTGCAAAATAAAAAATGTTTCTAATATAGTTAGTTAACCAAAAATGTAATGTATAAAGGCTGGAGTGACTGGATGTCTAACATAATAGAACAGAACACAACTTCCTGCTTTTCAGCTCTATAACTCTGAGCTAGTCAGCGACTTGAAGGGGGGCCACATGGGACATAACTGTTCAGTGAGTTTGTAATTGATCCTCAGCATTCAGCTCAGATTCAAAAGCAACAGATATGACCCATGTGGCCCCCTCACGTCTCTGATTGGTTACTGTCTGGTAACCAGGGTAACCAGTCAGTGTAAACCACGAGAGCTGAAAAGCAGGAAGTAGTGTTCTGGCTATTATGTTAGACATCCAGTCACTCCAGCCTTTATGCATTAAATTTTTGGCTAACTAACTATATTAGAAACATTTTTTATTTTGCACAGCCTATCTATTTACCCAGTTTTTATTTTTACCAAAATTTGATAAAAAGGCCCACATAACACAGAAACTCCTAATATACCCATCACAGTTACCTGTTTCTTAAAAAAGTATAAATAAATGCCATTTTCTATGCTGAAATCCAGCCGTTTAACAGTTCTTCTCTTTCTGCATCATTTGAAATCCTGGCAGTATTCCGGGAATTCTAAGGTTTGGAGGATGCAGGCTGATGACTGCTGGCTGCTGATAAAAAGTAACAGTAGTCAGCCAGCTCAGCAGTAGTCAGAAAGATACAAGAGCAGGGGGCTAGGCTTAGGGAACTGTCAGAAACCATTAAACATCATGAAAAGTCTTCATATTTTTAATTGATGTATATTGCAAAGTTGCTTGAAATTATGTTTAGTTATCAAAAAGCTTAAGTTATGTTTTTGTGGAGTTCTCCTTTAAATGATGGTTTTGTTGTTCTTTACTACAACAGATAATATGTTCATAGCATAGTTTCGTTTTGCCACTAAATTGTGGAAAACCTGTAACTAAAAAGGATTTGTGGGTGCAAATGATAATGTTCTCTGATTCCCTTAGTAACCTGAGCTTTGGTCTGTTCTACAGGAAGAAAGTGAGTCTGGTTTGTAGCTTCTCCTACACTGCTCTCTACTGGTAGATGTAAGACGTGATCCTTCACTGTGAATTGCATCTTTAGTTGAAGGGCTCTACAAGCGGAGACTGTGATTGGATGGATTTTTATGGCCCACAGCCTGTCACGTGCTTCATATATTATACAATATATATATTTATAATATACACCAACAAACTTTTTTCTTTACTTCATCAAGATCTATTTGGCATTAAAAAAAAAAACATTTTATTGTGATTACTGATCACTTTTTTATTTCATTTTACATATATTATTGCACTTTTTAACTGCTACGTTGAGCTGATTGCTTTTCACGTTTACAATTTGCACTGCACCTCTGCTCTCGAAAAGACCAACATAAATGAGACTGTGCTGGCCACCGCTTCTCCAATAGTTCAGGTCAAACTGCTAATATAAAGGTAATGTACAGGTATGGGGCCTGTTATCCAGAATGCTCGGGACCTGGATAATTTTTACCTTCATACCTTAAGTCTACTAGAAAATCATGTAAACATGAAATAAACCAAAAAAATAGTCTGGTTTTACTTCCAATAAGGATTACTTATATCTCGGTTTGCAAATACAAATGTAGGGATGTGTAACATCCCTACACAAAGTACTGTTTTATTATTCCAATTTGGATTGTTTGAATAAAATGGAGTCTATGGGAGACAGCCTTTCTGTAATTTGGAGCTTTCCGGATAACAGGTTTCTGGATAACGTATCCCGTACCTGCAACAACATATATTCATATTACTCTTTTGTTAAATTCTACTAATATTTTTTATACAAGTTCATAAACCGAGCAACGCTTCTAGGTAACTGAGATTTCATGGTTCAAGGTACAAAACTAAAATGTGAAATGCTGGTTTCAGTACAGGTATGGGACCTGTTATCCAGAATGCTCGGGACCTGGGCTTTTCCGGATAATGGATCTTTCTAGAATTTGGATCTTCATACTTTAATTTTACTAGAAAATCATGTAAACATTTAATAACTCCAATAGGCTGGTTTTGCTTCAAATAAAGATTAATTTTATCTTCATTTGGATCAAGAACAAGGTACTGTTTTATTATTAAAGAGAAAAAGGAAATCATTTACAAATGGATTATTTAGATAAAATGGAGACAATGGGAGACGGCTTTTCTGTAATTCAAAGCTTTCTGGATAATGGGTTTCCAGGTAATGGATCCCATACCTGTATCAATATATAACCTGTAATACATAGGCAAAATGTTTTTGGCAGCCTGTACAGGCAAATGTATATTACTTTGTCTTTTGTAAAATCAAATCAGATTTTTTTGGTTGAAAAAAAAAAGAAACCCCATCTTTATTGCTTCATTTATATTCCATCAGTTGCAAACAATTCATACAAATGAAAAGCAGCTTACAGTTCATATGCTCTAGTTTCAATTGAGGTGATCGTCCCTTGCAGAAAAAACACACAAAAGTGCCATCACTGGGGAAACACAGTATTCAACTTGTAAGTGTCAGCCATGAAATGGAAATGTGTGTTATGTTTTGGGTAGCAGGGGTCTGCCTGAAATACCACTGTCTGCATCATATTTAAAGCAAAATGCGCCTGTAATGTAATATAAAGATATTCCCACTGACAAGAAGTAATGTCCTTCACAAGCTGGAGACAATGAGAGGACACACTACTTAAACAGGCTCCAGTTCCCCAGCCTTCATAGTCCCCTTGCCCTTCAAACGTTATATATTTTATATGAACAGGATGTACAGATTTACCATTACTATTTCCTTACAAGCACTAGTTCCATGTGTGAGCCTGAGCTACAGAACAATATCGCTTCCTTGCTAAGGGAAATCACTTATCATTTGGGTGGAGAAACCAGGAAAACAATTAAATCTTCCCAGCAGCATCTCTTCTAGACTATATGCAAAGGCAATCAGATATAAAATGAAATATAGATTGTTTTCTGTGTATTGCTGATGATTATGTTGCATTAACTCTAGGGTATACATAAAAGGGGGGCACGCCTATAAATTCACTTTAAGTCAATGGAGTTGTTCACCTTCCAAACACTTTTTTAGGTGAGTTGTTTTCAGATTGTTCACCAGAAATAAAGACTTTCCAGCTTTTAATTCTTACTGTTTTTCCAAAATTAAAGTTTCTGGTGTTTCAGTCTGGCACTCAGTAATTCAGGTGCAAATTCTAAACTGTTACAATTTGCTGCATTAGTTGATACAGCAGCATCTCTGGAGTATTAGCAACTATTGTATCAATTCTAACAGTTGCCTAGAAATGTATCAACTTAAATGTTCAATTTAAAATAGTTACAGAGTCAGCGACCCCAACTCCCAGATCTGCTTTAGAAAGACATGATTTTAACTTTTCACTTCAATTTTAGGAAAATGGTCACAAATAGCGAATAGCAAGTAATGGGAAAAGGTAATTATTTCTGGCGAATTATTTGAAAACAACTCAACTGAAATTTTTTTTGAAGGTGAACACTCCCTTTAATGTTGTTGCTAGGGTTCAATTTACCCTGGCAACTGGCAGTGCTTTGAATGAGAGACTAGAAGATCAATATGAGAGGGTATGAATAGAGACATAAGTAATAATAGCAAGGGAAAATAAATCATGAATATGTAAAAAAAAAACTATTCTAAATATTCTAAATGTTAAGCAGCAGTAAATTCAAGGGATCGAGAAAAAAGAGTGATTGCAGAAAAGACACAATGGCTAAGTGCAATCTCATTTTTTTCCCAGTGAATGTGTGCATATTTACAAAAAATCAACAAACTGGTAAATCACAGTCTTATTAAGGTGCAGAAAAAAAATTATTACATTTATTTTTAAGCAAGTTATGAAATTATGACAATTTTGAAAAAATCCTAGCCATTTGCTGTTTCTATATTCCTGGTATACATGGCTGTATTTGGCTACTCAGTCATGTGATTCTAGTGCAAAATCACTTACTTAAACTAATATTTCATATTAATTCAGAAATGAGGCAGCAGAATATAATTTTGTATAATTTGAATTTATACATGGCCCAGTAACCCATAGCAACCAATAAAATGTTTTCTTTTAGACAAGTGACTAGTGTTGTGTGCTCATTTTTTGCTAGAAGTTACTATACTGTCCCTGGCATAAATCTAATGTGTTAAGCGGTTGTTTAAGAAGAGCACAGGTGCAAGTGTTAAAACACTATGGGACACAAAATCTAGGCACTTAGTGCTTGTTCAGAAAAAACACTTGCATCCAGGGTCATACTCTGCTCTGAATCCCATGCTGGAATAAAAGGAGGAAGAGGAAGAAACATCCCAAATGTCCTAAATGTTTCAAAATGTGACCTCAGTGATGCCCAGAAATCCATTCTAGAGAAAAGTTTGGACTTCGCAGAAACTGGAGATATTCCAGACATTTATAGATGGAAACTGATTTTATCAGAAATCTTGTAGTTATGAAGAATTGTGCTCAATAAGTTGAATTATGGTTTACCAGATATCAGACTTGTAAGTAATGTATCGGTGTTTGCAGATGACACAAAATTATCCAGCCCAATTAATTCCATCCAGGATGTGGCATCCTTGCAACATGATCTTGACAAACTGGCAATCTGGGCAGCTAAGTGGCAAATGAGATTCAATGTTGATAAATGTAAAGTCATGCACCTGGGATGTAAAAATATCCAAGCCACTTATACCCTTAATGGGACTGCACTAGGCAAATCCATTATGGAAAATCTTAGCTATGAGGAAAGACTGGCCAAATGGATGTTCACGCTGGAGAAGAGGGGCTTAAGGGGTGATATGGATAACTATGTATAAATATATAAGAGGATCATATAACAATCTCTCTAATGCTTTATTTACCAGTAGGTCTCTCCAGCTGACACGAGGTCACCCATTCCGATTAGAAGAAAAGTGGTTCCGCCTAAATATTCGGAAAGGAGTTTTTTCCAGTTAGAGCTGTGAAGATGTGGAATTCTCTCCCTGAATCAATCGTACAGGCTGATACATTAGATAGCTTTAAAAAGGGGTTGGATGGCTAATTTTCTATACTGACAGATGGATAAAGGGAAAGAAGGTTGAAATACAAGAGACCTTATTGAGTTAGGAAGGAAGTGTTCACATACAGTACATATTGGTCAGTCTAGTGTCCCCTTCCTTGTGGAACATCCCAAAGGCTGAACATGAAAATGTTTTTACTAAAAAGTATTATAGACAAATATTTTGTGCCAATTTTTACTGCATTTTTTATGAACTCTGTGTTTCAGGCAATCGTTTATCTTCACTAATTAATTATAGACCAGCCGATGTATAACCATAAATATAATCATGACCTAAGTACATAATCCCTTTTTTTCTGTGTAGGTAATTAGTGCAATAAATAAAAAAAACCCTATAGACGTTGGTAGAAAACTCTCCAGAATGAGAATTGACATGACGTACCAAGTCATTTTCTTTCAGAGAATTGAATTCTTTTCTCTTTTTAATCATTTTCTTGTTTGAAGTTTGTCAGGAAGGTGACTTTATATAAACACTGCAGCGGCTCGGTGTGAAACTTCGCCAGTAGGTAACTGATCAGCGTGAAACCCATTGTGGCCCAAGGCATCCTCATTGTGTTCAGAGCTAAAAGTAGACAAGTTGTCTGCAGGGCAAAGACGTAAAACTGACATGAAAGTGGAACTCGGCTTTGAAAAAGAGGGGTGGGATTTCCTGAGCTCCTCGGTTGTGTCATGGCCAGTACATTTGTTTCCCCCTCTTTGAGAAATGGAACAGGGATTAGGCAAGATCCAGTACATCAAGTCACAATCATGGGGCTTAATGGTCGGTTCTGGCCTGGTTCATTGTAGTGTATTAGCAGGGGACACTAGGCAGGTTTTCTCTGCACCTTTAAACAAGGTCAGAATATACTTACTGTGGTTTTGAAAAGTACAGCCCAGTTTTCCCCAGTTCAATCGAGGCTGTTGGGTTTTGAAACACAGACTAAACTCTTGTGGGATCCCCAATTTGCCCAATTCCCACCTGATACATCATCACCCGACACCCTGTCATCAGTCACTCCCACCATCACTACCCTACACCTGATGTTAACACCCCCATCCCCTTCAACAAATCAGCAGAAGTGGCACCCCAGTTGGGTGTCGCCCCAAACCAACTGAACAATAGAAGTCTGGCCAAACAGCCTCAGGCCATTCAGTAAGTTGGCCGACTTGTTGGACAGTGTATTGCTGTCTTAAAGGAACAGTAACACTAAAAAAAGAAAGTTTTTTAAAGTAATGAAAATAGAACGTCATGTTGCTCTGCATTGGTAAAACTGCTGAGTTTGCTTCAGCAATATTAGTTTATATTAACAAGCTGCTGTGTAGCCATGGGGGCAGCCATTCAAAGCTGAAAAGGAGAAAAGGCACAGGATACTCAGCAGATAACAGATAAGCTCTGTAGCATACAATGGGATTCTTCAGAATTTATCTGTTATCTACTGTGTCTCCTGTGCTTGAATGGCTGCCCCATGGCTATACAGCAGCTTGATTATATACACTAACTGTTTCTGAAGTAAACACGCCAGTTTTACCAGTGCCGGGTAACATTATATTGTACATTGTATTGTCATTCCTTTAAAACACTCTCATTTGTTGGTGTTACTGATCCTTTACGGCTAATAGTTGGCTTACAGCATTCTTAATTAGAAAAAAAAGCAAAGACAATGACAGTAGTGGATGTTGCTGCTGTGGTGGGTTTTAAACTGGACTCTGGAGTATAAAGCAAAAATGTGAAGAATCTCTTGGTGTTTCTAAATGAAGATCAGCTGCTGATATTAGAAGTTAGTGTTACGGTCTAGCATAGATTCCTCCAAAGGAAGCAGAACTGTATGTACATGTGAAATAAAGAATTGGAAATCACTCATGCAATGCTGGTGCAAAACTGCCTCCGTAGTGTTTATTGGAGCAATCAGTGAAGATGTTTTGGTGGTCTCACACCCCTTGTCAATGTAACAGGGGGACTGGCTGAAGACCCCTGAAGCACCTGACTCTTTATGCACAACAATGGCTCCAGGGTGGAACCATGGAAATAAAATAAGTACCTTTAATAAATGGTGTCTAACATGACCCCTACTATCCCCATGACAAACCAAGATCACCAGTCATTTGCTTGTAAACATGTATTATATACTGGGAGTTAAAATATTCAAATATTGAAATATATAATATCCATATAGTTTTAATTTTTTTAACAAAATGCTGTAACTCTATTATAACTTATATATGCAACAATTCTAACCATTTAAAGAACAAGTAGCCCAACAAAAATTACAATAATGAATTAAATTGACACACCAGATATTTTTTACATAGACAGTCTTTGCCCAGTGTCAGATGTGGTTTTTTTTCTGCTGGCAGAGAAAATACAATCCACTGGCTTCCGCATATCTTTAGAATACGAGAGGCATGGCGCCTGCTTGTCAATACACTGGCCTCGACAGCATTGTGTTATGATATATTAATGGATGAGTGGATAAGTCAGTGTCAGCCTTTTCTATTACAAACACCATTAGAAGGTTCAGTCTTTAGTCAGGCCCCCCTTACCCCATAAAATAAGTAGATATAGGAAAATATGGGTGAATCAGTCACGTATCATCATAGCTCAAGAGTGGCATTACTAGCATTACACAGGGGGGCAGTAAAGTGATCACTGCCTCTATTGGGCCTCTGTCCCTGTTCCAGACCCTCCTCAAGGCTCACAATCCTCAGTCCTGCTGGCCACCACAACTTCAACTGCCGCCGTATATAAAAGGTACCCCTTATAGATCCCTTTCCCTCTACCTTTTACCATTGGTCAGGCCCGAATTTCTAATTGGACTGATCCTAGGCCAGTGGGTCATACCTCCCAGGACTTTTAGGGGCATATAGGAGAGTAATTTTCACCCCAACTGGACTTCATGCCAGTCCTACAGTTTGAGAACCATTGAAATAATTGGGTCTTTCTCTGTTTCTGTGTGTGTGTGTGTGTTTCAATGCATTTTATTCCACTTTCCTTTCAGCTGCCTTTGTTTCTTCCCACCAATGCCAACTAATTCATATAAATATACGATTATCCAATCTGTATACTTCATAGCATGGTTCACAGTTATGGTTTGATCTTATTTGTGCTAAGAAAAAAGAACCATTTAATTGATGCTGCTTTGCTAAACTGTTATGACGTGTGTGCACAATATAAAATACAGGTCTCATACACAATGATCATATTGATAATGGAAATATGAAAAAATATGATAAATAATAAAATGAGAATTTAAAACTGTACCTTTCCTATATCTTAGCACTTAGCAGTTAAACATGGATGTAAATGCATATGCTACACAGCTGTTAATGTTCAAGTTTATGCCCTGTCTGTTCAATTAATATACTAAAGATAATACTGTATATTAACAAAATATAGTGCTATATAAATAAAAATATACATACTCAAGTCTATGCTTCCCTCCCCAGAACGCTGAGTTGTTTAACCCCTGCAGTACAGAGAACATCAGGCTAGGCAACCTGAACTATAAAGCAACCTATTTAATTCAGAAGCACACAGCAACACAACTACAGGCAAATGACACGTGGGTATTGGCAAGAATTGAAATCAGTGTGGTTATTCTGTAGTCCTTGTTGAATGTGGTGACAAAACACCCCATGTGCCATTGTTGTTAACGTTTAGTATGATGTAGAGCGTGATACTTCATTTTTTATTATTTATGGTTTTTATGGAACATTTTTATTCAGCAGCTCTCCAGTTCACAGTTTCACCAATCTGGTTGCTAGGGTCCAAGTTACCGTAGCAACCATGCACTGATTTGAATAAGAGACTGGAAAAGGAATAGGAGAAGACTTGAATAGAAAGATGAGTAACAAAAGAATCGTACAGTGCATTTGAAAGTCTGAAGAAAAAGGAAAATTATTCAAAAACTATAAAAAAACGAAGACCAATTGAAATATGGCGATTCCATAACATAGTAAAAATTAACTTAAAGGTGAACCACCCCGTTTAAGATCCTTGTAAATTAGAGTAATGTAGAAGATTCAGCACAATCAAATACCCCCTTTTGAATAAAATATGTGCAAGGGCAGAAATGCTAAGTTCTGGCAGAAACTCTAATTTTAAATGCAGATACAGGAACTGCTGTTTTCATTGCATCTGCTTCTCCCCAGCTTGTTAATATTAATCAGGTGAGAGAAGATTCAATACACTAGTCTGCCCTCGCCCTAAAAGACGGTGTTTCCAGGTTAGATAACAAAAGGAAATGTGTCCTTAAGAAATTCACTGAAAGTTCCTTTCTCTATCCACTCAATGCAATTAAGGAAGTTTTAATGAGCGTCTTAAGTACACACAACTGTTTACATGTATTTATATATATATATATATGGTTGAAGCAGGTGGATGTGTGGTACATTGATATTTCCCGGTGATAAGAAGAGACTGGTATCAGCTGAACTTCAGCAGAACAATGAAAACCTTTCTGAGACCTAGCAAAATAAACACCCAGTATTTGCTGTGTTAGGGTTTAACATGACTGGCTTGTATGTACAACCAAATTATCTAATGCACCCAAAATCTTGTATCCATCGTAAAACTATATTTCTGCACCTTGTCCTTCTTGTACCCTTTGTACTCTGGTCTTTATACATTTAATAATTAGCCTAGAGTGTATTTGTAACCTTACAGCTAATGGGGTACGTGGGTAGGGTTGCAACCTGGCTGGTATTTTACTGGCCTGACCGGTAAAAACGATGCTTGATGCTAATGTTATTAATAGGTAAGAAAGATACATTTATAGGAAGGCTGGTATTTTTTCCAGAAAAGGTGATAACCCTATACAATGGGAATTTTGACTGCCGATAGCAAATCGCCTACTACTTGTTGTGAATAATTTCCCATTTACATTATTGGGAATTGCTACAAACTGTATTAAAGGTTGTTCACCTTTAAATTAACTTTTAGTATGATATAGACTATGATTTGAGACAATTTGCAACTGGTTTTCATTTTTTATTATTTGCGTTTTTTTTAGCTATTTCGCTTTTTTACTCAGCATCTCTCTAGTTTGCAATTTCAGCAGTCTGGTTGCTAGGGTCCAAATTACCCTAGCAACCATGCATTGATATTAATTAGAGACTGGAATATGTATAGAGGAGGACCTAAATAAAAAAAGAGTAATAAAAAGTAGCAATAACAATAAACAGTATGTGTAGCCCTCAAATGGGCCATTTGAGGCAGAAGAAAATGGCAAATAAATGAAAAACTATAAAAAATGAATTTCAATTGAAAAGTTGCTTATAATTAACCATTCTGTGGCATGCTAAATGTTAACTAGAAAGTGAACCAACCCTTTAAATACAATTTGCTCCTGCAGGATCTCAGGTGATATTCTCAGGGACAGTGCTTCTTTGACTCTTCCTATTGATGTTGTTGGGAATAAAGAAAAATCAGCAATAATAAAATGTGTACATAATTCATTTAAAGGGAATTCCATACTCATAATTCCTCACTACTGAATCAAAGTATTTCAGATTTTTCCAGAGCAGTTATATCATTTAAATGTTTTGTATAGCCTTTCTTATAGAGAAGTGATCCCCAACCAATGGCTCATGAGCAACATGTTGATGTCCGACCCCTTGCTTGTTGCTCCCAGTGGCCTCAAAGCAGGTGCTTATTTTTGAATTGCAGGCTTGGAGGCAAGTTTTGGTTGCATAAAAAAAACAGGTGCACTGCCAAACAGAGCTGTAGGCTGCCAGTCCACATACAGAAAATGGCCAATCACAGTCTTTATTTGATATCCCCAGGAATTTTTTGGATGTATGTGTTGCTCTCCAACTTTTTTACATTTGAATGTGACTCATGGATAAAAAATGTTGGAGACCCCTGTTACAGAGGCTACCCCCTGTGTTGGAAAGATGTTTTGTTCAAATGTTACTAAAGGTCACCTGTGGGGCAAAAACATTTTCCCTAACCAAAGGTGCGGCTAATAGAGTGAATAGAGTGTAACAGGTCATCTTGGGGCATACACATGCGCATAATGAAGGTATTCTACAACTTGCTCATTATGCGCATGCGTGTGACATGAGAAGCTCATTATGCACATGTGCTCTACACAACATGGGCACTTACACCGCGAGCTAGAGTCCAAGCATTTGTGGGGGCAATTTTTTCAAAGAAAAACTACTGTTACCCCCAACTGGAGTGCAGGCTATTTTAGCCCAACAAGTGCCCTTTAAGTAAATCATTCCACTGTTTTTCATTAGAAGCTTGTAATATGTAATTTGCATGTTGATGCATACATCAATCTATTGTACAGTGCTGTGGAATATGGAGACTCATTATAAAATAATAATTGCTAATAAGGTCCCTAAAATATAAAAATGTTTTTCTGCATATTTAGAGGAAACTTGAAAAAAGGAACAGGGGTATATAAAATGCCTTGTATAACCTGTGACAGAGAAATAGGTTTCAAATATATGTACTTTTTCTCCAAAACATTGAGTCACGTGTTGTTTTCTCCATTCTAAGAGGCCCTTGTGCATTCCTCTCGGTTTACAGGCCTGTTACCTTACACCTGGAATGAACAGGCTGAACAGCTTTACCAGTATACACCTTGTGCCAAAGGTCAAGAGACAATATTAAATTTTTTTCTTTAAAGTTCTCATTAAAGAAAACAGCAAATCAGCCCCTAAAAATTATTCTGTACCAGTGGCGTAACTAGATATTACTGGGCCCCACAGCAAATTATTTTTCAGGCCCCCAAAATGTTTTGGGGTTGACTTGTTTCTCCAATATTTATTGAAATTTTATATGAATTAGGGCCCATGGGGCCCCTATACCTCCTGGGCCCCCCTGCAGCCGCAGGGTCTGCTTCCTCTGTAGTTACGCCCCTGTTCTGTACTTTGCTTGTTACCCTTTCAAGCCTCCTGAGTGTATATTTTTTCAAAATTATCTATTTTATAGATAACCAGTATACAGGTATGGGACCTGTTATCCAGAATGCTCGGGACCCTGAGCTTTAACAGATAATGGATCTATTGTAATTTGGATCATCATCTACTAGAAAATCATTTAAACATGAAATAAATCCAATAGGCTGGTTTTGCTTCCAATAAGAATTAATTATATCTTAGTTTAGATTACTGTTTAATTATTACAGAGAAGGAAAATATTTTTTAAAATTTGGATTATTTGGATAAAATGCAGTCTATGGGATATGGCCTTTCCGTAATTCGGTGCTTTCTGGATTACCGGTTTCTTGGATAATGAATCCCATACCTTTATAAGAAATAGCCAGGAGGAAAAGGAGAGAGCGGAATCCAATATTTCCATTAGATCACATTAAGGGGCAGATTTACTAAGCCTCGGGTGAATATTCGGATTTCAAAAAGTTTGAATTTCGAAGTAAATTTTTGGATACTTCGACCATCAAATAGGCTACTTCGACCATCGAATTGGACTTCGACTTCAATTTGAATGATTCGAATAAAAAATCGTTTGACTATTCGACCATTCGATAGTCGAAGTACTGTCTCTTTAAAAATCCTTCGAATTCAATACTTCACCAAGTTAAACCTACCGAATTGCATTATAAGCCTATGGGGACCTTCTACAAGCATTTTCTACGTTTTTCGAATAAAAGTCCTTCAATCGATCGCTGAAAATCTTTTGAATCGTTCGATCGATCAATCGAATGTTTACTTTAGCGCTAAATCCTTCAAATTCGATATTCAAATTCAAAGGATTTCAATTCGATGGTCGAATTAGAGGGTTTTAAACCCTCGAAATTCGACCCTTGATAAATACCCCCCTGAATGTTAAAGTTACTTTCCCCATTAAACAGTGGATAATCCATAGAATGTATATATGTATATATACATATATATATATATATATACACATAACAGCGCCATTATGAATTTTAATTATTTTTGTAAATGTGGATGTTTCTGTGTTATAAAGGCAACATTTTCCTTACTTGTGTTTATTCCTAAAAATTAAATGGTGAAATATTTTATTTGTTTTATTAAAAGCTCATCAGTCTGACGCAGTTTCCTGTACGTTAATAAAAATTCACACAAACACATTAGCACTGAATAACCTTTTCCCAGCACATTCTTGGATCTTGCATCAAAGAAATAATTTCTGCAGACACTTTAAGGTTAGTCACAGACATATGATGATGTTTAATTCTCCATGGTTTATTTCTTTTTTTTTTAAATAAAATCAGAATAGTTCAACCTGGATTCCTGGGGTGACGTGTTTGAGATGTTCCAATGCTTTACTTACAGTCTGCAATCCGGTGGCTGAAGGCAGTTTCACGGCTATTCCTTAAGGGCACACTAACTTGTGTTTTGTTATATGTGTTTGTCTAACCAAACTATTATAAAAAGAAATCAATTATATTACTATTTCAATTACCTTTAAGTTAACTTTTAGTATGTTACAGAATGGCTAATTCTAAGCAACTTTTCATTTGACCTTTATTTTTCATTATTTTTTTTATATAGTTTTTGGATTATTTGCCTTCTTCTGTCTCTTTCCAGCTTTCAAATGGGGGTCACTGACCCCATCTTCTTAACAAATGCTCTGTAAGGCTACACATGTATTGTCATTGCTACTGTTACTACTGTTACTCATCTTTCTATTCAGGTCCTTACCTAATCATATTCCAGTCCCTTATTCAAATCAATGCATGGTTACTAGAGTAATTTGGACCCAAGCAACCAGATTGCTGAAATTACAAACTAGACAGCTGCTGAATAAAAAGCTAAATAACTCAAAAACCACAAATAAAAAATGAAAACCAGTTGCAAATTGTTCAGTTGAAGGTGAACAACCCCTTTAAGCAAGCCAGAAGTTTGTTCATTTTCAACCAAAAATCCACACTAGCAAGTAATTTACAACCTTGCTGAAGAGAGAAATACCTAACACCTAAATTAAGTTCCCAGGAAACATTTTGCTAAACTGGACCACCCCCCAGTATGGATGGAGAGATCCATGGGGTAAGAACAGATAAAGGGAAGGAGCAATAATCAAAGCCTATGTTGCAATGTACAATCTGGCAACAGCTTGACTGGTAAAATGGGAGGGCTTGGCTTAAAGTGATGCTAACATGAGAAAACTACTTTATTAATATACTGGTATGGGACCTGTTATCCAAAATGCTGGGGACCTGGGGTTTCCTGGATAAGGGTTCTACATACCTTAAGTCTACTAAAAACATGATTTAAGCATTAATTAAACCCAGTAGGGTTATTTTGCCATGTACTTTATTACGATAACAGAGAAACAGGAAATCATTTTTAAAATGTTGAATTATTTAATTAAAATAGAGTCTATGGGAGATTGCCTTCCAGTAATTTGGAGCTTTCTGGATAATGGGTGTCTGGATAAAAGACCACATAATATACATAATCATAACGTATACATAATAAAAAAAACTTAGTAAATACTTGTTACCTAAAGTTCCTTAACCAGACTGTTTTGACAACCAGACAGTCCCTTCTCAACCTGTCAGTTTCTAATGCTAAGGCACTACTACTGCATAAATGTGGCAGCCCCTTCATAGAGGAACATGGGGGATCAGATAGGTCATGTAAAACCAACTGTTATAGCAAAATCATACATAGTTTGCAAAGATAGTGTTATGATATGTTTAAAAACAGTTTCAATTCAGATGTCAGTATCTCTTTATTGGCACTGTTTCGTTGAAACACCTGCTCAGACTGAGAGTGAGATTTGGGATGAATATGTATTTGCTATCCTAGATATGCCTAAAACTATGACTTAATGACTGATAAATGTTTTCCTATATCTCTACTCATTTCAAGATCTAATGGGGACCCTCACCTTTAAGTTGGGCTTAAACTGAAAATATTTGACTGATATACACTGTTTTGAAAGATTTGGGTAAATAGAAGTAGAACAGGTGTATATAAATAGTTTGAAATGCAGCATAAAGAAGATGATGTTCTAGTGAGAATTAGGGATCAGCTTGAAATCATATGGGTAGAACTTTCACCTACAGTATGGCAACAGGCAAATATGAACTGAGTTACAGACTGCCTTATGTAAATAAAGAGAAATCTGTGCAGCTTTGAAAAAAAGCTTTGGCTAAGGGGGACTTTACCTGCATATTAACTGGGATAAATGTACTGCCCATACACTGAAAGTAAATGTGTTGAGACTCAAGCAGAAACGATTCTCTATATTGGATCTAGTGATCTCTAACAACCTAGAACGTGCAAGTAATATAACACCCAGGTAAGAGTTATCATAACATCTCATTTCATGCATATTACCCTAAACAAACTTGCACTACATCAAAAAAAGACACTATACTGAAAGTGAATGTGTGTCCTTTAGAAATGATATTAAACTGTTACTGTTCTTCTTTCCCTTAGGAAAGAAATGAATCGCTAAACTCAATCTAAGCTAATAGGAAGGTAGACACACTGAATTGTTTTGCTTTTCCCTTTTTTTTCTTTTTTGGTTTCAGTCTAGTTTTTGATACTAAAGCTTACCTTAAAAAAAAAAAAGAGAGGGGGCGACACATCATTGAGGGGGTTATTTATCAAAGTCTGAATTTATCTCAATATTTTCTGCTACAAACTCCAATCAAATCCACTTGGGTTTTTTACGCTTATTTATTATAAAATTTTCCCGAAAATTTGCTTTGCGGGGAAAAAAAATCAGATTTTCATGATTTTTTTCAGATTTTTCATCCAAAAACTTCGGGGTATTGCACGAAACCCAGCGCACATCAAAAAAATCATTGGGACTTTTTCCCATTGACTTATATGCAACATCGACAGGTCTGAGATGCCGGATTTTCAGATTCTGACTTTTCCATCCTCGGGGGTTTAATAAATTCCAAAAATTTTGTGAAAGTACAACTTTATAAAAAAAAAATTACTATTTTCGTGATTTTGCATTCAGAGTTTAGTAAATAACCCTCTAGTAACTATAAATTTAAGGGTTTCAAGAAGACAAAAATAGAAAACGAGAAATTGATTGCATATTTTGGCAAGACCAATTTAAATGACAATTTCTATGGAACAAAAAAGGTACTTTGAACTATAAAGGAAAAAGGAAAGGTTTTGGGCTCTTACAGACGAGCGTTTTTACCTGCGCTCCCCTGCGTTCTGTTTTTCTGTGTTGAGCCTCAGGAGAGCGTAGGAAAAGACACATTACATTTTTTCCAATGGGGCTGTACTCACACAGGCACGTGTAGGAGCCGAACGCAGGTTGAGACGCAACATGCTGCATATTTCCTGCGATCGGCGCCTACACGTGCCTGTGTGAGTACAGCCCCATTGGAAAAAATGTAATGCGTCTATTCCTGCGCTCCCCTGCGGCTCAACGCAGAAAAACAGAACGCAGGGGAGCGCAGGTAAAAACGCTCGTCTGTAAGAGCCCTTATGCTTTCTTACAATATAACACCTGTGCTGTTTGTGGCCTCTTATCTTTCTATAGCTTGTGCTGCCTGTTCAGCATTTTGAGGTGCTTGTCTGCTCCCAGTCTTATGGTATTGCTACATGTAGGATATTTGGAAAATTCCTCTGTCCGGCTATGGTACCAATAAGGTCAAGCCATTCCCCTCTGCTGATTATTACAGTAGAGCAGTAAGAGCTGATAAGTGAGGTTGTGGTAATAGAAGAATGGAGGTCTTTTTCAAGCTAAAATCTACATAGACAAACCTTACAAAATACTGACATAGTTTTACATATAGCACATCTCCTTATATATCTGCTGGGCAAAAATATTGTGTAATGATGAGCAACTCACTACAACCCCAACCTGGACAGACTTTGACTATAAATGGGATGCTGTAAAATCAAGGACACGTTTACTACTGGTTGAGAATTAGGTTTCAGAATCTGATTGTGAAAAGATAATCCTGACTCCAATGTGAGTGAATTAAATAATTTACTTGCATGTTCTCTAGCATATTCCCCGACCCGATCAGTAATTAATTCTCTTGATCAATAATAAATATGCTCTGCAGCATAACAACAGCTGCCCATTCCCTAACATAGGGAATATGAATAAGGAAGGTTTTTGGTCTTTAATAGCCTGACAGCCACAGGCTGAAAATCACTGCTTTAGTTCATGACACTTTATTATTTAATATCCCAGTCCCATTTCCTCACATTTATCCTCAATTTATTTTCAATTTATTTTCTTTTTCCAATGCCTATTTCTAGAGAAAATGAATATGATGACAATAAATGAGAATAATAATCATTCTCCCAAAAGAAATGTAGTTATCTGTATAAATTGATGGGAAAATGTATTTTCTGGTTGTAAACAAGTCATATGAGTGAAATGTTGTGCAAAGAATCCCCTGCCCTCATGTGAGTTCAGTGAATGGCAGACTCAGCACAGTGCAGGGCAGTAATATCTGGTACATACAGGAAACTGTGGCTGTGCTAAGGACCATGGTGAGAGGAGAGGGGCCAAAAAGCAATTCATACGTACAAGTCCTCCCTCAGTTTTACAATAGCTTTTCACATCAGGGATAGCCAGGCTATAACCCTCTAGGTGTTGCTGAACTATAATTCCCACATACAGTTGTTGTCTGCTGGTGAAATGCTGAAAGTTTAACATCAGCTGGACAACTAGACCACTGAAATAAATACTAAAGGTACTTCAATAATATGACAAATGAATATGAATTGAATACTGTTTAAAGAAGTATGAGACAGATCAGACACACGGATACCATTACCAGTTCATGTCAGTTTATGGTGTATAAAGTCAGTTTGTTGGCACAAATGTATTTGGGTTTGAGTGTGAACAGCGAATGTAATATAATAGCAATATGTGTGAGTTAGAAAGTAACGCTAGTCATTAGAGCCCAGATTTAGTCAGGCAGTTTGACCACTTTCAACCACTTCTAAATGGTCTGGGCATGTAGAGTAAGTCACCTCAGGGGTGATGTGTCCAAACGGAAAATTTCCTCTGCTGCATCGTGAGATGAAGGAACAAGAGGCGGAGTTGCAGATACAATTGTTCAGCCTCTTGGGCAAGGTTACTACAACAGTAGAGTGCGGTCTTTCTCATGTATGGCCACAACATACATCAATGTCAGCCAGAGTTATACCACCTTTATTTTCTGTTTTTTGGGACTGTCCCACTTTATACTTCCAGAGAATATTAAAGGAGAACTAAAAGCTTAACGAAAGAAGTAGAGTACAAATGTTGTACATATGGGATTCTATACCAGACCAAGGCAACCACAGCCCTTTATCAGTAAAGATCTGTGACTCCAAAGCAGGGGCGTAACAACAGAGGAAGCAGACCCTGCGGCTGCAGGGGGGGGCCAGGAGGTATAGGGGTCCCATGAGGCCCTAATTCATATATAATTTCAATAAATATTGGTAAAACAGATCAATCTCTAGACATTTTGGAGGCTTGAAAAATATTTTGCTGTGGGGCCCAGTTATATCTAGTTATGCCACTGCTCCAAAGATACCCCTGTAGTTTCACATCATCTTTTCTGCTTATTTACTGCACATGCTTTGTGCTGAAGTTATTGAGCATAGGGGCTCATACTGAATAAATATACTATAAGGGGGATCTTTAACAAAGGTCAAGTTGTATTTTACCAGAAAAATTTGAGTTTTCAAGGGTATTTTTTTTTAGTCACAACTAGTTCAGGTTAAAAAAAAGAACTCAAAATTTTTCAAGATGTATTATACCCTGAAGCTGTAAATATCTAGAATCTAAATGGGACATTAATGAGCTCCATGAAGGCCTTTGTAGCTCACGATATAGTATATTATTTTACCCATCACATTTTGAGCAATGCTTCACTGAAGTCAGTTTCAATCTTAAGTTGGCCAAAGCCACCCAGTGTGCCATCAGTCGTTTTGCAGTTAGCAGTAATTACAGTGAGTGTCTGTAGAGAGGGAGTTCTTGTGCTTAGTAGTGATGCAAATGACCATTGCAATTGCACTGAAGTGGGCTAGTCCCTACTAGGGCTCCCATGCCAAATAAAAGCTGCCATCAATGTATAACAGTTAGAGCATTCTTGGTGTCCCAGCAGCAGGTGTCTCATTATACATATTGGTACAGTGTCCCTTAGGGACAAACTGTGACAATAAGACTGATAATTGGTTATTGATTATGCAGCTACTAATAAGTTTTCAGTGCAGATGTTACATCACAACACAAGCACTAATGAAAGGCTTAAAGATAGACACAATAACATAAAGCACACACAGAATGCCAGCAAAAGGACCCAGTTGAAAATGTATGATAATTGGCGAGAATTAACGGCTGCTTCCTACTAAAGCCTCAGAAAAAAGCTTTTATTTTAATGTTGCTCATTTACCAGTTTTTTTTAGCATTCAGCCCTGTAACTGATTGAGAAGTTTTGCAAATGATTCGGACACAAAGTGGCCACCTATTGCTTCCATGGGCCCAATGAGGCCCTAGGTCAGCTGGATTGCTAGTTTGGTGTAATTAACTGGAATTCTGTCAGTTGCTTAGAACATTTGTATGCGTGCTCCACTCACTGTATGACCCAAATATTAGTTCCCTGACAGCATGGGGCGCAGACACTCAATTATGTTTATTAATGAACCTCCTTCCTGATTAACTCGAATGATCAGTAAAGTAACTCACACTTTGTCTGTAATACTGGATATTCACACACCATGGAGATAATGGGTAAGTTGCTTTTACTTTGCATTAGATATATTTAAAAAGTGGTTCACCTTTAAGTTTACTTTTATTATGTTATAGAATGGCTAATTCTAAACAACTTTTCAACCAGCTATTATAGTTTTTGAATTATTTGCCTTCTTCTGGCTCTTTCCAGCTTTCAAATTGACCCCCATATAAAAAAACAAATGCTATATAAGACTACAACTTTAATGTTATTGCTACTCATCTATCTATTCAGACCCTCTCCTATTCATATTCCAGTCTCTTATTCAAAACAATGCATGGTTGCTAGGGGAATTTAGGCAAACTGGAAAGCTGATGAATAAAAAGCTAAATAATTAAAAAAAACACAAATAATAAAAAATGAAAATCAATTGCAAATTATCTCAAAATATCACTCTCTGTCTACAGCATACTAAAAGTTAATTTAAAGGTGAACAACGCCTTTAATCAGCTGGCATCAGTGACAGTTTGGGTGATGGAACATGGGGCATTTTGTTGCCTGCACTAACTCTCCTCACTCCTTCTAAAACTTTTGAAACATTTTTTTTAATAAAGAAATTTGATAAATTAGAGTATTAGTAGATACCCCCTTAATATTGCAAAATTGCGGCAGTTATGTACAATTACACCGTTCAAATGCATTACTGCTGGAGATTCAGATTAACTTCAGTACAAAGGTCGTTTTGGGCATTGTAGGTTTTAGATTAGGCAACAAATAGTCCCATGGGCCATCACCCTTATATTTACAAATAGTCTTAAAGGAGGACAAAACCCTAGAAATTAATGTGGTTAAAAATGCTTATTTTTAAATAATGAGCTTAATGTAACAGCCTATAGGTTCAGCATCTCATGACAGCGATGACCCAGGCCTTCAAATTTGTCACCATCTTGGATTTCATTGGGAGAGTCAGTGACATGCACATGCTCAGTGTGTCCTGGGCAGCTGTTGGGAAGCTAAGCTTAAAGGGGTGGTTCACCTTTAAGTTAAATGTTACTATGTTATAGAATGGCCAATTCTAAGCAACTTTTAAATTGGCCTTAATTTTCTTTTTTATAGTTTTTTAATTGTTTCCCTTCTTCGTCTGACTCTTTCCAGCTTTCAAATGGGGGGTCACTGACCCCATCTAAAAAACAAATGCCCTGTAAGGCTACACATTTATTGCTATTGTTGCTTTTTAGTACTCCTCTTTCTATTCAGGCCTCTCCTGTTCACGTTCCAGTCTCTTATTGAAATCAATGCCTGGTTGCTGAGGTCCCTAGCAACCACATTGCTGAAACTGGAAAGTGGAAAGTTGCTGAATAAAAACCTAAATAACTTAAAACCCACATATACTAAAAAATGAAAACCAATAGCGAATTGTCTCAGAATATCACTCGCTACAGCATACTAAAAGTGCATTTAAAAGTGAACAACCCCTTTAAGGGTTGTCACTAATCATTAACCAGATCATTATAATCGGATGCCACAGGGCTGATTATTAAATGTTGATGCTATTTGTTAGGGATACACCGAATTCACTATTTTGGATTCGGCCAAGCCCCCGGAATCCTTCGCAAAAGATTTGGCCGAATCCGAATCCTACTTTGCATATACAAATTAGGGGGGGGAAACGGGTAAACATTTTTTACTTCCTTTATGACAAAAAGTCACCCGATTTCCCTGCCCCTAATTTGCATATGCAAATTAGGATTCGGATTTGGTTCGGCCAGGCAGAAGGATTCGGTCAAATTCGAATCCTACTGAAAAAGGCCGAATCCTGCCCGAATCCAGAACTGAATCCTGGATTTAGTGCATCCCTACGATTTGTGCTGCACTCTGAGCTTCCCTTCTAAAGGGTTGTGGTTGCCTCGGGCTGGTAGAGAACCCCAAATAAAACAAAATTAAAAACAGAGTGACACTGAATTGCCCTTGCCCTGAACAGAGAGCCATTTTTATTTGTATTTTCCTTTGCGCTCCTCATTTTCTTTTTGTAAGTAGGTTACAGATCCTATAGCAGTCTCACTGAATATTCAGCCGTATAAATCCGTTGTCACAGCATATCCTGTTTTGCTGCCCTCAGTTCCTATATCTACAATATGCAGCACAGGACACATTGATAACCTCGCCCTGAGCACTCCCCAACAGTTGCAGCGCTGCTCCCAGTCTGAACATTATCACAGCCCTCTCTTTATAAATCAATGCGCAATGTATCAAACTGTGCGTCAGTTTCCCCCGCCTGCGCTATTAACTCGCTGCTGCTTGTAAAATGTATCAATAGGAATAAGATTGTACTGGAAACATCCAGCGGTGTTCATTGATACATTCCTGTGACATTGCTTCTTTATAATAAATCCATTGATAAATGGATTAATAAATAAATCGTAACTAAAGTAAATAAATTAAATAAAATAAAGTAAATAAAAAAGAGAAATAATAAAAGGGATCGCTGGTAAATAAGAATAAATCCATCCCGACAAAGGCTCCCCTTCCTTTATTATTATTCCTGTCCGACTGGCCGAAAATCCATTGTCCTGGCTCAGTGGGCTGCTTTGAGTCCCTAGGGCTGTCCCCATAGAAGGGACAATAAGGAGTATGTGGTACCTGTAGGAAGCTCCTCCTACTCAGTGCAGGCTCCACCCCCAGCACAGCCCCGGAGATACCTGTATTTAAGGCTGCAGATGTCGCACACATAGATAGTCGCTGCTCTGGGACTGTCTGGACCGACGATATGGACGGGAAAATGAAACAGCAAAAGGTACAGATTTCACTTAGATTGTGTCAGTCATGGGATCAGCCCTGTACTTTATATATACACAGGGGATTTGAGATTTTACTTTGCTGTTTTTCAAAGAAAAAGTTCAGTCATTTTTAACATTAGCTATTGGAGGGTTTCCAGTGTGAGTCCCTTCAGCTGCTGTTAAACTATAACTCACTGCAGGGGGGCCTGAGTGTTTATGAAATATACTTTACATCTTGCTATAAAGGCAGGTGTGAGAAATCCCAGGCTACTCTGACAATAAATAACTTGCTTAAATGATACTTTGGCCCCACAAGCTAAGTTAATAAATCAGCCTTTCTGCTGGAGCTGGAACTGCCTGTTACCCCTAAGTATTACCTCTGCACTGCTGTACTGATGCTCCTTTCTCTGTTTACTTGCTCTGAGCGATTGGATCGCTTGAATGGTTCCGATTTGTTAGAAAAGTGGTATTTTTGCTGTAAAGCTTGGCAATCATAAATTCTTAAAAAAAAAGTACTGTTTGTTCTGTTATTCCTACATGTGCCTGTAAGACTGCTGAATCAGCTGCAGTCCTACTAGTACTACTAGAATTTAGCACACTGTTCCCTCCCCATTCCAGCCTTGAAATTCACTGCATTGGTTACTTGCAAATGATCTGTTACAGGCTGGGTTAATAACAGGGCAAAGTAGAAATTGTTATAAAGGTGAGACTACAGGGAGCTGCAGGGTTGCACATAAATAGCCAATGGCTTGTCCATTCAACCAGCATGGCAGCTTCATCTAATTTACTAATGATGGAGATCTATCATTAACAGGACAGGGGCCCATTTCTGGGGTTCCATACAATGGGTTACGAATAAAGAAAAACATTTTTGCCAGTGCACACATGGATTTGCCATGACCCTAGAAAGAGTGCGACTGGCTGATGCACCCAGCAGGGTTTTCATACATTTAATAAATGTAGTAAAGGTTTGGGGCTGCTATTATTATGTATATTATAATGTTCCATGATACAGAGATTCAGAGAGCGAGAAATGAATTTGAAGTCTCTTTATCATGCAGTAAATATGATGATAAAATAAATGTGAAATCCAACAGCAGAGGGACTGCAAGGGACGAGTCTTTGTTTGATGTCACCTCCCCCGCATGCAGTGCCTCCTAGATGCTTTTCATCCCATACATACTGGGACCCACACTAATTACCTTTGTGTCCATCCGCAATGGTCTCCTCTGCTAACCAATGCAATTAAACAACATCAATGGAACAAACTAGGATCTCAGTAGTATACACTAGTTACAGGGCAACTATAAAAATACAAAAATACAAATAGCAAAAGTGGTATAAAGGTGATGCCTTTATTGGCTAACTAAGATAATCACAAAACATTTTAGTTTCTTTCTCAAGCTCATTACTCACTATCCACTAAGAATCCCAACCCCCAACACAATCCTTGTCCCTAGCACCAGACTGTGGCTAATTTTGTTTGTAAGCGAGGGCTGTCTGCTTGTTTAGCCTAGGGATGAGCAACATTCTTTGTTTCCTCTGCTGCTGAACTGCAGTTCCCTGCTTAGATAGCTGTGGTGGTTTACCTTTAAGTTAAATTTCAGTATGTTATAGAATGGCTAATTCTAAGAAACTTTTCAACTGGTCGTCATTATTTATTTCTTATAGTTTTTTTTTTAATTATTTGCCTTCTTTTCTAGCTATCAAATGGGGGTCACTGACTCCATCTAAAAACATATGCTCTGTTAAACGACATATTTATTGTTATTGCTACTTTTTATTACTCATATCTCTATTCAGGCCTCTCCTATTCATATTCCAGTCTCTTATTCAAATCAACAAATGGTTGCTAGGGTAATTTGGACCCTAGAAACCAGATTGATGAACTTGCAAACTGGAGAACTGTTGAATAAAAAGCAAAATAACGCAAAAAACACAAATAAAAAATGTAAACCAACTGCACATTGCCTGAGAATATCACTCTACATCATGCTAAAAGTTAACTTAAAGCTTAACAACCCCCTTTAAAGGGATACTGTCATGGGAAATTTTTTTTTTTTCAAAACACATCAGTTAATAGTGCTGCTCCAGAAATCTGTTTCTCAAAAGATCAAACACATTTTTTAATATTTCATTTTGAAATTTGACATGGCGCTAGACATATTGTTAGTTTCACAGCTGCCCCCAGTCATGTGATGTGTGCTCTGATAAACGTTAGTCACTCTTTACTGCTGTACTAGAAGTTGAATAGATATCACCCCCTCCCTTTTCCCCCCAGCAGCCTAACAAAAGAGCAATGGGAAGGTGACCAGAAAACAGCTCCCTAACACAAGATAACAGCTGCCTGGTAGATCTAAGAACAGCACTCAATAGTAAAATCCAGGTCCCACTGTGACACATTAGGTTACATTGAGTAGGAGAAACAACAGCCTGCCAGAAAGCATTTCTCTCCTAAAGTACTGGCTCTTTCTGAAAGCACATGACCAGGCAAAATGACCTGAGATGGCGCCTACACACCAATATTATAACTAAAACAAATACACTTGTTGGTTCAGGAATGAAATGTTATATTGTAGAGTGAATTATTTGCAGTTTAAATTGTGTAATTTATAAATAAAAATGATGACAGAATCCCTTTAAGGCAAACACAAATAAATTTGCTGCATTTAACTTAATCATTGCATAGGGAACACTAACTACGGAATAACTAAAGCGAGCCATAGTTTGACAGACTACCCATTCAGATTGAGTTTGCAGTGTATGTGCTTGTGTATGGGGCCCAGGGATGGGCTTGTTCAACTGATAATCTTGACAAAAATCATTCCCATATCAATTGGGCAGGTTGAAAATCCTGTTTGACATTTAACACATTAGCATTTGATCTCTTTGAGCCTAACATACAGGCTTCGGCGTGGTGCAATAGCTACAGGCAACATAGAAAAAATGGGTTAAAATGGATAAAAGACCAAAAGCATGGGAAAGCAAGAATAAACACTTTGCATAAGGGCCCTATTTGTAGGTGCTTATGGGCCACTTTCACTAAACAGCTGTAAAAACGACTGCTCATTTACCACATTAAATTGTTATTGTCTCTGGGATAATCACTCCCACCTAACCTTTTGGTGTTAATATATCTGACGTGGGGAGAAAAAACTACTACAGTGATAAAATAACACTATTCACTAATCTTATAAACCTGTTTTGTAGGCGATCATGTCAACAAAATCCAACCCCACATGAGATGTAGCGCTGTGTTATACATAGAGATAGACAAAATGTGTCACAACTATGACTGCACACTCACCCATTCATATATATCTACATGTGCCTATGTTTCCAATGGCGCTGAATATGATTAGCTGGGTTTTTATAAAACACATTTTTTATATTTTGGTGTCCACAATGTATTGTTTCCACCACTATTACAGTGCTAATTACTCCAGAATAACTATCATTAGTAGTTACTGTATCTACTGTCAGTAGGGTTGCCACCTTTTCTGGAAAATAATACCGGCCTTCCTACATATTTATCTTTTTTCCCTATTAATAACATTGGGATCAACCATCATTTTTACCGGCCAGGCCGGTAAAATACTGGCCAGGTGGCAACCCTAACTGTCAGTGATCATACAAGGCAGATTTTGGGGCAAATATGTACAGAAAATGTAAATGCAGTGTGAGTGCATATTAGTATATTACACACTTGTGGTGCTCCTTCTTAGCCATGTGTGGTAATGTCTGCACAGAGAATATAGATTAAAACACACAATTTAACACTTATTCAGAACCACCCTACCTTGGGCACACAGCTCAAAAGAATTTAGAGGGAACATTATAAAGTGGGACTCCAAATTTGCAAAAAAAAAGCAGATTGCTCTGTTTGTCCAAGACAAGTAGCAGTAACAAAATCCCTAGTGTTGTCTCTAAGCAAACTCTGGCTGAAAACAATTTGGCTAGCAGTTATCTCCCTAATTTTCTGATGCCTGTGGCACATCTGTCATGTTTTGTGATTTAAGAAAAAACTGGAAGGTTCAAAATTCCATTCTCTGTTCACTCTCCTGCCCATTCAAATGTACTGTAAACTATACACACAGGGAACACTCGGGAATGTGGATCTGCGAGTCTCCCATCCCTAGAAACCTTCACATTGAGAGGAGAAGTTTATTTTTAAAATTTTAACCTGTTCTTGAGCCTATTTTAAGCAGCATTCAACAGGTCTTCATTATTATTCTGCATGATTCTTTAATCTATTATTTCAGAAAAAAACATTTTTTTGGATGTCATGGTCACCCCGAAGGTGAAGGTTTATTGCAATTCTGCTCTCCTTTATTACTTATATTTATTTCAGGCCTCATCTATTCATCTCCCGTTCTGACTATAAAAGGCTGCCAGGTTGCAAGCAACCATATAGCAGTTGAAATTCACCAGACCCACAAGTGAATATGTAAAGTGTAAAATGGGTTGTGGGAGCATTCCAAAGCTAAGAAAATGTATAATGACTTTGTGACTGATCTTAGCAAATTTACTATACACACGCAAAAGAGGCGGTTGATCAATGCACATAACCATGCTTCTATATTTAAAATTTTGTGCAAATGTAAATGTTTTCAAAACAACGTTTGTTCGCTAAATTTACACTCAGTTGTCTACATTAAACTAAAGACTATTTCACTCATTTAAAATGGGAAACTTATAAACATGCTTTGGGAAGACTGGATATTAAATAATAACGTTTTCCTGCCTCCCTAGATGAATGTTGGCATGTATGATCTCTGAGGTCTGCAGATTATCACTCATTCTGAAAATTGCGACATAAAATGATGTTATGTTGTTGATGTAAATGTGTGCTCTATTTGTATTCTATAATATATCAATAACATACCTGCACTGAATAATCATATAAATACTGAAAATGGAAATATTACATTTTAAATAATACATATTTTCTGTTTTAGAACCTGACTGGGACCCTGTTGTTTGCTGTCTTTACAGCTGTGTTGGCCTCACTGCAGTTCGGATATGGTATTGGTGTCATCAATGCTCCTCAAAAGGTAAAAAAACATGCAAGAAAGTGTGAATTTGGGAAGTCAACCCCATGTTTTATGCTCTTAAACTGGATGCATGTATGCCCATAGCCCAGGAGCAAAATACCTCCCTACCATGGAATGGGAATCCTACCCGGCATTTTCAGCATGGGAGGAAGCAGACATATTTGTAGATGAGAATGAGCAGCTTGTGTATTTATCAACACGTGGTAAGGGAAACCTTATTCTACAATGTTAGCAAAGCTAGAAATGCTACCCTAACTAATATACACATTTTTAGTAATAATGTTTACATTGTTTTTTCACTTTTCAAAGAATAAAATGTAAATTATGAGGGTATTAATTACAGGGTGAACAAGAGTGGACTGCCACCTGCAGATTATAATGCACTAATCCCACACTTATTTATGAAATATTTTATTTACTGTTACCCAGCAATGCTATCAATTGTTTGCTTCAGAAACACAGATACGGTTTGTATAGATTGCTGTATGGCCACAACCTGCCTTTCAAGCTGAAATTGTGCTATCGGGCATACATTTACATAGGAGATAACATGTGCATACCTCTCATTTTCTTTAGGGCTCTCCCAGTTCACAAGGAGGTGGGGCTCACTGGAAAGGGGCTGAGTTTTGAGTAGATTTGGGGCATGTTACTGGCCTTGGTCAGGTGCTAAATTGTCAGGCACTACATGACTCCCACAACTATACTGAACTATAGAATATATACAATATATATATATACAATAAATCAGACCAGCAACACCGGGTTTTCTTATTCAAGATAACTGTATTAAAAGGTGCATGTACAGCCACCTGTACATGCAGCTTTTAATACAGTTATCTTGAATAAGAAAACCCGGTAGAATAAAATAACACTGTTTTATTCACTGGAAAATGGTGTGCGAGTCCTTCTATCTTCTTTTATATATATATATATATATATATATATATATATATATATATCTTTAGACTATCTCTTTCCAATAAATAGTTTATTTGTAGATGCTGGGAATTTACTGGTCAAAAGGGCATGGTTCACTAAAATACCAACTGCTTAAGTGGAATATAAAAAACAAATTCACTGCATTTATATCAGACTTCTCCGAATTAGAGAGAGAGAGAGAACATGCTTGAAATTTGAGTTGTATTGGGGCTGATAAGCATGGACTTACCTGGAGGTGGCCACACAAGGGATGGGTACAACATCATCTGACTGACTGTCCCACATCAGGGTAGTCCAGATCTGTCTGATAAGCTCATGGGTCACCCATAGGAAGTTCAACTCATGCATTTCTAAGTCCACCAATTACTTTTCTGCTCAGTGTTTCAGTGCTAATTGTTTAACTTTGCTTTGAGGTTGAAATTACAAACTCAACTGTAGAGGGGCACCCATCTGCACAAATTGATTAAGCACTAATAATATTATAAATAAATAAATATTGTATTTGTGGCCAGCATAAAGTATGTGATTTGGTCATGTAGCCCAGGGATCCTTGACACGACTTGATAAAGTGAGGACATAGATCTTGGCTGTAACTCAGAACTATGGAATAATGTATTATGATTGATCAGTTGAACAGGCCTGTGATGTTTGGTAGACTGAAGTATAGTACTTTTGAAAACTACTGCATGCTATGCCATGAGCCCCAAAGCTGCTGAGTAGTTCACTTTTGCGGTGGTATGTCACCAACTCATTGGTTAGATAGACAGCCAGTTGTATTGCATGTGGGTGATCATAGTAAAGCAAAAAATCCCTAAAGATGTGACAGAGTTTTCAGTTTTATTGTGCCAATATGTACTCTGAAGTAAGGTCTGTTTCTTCAAGAATTTTTTGCCCAACTATTCTAGATATTGTAATCAGACGATAACGTCACTGAATTCTAACCGACCAATAAGGACCTAATCTAGGACCTAAAAGGAATACACGGGATGATCATAGTAGATAAGCAATTAATTTTTCACACTGAATATTAAACCTGCCATTGGTAACACTGTATTCTTTTTGGCACAGATTATTGAGAATCACTATACACGGGTTTTACTAGAAGGCAGTGCAAATGAGACCGATACAAAATCTGTACAACCGTCTGTCAAAATGTACTGGTCCCTCTCTGTATCTGTGTTCTCCTTGGGAGGGATGGTGTCTTCATTCTTTGTTGGATGGATTGCAGATAAACTGGGAAGGTAAGTGAATGCTCCTCCCTACTTACTTAAACAGCGCTAAGGAGTAAAGTTAAAGGAGTCACCTTTGAATTAATTTTTAGTATGATGTAGAGAGTGATATTCTGAGACAATTTGCAGTTGGTTTTTATTTTTTATTATTTGTGGTTTTTGAGTTATTTAGCTTTTGTGTGTATGTTATTGCAATCAGTCCAGCTGCTTGTAATGAATTAAAGTTACTACAAGCTATTCAGCCACCAATTTTACAGTTGCTAGTGGAAAAAGCCACATTACATTTTTTACATCACATCTAGTTCATTAAAACTTCAGTACGACCACTACAGTGAATGAGCCTTAGATGATAAATGTATACTGTATACTAACATTGCCTAATTATGTTTTTGCTTACAGGATAAAAGCCATGATGGCTGTAAACAGTCTGGCAGTTATTGGGGCTATTCTGATGGGGCTGGCTCCCTTAGGTCAAGCACATGCTCTTGTCATTGCTGGCAGATTAATTACAGGTCTTTACTGCGGTAAGTAGAAATTTACATCTGCATGAAGCACATCTACACTGCATTTCAGCTGCTTCAATGAAGTTCTTTTTTACATGTAGACATAAAGAAATCCTAATATTTTATATCGTTAGTATTCCTTTAAAATGCCAGGTAAATTTAGCCACATTTTTTGCCCTACATGTGAGTACACATATGGGCTCCTCCTTATCTGAAAGCCTAACAAACTGCAGCTGGGGGTAGGGCAGTGTTTGCACAAAGGACTTCACGGTTTAAAAAGCTTTTATTATTTGTAACCTAAAACAGTTAAAGGGAAGGCTCAAAGTGCCATCAGTTTCACAAACTCTAAAATCCTTTTTTACACATACTCTCATGTACTCCAGAGCAACGACATCCTGAACATCATTATGCTTGAACAGACATTTCATTCTAAATGGTCTATGTGATTCTTCTTTTTTAAGGTCTGGCATCAGGACTGGTTCCCATGTATGTCGGAGAGATCTCCCCAACAGCACTTCGAGGAGCTTTAGGAACGTTGCATCAGTTGGCTATTGTCACAGGGATTCTCATTAGTCAGGTAAAATAATATTGCAACCATGAGCTTCTCCTGTTGTAGGGATTGTCAACATCTGGGTCACTAACCGTTTTTTTGATAGCGCTGGGGAGTTTAACCACTTTTTAGGGATTTCCAGAGACTAATATCTAACTTAAGACCCTGGGACCATTTCTCTAAACAACACATTAGCTTGGAGTACTTTCCACAAGAGTGCAACACAACCATATTCTTTGATTTTCCCAGTGAATCCCTCGTACCATCATGGGCCAATGAATTCTCACTGTAGTCATTTTCCCAGACCACAGAAGTGCTGGCCCAGGGCCAAAGTTAGCAATTGTTAATAAATTAGTGTATTGTGCATGCACTGTGCAGTGCAAGAGATCTCTAGGAAAATCAAAGAAGATGGCTACATTGCACTCTCATGGAAAGCACCCCATCGTGTGTGGTGTTTAGAGAAGAGAAGCACTGGCTGGGGTCTCAGTGATTAGTACCGGAGGGGGGGGGTAACAAACTGGCAGCCCATAGTTAATTCGGTTTTGATGACCTTTGAGCTAGAGAGGTAAGACTGAACATTTACATAAATTGGTCTGGTTCATGCTGGCAGGTTATATAAAAGGGACTAACATCAAGCCCCAAACTGTACAAGTGATCAGTAAGGACAGAGCTGGCTGCGCCCTGGCACTTGGTCTGCACCTCACATTGGATTTTTGATGCAGAGCAAAGCCAGACCAGAGGTGGAAGCACTTTCTGAATTTCGCCCCTATGTGCTCTTGAACTTCTTCCTCTATTCGCTGTAAATTCTACATATAAATGCTGTTCATAAAAAAGTACTTGTATCCTGTATAATTGCACCTTTTGCTAAACTGCCATATTGATGTATTAGATGCAAGGTGCAAAGTACAGTGCACACGGATGCACTGGATCATTGGAATGAATAAAACTGTGCAATGTGAATGAGAGTTTGGATGGATGAAGGGCTGGAGATATTTATTTTATATACACAGACAAAATGTTTAAGGAATAAATGACCATTCACTACTTTAATGCCTATTGCTCCCTAGGTGGTCGGACTTGAATTTATTTTGGGTAGTGAGACTCTTTGGCCTGTTCTGTTAGGCTTGTCGGGAGTCCCTGCTATTGTGCAGACCATCCTGCTGTTCTTTTGCCCTGAAAGCCCCAGATTTCTGTTAATCAAACTTGGGAAGATGGAAGCAGCTAAAAGAAGTAAGTTTTTTTCAAGTTTCAAGTTTGGCAACATTTATATTATAAATTAAAATATAGCTCCTGTTTAGTAGCAATGGCTCGTTAGTAACTTATAGCAATTAAAGTGTATCCTGTACCAGACTAAGATGTAGAAAAAAAGCAGAAAACAGTAGTGCTTTAGTCTGCAATTCAACTTTTATTGGTGTTTACTCTACCTATTGCATGAATATTTGGAACCTGTCCTAGACCACTCAAGCCTCACAGCTATGTGCTACGTGCTACTGTATAAGTAGACTGTATACTTACCTTTCTATTAACTTTTTATAAGCCTTAAGTTGGCCATAGACACAACGGTAATATCATACCAAATGAATTTTCGTATTATATTGGGTGTGTGTTTGGTGAGAGAGGAGTTGACCGTTATAGTGAGAAGACTTGGATATTGGTCGGCTCGTCGATCGGGCTGGCCGGAAAATATTGATCGGACGCCTTTGAAGGCACCTGAACATCGTCCATTGTTAGTGCTGAATCATCAGATACAGCAAGAATTCTATTCTTTCTAACTGTATATCTGACGATTCAGCTCTATGTGTGTGTTGAAACAAACAATCTTTCTTGGTACGATCTTTTCCTGGAAAATTGTAATTGTAACGTCTATGACCACCTTTAGAAAATCTGTGATTGGTTACTATTGGCTACTGCTATGAGACAAGTTTGCAAAAAAGCCACAAAGTAGGTCTTACCTGTCTGGTAACCCAATGCAACTATACACTTATTTTCTTCCAACAACTGGACGTTATATGATAGAAATTCAATAGTTACTGGTATTAATTGCATAAGGTCATGTCACTGAACCATGCTTACTCTACTATAAAATGTCACTGAACTCTTTGTCTTTTGACTAAGAGACAGCAAATACAGGTCTAATAATGTAATAATGTAATAATTTAAAAGAAAATCTCTTACCATGACCTAACATAAGTGAATGTAATTAGCATGTAGTTGACGGCTTAGTATATATATATATATATACACACACTCACAGAGGTATGGGAATTACAGAATGGCCATCTCCCATTTACTCCATGTTATCCAAATTTTTAAAAAGTATTCCCTTTTTTTCTGTAATAACCAAACAGTGCCTTGTACTTGATCCAAACCAAGATATAATTAATCCTTATTGGAGGCAAAACCAGCCTATTTGATTTTCTAGTAGTCTTAGGGTATGAAAATCCAAACTACGGAAAGATCCGTTATCTGGAAAGCCCCAGGTCCCGAGCATTCTAACAGGTTCCATGTGAGTGCAGTTTTATATGATGTTATATAGTTTTAATAGGTAATTATCTTATACAAGTGGAGTGCAAACTCCACACTAGTATATATGTATATTTTTTAATCGCTCCACTTGCTTTGCTATGCTATCTCATTCTCTTTTTTTCATATATTTCCCTTTCCTATTTTTATATATATATATATATATATATATATATATATATAATCATTCGATAAGGACCCGCACTCCAATGTTTCGTGAAAAAAGTTTTTTTATTTTAACTTGTGCATCCAAAATTAAAATAAAATAAAATAAAAAAACTTTTTTCACGAAACATTGGAGTGCGGGTCCTTATCGAATGATTGTATGCTGAAGCTTTGACCGAGCACCCACAGTATCTCCAAGACTGGATTTGAGTGCAAGCGTTTTTCTACATATATATATATATATATATATATATATATATATATATATATATATATATATATATATATATATATATATATATATATATATAGGGAAATATATGAAAAAAGAGAATGAGATAGCATAGCAAAGCAAGTGGAGAGATAAAAAGGAGGAGAGTATAGTCAAGAGAAAATGTTATCTGATGTAACACACCATTGTGGCTGCTGAAGGTAATTGGGTAGTGCTCAGAAAGCAAATGTACCAGTCCTAGCAGAATCGTTTTAAGTGATTGATTACAATGTCAGTGCAAGCAGCTAATTCAAGTAACAATTTGCCTTAGTGGCTGTTGATCAACATGCTTGTTCAGAAAAATACGGCAGTAAACTCTTTAAAGAGCAGTTGGTGTGATGAGTCAAAAGTTCAAATAAACAAGAATTCTGACTGCTGTTTTTTATGTTTTGCAAGTATATTGGCAGATAGCAGTATAGAACTGGCAGTACACATACAAATGGATACTAGAACTGAACTAGAACTAGCAGAAAATCAAAAGTTATACCTATTCAGGGCAAAGCAGTATTATTTGGAAGCCCACAAATAAACAGCATGGGGTTACTACGGGCGAGTTCTGCCGCATGTGCGGTTCCCTCTGCTGCGGTTTTTGCTAAGTAGCCTATAGTTACATGGAGGCATGCATGTCTTTAGTTTTCTGAAGTCCTCTTCTCCATCATCCAACTCTTGGATGATGTCACTTCTGCATTTATGATGACACAACTGCCATGTTTTGTTTTTTTTTTTGTATTGGGGATAATGGATTGGGTTGTAGGTTAAATTGTTTCAGTAGGGATGTATAGTTGCTGCAAGTGGGTAAAACTGTGGGTCCAATGTTTGAGTACAGTATCTGCAGGTCTGGGTGTGGGTCTGCTTGCTTGCACAAGTCTTTACTAAATGCCATAGATCAGCTGAACCTCGTGAGGCAACTTCGGACGACTTCGGCAAAATGAAGCACCCGAGTGCCATCCTGCTGGCGTTTTTCATTCTAGCTGGCGGAAAGGCAGGGGAGGCAGTTCGGGGAGAGGAGGTTTGTCGCCGGGCGACTAATCTCCCCCAATTGCAGCGTGTGTCTCTGTCCTTAAACATCCACTTTATGAGCATCTAATTGCACATTGGCATAATGTGGAATTTCAGAATTATTCAAGAGAATATTCAGAAAGAATATGGGGTTCATTTGCTTCTTGAGCAAAATGCAGTTCTGGCTACCAAAGTCCTGGCTGTGGACTGGTTAAAAAACTGTTGTCTAAAGATTGCAATCACTGGGCTAAAATAATGGGGCCAGCACTGTCCCTCCTGTGCATAATAGCAATCTTATCGCTCCAAAAATTACTCACTATTTACTACTATAAGGATATGGTTTGCATTCTGTAATTGTGCAACATTCACACGTCACAGTTTTATTTAATTGTCACCACTTCTTGATTTATTATAGACCTTTTTATGACAGAAGAGTTTTTTGTTTTCAAACAGTACAGTACAGAACAGATCATCACTAAGGGTCAGATTTATTAACGGTCGAATTGAAAATTTGAATTTTCATATTCTTTTTATGGTCAAAACTGTCAACTTCGACAAGGAAGTTATCCAAACTCGATTTGAGGTTTTTTTTAAAAAATTTGAATTCGATTTTCGAGGTTTATCACACTCTTGCCCTTTAAGAATTCAAATTTGACTATTCGCCACTTAAAACCTGCCAATATACGGTTGAAGTTAATGGGAGAGGTCCAGGGATCAATTTGGAGATCTTTGCAGCCTTCCTGACATTCAAGTTTTTTTCAGGGAAGGAACTCGAATCGAGTTTGATCAAATTCGATTGCGATTCGAGTTTTCGGGCTGTTAAAATTTGTCTGAGTTGGAAAATTGTAATTTTGTTAAATAATACATTTTGATTAGTCGTTTTAAAAAACTCGCATAAATTCAAAATTTCGACCCTTGATAAATGTGCCTCTGTGTACATTTAAAAAACAAAAACATGTAGGGGGCTGATTTATTATGGATGTAACTGGAATTCAGAAGGATTGCCACCAGTTTAATCTTTTTAAACTTTTAAGGAACACTTTCCTGTCAGGAACATCTTAAAGAATTCAGATATTTACCAGACTGATACCTGCAGCAATTAGGCACAATGTGTATTTCATGTAGGGAAAAAGGATCTGACGGCTTTTTATTCCTGTTTTATTTGTCTGTTTCTGGTTAAACAATGTGAAGTATATAATTTTACTAAAAGCTTCCATTTTCATTGATCAAGCTGGCAGTTGATGTATGTGCCATGCAAACCTGTACTTATTCACTAACAAGACTCCATTCAGCACATGCACTGACCTGCGGGGCAATACTTTGGCTATTCACTATTATTGGCATATATTTTATATCTTGTATTTTTGGCTAGAACTATAAATGGCAAATTTTATTAAAAAGATTTGACTTTTGTGCCAGATCCATAGATTCCAAAAGTGTTAAATAATGACAACCATAGGAATACTGTATATTTGACTGAATAGCTGAAGCTCCTACAATAATGCAAAATCTCCTTAGCACTTACTCTGCAGAATGCCAAGTGTGCATCACATGCTCTATAGTGGTATCACTGCACTAAAATACCCTTCAGGCAATGCAAGGTAAAGTCAGCACATGGCATTTGTTGTCTCTAAAAAATGTGCAGCTGCAGAGGAAGTGGTATGAAGAAACTTAGGATAAGTGAAGCAATGAATAATACATTAATTCTGGGCAAAGGTCTAAGTGAGGTTGTGAACGGTATGTGGGGAAAGCATGGATGGTAGGGGAGACCTAGAACAAATTAAATTTAAATGCTAGGAAAACATAATTCTAGTTGTGTCTATGCCTTGATTATTAGGGTATGAGCTGTTAATGTGACAGCTAGCATGGCAATCTGAGGTTCAGAAGTGTCATAGGAGAGTATGCTTACTAACAATTAATACCCTTTAACCTTTTATGGTACACCAACAGCATTGCTGTGCCTGTTGCATTTATCATAGTGTAGGAATTACTGATGGCCCGCAGGATGCTCTGTCAGGAATAACCATCACAATCACATCACCTTTTATCACAGCATTTGCATCCCAATTGTTTGAAGGTGAAATGCTCGAGACTATGACACTATGCTGCAAATTTCCTATTCAAAAACATGGTAAGCAGCTGACAAGTGGAAAAGGAACTTTCATTAAAGGAGAACTAAACCACCTAATGCTTCCTCTCCACAAAGTGCACTAGTGAAAAATGCAGTCAGCCAGTCCTCTTCCCCTCGGCCATTTACAGTGTTCCCAGTACATGTGCAGTTGGCGTGAACACCGGACTCGCTCCAACTGCCATGCGCCATATATCTCGGGTGTCAGCGGTCCTTTCCTGAACAAAACTGAAGATGTGAAAGATGGAACCCTTGAGCTCCTCTGCACTATTCTGCATGGATACGTGAGAGTCACAATTAGGGACACATATTTCACTATAGCACTATGTGGGGAAGAAGCAAGGAGGGGGCACTATAGAGGGTAGTAGATGGGGCTTTTCAAATTAGGGAGTGATTTAGTTCTCCTTTAAAATGTTGTATTACATGAAGTATTGTATGAGAAAATATTGCTAATCTCTTATCACATTCAGCACATTAATATACTGAATGACTCTCCTATATGGTATAGCTTAGATCAGGCTGTCATCTGGAATTTGCGCAAGAGGAATTTTATGGCTTTGAGCTCACCTGGGAGAGAGAGCAAAGATTATTAATATGTAGTCTTATAGAATTATGTGGCCCACAAACATTCATTATATTAAAGGGGTTGTTCAACTATAAGTTAACTTTTAGTATGTTATAGACTGGCTTATTCCTAGCAACTTTGCAGTTGCTTTTCACTATTTATTTTTATAGTTTTTCTTCTGAAGATTTCAAATGGGGCTCTGTGAGGCTACAATTGTATTGCTATTGTTACTTTTTATTACATATCTTTCTATGCAGACCCTTTCCTGTTCATATTTACGTCTTTTGTTCAAACCACTGCCTGGTTGCTAAGGTAAATAATACCTTAGCAACCTTTTAACTGCTGAAATACCAAACTGAAGAGCTGCTGAACCAAAAGCAAAATAACTGAAAAAACATAAAAAATTAAGATGAATTGCAAATTGACTACATCATACTAAAAGTGAATTTAAAGGTCAACAACCCCTTCAAATGCAACTCCCTACATGGAAAAAGATGACGGTTTTATACAGACTTCTCAAAGAACAGATAGCAAATAATGTGTGTACTTTTCAGTGTAGCAGTGTTGCTAAGTGTGCTGAGAACTGTGCATAGAATCTCATGGTGTGTTAGATGAGGGAAACTAATGCCGTGAATTAAATTGTTTGCAATGATCTTCCTTGGGATGTTGTTTAAGTCAGAGATGCAGCATTTATATAGTGAATAAAGTACACCTTATTGTAAAATATAAGGATATTATAAGTCACCAAGAAGTTCCATGACCACATAAAAACATGAGGCCGAAGGTCGAGTGCTTTTATACAGGTCATGGAACTCCAAGGTTACTTCTAATATCCTCATATTTTCCAACAAGGGGTACTTTAATTATTATTATACACAAGTTTTAGTGAGTCATGTGACAAAAATGACATCACTACTCATCGTTTATAACTGATGACATCACTAGTCACCATTTATACGGATATAATTTACAGGATATTCATGGCTTTTGTGTATTATATGATTATACATACTGTATGTCTTTCCAGTGTTCAGGGATTCTATTTTGCCAATCTGGCATCACACAGTGAAATGTAACACAGTTTTGTAATAGATGTTCTCTGATATACATTGAAACCACTGCATTTCCCTGCATTACTCTACATGCCCATATCATGATATTTTTTTACAGACTTAATAAGGCTCAGAGGAGACTATGATCCAACAAAAGACATTGAAGAGATGAAAAAGGAAAAGGAAGAAGTCGAAAGTGAAAAAAAAGTGTCTATCATACAGTTATTCAAGTCTTCTAATTACCGCCAGCCTCTAATTGTTTCTCTTGTGCTTCATATCTCTCAGCAGTTTTCCGGAATCAATGGGGTAAGTTCTATAAATTTTATTGGCATTAACGGGAACTATATATATAATTTGAGGAGACTGCATTGTCCTGTACTTGAACAGGTGTAGATATATAACTCCTAACATCACCCCATCAGGTTTGGGTCCTGTCTGCATGTGAATTGTAGTTTAGATTTATTCAGGAAGTGCAAATAAATTCACAAGCAGCAATTTTCCCCCATAAATGTAACTTCTACCTTTATTTATTTATAGATCTTTTACTACTCTACAAGCATCTTTACTAGAGCGGGTATTAGCCAACCAGTATATGCAACTATTGGAGTCGGCGCTGTTAACACAGTTTTCACAGTGGTTTCGGTAGGTAAATAATGTTTTGCCATGAAGCTGTTTAATTATCTTTGCTGCTTATTGTGATGTAGCATCATTTATCATTGCTTGATAAGACACCTAAGGCAGTGGTTCCCAAACTTTTTTATTACACAAAAAGGAACATCTCAGAAGGTGGCCTTGTTTCGTGCCTTGTGGGCACTTAATCACAGCCCACAAGGCACGAAACGCGCAAGGCCACCCTCTGAGATGTTCCTTTTTGTGTAATAAAAAATATTTTTAATTTTTGCATCATACTTTGGAGTGAAGTCCAGTTTTTGTGCCAGCCTACCATTGAATTAAGAATGGCTCAATCTGAATGCCAGTTAGGATGTGGTTTGTGGTGAAAACATCTTTGCTACCCTAGAGATTCTTGGAATTATGACCAAATGAAGCACCGCTGGCTATAATGTTATATATACTAACAAGGAAGCTTTACCTTATATGACAACCTGATTTGAGAGAAAGCCTTCTATGTTTAGCCTGTGGACCAACAGATCACATCCTTTGCACGTGAAAAAAACTTTATTTTGTGTCCTCACAGTGTACATATATAGTATACAACTGCACCACATTTCAAATGCACACACACACACATATATATATATATATATAGTATCCAGCCAGATCGCAACACATTGTAACTCAGTTTAATTGATTGGTGCATCATAATTGTTGGATACAATATATATATATATATATATATATATATATATATATATATATATATATTGTATCCAACAATTATGATGGTGCACCAATCAATTAAACTGAGTTACAATGTGTTGCGATCTGGCTGGATACTATATATATATATATATATATATATATATATATATATATATATATATATATGTGTGTGTGTGTGTGTGCATTTGAAATGTGGTGCTGTTGTATACTATATATCAAGAGGGAAAGAGAGATAGATAACGGAATACGGGCAGTCACATGTAGAAGAACAAAGAGAGCCAGGGTGCAGTCTATCAATATATGTCTTTGCAACGCTGGAATATATAAATACATTTTCATGAAATAACTTAGGACTTGTGCTGTGTAATGAACTTTTAAAAATATTTTATGCCCTAAATCAGATCATTTAATAAAAAAATATAAATTCACCTGTTAATATGTAATTATTCAAATGAGAATCAATTAGTGCTAGGCCAACTGGAACTGTTTGTGAGTAAATGTATTCAGATTATTAGATGTACTGTTCTGCATGGTTATTTACCTTCATTTATTTTAAGCATGACTTCTTCCATACATTAAATAAGTGTAGATACAACACGCTCGCTGCAGACACTGTTATACTATAGCTTCCTTTTGAACTCGTGTAGCTTAAGTGATGTTCTTGGGGAGGCTGTTTGTGACTGCTATGATTAATCTGTGCCGCAGAGAAAATGCTTTTCACACAATGTTCAAAAGTACTGCTTACCTGGCAATGCATTAGGTCCTGATTTATCTAATTTTATCTCTGTTTACAAGGTCAAGCACACATCAAATGCTGACAGAAACAAAAAAGGCTCCTGTCAGTTATTTATTACCAAGCATATGGAAATGAACAAGGCAGAGCAGGAAAAAGTATGGGGCTTAGGCCCATGGGGTGTATTCTCTGTTAGCATTTTTTTAGCTAATGCCAGGCATATCTCATTAATATAAATGACTGGTCGGGTGCTTCTCTATATGCGCCATGGCAATAAAGCAAAGTTACAGACAAAAACAGTTAAATCATTTTCATGTTGACTATATAAAAGCACTGGCAAATCACATCACATTCACTAAATGTATGTTGGTCATTTAAGGGCCATGGCAGATGGAATGTTTTCTTGCCCAAGCAATCTCCTCCAGCATGAGCTAGGATTCATGTAATGCACCTGTAGAAGCCCTTTGTTGACTTGTGTAGCATGTTCCTGCTACTACGAGAGGAAAATGTGCATATTCATTGCGCAGGAAGGTAACTTTGTTTGGAGGAGATTAAAAATGGGTGTCAATAAGCCACCAACCTAAAGGGAATGTGCATCCCTATCTTTATCACAGGCCCATGATATAAAGGTTTGCTGACTTTTTCAGTTGAAGTCACCTCATCTCATAGGTAGACAAACATTTAGTTTTGTTGTTAGGGCAAGGGTGCACATAGAGCTTTCCTCTGCCTGTGTGAGATAAACGTAGCAGCTATGGGAGCAAAAATTCATGTTTATGTTTCCAAGCCGATATGCGCTCTGTATAGCTCTACATCAAGCCTGTCAATGGAGCTATGGGGTGTGGGGGTGAGCTCATGATCTGCTTTCCTCCGCCTGTGTACAAAGTGCAGAAGGACAAAGGGGACAATCCACTTATATTGTTCCAAAAAGGGACTTCTCTATAGTATTCAACCCCATTCAACCCCAAATTTTGGGAAACACTGAAAAAAACCTGAAAAAACTGCATATTACTGCATATTAATTTCATTAAAGGAAAACGTAGTTGGATTGTAAAATAATGTTTTGCAAATAAAGTTGACCATGCTGAATGGAATAACTCCATATATGGTTTCCAGGCTTTTGAGCTATAATAATGTGAAGGGGTTACTAAGTAGATGTTGATACATGGGCAAAATTGCCACATGCCTTATGATATGATCTTTCAGCTCACAATGCAGTTTCACCCCCCATGCTGAATTGTATATGATGTAATCTGTAATTTAAGCAGTATTGTTAGAAGTGAGTTGATCAGTAGTTTTCCATAAAGCTTTTATTTTTGTTTAATAGGTGTTCCTTATAGAGAAGGCAGGTAGAAGATCCCTCTATCTGGTTGGCTTAGCCGGCATGGGCATCTGCGCTATTGTTATGACTATTGCGTTGGCACTTCTGGTAAGTACGCTCCCACACTGATCCCTAATCTCAGCTCTAATTCAATTAAACCCTCAATTCTCAAATGTTTTGCTCTGCTAGAACAAGGTAAATGAAAGCATTACCACACTCAATCTTGACAAGCATATAAGGAGAATCTTTGTGATTTGGCTACCCATGTGCAGGATAGCAGGGTGGCTACATGTGGCCAATTTTAACTATTTTCAAACTAACAAAAATACCTTGATGTCATGTGAACTGGACCACTGGAATGGATTGTCTGTTTCTCCCTGAACACAATAACTTCCAGGGCCAGACTACAATATCCTTTAAACAGAAAGACCATTCTCTGTTAAGACACATTTCCCTTGCAGATTTAAACACCTACAGGGGAGAAATGAAAAGCAAAATACATTACTTTTTACACTTCTTTGTGGTCATTCTCCCACAAAATAAACAGGAATATTTAACTTTGCATTATTTTACAATACCAAATTGTAACTTTGCACCGCTGTCTAAATGGTTGCCACAGCAATAATACGCTGATAATTTATTTAGTGATTACTGGGTTATATCCTATAAAATACAACAAACCTAAAACTAAACTGGTAAAATTTGCCTCTGAATAGATTAGCGTATCCAATTAAATTAAACCTCAACCCTTTTTACCATGATGTCCCCAAAAAAAATCTGGGTTCAGTCTGACCTGTCCTGCTTCATCCTCTTCACTTCTAGTAAGGCATCAGCTGGATGTGTAACAAGGTTTGCAGGCTCCCAGAGTGCATGGATTTAGTGCTGATCTAGATATGTACATGATGTCACAATATAGGATATAACAGAGCTGCAGTTTACGGCAATATAGCCTTATGCAATATGACAAAAATATTCTTTTGAGGGTTTAGTTAAACCTAAGGATAGAAAAAAAGGGCTAAAATGTAATTATGTAATGAAGCCTAATTCCCTATGTTCTGTTTCCTTTTCAGACTCAGCATGCTTGGATGAGTTACCTAAGTATGGTCGCCATTTTCCTTTTCGTGGTTTTCTTTGAAGTTGGCCCAGGTCCTATTCCTTGGTTCATTGTCGCAGAATTGTTCAGTCAAGGTCCACGACCTGCAGCTATGGCAGTGTCTGGGTGCTGTAACTGGACATGCAACTTTATCATTGGGATGTGTTTTGAATACATAGCTGTAAGTATGCATATATTACGGAATATGTCATTGGGAGAAGGAAACGAAACAGATTTAGAAGTAAATTATCTAATAAATCTTATTATACATATAGTATGTTGTATCTAAAATTACTATATGTCTTAAATGCTCTGGTATATAAATCTGGTCTATATTTTGCAAGGCATATGATGTTTTATTTTCTTTGCTTTTTCAGGATGCCTGTGGGCCATATGTATTCATCATTTTTGCTGTACTCCTTTTTATATTCACCATTTTCACATACTTTAAAGTCCCGGAGACTAAGGGCAAGTCATTTGATGAGATAGCTGCCGAGTTCCGAAAGAAGAAACTTGCATCCCGCAAAGGACTTAAATCGACTGAAATGGAGTATCTGGGAACCAGTTCGGAAGCATAAATATTTCCAGCAAGTGCAAAAATTAAAACAGTCATTTTTAAAAAAAAATATCTATACATATACACGATATACAGGGTATTACCAGACGACTGCAATGTTTTTATAGACACTTATTTTTATAATGCTAAACTAAAGAAGAGGGTGTGCTTGAGTTTGTGGACGCTTAAAAGAGATAGAGAGGTGTCTAATCAAAGTCCTTCAGCTGCTGTACAACTCCCATGAGCCTAAGGATGTAAATAATGAGAATGGCAGTTGCACAACAGCTTTGAAGCCAAAGATGCAATCTCTGTATTCAAAATAACACAGCTTTGTTACTGTCCTTTACAAGGAATGCTTGTGTTGGCGCAGAAACCAGTGATATCTTTATAAGTCTAAAGGATCTGCAGAGTTGCAACCTGGTGATTATCCCATGTCTCATAGAAAGCCTCCATCCCTATGTTTTTGTATTTACCATGGTTTCTACAGTGGTTTTACATGGTTTGCGCAGGAATATTTACTTTAAATATATAAGTGGCTGTGAACAAGAGGGGTTATGGTAAAAACACAGCACCACGGAAGGAAGTGGCAGTCCATCTTACAAAATTAGCACCAGGGTAATTTTAAGATATTTTCTATTTATATTGAATGAGTCAATACCAGTAGGTGTTCCTGGCATATCTGTTATACAGATATCCTTAAAACAGGAATTCCTGATGATTCTAAGGACATGTCTCAGAAACAATGGATACAAAATATCTTACATAGCATTTGCAAACCTACAAAAAGAACAAAAACTGTTCAAAAATATTATCCAATGACACTAAATGCCGCCTTCAGCATGACACCTACTCATTTAAAACACTATAGCCAAAACGTATTTTAATATTCTATATTAAGTATAAATGTGTGCCAGTGTGAACAAAAGGAACAACACTGTGATATTAGGCTCAAAAACATTCTCCTGAAATGACATATTTACCTTAAAGGAAAGTTCTTTTTCCCTTAACTTTGCTACAATTTGAACGGCTGGGAACCTTTAGAATCCCAAAATTTTAATCTGCCCCTAATGTCTGCCTGTAAAACTATATCTGCAATACATCCTATTATAATATTATGGCGTGTTATCATAGAAACACAGCTTGTGATTTAGCTAGAGGTTCTGTGTAACTGATTAGCATGACCAGACACCAAGTTGTTGGTAGCTATATGCTCATTTATTTCACTACCTGTACCAGTCTGTTACAACTAAACATCCCAGTCAGCATCTGGCTTATATAGATTATCATACAGGTTAATTCGTTTTCATCATGAATAATGAAATTCTGTGTTTGGTTAATATATAAATGTATGGTAAAAAAATCTTGGGAACAAGTGTAAACTTTGACAACAAAACAAGTTCTGTATATATGTATTTGCTTTAATTTCTATACTGTAGCCTAATGTAAATGGTTAGATCCTCCAATTATTGGGCCTGAACCTTATTTTGTCCAATAATCCTCTGAACCAATAAATTGCAGACACCTCTGATTTAGTTTTTGTTGTCCTTGGGACAGCAGCTCAAGATTTCACCCCTGGTTCCTTAAGTAATGTCAGAGGGTTTATGTCACCTTACTTATCAATAGCAGCTGATGCAAGACTGGGATGAAATAGGTAGGCAGGAAATCCTGCTAATAAAACACATAAATGAATATGATGATTCCTGAGCTATGTGGCTGGGTGCGACATTGTTTTGCTGATATTCATCCTACTTCTTGGGAAACCAAGTTAATGGACTGATCATAAAATTACACAGCACAGATGATGTCATTGAAGTCATTTATTTCATAGAAAATGGTTGTAGTGAACCAATGGCCATTATCTTGTGCAGACAGAAAATAACTTACCCAATGTCACTGTACACGCCTGTGTCCCCTGTGTGAGCAAGCAATGCGTCACTGCAAAACTAAGCCTTATATTAAATCTATTACATATCTTCCACGCTGGTACAATATCTTTAAAAACAAACAGGGTGAGATTTTTCTATCTTATGTTTATGTACAAGCATTTTATACATGTGTAACTGAACCACGTTGTACCAAAGGAATGGTTTTCCAATTGAGTGAGCTATCACTTTTCAGAAGTGTAAAGTTTTTAGTCATTTGGATTTTACATTTTTTGGATTTGGATTTTTTTTAATGAAAAATGATGACGATTGTTTGTCTTATGTATTGTACTAAAGCAAAAGGGTGTGCTCTGTATAAAACCAGTATCAGTATTAACATTTACTTGTACATTTTTATGTAATTAAAATGAATTTAAATTAAAATAAACATTTGGTTTTTAATTTCCATGATTGTTGTGAATACTCTGCATCGGTTTGGACAATCCAGAAAAGGAGCAGTCTGCACCTGAAGTATAGAGAGGCATGAGCGCAAAAAGCAGCACAGCACAATTCCTTTTATTTTATAAAGACCTGTGTGCATTATTGTTTGCAGAAAAGCTCCAACAATTCCTCTTGCATTGAATATTCCCACTTACTTTGTGCACTTCTTTTCTGCATGGTGTTGATGCTCCTACCACTCATATTAGATTTATGATTTTTCTTTTGTCCTGTTTCTTGTACTTCCTTAATTTCATTTTTGTATTGTTGATTACTTTACTCTCACACCTTTTTCATTAATGCTCACTGCCTCCTCATTGCAATGAACCATGCTTTTCCCTTTCACTTCTTTCTTTATCATTCCATAACATATTGGTAGCGGCTCCTTGCCCTTTACAACTGCCACCATCCAGGCATCCAAGTACACGGCTTTCTTTGCACACAGTGCTTAGGCAAAATGTTTGCATTGCATGCTGTTGGGGGATCCCAAGTTTGATTTTGTAGCTTTAAAATTATTTCACCAATTTTATGCAGGTGCAATTATACAAGAAGTTGGGGGGAAATACAACACTGTGGGAAAATGATGGAAAAAGAGATAAAGAGAGATATTGTAGCTATAATACACAACGGGTCATTTATTTATGCACCACAATAGGATAGTGCCGTTTCAAGCATAATCGGCATGTGCCAATTAATTGTAGTTGTCAGGGGGGGAGATGAGCTACCGCAAGGTTCGGTGGTGGTGGTGGTAGCTCGATGGATCCTATGGTGGCCTTTATCAGTAGGCAAAACTGCACCTGGCTTTGGAACAGGAGGCAAAGAGGAAGGCAGCAGCACTGAGCACAGTTATACATAAGTGCAAGGAGCGCATGTTGATGCAAGTTCCTTTAGCAAATGGTTTTTATTTCATATCTGTAGGGAAATATGCGGGAGGACTTTAGAAAATGGTTCCTACAGTGTTTACATTTAGCTGAAAATAATGCATATTGTGTAATATATCAAATGTGCTACTGCTTTCAAACTTATTGTCAATGTTTGTACTTGCATTGGGGACTGTTTTCTGCCGAATCGTTTTCTTTTCAACAGAAGCCTATGTTGCTTTATGGCAGTGATTTTAGATATACTGTCAGGACCAGAGCCACTGTCCCATAAGTGGGATGAAATAATCCTTTATCTGAATTGTTTAGACTGGAAGTTATTGTGAGCAGAGTTCTCCTCCTATTGTCTCCTAATAATATGCAATTGGAACTGTGCATTCTGGTGAAATGTTTGTCTGCATATGTCTTGTATTTATATCTCCTAAAGGTGGCCATACATTGGATGATTAGCTTGTTTGGCTTGGGGAAAATGATCAGATCATAACTACGGATACAGGCCTTCGAGGCCTCCCAAGAGGATTTTCATACCCGCCATATTGACATCTGTCCGATTTTCAGCCAGATATTGGTTGGGGAGGCCTAAACGAGGCCCATACACAAGCAAAATAGCTCCTGACTTGGTCTCAATGGGCAGAATCAGCAACGTATATCTGTCCTTGTATGACCACCTTTACTCTGTAATGCACCGTACGAGCCAATGGTGCTATATAAATAATAATAACAGCTCACAATCATTTCTTACTCTGCTGTTTCCAATGCTTGTGGTTGATTGTGGTTGACTTAAGAAAGAGAGTGAAAGTGATAAAACGGCTCATTTACAAAGCAAGTGCAAGAGCAAGGGCAAAATGCAAATCATGCACAAAATACAGTAATTTTCCCAACAATTCCACTTGTGTGTAATGCATAATAGAAAACAATGCCATTAGTAAGAAGAGATTGTACTTTGCTCTTGATACAACAGTCTAGACCTGTCAATGATTAAGAAGCTCTTATTACATAATCCAGTTATAATGTTGTGAAATCAAGGCCATGACTAGCCAACCATTCTAGTGATCACTCTTTGAGCACTGCTCTATCAGCAACTAGGCATTCATCAGCTAATAAATAAGACTGCTTACATGAGCGCTTACTATGACTGAACCTTAGCCCTCAAGACCCACTATGGTAGGGCTGTCTAACTGCCCCACCCTTGTGTGGCATCACCACATGAAAGTCTACCTGCTGTGTCTGCTTACAATGTGTAAACTATAAAAGGTACTTAACTGGCCCCAGCATTGTTTAAACCTCAAATTCAGACTGTAATCCCCTGTATTCACACCTGCATTGTTCCCACTTGTAACACCTCTATTGTTCACATGCCTACTGTTCACACCTAAATCCCAGACTGAAACCGCCCACATTGTTCACACCTTATTAAAAATGCTAATGGGGCACGAGCACTGTATCACTGTATGTAGTACATCTTAGAGTGGTCTTGATAGGTTTCCCTGTCTCCTGCTCTGTTCTGCCTACCCTATGCTCTCTGTGTGTGCCATACTCCTGTGTGTGCCATGCTCTGCCTGTGGAACATAAGCCTGGTATTAGTTCTGGGGGATTGTTAGCATTTGAAAATTATTTTTAGGCACCCCTAAGGTGTTTAATTATGTGCTGCGGGGTGCTGGGTTATCCACAGGGGAGGAGGAAGTATATGGATTTAAGGGTATGACTCAATATGACAACTTTTTTCACATATGAGTGATATCCAGAGCCGGAACTACGGGTACGCAGAAGAGGCAACTGCCTAGGGCGCCACTCTGTGGGGGCACTGGGCAGGTACCTGTTCAAGATTCTTCTGCCTACCCCTAGCCCGGATTCGCTCCCCTCTGCAGGTATCGCATACCCCCTCTGTTGCTCTCTCTCCTCTGTCCCTCCCTCTCCTGTGTATCCCTCCTTCCCTCCCCATCTGTCACTCCTTCCCTCCCCTGTCCATCCCTCCCTTCCTCCGTCCCTTCCCTGTCCATCTCTCCTTCCCTCCTGTTCCCTTCCAGTCTGTCCCTCCTTCCCTCCCCTGCCCCTCTGCTTCCCATTCTTGCGCTTACGTAATGGTGCGTGCACGCGCGGGGGGGGCATAAGTGACCGAGTTGCTTAGGGTGCCCAGTTGGCTTGGCCCGGCCCTGGTGATATCCCTGCTGTGAACACCAACCATTTGGTTTTTTGGTGTGCTATTAATGTGGTATCTTGTGGTAACATGGGTGTGGTTTAAAGTGGGTGTGGTCTAAAAACAGAGAGTGGCTAACACAGGCTTCCATTATCGGCCCTCTACCATGTAGCCCAGAAAAAATTTGGTCCTCGGTACTGCAGAAGTTGGTCAGCACTGCATTATGCAATGGTTTCCACGATTTGTCAGATTTACTAAGAGTCAAAGTGAATTTTCTAATACAAAAAGTTCGAATTTCGAAGTAATTTTTGGATACTTCAACCGTTGAATAGGCCTACTTCAATTCGAAGTAAAAAGTTCGACTTCAAAAATCGAAGTACTGTCTCTTTAAAAAATTTTGACTTAGACACTTCGCCACCTTAAACCTGTCGAATTGCAATGTTAGCCTATGGGGACCTTCTAGAACCTATAGCCAACATTTGACTAAGTTTTTTGAAGTCGAAGTAAAATCGTTTGATCGGTCGATGAAATTGTTCGAATCGTTCGATTCGAATTATTTCATCATACGATTGAACGATTTGACTTTAACCAAAAACGGACAAATTAGATAAAAAAAAAATCGACTTTGACATTCAAAGTCGACGTAATCCAATTCGATGGTCGAATTTAGAAAAATTTTCCACTTCGAAATTCAATCCTTGATAAATCTGCCCCTTGGAGGGGGGTTAATCTCAGTGCAGTGAGAACTGTGAGAAATTCATGATTTGATTGGCCATTTGTTTGTACAGCAAAAATGTCACTAGCATTAATAGTGGAGAGCATTGATTACTGCCTGACCAGTACTTGTACTGGAATAAAAATATACTTGTTTAATTGATATCTATAATATGTTTTAGCATTTTACTCAAACAAGAGATAATGGAGTAAATAGGGTTGGAGGATGGATCTCTATACAATGCAAAAGTTTATTCCAAATACCCCACTTAAGCTGCATGAGTGTAGCCACTTTGAGGGTAGTCTGTTGCATCTGATTTGCTCCTGCAGAGATCCAACTACAGTCTAAAATGAAGTTACCAGTACATTACATATATAGGGTATTTTAGTATAATAAATGTAGCAACTATTAATAAATGCAGGATTGTATTTACCTGATATTAGAATTATTATGGGTGATGTGTCTGACTGGTACATATACTGGATATGAGGGAGACAGAATTATTATTCCCAATTCAACCAGTGTACATTTGTCTAAACCCAATTAGAAAATAATGGGAGTCTGGCAAGGTAACCCTTTGGTATACTTTATATATACTTTATATGACAAACCTGGCATATACTATTATGAGATTTTAGTGGACATTGCTGATATAAGAGTTTTATTCTTACTTGGACAGGGGTTTTATATTTTCCCTTTTTCTGTGTGGGTTTCCTCTAACACTCCAAAAACATACAGCCAGGTTAACTGGCTCCTGGTAAAGCCGAAACTAGATGCGCTCTAAATGAGAGATGTGCTAAATAAAAAAAAAATATAATAATGAATGGACATCATTCCCTGCACTTTCCTTGTATATGCAAACAGTTCAAAGCCAGACCCATCCTTACAGGACCTAGGCTATAGGAACAGTTAAAGGAACAGTAAAATCAATAATTGAAAGTGTTTAAAAGTAATACACTGCCCAGAAAAGCTTTTAGGACCTAAAAGCTAGCAATAAAAAAACACAAACTGCTAGCATTGTAGGCCCTACATTTTTAAGGCTAACTACAGGGCTAACAAAACATTTCCACTAAGGAAATGCCCCTAAAACAAAAAGCACAAAAAACACTTGGTATTTAAAGCTATCTTTATCCTGTCTCCTTCCTGAATCCAAATTATCTTATAGTCTCCAGAAAGTTAGAGCTTGGCAACATTTTTCCTGTTGGTGATCTGGAAAATCAGGTACTCGAAAAGGCTACCTTAAGGTCCCCATAGACGCAAAGACATTTCTTTGGTGAACGACTGATTTTAGCGAAATCCGTCCAATTAGTCAAATAATCGTGAGTTAGTGGGAATCGAACGATCGTACATCATACGATTTTTCGTCCAATATCTGTCAGGAAATTGATCAGCAAGGTTAAACAAATTTTATCGGTCCCAGTGCAATCTGTCTATGTTTGCAGGGCCAAGCAGTCAGCTACCCTCAGTTTTCCTAGCAATATTGCCTGAAATGGTCTTTTTAGTTGAAGGACAAATCATACATCTAAACGATCGTTTCGAGATAATCGTGGTCTCACGATAACAAATAGATCATTTAAAGATCTTTACAGCTATGGCCAGCTTTACCTATGAATCAGTGCAGCACAAAACATGCTGGGCTAAGCAGATATTTTTTGACCTATCACCAGCTTTGCTACTCTGTCAGAGAAGTGAACCAGAGCCCCCCGCCTACACTAAAGCATTTGAACTATATATATATATATATATATATAATATCAAAACAGGGGGGTTGTGGGAGCACTCTAAAGGCTTTAAAGTATATATATAAGTATAATAAATGCTATTGCATATGTACCCAAAACAGGGGTTATTTTGTTACAAAGTTATGATCATAAAATTGATAAGCCACCATACCACGTCAAGGTAAACCCCGAATGGCGGTCCCTAACTTGTTTTATATTTAATGTGCATTTTAGCATTACCTGTAATCAATGTCCGTTGAACGCTGTTTTTCACTAAGGGCTAAATCCTCCCCAGCCAGCAATCAGGCTTTTAAAGGAGAGATATTCCCAAAACAAACGCCCAATTTTAAAAGCATAGGATCACCACTAGTTTAAAGGGGGGGTATGGGGTGCTACAACCACTGAAGCTATGCCACAGCTCCTGGCTAAATATACAATATCAAAACAGGGGGGTTTTTTAGCCCTTAGTGAAAAAACAGCGTTCAACGGACATTGATTACAGGTAATGCTAAAATGCACATAAAATATAAAACAAGTTAGGGACCGCCATTCGGGGTTTACCTTGACGTGGTATGGTGGCTTATCAATTTTATGATCATAACTTTGTAACAAAATAACCCCTGTTTTGGGTACATATGCAATAGCATTTATTATACTTATATATACTTTAAAGCCTTTTAGAGTGCTCCCACAACCCCCCTGTTTTGATATTGTATATTTAGCCAGGAGCTGTGGCATAGCTTCAGTGGTTGTAGCACCCCATACCCCCCCTTTAAACTAGTGGTGATCCTATGCTTTTAAAATTGGGCGTTTGTTTTGGGAATATCTCTCCTTTAAAAGCCTGATTGCTGGCTGGGGAGGATTTAGCCCTTAGTGAAAAAACAGCGTTCAACGGACATTGATTACAGGTAATGCTAAAATGCACATAAAATATAAAACAAGTTAGGGACCGCCATTCGGGGTTTACCTTGACGTGGTATGGTGGCTTATCAATTTTATGATCATAACTTTGTAACAAAATAACCCCTGTTTTGGGTACATATGCAATAGCATTTATTATACTTATATATACTTTAAAGCCTTTTAGAGTGCTCCCACAACCCCCCTGTTTTGATATTATATATATATATATATATATATATACAGTGGTGTGAAAAACTATTTGCCCCCTTCCTGATTTCTTATTCTTTTGCATGTTTGTCACACAAAATGTTTCTGATCATCAAACACATTTAACTATTAGTCAAAGATAACACAAGTAAACACAAAATGCAGTTTTTAAATGAGGGTTTTTATTATTTAGGGAGAAAAGAAATCCAAACCCGTGTGAAAAAGTAATTGCCCCCTGAACCTAATAACTGGTTGGGCCACCCTTAGCAGCAATAACTGCAATCAAGTGTTTGTGATAACTTGCAACGAGTCTTTTACAGCGCTCTGGAGGAATTTTGGCCCACTCATCTTTGCAGAATTGTTGTAATTCAGCTTTATTTGAGGGTTTTCTAGCATGAACTGCCTTTTTAAGGTCATGCCACAACATCTCAATAGGATTCAGGTCAGGACTTTGACTAGGCCACTCCAAAGTCTTCATTTTGTTTTTCTTCAGCCATTCAGAGGTGGATTTGCTGGTGTGTTTTGGGTCATTGTCCTGCTGCAGCACCCAAGATCGCTTCAGCTTGAGTTGACGAACAGATGGCCGGACATTCTCCTTCAGGATTTTTGGTAGACAGTAGAATTCATGGTTCCATCTATCACAGCAAGTCTTCCAGGTCCTGAAGCAGCAAAACAACCCCAGACCATCACACTACCACCACCATATTTTACTGTTGGTATGATGATCTTTTTCTGAAATGCTGTGTTACTTTTACGCCAGATGTAACGGGACGCGCACCTTCCAAAAAGTTCAACTTTTGTCTCGTCGGTCCACAAGGTATTTTCCCAAAAGTCTTGGCAATCATTGAGATGTTTTTTAGCAAAATTGAGACGAGCCTTAATGTTCTTTTTGCTTAAAAGTGGTTTGCGCCTTGGAAATCTGCCATGCAGGCCGTTTTTGCCCAGTCTCTTTCTTATGGTGGAGTCGTGAACAGTGACCTTAATTGAGGCAAGTGAGGCCTGCAGTTCTTTAGATGTTGTCCTGGGGTCTTTTGTGGCCTCTCGGATGAGTTGTCTCTGCGCTCTTGGGGTAATTTTGGTCGGCCGGCCACTCCTGGGAAGGTTCACCACTGTTCCATGTTTTTGCCATTTGTGGATAATGGCTCTCACTGTGGTTCGCTGGAGTCCCAAAGCTTTAGAAATGGCTTTATAACCTTTGAAATTGAACTCAGGTGTGATAAACCACAGTTAAGTTATTTTTTAACAAGGGGGGCAATCACTTTTTCACACAGGCCCATGTAGATTTGGAGTTTTTTTTCTCCCTTAATAACGTAAACCTTCATTTAAAAACTGCATTTTGTGTTCAATTATGTTATCTTTGACTAATAGTTAACGGTTTTTGATGAGCAGAAACATTTAAGTGTGACAAACATGCAAAAGAATAAGAAATCAGGAAGGGGGCAAATAGTTTTTCACACCACTGTATATATATATATATATATATATATTACACGAAAGCTATGAATATCTGGTAAATTATATCCATATAAACAGTGAGTTCTGATGTCATGTTATAAACAGTGAGTTCTGATGTCACATAGACCTACAGTATAATCTTATCTCTTTTTTAGATACTAATTGTAACATAAAACTTTTAAATGAACAGCTGCAGCTAAAATAGCAGTAAATGGCCATAGAGGGCAGCAGAACGTTACTTAGTATTTGTTTTTAACTTTAGTCAAAATGTTGATTGTAGGCGAGGTGTTGTTTAAATGTTAGTATGCTACTGTAATGGCCTTAAAGTAATATACCGAATGAGTGTATAGTTTTAAAGACGTGTATGTTAATTTTGTGATGTATACTGATGATTATGCTGACACGTCTATTCCAATCTGACCTTTTTTTCCCGCCTTTCTGTGTATTTAAAGCATTTCTGTAACATCTATCAGTACTTTGAGAAAGGCCTCTACAGAGGTCGAAACGTCAGTCTCCTTTGTAAATAAAAAATGTTTAAGTTTTTCCTAAGTCCTGAGAGTGCGGACCTTATTTGTATGATATTGAATCTAATTTTGGAAGCTGCACCCAGGCAAGTTTGAAACTTGTGACGTGAGTGCCGATTCCTCCTTGGACTGTATTCTGATAAATTTGAGCCTGGCACCCAAGTGAGTTATCAATCTGATGATTTATTTAGACAAAAGGAATGTTAATTCTACAATTGGCGCTGAAAAGTCTCATAGTGGAAGGACTTTATCACCTCTCTCTTTGGAGGACTTTAATGGTCTTGTGCGGTGCCGGTCCAGGTGAAGCTGACGAATATGGCCCAGACTCTCAAGCAAGCTCCCTCATTATGTTCCCTGCAAGATATGTATGAAAAAGTGAGTGGTCCCTACATTGATGCCATAAGAATGGTGACTGGATGGGAACCATGTGCTGCGCAAGCCGCACACTCGAGGGAAGCCTGCTCCGTGGAGATCTGATGTTATATATACCTACAGAGGCTGCTGGTCCCTGCTATGCGCAGGACCCACAACAAACTTTGTAAGTAAAGACCGGCGTACCATGATCTGAGTGCAAACTATCAGCACTGGCTGAGTAACTCTGGCTGCACAGGCATTTGTTCTGCTTTCCATGAGAGCGCGAAAGGGATTGCCTGCTGCACCGATTTCCCTACACCGGCGTGGTTACCCTGACAGTCTACACGATTCGTTTGGAAGCAGGGAAGGCATGAATATGATCGTTTGATGTATATGTTCGCTAACACCTGCGGGTCTTTTCCTTACCATCTATGTTTTCTCCATGACGACTAAAGCATGGACACTCCGGATGGCAGGTTATACCGACATGGCAGATTTACTGATACCCTTTTAGTGGTGGAAATCAGGTGGGTGGGCATTCACGGGATGGATTTGTGTTTTGTAACGGACTGGGACAATGAGCTTTTACTATCACGATCTTGATTATCACATTTTTATGGTTGTTTTTTGTCTTTTATATATAGGGTATAAGATTTCAATTATATGATCTATGCACGATTTACACGTAAATGCCTATAGGCTAGAATACAAAAAAAATTTTTTTTCAGTATATTGGCATATGGTGGATTGGGGTAATTTACACTATTGATTATCGAGGGTTTAGCGATTTCAGTCAATAGAACTTATTAGAGTTTAATTTTGATATACAAAAGATTCTATATACACGCATTTAAGGTTATAATAAATTAATTATGTACATGATTTGTGGGTTCTAGTATAGATATGCTCAAATGGACCCTGAGGAGGTTGTCCAAACACAATTAATAGAGTTTTTTACAACTATCGAGTTTTGGATCAAAGGGTTAATACACGTATGTGGGAGCAATTACTATATGAGAGAAGTAAAAGTTTTTCACCTAAAGGGTGGGGCAATCTGCAGGTTCCTGGCCTGAACTGAGAGTTACACTAGCTTTACTGCATTATGTAAGGGCTTTATGAATGTAGGTTGAGGGAGTTTACTATCACATAGACCTATAATCTTATCTCTTTTTTAGATACTAATTGTAACATAAAACTTTTAAATAAACAGCTGCAGCTAAAATAGCAGTAAATGGCCATAGAGGGCAGCAGAACAGCAGTTTTTAACTTTAGTAACAATGTTGATTGAAGGAGAGGTGTTTAAATGTTAGTATGCTACTGTAATGGCTAAAAGTGATATACCGAATGAGTGTATAGTTTTAAAGATGTGTATGCTAATTTTGTGACGTATTGAGAAAGTCCTCTGAAGAGGTCAAAACGTCAGTCTCCTTTGTGAATAAAAAAATTTTAAGTCCTGAGAGTGCGGACCTTATTTGTATATCTTGGCCCTGATTTGGCAGCTACACGCTAATAATTGGATCATACAGGGAGGGGCCTATTGGGTCAGCGGATGAGGAGCATATCAATGCACCTATCGTTGGATGGGAAAATCAAACCTGCTCAAATGATATCTGGCTGATTTTCAGCACATTGATGGACCCTGTACACAGGCCAATAATCTGCTAACCCAGTCCAGGCTCTATTCTATCCATATTCCAGTCTCTCATTCAAATCACTTGCTAAACTAAATTACAACCTACCAATCAGATGGCTGTTTTTCCAAACTGAAGAGCTCATGAATAAGAAGTTAAATAATTAAAAAACTGCGAGAAATAAAAAAAAATGGAGACCAATTTCAAATTAGAATTTCATACTAGAAATTAATAGCCTTCTGGGACTAACATATAAAGGTGGCCATACACAGGCAGATAAAGTTGCCGATATCGGTCGTTTAAACCAATTTGACAGCTTATCTGCCCGTGTATGGGGGCTTCCGACAGGTCATCCCGTTCGATATCTGGCCACGATATCGATCGGGAAGGTTTGATTTTAACCCGACCGACCCGTCGGAGCCCCTTGGCGTTTCGTAATCCGATCGTTCGACCATACGGCCGTACATTCGGATTACCCCCGATATAGCCATGCCGTTTAGTGGCATATTGGGGAAAGATCTGCTTGTTTGATGATGTCGCCAAATGAGCGGATCTTTGAGTCTATGGCCAGCTTAAGCTTTCAAATGATAACACTAGCTAATACGCGGCTGTTCTTAATGTAGCATATTCATATGGTTGCTATAATGCATCATATTTTAACTGATATACCTATATATATGTTTGCTTTGACAAATTTAATTTCTGACTGGCAAAAGGGGTTTTATCATTTATATTTTCTGTTTAAATTGGTAGGTGCCCATGTTGCTAAAAAGCTGTACTAAAGGAATGACAGCACCACCTGCTGGTAGAAGAAATATATTTCTCTCTTTTGATTTGCAATTAATAAAATAACAATTTAAATTTACATTTTAAATAAAAAGTCATAAAACACCACAGTGGTCAGTTATTAAGGGGGTTGTTTACTTTTTTCAGTTCTGTTGTCTTTAGACAACTCCAGAAATAAACGTTTTTTCAATTGATTTCAATGTTTTAATTTGTTCCCCAAAATTAAAGTTTAAAGGCTCGATACCAGAGGGACCCGCGAGTCGGGGCGGATTCGGGCCGACCACAGCACACCCTTTGCGGGTCGTCAGCTTCCTGCTTCTGACATTCTATTTTATACCCTCATGCTTTCCCTGCCCCATTTGTGATGTCGTCGGCGGGTCAGGTCTCTATATATTAAGGGGAGGAAGTGGGTGCAGGCAGGTTTGGGTTGAGTCTGGTGTGGGTCAAGTTTTTTCTCCAAGTGCAGGTTCTGAACTGTTACAATTTTCTACATTAGTTGATATATTTCTTAGCAGCCTCTGTGGAGTATTAGCAACTGTTGTATCAGCTGCCTGTTACAACCTTTAATAAAATTAATGGATTCTGCTCAGCAGGGAAATATATAAGAAATGTATCAATTATTCATCCATACTCGCAGGTCTTAAGTTCAAACAATTAGGCCATTTTATTAGTGGAGGCAAGTGCTGGAGAACCCCTCTGAATTGTTTCTGTATGTTACCCTAACATTTAGACTGTAAGCCCTACGGGGTAGGAATTGTATTTCTAATAATGCACTTATTGTTACTTTTTATTCCAATGACCCCTTGTTTGTTACTACTAATTTATTGTTTTGCTGTACAGTGCTTTGCTCTTTACAAATAAAAATATACATACATACATACATACACAAATAGAATTTAGAACAGTTTAGAGAGTCAGTGACCCCCCTCCCAGGGCTGCTGGAAAAAAAAACACATAAGGTGAAAAAAGAAACTTCAAAAATAAATAAAAAAAATAGAAGAGTAGAAAATTATTGAAAAAAGTAATTATTTCTAAAAACAACTGAACAACTTGGCCAGGATTCAGCCTTTTCAGCAGGATTTGGCCGAATCCTTCTGCCCGGCCGAGCCGAAATTGAATCCAAATTTGCATATGCAAATTAGGGGTTGGGAGTGAAATAGCATGACTTTCGGACACAAAACAAGGAAGTAAAAATGTTTCCCATTCCCACCCCAAGTTTGCATATGCAAATTAGGATTCAGATTAGAGAAGGATTCGGCCAAATCCAAAATAGTGGATTAGGTGCATCCCTAAAAAAACACCTTAATGTAGCTTGCAGATCCCCAAATCTTCTTCTGTCTATGATAACAGGTCCAACAAGCTGGAAAGATCCGTACTCGCAGGTCTTAAGTTGAAACAATTAGGTCATTTTATTAGTGGAAGCAAGTGCTGGATAACAAAGGGACACAAACTGTATCTTTCAAACACAAGGTGCAAACCACATATCATATAAGTGCAGGCATGTACAAAGTCAGGCCCGGGGGTCAATTGTGGCCCGTTTTCAAATTTACACCGGCCCTCCGCCTCCATCATGAAATTAATAACAATGTGGCCCCCCAGCACAGTGCAATCAGGAATCGTGAAGCAGTAATATTTGGGCACATTAGTGAAATGATCTGCCACTAGGTCTATACTGCTGCCTGTGTGCTGAAGGTGTTAGCAATAGACGCGTAATGGCATGTAGTGACGCGCCAATTCTCACAGTAGACGTACTGAAAAAGCCCGAATCCTGGCGGTATCCCGAACTGAATCCTGGATTCGGTGCATCACTACTGGCAAGTACCGTTAACTGATTGGGCACAACAGATAATTGCCTTTTCTACTATTGAAGGTTTATTTTAGTATATGGTACCTGCAATTTTGCCTACATGTGATCCCAGCTACCTTTCAGTGGCTGATGGGCTGCATTCTTAAGCCCAATCAAAACTATGCCTCTGCTTACCTAAATGATGCGTCTATCTTTAGCATAGACTGGCAAAATCATTGACTTGATGTACAGGTTTTATCAGGATTGCTAGTAGAGCTAACACCAAAAAATGTTCAGTTGGGGCAAAATGGACCCTGCTACACGGGGGATACAATTGGCAGGGGGCAATGAAATCCAGATAGACAAGATTTAAGCCATACCAAACTGCCCAAGGGCTTTTTATTTATCATTCTGCCAGTAAAATTTTTAGAAAGCCTGGGTGGTTTGAGATCTTCATACCTTCTATTAAAGTTATGCCAGGGGCATATATCTTAGATTCCCAAATAGTTGTTATGTGTATGTTACTATACCATAAATTGTTGAATGAGATTCTTGGTAAAGTCAGTAGCCTGGACCCAGCCTCTATGAATAAATTATTCATCTGGATATGCTGGTTGCTCTCTGTGAAGACCCCTCTATAATCTTACATTAATGAGATAACTGATCCCTAATATGCTTTCTCTTCTCACGCCAAAGTCTATACCTGTCAGTCTTCTAAACAGCACTGACTTTCTAACAAAGAATTGTTACCCTAACCCTAAGTACAGCTTCCCATATAACTAATATCACATAACTGGAACAATTAATCTTAGGCCACTCCCCATGGAAAAGTAATTATAGATGGTTAGAGACAGTATAAATAACAAACAATGAATTCTGGGAAACCAATTCAAGTTGCATGTGCCAGTTCAGGTTTCAGTTCTATTCAGGGTATCACGTTTTATGTATGTTGAAGTAAACATTGACTCAGATCTCTCTGGATCCTAAACCAACAATTAATAACTTATCCATGGGATCCAGGTTGCCCATTCCACCATTGAGTCAAATTATTCTCAATAAAATGATAATTCTCCCTAACGTATATGTGTTCTGAAATTCATTTCTATGGATACCGGATACTGTAGGCAAAAAGTATGTGATCTCATATATCTTAGCTTTCCAATAATCATATTTTAATTGGTGGTTTGCTGGCTTTGAGAGTATCCATGAAATGGTACATCCCTCAACCACCCTACAAAACTAGAACTGGAAGAGAGCAGGCCCGGATTTGTCCCTAAGGAGCACAGGAGACTCAAAGCTCCCCAGTGCTCGCTTGCTTGAGAGCGCTCTTGCTTGCGCTCATGTGGGAGTAGGGTCTGGGCGGTGCCGGAGCTTGGACTATGCAGGGCCGGTGCTAGGACCATGCGGGGCCGGCGCTAGGACCATGCGGGGCCAGCGCTAGGACCATGCGGCGCACAAGAAGTGGCTGGCACTGCGACCTTGGGGCCCTGGAAGAGAGTACTCTCAAGGAACCTTTGGGCTAATCCATGCATATCGCCTATACATCATTATGGCATCTGTATTTCCTACTTTCTTAAAATTCCAGTTTTGGGAGACACATTTCGGCAAACATTGTGTTATATAAGGTATCCCAAACCCAGAAGAAACCCCAAGGTCCCGGTTTTGGCTCACGCTTAAGCCTATAACAGCCACCATTCACTTTGGGAGGAGCCCTCGGGTGCCGCAAGATCTTATAGTAAGAGGACCAAGGGGGCGGTTCTTGGCAGGCAAGGGAACCAGATGTTTGCAGGAAGAAAGGGGAACAAGGAATATGGTTGAGGGACATGCTGGGTTGATACCAATCAGACAGAGCAGAACTAAATCAGGAGTCAGGGACATAGTTGGGGTCCCAGAAGTGATGTGACTGTGCGTCACATGCGAATCGACTGTGTCCCTGCCACACCACCAGACCACCAGGTATTCTCACACACTGGGCAAAAAAGCTACATGAGCAAGCCCCTTCATCAAAGCCACAGACCGCTACCAAGGCGCAGATCAAGAATACCAGGAATCCGGCACAATTAACATCAAGGTTCGGCTTTATTCACACATAGGAGGGATGACAGTGGAGGGTGTACGATTCGAACGTGTTTCATGCCCCATAGCTGGGCACTTCATCAGATGAATTTTAATCCATCGATCGAATGATTTTCCTTCGATCCCAAATTGGCAGGAAAGCCTATGGGGACCTTCCCCATAGGCTAACATTGAGGTTCGGTAGGTTTTAGGTGGCGAAGTAGGGGGTCAAAGTTTTTTTTAAAGAGACAGTACTTCGACTATCGAATGGTCGAATAGTCGAACGATTTTTAGTTTGAATCGTTCGATTCGAAGTCGAAAGTCGAAGTAGCCAATTCGATGGTCGAAGTAACCAAAAAAAACGTTCGAAATTCAAAGTATTTTTCCTTCTATTCATTCACTCCAGCTAAGTAAATGTGCCCCATAATATAATGAAATTGCTAGGGGTATTGTAGATAGAACAGAGAAGCATGCCAGGCAAAAGGGAGGTAAAGTTGTGAAGCAGAATTATATTCTTGTTCCCATTTTGCTTTCACCGAATGTCAATCACTCTCCCTGTCTCTAATCAGTGGGAATAATCATTTTGGGTGGGTCAACATTCAGGGTTGAGGACAGGTGGAGGCAGAAGAGAAGGGATGTGCAGTCAAAGCAGAGAGACACAAGTCAGATTTGGATCAGTGAGTGAAGACGGACAACAGTAAGGCAGGGTGAGCTTGTGTAATATACAGTATACAGTATATGGACCCTGGGCAAATCCCCACTTTGCCCTGATAAAGCACCCCTGATGTTAGGAATGGATGCAAAAACAAATACACTACAAACTCTCATCTCTCCCACCAAAAAAAAGTGTTTTCAGTCTTTCTTCAAGAACTTTCTTGTTTTATATAAATTCCAACAAGCACTCTCAGTTCCCCACATTTTTGCACATGCAAAATGCTTCGTTCAGGTTAAAAGAATGTGCTTCTCTTTTAATACTCCTTGTCTTCGAAGAATTCAGTTACAACCCTGCTAAGTATTTCTCTCTGGCATCTTGTATCAGCCACACACAGCACAGAGCCCTATTGAGTATATAAATGCCTGATCATGTGCAGCATAATTCTCTTTTTATATTTTCCTAGAAAACATAAACATTCGTGAGCTGCTAGGGAATAAGAGAGGACAGGGCCAGAGAGCGAAAAACTGAAGCTTAAATAATTATACAGAGAACAGTTTTTCACACTGCAAAATCATTAAGTGCCAGCTGTACAGCTGAGAGGCGCAAGATTGCACAGGAACAGTAACTTGCTGCTATAACAACTTCACTGTGAGATAAATGGGGTACAAAATGTAATAGCTACAATGAAAGCAGTCATAAATTACATTCCAGTGAAACTAAACTGTCCCAGTTCAATAACTTTAATAGAGCTACAGTATAAAAAACCCTTGCATAGGCCTAAATAAATCACAAAATAGACATATAAAGTTACATTTTTGCAATCATTATGGCCAGATAAAAATTCATATATAAATGCATGTATAATGCAATAAAAACAAAGAACCTCTGCATATCCCCCCTAGCCAGAATCAATATTCCTGACAGTTCACTAAGATGAAATATGTTGAGTGGCAGAATATAGTAAATGTGCCAGTGATATTTGGCAATAAATATAATAAAACAGTAGTTAAAACATTTTAGAGATTCCAGAATTATTAACATACCATTACAGGTATGGGATCAGTTATCCGGAAACCCCGTTATCCAAAAAGTTCGAAAATACAGAAAGGCCATCTCCCATAGACTCCATTTTATCCAAATAATCTAAATTTTTAAAACTGATTTCCTTTTTCTCTGCAATAATAAAACATTAGCTTGTACTTGATCCAAACTTAGATTAATTAATCCTTATTGGAAGCAAAACCAGCCTATTTGGTTTAGTTAATGTTTACATGATATTCTAGTAGATTTAGGGGGCTATTTATCAAGGTCCGAATTTATCTGAGTATTTCTAAGTTAGAAATCCGAGCAACTCTGATTGTCCGAATGGACCTTATTTATGAAGAAAAAAGCCAGAAAAAATAGGGTCGGGCAAACTTTCCCCAAAAACTCCGAATTGTTCATGGTTTCTGTGCAAAAAACTCAGAAATCTACAAACAAATCATAGTTTTCTGAGTTTTTTGTGCAGAAACCACAAACTCATCGGATATTGGTACAGACATCAGCGCAGACACTGCAACCTACCCCACTGACTACTACAGGACCTCGAGAGCTTTTAGATGCCGATGGTTTCGGATTCAAAGTGTACAATTGGGCATTTACTGTACATGATATTTACTGCATGGAGCTGGCTTCTTAATCGAACGTCATTGCATATTCAAGGAATACATACTGTACCACAATTTGTACTCAATTGCAAACACTAATTTTTATGATGGAATGTTGCATTATGGTTAACAAACATCGCTTAGATTGTAAGCAGGAAGGCAGGAAAATGAATGGTCCAGAAATGCAGGAGTAGTGCTGGCAGGATCTAGATGCAAAGTTAAAATCAGGCACATGACATCCACGTGTCTCCGGTGGCCTGGGGTCCCTAGGGTGATTGTGATATTCCACTCCTTTGCTCATTACCTAGACGCAGGGGAGCAAATTGGAATATCAAGATGCTAGATACAATCTGGGAAACAGTTAAAACTTTGCTTTGATGCAAATGCATTGGAACGAAACTCAAACATGGACTGCTCATGGATTAACAAAATTAAACCAATTTATAAGTAGCAAGTTCTGTCCGAGTTTCTCCTAATCTCTCTGCCTTCAAAAGATCTTTTAAAACATGTTTCTTTAGAGAAGCTTACCTCAACTAACCTAAAGGGATTATTGTTTCTCCTACTCAATGTAACTGAATGTGTCTCAGTGGAACCTGGATTTTTACTAGTGAGTGTTGTTCTTATTTCTACCAGGGAGCTGTTATCTGTTTACCTTCCCATTGTTCTGCTGATGGGAGGGAGGAAGGGAGGGGGTCATATAACTCTGACTTGCAGTACAGCAGTAAAGAAGTTTGTCAGAGCAAAAGTCACATGACTGGGGGCTCATGGGAAACTGACAATATGTCTAGCCCCATGTAAGATTTCAAAATTAAATATAAAAAAATCTTCTCTTTTAAAAAACAGATTTTCCCATGACAGTATCCATTTAACATAGCTTCTGCGTGCACTATATGCATCTAAATGCAATAGTCAGTTCCACATCTCTCATCTGACATTGGCCATCCACCACACCTTGTGTCTTAACCCTTTTTTCTTATAGATTGTTATCTCTTTTGGCCAGGGTCCTCTTTACCTCCTGTATCGTTTATTGGTTGTTTTGTATGTTTACTTGTATTTGTTATGTATACACCTATTTATTGTACAACACTGTATAGTATGTGGTGTTTTATAATACATGTTAATATTATTAATAATAATAAAAATAACGGTATACTTTTTTCCAACACCTCCACTCAAAGTATGACATCCCAATCAACCCATTCTAAGAATGCACCACTATATCCAACAATACAAACTAACCCTATGGATCTCCCACACTAAGTGCAAATTAAAATATATTATTCCCACAAAACTAGAATCAAAATCTCTACATGAATGGGAACTCATACTGTGTACATGTAAAAAAACATTAGGCCTATTCCCACCAAAACACTCTAAAGCCATCAACCATACAGAATTACCAATGTAACTGCTATACAGGTGGTATTTGTTTCCCAGCAAAATAAACAAGATTTATCAAAAGAGTCCTAAAGACTGCCTGAGGAACTGGGAACTGGGGTGAAATCGGCACATAATTACACATCTAGTAAATCAGCACATAAGTACAGGTCTGACATCTTCAAGTTTATTCAACTAACAAAAAGCTGGCTACAGAGCAGTATTGTGTAATAAATTAGTGTATGAGAGCCCTCTAGTGACCAAAAGAGGTATTTAGCAAATCACAAAACATATATATATATATATATATATATATATATCCTGACGACGGTTCAGAGAGAACCGAAACGCGTTGATGTGGGGTAGATTGTAACACTCCAATAAAAAAGTATTTTTCACAACACCCGTGAGTGCTCTTAAATGATCCAATATATATATATATATATATATATATATATATATATATATATATATATATATATATATATATATATATATATATATATATATATATATATATATATATATATATGATATATATATCAGTGATCCCCAACCAGTAGCTCACAAGCAACATGTTGCTCACAACCCCTTGGATGTTGCTCCCAGTGGCCTAAAGCATGTGTTTATTTTTGAATTCCTGGCTTTGACTTAAAAACCATGTGTACTGCCAAATAGAGCCTCCTGTTGGCTGCCAGTCCACATAAGGGCTACCAAATAGCCAATCAGAACCCTTATTTGACACCCCAATGACTTTTTTCACGCTTGTGTTGCTCTCCTACTCTTTTTACATTTAAATGTGGCTTACGGGTTGGTGACAAATTTATCTCAAATAACCATAATATTACCACTTCAACCGGAAATAGCTTTACTGGGCCTACTGCCAAACACCTTACTGGAAGAGCACAAAAATGATCAGCCTTTTGGTCCTGTTCAACAGGAAACAAACCGCTATGAAAAATCTCAAAAGTAAAAAATATCCCATAACATACAATGTGAAAAGAGTTTCTGCAAAATCACAGACCATCTATACCAAGCCAACAGATGGCCGTTAAGCAACACTTATGTTCGAAATACCCAATACAAGAAGGGAAGTGGAGGCGTCTTTTAATGGAAATATTATTTAAAATGTTGTGGCATTCTAGGACTTGAGATTTACCCTAGCAACCATGCATTGATATGAATAAAATACTGTTTTTAGACTCTGGGCATAATTTATACATTTTGGGGCCAATGCCTCCACTTTTAAATTCCAAATACTAGGGGGCGAACGTACCTCTTCCAGAGCCCACCAGGTTAGTTATATTATGTTTACAAATCACAGAAATCCTAGATACCGGTGTATCAGTACCGATATTTGGACTGAAGGTGTAGATTATGTTTTAGTTTCTTGTTTCAGCAGTTTCACTCGTCTTTAAATCCGTCCGTCCTCCACAGATAATGCAACATTGCCATTTAAGCGTTTACACAACCCATGCGCTACTCCACGTTGCATATACATCAGGTGTGTTAAAGCTCTTTGTTGGATGGCAAAAAGATTATTATAGAAGCACAATAAAATTATTTGTACATGGGTACATTGCCTTTCTTCTCTTTCAATCTAGATTTATTTAAACATCAGACCTAATACTAGGGTTGCCACCTTTTCTGGAAAAAAATACCGGCCTTCCTATATATTTATCTTTTTTTCCCCTATTAATAACATTGGGATCAACCATAATTTTTACCGGCCTGGTGGCAACCCTACCTAATACCCCAGGTGAATGCCAGTCAATGGTCTGAGGTAAGTGAATATATCACTGGAGGGTGCCTAACAAAGTGGTACCCCCAATTATTAACTTTTTCTTTGCCCCTAACAGACCACATTGTACTCTGCGACACACACCTGCTCGAGTGAAGGATTAGAATAAAGTATTTTTTTGGCTACTTCGACCATCGAATTGGCTACTTCGGCCTTCGACTACGAATCAAACGATTCAAACTAAAAAACTATTCGATAGTCGAAGTACTGTCTCTTAAAAAAAACTTCGACCACCTACTTCGCCTCCTAAAATCTACCGAACATCAATGTTAGCCTTTGGGGAAGGTCCCCATAGGTTTTCTAGCCAATTTGGGATCGAAGTAAAATCGTTAGATCGATGGATTAAAATCCTTCAATCGCAAGAAAATGCGGTAAATCCTTCAACTTCGATATTCAAAGTATTTTACTTCGACGGTCGAATATCGAGGGTTAATTAACCCTCGATATTCGACCCATAGTAAATGTGCCCCTGTGAGTAGGGTTGCCATCTGGCTGGTATTTTACAGGCCTGGCAGGTAAAAATGATGGCTGGTCCCAATGTTATTAATAGGAAAAAAATATATATAGAAAGGCCGGTATTTTTTTTCCAGAAAAGGTGGCAACCCTAACTGTGAGAAGTGTCCCAAAAACCTTGTACAGGTATGAGACCTATTATCCTGGATGCTAGGAATGTAGGGGTTTTTCCTGATAAGGGATCTTTCTGTAATTTGGATCTCCATTACATTACGTCAACTTAAAATGAATTTAAACAAATAAAATAAACCCAATATGATTGTTTATAACCTCAAATAAGGAATGATTCTATGTCAGTTGGGATCAAGTACAAGGCACTGTTTTTTTTATTACTGAGGAAAAAACAAATCCATTTTAAATATTTGGATGATTTGATTAAAATGGAGTTTATAGGAGATGGCCTTCTTTTATTTGGACTTGGTTTTGAGATTGCTTGGCTGAAATTGTTATATTCTGATCTTTCCCGGGACTCAATAGGTGAAAAGCATACACAGACAAAACTTCCATGACTTTCCCCTTTTCTTGTTAAAAAAAACCGACAAGCCGGACCAGCAAACAACTAAGCACACACCAACTAAAACTGCTCTACAGACGTCTCATCTACCGCCTCCTCCCTCTGTAACTCTCATTTCGCCCAGGAGGATGACGTAACTATCAGAAAAAAGGCGGCTACAGACTATTAGCCGGTAGGAGTAACTGCGCGCCGGATCTATTTCCTTCTGCGGCCTTCCTTTCTGAGCATGCCCATTTGTCGACTATAATCCCTCCTCTAAATTATCCGGAAGTAGAGGGGCCGTTCTGGGAGAAGCTTTGATTAGCCCCTCCTCTCCCGGGCTGCCGCAGTGAAATTGGGCGCGTTTGCGCAGTGACGTTCCTTTTTTTTGTTGGAAGGTAAGGAAGGGTAAGCATAGCGCTTGGGTCCTCACGTACAGGGTTTAGTCCGTGACAATGTATGTAGGCAGTTGTATTTGTGCGAAAGTGTCCGAAATAGGTCGCAGGTAACATAGGCGCGGGCAGGCGTAGAGGGTGAGGCCGACTCGGGCGTGGATTTGGCGCCTCGTTCTGACGGGCTAGAGGCCTAGGCGCGCCATGCTGTAAGTCGGCCCCTGGTGAATGGTTGAAGCTGGGATTGGCAGTGAGTGATGTAGATAACGCGGGTTGGGTGCGGCCTTCGCTCGGTAAAAACAATATTCCCCTTTCGTTTAACTTATACTGTGTAATTGTCCGGCCTTTGTGCCGATATAGTTGCGGGGCTCGTGTGTCTCTGTACGGCCGGCGGCAGAACTTTATTGTGCGTAGCGATGATTCAGCAGAGTGGGTGGTTGTCAGTGCTGGGGCTCGAGGCTGTCGGGAGTGGGGCGCCGCGTGCTCGGGAGGAAGGGGGAACAGCACAGACACGTGGATGGGCGGCCGGTTGCGTAGGCTGTGCCAAAACGGCGCTATTGTGAAATTCAGCCCCACTCGGTCTCCCCTGACCGTTTTATGTACATGGCGGGACTTGTACATCGCCTGACTGGAAAGCTGCAGCCTGTGGATTGACGCCTTGGGGGCGCAGTTTTTCATCTTGCGGCCTCCCAGTTGTTCGACTTCATTTCCAGATGCTGCGTGTTGCGAACTTGGTGACGGGGAGGCGCAGCTTTCAGCCCATCATTATTCATACACATGTCATATACTTCATATAGTGCAGCGCTATGTTCGCGCCTTAATCCAGCGTTAGCGCCGTGTCAGGCATGTGGCCAGCTGTTGTACCACTGTGTGATTATTGTAGTGCTGGGGCTCCTTCAATTCCCTTTCTTCTGTGCACTGTCTATATATTCCCTTGCCTGGACCCTGTGATATTAAAGCTTCTTATCTCTGCAGTACTCGTAGACACCCAGCAACATGGCAGATGATATTGATTTCACCAGTGGAGATGCTGGGGCTTCCTCCACTTTCCCCATGCAGTGCTCAGCTCTGCGCAAGAACGGCTTTGTGGTTCTGAAAGGACGTCCCTGTAAGATTGTGGAGATGTCCACTTCCAAGACTGGCAAACACGGTCATGCCAAGGTAAAGTCTATGCCAGCGTTACAGGGGCGCTTCACCTTTAAGAGCTTTTAGTATGTTATAGAATGACCAATTCTAAGTAACTTCAATTGTTTTAATTTATTCTATAGTTTTAGAAGTTTTTTTTTTCTCCAGCTTTAAAGTGGACCCGTCACCGAAAAAAAATATTCAAAATCTTATTTTATCACATTAGTCAAGCAAAATGAACTTTAATTACACTATATAAATTATTTGAATCTTGTTTCCATCAGTCTGGGAATTCATAATTATAACAAGCAGGCAGGAGCCATTTTGTGGACACTGTTATTAAGACAAGCCTTGTATCATCTCAGAATCTTGTTTGTGCAACAGAATGGGCGACCTGATGTCCATCTCCATGTCCTGGTTACACAATTAAATGGTGAAGAGAACAGGGGAATGTGGGGAGAGAAGTGGCATGTAGGAAGTGCTGAATGGAAAGTGAAAGTAATTGTCTGCCCCTCCTCTATGCCTAGGCATAGAGGCGGTGCAGACAATATTTGATTGACAGCTGAGATTTTTAAATGAGTTTACAACAGCTATGAATGCTTTAATAAAAAATAGAAATTGGATTTCATGTTTAATTTTTAAAGGACTTTTATTATACAGATTTTTGTGTCTGGGTGACGGGTCCACTTTAAAAAGGGGTGTCAATGAACCCCATCTAAAAAAACAAATGCTCTGTAAGGGTTCACATTTCTTAACTTTTTATTCACATTTCTGTTCAGGAATCTCCTATTCATATTGCAGTCTTGTATTCAAATCACTGCATGGTTGCTAGGGTAATTCTGACCCTAGCAACCAGATTGCTGACATTAAATACCGGCGAGCTGCTGCAAGAAAAGCTAAACTTAAAAACTGCAAATAATAATTAAAAAAAATTGCAAACTGTCTCAGAATATTACTACATCATACTAAAATATAATTTCAAGATTTACAGCCCCTTTAACTTTGAAATTGCTGTTTACGCCTGGTGTAAACATTTGTCAGGCTGGAAAAAAATTTAACTAGTCCATCCAAATTGGAGATTAGTCAGAGGCAGAATTTGAGCTTAATTTAACTACTTTATAAGGGATTATACAACCTATTAAAGGGCACCTGTTGGGTAAAAATGTTATCCCCAACCAAAGGTGCAGGCTAATAGAGCCCACATTCCAGTTGGGGGGCAACCATAGCGTTGGGCTACCTTCACCGGGAGGGAGCAGCTGTGTCCACAGTCACTTGCATGCGCATCTGCCGTCACGTGTGTGCGCGCGCATAATGAGCAATTCGGGGCAGCTTTTCATTATGCACATTCGAGTGACTGGACATGGTTGCTACTGTTATCCCCAACCTGAATGCTTACTCTATTGTCCAGGCCCGGACTGGCAATCTGTGGGTTCTGGCAAATGCCAGAGGGGCTGCTATGAGGTGCCATAGAAAGTCAGTCTTTTATAGGCTGGTGGGCTGACTGGGCCTCTAGGTACCTGAAATGCCAGGGCCTATTTTAATTCTCAGTCCAGGCCTGCTATTATCACTCACCTTTTGGCTGGGGATAACATTTTTACCCAACAGGTGCCATTTAACGGTCTTGGGGCATTAATGATCAGAAGGCTCTTTTGGTAGTCTGGTTACTGTTCTTGTGTGGTATGGCAATATTGTAGGCGTAAAAGGAGTTTGTCAGGAAACACAAATGACTGTTTTTTACTGTTAACTTTCTTACAAAAGTAAACAGTCTTTATACAATGACCATATTAATAAAATAACTCTGATAACAGGGTCTTAAATTGTTATTAACAAAGCAACCTGTCTGGTATATTCTACATGTCGCTTCTTAACAGCTGTTTATCCACCTCTGGGGACAGATATGGGTACTGCTTGTTTTAACATGGCTTCTTTTTGAAGTGTCCTATTTAAAATATTTGCTCTTTTAAATAAGTTCAATGTTTTTGTAGGTCCACATGGTTGGCATTGATATCTTTTCTGGTAAGAAGTATGAAGATATCTGTCCTTCTACCCACAACATGGATGTTCCAAATATTAAAAGATGTGATTACCAAGTAAGTCTTAAGTGTGAGTGAGCTGTGTACTTGGGTTATTGGTCGACATGTATAAGCGGAACATTCTTAATATTGGACAGATGCAAATTGAAAGTGACTGGAGGTGATGATAAAGGTTTGTTTTACATTATTCATCTGCATGATGTCTTTTCAGAATGTTGACTGCTGAGTGTTGCTCCCATTTTGCCCTCAAAACTTGAGTTCATGAACAGTATATGGAATGGTTTGAATGCCTTAAGTGGTCTTTCCATTTTCCCCACCAGTACTCTGACTTTAGGAACAGGATATGATCTATCTGAAGAGTTAAGCATCAAATGCGGTAACAAACACTGCTATGTATGCACACTGCACCTCTCATTTGGTAATTGTAGGAGTGTTGCACAAACACACTTTCTTTCAGTGGTTGCATGCAGTCTCTTTGAGTGGATTAAATTCCAGTTGGCAATTAGGGTGTCTTAAGTTGGTTATTGCCCACAAGCAGAAACCAGGTTTTCTCATTTGACCTTAGTCTTATCAGTCGGCTTCTGATATCCAATATCTTCTGTCACCAAGCTGTCTGAATTGGGGACAATTTGAAATTACCCATAAAACATCTGGTATGCTTGCAAATTTGCCTTAACCTAAACAGTTGCCATTTGCTAAGGTATATTCAGGTGCTATGCTGTCCTAGGTCGAGATTTCTAGCCTTAGATGTATTTGGCAGTCATTACATTTACTGATTGTTGTCTTATCCTGGGGAGGAAAATGTAGTGCTGTGTGGTTTTGCTTTATTTAATGGGTAACTCACCAATATGAGATTAGTTAACCCTCTGGCTATGTAAAGTATACATTTCTGTAATTGGCTAATCCAATAAATAAAATAAAACAAATTTTAAATCGGAAAAGTTCAAATTTCAGATTGTTTTGGTGCCTAAAATGGGTATGGATATTTAGGGTATCCAGCAAATATGTGCCACAATTGTGTGCCTGTACAGATCCAAAATGACAAATTCAGGGCAATGTTTACAAAACTTTTATTTTAGTTATTCACCATCTCATTACTCTTTCAAGTACATTTTGGGTGAAACAGACTTTGGGTACTTGTAGGCAAATTCTGATTTAACCAGCTTCCATGACAAGTGGCATTCTCTGTGGGCACAGGCCAGCAGGGGGCATTTGGTTAGACCAGAGAAATAAATTTGTGCATCTCTCCTTCCTGTAAATTCAAATGCTAACGTACTGAAGTGGGCATAAATGCAATGATATGCTTGCACAGTGGTTCTCTTGAGCCCTTAAATTTTACTGTTTAGGAGTGCAGTTTTTGATGTATTTATTTACCAATGTTTTAAGTTATGCTGTGTTTCTTTTGTAAAGACCACTAACATTACACTAATTTCTAGAGCATGTGAGTTAAAAAAGATGGACGGTCAATCCAGTTTTCAGGAGCGATAGATGATTGATAAACCTAGCTTGGCATCAAACCATGTTATTGGGATAAACCTAGCTTGGCATCAAACCATGTTATTGGGATAATGTTGAGGGGGATGTGTGGGTATATTTTTGTCTTCCCTAAACATCTTAATTTTTTTTTTTTCTTTAGCTGATTGGTATTATTGATAATTACCTGTCCCTTCTGAGTGACAGTGGTGATGTCCGTGAGGATCTGAAGATACCAGATGGCGACTTGGGAAAGGAAATATTGGCTAAACATGAAGCAGGAGAGGAGATTTTGGTATATCTTTAATTATAACTTTAACATTATACAAATAGAAACACGACACAAGATCAGGTCCCATAACCGCACTAAGTGGCCTTGCCATAGTATTTTTAAGGGCAATGGCACTCTTGTTAAAGATTTGTTGCACGCAGTTGCATCTGCACTTTCATGTGACAAATCTCACACAAATGCTATCCTCTATGCAATCCCCACAAGTAAATTACATCTTTGGGGATGTCGGATGTGCAGCGATTTCAAAATATTAGGTAAGATTATAGCATTTTTTAGAGATTTGTCCTCTGCAGTAGTGGAGATTTAACCATGAGGATACTAAGCTTCCTGTGTAGTATTGCCCTTAAAGGTGTGGCAGACAGTTTGTTAACCTTGTGTCAATTAAATTGCCCCCTACATGCAATATAGTCTGCGATTATTGACAAGCAGTTAATCTTCCTACATGTTTGATCAATAGAGGCACACGGTAGCCATGTTATCTCAAATGTGTAAAGTAAAATGTGCTAAAAGCTTTTTTTTTTTTTGTATCTGCAAGTTCTCTTTGCATTTTAAACTCTTGATAAGAGCATTTGCACACTCCCTAACTGCTTATCTTCATGCCCTGCTTTAGGAGTGTGCTAGTCTAGATGATAATGTAGGTTTAATTATGTACCTTTTCTTTTTTTCCCACTTAGGTCACAGTCTTGAATGCAATGAGTGAAGAGTGTGCTGTAGCTCTCAAGGCCATGACTAAATAAACAGGGATCCCCAGGCTGGAGCAGTCTGCTCAGGTCAAGATAAACCACAGATCTTAAATTTGGTTCTGATTGTCACCAAAGCTATGGCCTTCACAAATGACCTCATTTCCTTTTGACTTGTTTTGCAATTACTGCTGGTTTCTAAATTTGGTTGTGCAAGTCAACTGGCAGCCTTCAAAGTCACTGCAATTTTAATTTGTTAATGCTTTGGTTGTTACCTTTCATAGTTCTATTGGTGCTTATTTTGAGGGTCCAACTAAACATAAGAGTATCTAAAGGGCATCTGTTTAATCATGATGCATACAAGTTTAATCAGGCCTTTGGTTTAATTTGTAAATTGCACCTAGAATAAAAAGGTATTTCAACTGGGCTTTGTCCTATTAAAACAATAAAAATGTTATACCTTTACGAATATGTAGCGAAAATAAGAACTTCGAATTAACTTAAGGAGCAAGTTCAAATCTTATGCATGTTTGGCTATGGTTTAAATCTGTGTGGAAGACCTTTGGACTACAGTTTTTTTTTTTTTTCTTAAATGCCAGTTGATTTGCCTCTTTCCAAGCCCCTCCATAGTAAAAGAAACTAGTCTTGGTGGCCGTGTTCAACTAAATTGTATTACTTCTGTACTCTCCTATGCCAATGCATTGGCTTGCATATTGTAAACGTATAAAATGGTGTCAAAGCCTGCCTACAGTCTAGTCAGGCAATCTGTATGTTGGGTGATACTACACAGCAGGCATTTGTGGCACAACGGAGTGTTACTGCTACAGATTTTCACTCGAGGCCTTTGTGATCAGACTGAAAAAAAAAATAATAAAAATAGAAAAAATGCAGTTCAGTTGCTTCTTTTCTTTTATTGTATTTATCTTGAAATATTAAAACTGAGTTAAGACCTTCCAAGGAATTTGTTTGAAATGCTTCTAATTCTTTTTCTGCAGCAAAGTGTACAACTCAATTATTTTAAGGACACTAAATTAGACCACATGCAAAACTGAAATTTGCATTTAATATCTTAAAATATGTACTGCCTGGCTTGCTGCAAAATTTTTCTCCTCTGCTTGAGCTGGAAATATCAAGGTTGGTATAAAGAATTGTAATATTTCATAGCTAACTACACAAGTCAATTTAGAATGTGCAGTGTAAGGTGTTCGGAAGTAGTCGCTCTACCCATCCTTGTTCTAAAGGAACCAGGTAACTGCTTGTTTGTGTTAAAAATGCTGGTTATTAAATACCTTTAGTATAGAACACCTCCACCGAATGTGAAACATTTTAAGTGGCTTCTGACTACACTAGACAGGTTCTGATTGCACTAGAAATAAGTATAAATAATTGAGTCATTGTAAAAATGTAAAGCTTGTCCCCCGTCCCCCATGTTGGGCAGAAGCCTTTGTCCCATTGGTCTGCCATGTTGAAAACACAATCTTACACAGGTTAAGTTTAGATTTCTCTGGAGCTTGTTTTCTTAAATGTGTCCCTTGTTTGATAATGCACCAAAACTGATTTTAGAATCAAGCAGTCAGTTAGAAATCCTCGCCAACGCCTATAGTTTCCCCCTAGCAGATGGGATTTTTCTGTTGACCAACAGCAAAACATTGGTGGAGCTTGGGTCTGTTTGGGGCACTTTTAAGGCACATGGTTGGTTCACAAATATCAAGCAAAGAGAATTGGAATTTTCAATGACTGTCAGACAATATGCCCCACACCACCTGCTTTTAGTGTGAATAGTAAATGTTCTTGACTGCTCCCCCTACTTAGTAATCACAACAAGAAGATTCACACATTGGCCATAATTTAGTAAAAGCGGTTGAAGATGGCTTCAGTATAGAGGCCCTGGGTTTGAGTATTGTGGGTTTTTCTTTTATATTGTAAGGTGAAGCATACTGTCTTTTATACTGATGTGTTCCCTCAGCACTTATTTTATGTTTTTGTTCACCTGAAGCTATTAAAAAACAAAACTGCAAACGGTAACTAGTGTAAAAGAAAACTAGACAAGCTTATGTTGATCGGGTCAGTTTGAAACCTCCTAGCACTACAAAAAAACCGAGCTAGGAAATGTTAATACCTAAGACATGCCAGCTCAAATTGTACTGAACAAGAATTTGAAAACGTATATGTTGCATCTCACTTAAGTTAAATCAAAATGTAAAGATTGTTGCTAGGCGATTAAAATTGTTGATTGAACAAAGCAAAGATATCAGTTCAAAGCATAGCTAATTTCAGATGTGTATCTTGTATATCCCCCCCCAAATAAAATTTTTGTGTAGAATGCACAAACTTTCTAATGATTTAACTTGTAGGGTATAGAATGCTAGTATGTATTTTAGTTTAGCATCCTACATACTGTATGCTGGATTATAGTATTTTTTCTGCCCAACTGCGCCCATAAATTGAAAATATTTCAGAGCCCGCTTAATAGGATATGTTTGGTGCTCTTTCAGTTCTAACTGCTTAGGAATAAATTTGCTTAACCACTGAACAAATTCTACTTTGGTAGGTTAAAGCTTTTCAACTGAAGAAGCTGCTGCATCTCAGCCAGTGCTTATGATTGACATCTATAGGCCAGCATATGCCTTCAGTTAGCCCTGATCTGTGCTTTTGGCTAGTGGTCTGCAAGTGTAAATATGAATAAGGAGGCTGCATTCTCTTATTTGGTCTGTTGAGCCTTATATTTGCACTGAGAGTTGGCTATTGGACTTTATCAAGAAGTGTCTGATTTGGTAAAACAGATGCATTGATTGATATTCGGGTAGTAAAATGCCTAAAATAAGTACCCATATGTACTGGTATCTTTTGGAAGCAATTGGGTATTCTGTCACCAGTCCAAGAGTCTTGCACTTTGTTTTCTACTATGACTGAAAAAAAAAAAAAAATGCATGGAACCATTGTATAGCTGTGAGAACTTGTATATTGAGAAGACTGTGACGAACAGCTGCTACACGGGGTATGAGACATGATACATTTTAACCTGAATAACTAAATATAAAAGTGGTCTTATAAGTCACTTGTATCAGCAAGTAAGCAATCTAGCTAGTGGTACATTGTATAAACCATTTGTGTACACTATTTTCATGATTGCTCTAAAATACAGTAGTACAGGACATAATGGGTGTTGTAAAATGTTGCCTTTTTTGGTAAGTTTATATATCTTATCTGCTGTGTAAACAGTTGCAGTTAGTCCTGTTCAGTGGAACCTAGCTTTATAGAAATTATGAAATTGGAAGTTATACCAAAAATGTTTTCTAGAAATGCTTTATTCTTGGAAAGTACAGACCAAATGTGAGGTTTGCTTATACAGGTATGGGATCCATTATCCAGAAAGGCCATCTCCCATAGACTCCATTTTAAGAGAATTCTCATTTTTAAAAATGTCCTTTTTTCTCTTTAATAGTAAAACAACACCTTGTACTTGATCCTAACTAAGATACCATTAATCCTTATTTGAGTTATCAGTCCATTTTGAATTTTTTTTTTTAGCAGACTTACAGTAAGGTATGGTGATCCATAAATCCTTTGACTCAGACTCTTCTGTTTTTAATGGAACGGTAACGCCAAAAATTTGTACCAGTAATTAAAATATAATGTACTATTGATCTGCACTGGTAACAACCCCCACCATGGCTACATAGCAGCTTATTTATATATGAAGGAAACGCAGAGATTTTCCCAGTGCATGGTAATAGTATATTATGTTAAATTCATTTTTGGTATTACTGATTCTTTAATATACTAAAGTATTTTCCATGTTGATTGAAAGAAGTACACAACATCCATGGCATTTTATCACTGCCAAAATATAAACCACATCCTTTGGTAATTCTAAAACTAAATCAGAGTTAAACTACATAAATCAAAGACAATTAGAAAACCTAAAACAACTTCTTTGTTAATTGAACCTGGCATATAGCTGTTTGATAGAAACCACAATTAGAAACAAATTTGCTTCTGCCATATCCTTCTACATAGAAGCTCTTAAATTTGATTTTATTTTCAGCGCTTTGTTTTAGTTAGGAGTCAGTATACTTTTGGCAACTCCAACTCCAGATACCCAAAATTGCTTCCGACTCCTCAGCTCTGCATTAGAGTTGTGCAAATACTTTTGTAAGTGATTTTGTTTTATTGCATTACAAACACAACTGCATCATTGTGCTACCGGGAACTTTGCAATGTAATCTAGTGAACTGCAGGGGAAAGTGATGACATGTAATATGTGCAAGGAATATTTGATATCAAATCCCAATAAAGTTAAACTCCCCTGTAAGTGCATCTGTGCCTACAGCTTTTGTGGCAAGTAGTCAGAGATTACCCCAGTCCAGACAAGATATATTTTACAAATACATTAACTTAGCCTTACATCTTTTGTGCCGAATATGAATAAGTGATTGATACAGCACATGATATGTAAGGCATAGCTCATTGATATTAAAAGTTTTGGAGGATCTCTTGGGGTGCCTGCCACAATCAAAACCCAGGTCCCTAAGCTGTAGTTCCTGGACTGTGAGAGACTCAAGATCTCCTCAGGCATGGGAGTGTGTCAGTTATATATAAAAAGTTGATATTTTTCCATTGCGTTACCTGAAATCCAGTTGGTTAAGCTTTTGAATCCTTGTCTTTAGATAAGGATTTGAAAAAGGGGTGTGGTTTCTCCAAAAAGGCACGGAATCGGCCTATATAAGGGTGGACTTCCTGCGCCGGGCTCTGTATGCCCCTGGCTTGGTACTAAACAGCCGGCGGATTAATGCTTCTTAATACTTTAAGGCGGCCCACTGTGGAAAACGGATGCAGGGGCTGGCTGGAAAAGTATGTACTGAATGGTTATCAGTAATGGTACTGTTCTGAATGATACGATAGTTAAATAATAAAACAACAGCTGCAGCCATTCTCCGCCATGTACGTGTCCAGTGTTTTTTTGTTATTGAAATGTTTGGTTGTTGGTAAGTAGGTAAATGCTGGCTACAACTCACACGAGTTCTCTAGCATTTATTCATTCCAATCGTCAAAGCAAACTCTAGGTTGAAGGCTACTTACACCAATAATCATAACACATAGGGGCTGATTTATTAATAAGGTCATGTAGAAGTCAATGTTTTAAGAGTTTTACAGGCTTTATTTCACTTGTAATCGTGACATTTTTTCATAAATATTAGATATTCCTATTTATTGCAGATTTCTTCATGCTTTTTATATTCACTTTTTTGATAAATTAGGAAACATTCGAGATTTTTAAAAATACGAAATTACACAAATCCGAGTTTAGAGTTGCCACCCGGGTTGGTATTTTACACAGGTGTTCAGCTATTGTAGTTGCAAGTGCATATAGGTGTGCCACAGGTTATACACATTAAGAGGTTTTGGCACTGCAAAAATGCTAGGACCCTAAACTGAAGAGAAACATATTGGAGGTTTGGCAATTGCCATGTCGCAACGTGTGGCCTTTCAGCGGTTGTTAAGATAGAAATCTCAGCACAGACAGCAAAAACACCAAGCTCGTGCAGACTTTATTTATCAATGTATAATACAGTACACAAAAGCCCATATCTTGTAAATTATATCCTAAAAAACAGTGAGTAGTGATGTCATTTTTGTCACGACTCACTAAAACTTCTGTATTATAATAAAGTATCCCCTGTTGCAAAATATGAGGATATTATAAGTAACCTCAGACTGGTTACATGACCTGTATAAAAAGCACTCAGCATATGGTCATAGAACTCTTCAGTGACTTATAATATTCTTATATTTTACAATAGGGGTACTTTATTCACTATATATCTCTGCATGGCTACTGGGCACCATGAGCAAATGCAGACTGTGCAGAACCTTCTCGAGCAACATTCCTGCCCTGCACCAACAGCACTACTTTTAGCCCCATACTTAAAAAAAAAAAAAACATGTAACCATTCCGCCACCGCACACTAGCTAGAACGTTATCGCCTGCGCCCCTAGCACAACTAGTTCCTATCCCTGGAAAGGGCTGTCCCTCTAGTGCAGCGATCCCCAACCAGTAGCTCGTGAGCAACATGTTGCTCTCCAACCCCTTGGATGTTGCTCCCAGTGGCCTCAAAGCAGTTGCTTATTTTTGAATTCCAGGCTTGGAGGCAAGTTTTGGCTGCATAAAAACCAGGTGCACTGCCAAACAGAGCCTCAATGTAGGTTGACAATGCACATAGGGGCTACTAAATGGCCAATCACAGCACTAATTTGGCACCCCAGGAACATTTTCATGCTGGTGTTGCTCCCCAACTCCTTTTACTTCTGAATGTTGCTCACGGGTTCACAAGGTTGGGGATCCCTGCTCTAGTGGATAGGAAAGACGATTCATATGGCAGTGAGCTAGTTTCTATCCTCAGAAAGGACCTAATGCCTCTAGTGGTGAGGTACCAGGAAAGGATAGGAATTAGTCCAGTCTATACTGAAAAAACTAAATGCCATCCAGTACAAGGACCTTCAAAGTAAGGACCCAAATGAGGATAGAATCTAGTCTGTTCTAATAGAGGTGGCTATTTCCCTCACAATATATTAACCTTTTGATATGTTAAATAGATAGAAACTAATTTGCAACTCATTAAATGACCTATTTGACATTTTTAGAGTATTACTTAGTTGTTCATATATAAGATGTGTGAAATACATCATCCTGTGTTCAGCTGTTTTACTGCTCCAGTAAAGGGAGAGGAACTAGTCCTTTCATATATAAACACACGAATTCCTATCCTGTCTAAGGACCTTCTCTAACAGTACATGAAGCAGCTGTAATGGATAAATACAAGAGATAGTAACTAGTCCGCTCACATATGAAAAAGCAAAATCAGAGGCACAGTGACCCCCTCACTCCATACAAATATCCAGTGACACAGCAACTGGCCCAAAGTCTAGAGTAGAGATTAGAGCCTGTACTAAACCTACATTACAAGTTGTCAGCCACGGGGATTAAAAATTGCAGGTCCTGTCAAATGTTCGCTGACTGCCAGTAGAATCCATTAGCGCTTCTGTCTGTTTGAATGTACCGCTCAATAATGACTAATGCGCAATGGAGCGGTCACATGGTATAACCACATGACCGTGACGTCACGGAGAGCCCTTCCGATTATAGAAACTAGCGACTGCCCACCTCCCATACCTAACCAAGTCCAAAAAAAAAGCGAGCACGCTTATCCAGTCAAACCCGGATATGACGCATGCGCCAACATAAACCACGCCTTTCCGACAACCAGTACGTCACGCAGCGTCATTGGTGATATAAAATCCGCCTGTTGAAAACGCTGCTTCCTTTCTGAAGCCTGTACGTGGGAGTTATGGCGCCGGTTAGTATCGTGGCCGCGTGTATGGGTTCTGCCGCTTGTCTCCATGCGCTTCGTTGCTTTCACATTAAAGCTTTGAGTAGGCTGGCTCACAGTACTGCTGCCATAGAGTTGCAATCCGACGCACAGAAACAGCTGCTTTAGGTTTCTTCTGTTTCAGTTCATAGTTCCCCACAATACGTGCCATGTCCGTGGGCAAATACTTTACGCAAATACTTGTAGCGCTGTGTTGTCCCGTTTCCTGGATAGTCTCTAATGGGAGTGTGACATTGTGCACAGTTTTTATTCCGCAGCTCTTCAATTTGCATTTTAAGTTATCTGGTAACTAGGGTCCCAATTCCCCTAGCAACCATGCAGTGATTTGAATAATAGACTGGAATATGTATATGGAGAAGCCTGAATAGAGTAATAAAACATAGCTATAACAATTAATTTGTAGCCTTAGAGTATTTGCTTTTTAGAAGGGGTCAGTGATGTCCTTTTTGAAAGCTGCAAAGAGTCAGAAGAAAAAGGCAAATAACTGTGAAACTATAAATAAAAAATGGAAATAAATTGAAAAATCGCCTTGAATTGGCCATTCTATAACATACTAAAGAGGTGAACCAACTCTTTAACAAAAACATCCTATTAATGCGGTTTTGATTGAATGTTAAACCTTTGTAGCTCCAAGTACTCTTTTTCTCTCTTCATGAACGAGGTGTGGGTGACAGAATCCTGTACAAAATGTGACCATGTTGCTTACTCCTGTGATCTCCCTCTTGCAGACAAAGCAGACCAAAGACAAGAAGCTAAAGAGGGCCTGGAACTTCACCCTGGATTTGACACATCCAGTGGAAGATGGTATCTTTGATTCTGTCAACTTTGTAAGTGTTAATTGTTATATCTAACATTTAGACTTGTTAAATGCCTTTGTAACAAATGATTAACTTACCGTATATTTTTTGGGAAAAGATTTACACGTAGTAAGCCAACTATCCAATATACTGAATGCACATGGGCTTAATATGTGAAAAAAATGAATGGGCTGAATATGTAAAAAAATAAGTTACCGAGCACTTTACAGACTCGGATTGTAAAATTCCTTTTTGAGCTGCTTCCCATCCCTGTGATGTGGGCTATAGTAAGACATTGCATGGGCAGTGATCAGTGTGTCCAAGCTAAAAAGGGTCCAGAACTGCTGGTTCCCATTTAATTGACTGGGGACATGGAAGCAGTGGGCAGAATACACCGCAGCCTTTATATGTTATTTTTTCACCAACCAGTTTATGGACTCCTTTTGCTTACAACTTTGTAGATTAGGCTGCATTCTAGCTTTTGCTTAAAGTGCAACCATTGTATCAACACTTTTCCTCACTGGAGGTGAGTTAAGAGTCCACACACTGGCTGTTAGAAAACATACTATTTTGGCCATAATACGCCCAGTAATGTTATGCTCCCTGCAGCAGGAGACAAGCCATGTTTATTCATTCTTCTGAGTGTTTTCTACTTCCTTTATTATGGGAACATGCTTGTATGCAATGTAAGTTTGGAGAGGACTTGACTGATCAAATGTCACTTGCATGGGCATAATGTGCAAGCTACAGTGAGAGCTCCTGGTTTGGACAGCCATTTTGGGACTATGCATGCTCATAATGAAGTCATTATGAGCATGCATAGTCCCAAAATGGCTGTCCAAACCAGCAGCTCTCACTGTACAGGCACCATAGCTTGAGTATTTTCTCACCAAAATAGTTTGGTTACAATCAGCCAGTGTAGAATGTAGCACACTATTAGTAGGGGAAACAGTTCGCTATGATTTAAATATTGGTAAAGGTCGTTTTTTGTTTTTAAAAAAAATTACTATTTGGCACTTTAGCTGTTGCCAAGCTACAACTCGGGCAGTATCTGCAACCTTTAAGATTCTGTCGTTGTATGCTGGCAGTTGTATATTTAAAACAACTGCAGTTTGACAAGTAAATGTGTATAACAGTTGCTTGTGATACGCTCTAGTTGTAAAATCAGCATACTTTGACTATAGTTCCCTTTTAGGAAGCATGTAGCTAATTTAACTTAGCTGGGGTGGTTTACATCAGTAAATAAACTTTCTTGGTTATTTGCCCAATTATTGATGCATAATTATGTTAACTGATAAAAACGGCAACATGAACACATAGAGCAGCCCTATACAATTTTTTTTTTTTTAAACATGTAAGTTGTCCGAGAGGAGTGCTGCGCTCATGTATCTGAAAAGCCACATTCTGACAAGTGAGATCTGTGAAAGTGAGGCTGATTACTTTGCTTCGGATAATAGTGCTTTAAGAGTATATACAAACCCACCTTTTAGTAGATGTGTCAGGAAATTCCTTTAGCTCACAATTGAGAGCCTTTCTGTATGCTATAGCTACACTCCCACTTTCCTTAATGTAGCCGTTCAGTGGTATGCATGTATTTTTTTTTTTTCGTTTAACAAAGGCATAAATGTGTAAATACATTGAGGCTGCTTAGTGTTTATTATCTAAAAAGAACTGGAGTCTTATCATATCAGAGCCTTCTGATCTTGTTTATTAGAGTTTGCATTTTCTGCTAGTGGTCCACTAGATATTAAAGATTAACATGGTATTTATTTCAGAATAGAAAGCCATATTATTATACAAGTGAATAGAGGACATTTTTAGTTTGCTATAGTACTCAAGTATAAACTGACCCTCTTTATAATTTGTGTGTTTGGGACATTAAAATGTAACAAACCTAATTGGGGGGGTGTAGTGGCTGTTGATGATTTGCATATTTGGCTGTGCTGTTTCATAAGCTGCTGGTAAAGTTTTACAGCAAATTTCTTACCTTGTGTTGGAACTAGGGTTCTCTTCCCTAGTTAATACCTAGGGTCTCCTTCCCTAGTGTCTATATCTTTCTGTTTTGCCAAAACAGGAACAGTTTCTGAAAGAGAAAATTAAGGTTAATGGAAAAACCGGAAACCTCGGAAACATTGTTCATATTGGACGTTTGAAAAGCAAGATTACGGTTTCATCTGAGAAAATTTTTTCTAAAAGGTATGTCTTAACTGTTCTAAAACATTACCATATATGTTGGGTTTTTATGTAGGTTCTGTGTAGTCATTTAGTTGCCTATTTGCAGCCCATGACCAGAATTGCTAAGGCTATTGGCACACAGGCTGTTTTCAGCCTGTGTAATTTTGCGGCTGGAGAGAAGCAGATCTGCTCGTTGCCCCTGCTTCATTGATTTGAATTTGATCAGCCTGTGTGCATTCACACACATGCTGTGGTCAACCCAAAACCTTCGCTTCTCTCTGAGCACACAGGCTGATCAAATTCAAATCAATTGAGCAGGGGCACTGAGCAGATCTGCTTCTCTCAGCCTGCAAAAATATGCAAACAGCCACTGATAACAGCCTGTGTGCCCATAGCCTTAGTTGTGGGTGTATACAGTGTGCTGTCAGTGAGTCTAACGAAGTCTTAATCTGCACCAAATCTAGTAACCCATAGCAAGCAGTATTGGTTGTTGTGGGTTACGGACATGATGCAAACTTCATGAATTACATTACCCACTTAATGTAATCTTGGTAATTACAGGCAGACTGCTTAGACCTAGGAAAATTGTAGACCTAAATTCAACTAAATATTGTGACTGTATGCTTGATTGATAACTTAAGGCAGGGGTGCCCAAATGCTTGATAAGGTTCTATTTGTAGTTCTAGAGCAGAACACTGTCTATAAACAACTTCAGAAAAATAATTTCTATTTATGTTAAATGTTTGTTTTACTGAAGTTGTTTTATGATTAATTTTAACAGACCTGCAATGTTCAGGTATAGTTTACCTTTAAGAAGTTGCCTTATCATAATTCATGCTAGAATAGTGATTTTAATTGCATAAAATGTATTGATATAAGAGAATCTGATTTATTTGGCCTTGATAGCCAGCACTAACATTTTAGCATTGATTGTTGATCTGCTTCTGTGACTATAGAGAATAGAGAAATGTATTGTGAATTTGCTTGTTGGTATGTTTCCATTTGTTCATAAACAAGACTCAGTTGAAGGCTGGCCATTTTACTACTGGCTTTTTCTTTATTTTAGGTACCTAAAATACCTGACAAAGAAATATCTCAAGAAAAACAACTTGCGTGACTGGCTGCGGGTAGTTGCATCTGACAAAGCAACCTATGAGCTCAGATACTTCCAGATCAGCCAGGATGATGAATCAGAATCTGAAGAATGATTTGTTTAATAAACATCATTGTTGTTGGTCTGACTGCTGTCTGGTCTTTTAATGCAGCCCTTCCTCTACAAAACAAATACACTTTAGTAGGATTTTATTGCTTTTTTTGTAGTTTTGGTCATTAAAATGAAAAGGTATCCCTTTAAAAGAACAGTTCAGTGTAAAAATACACAGCTAAATAGCTAGCCTGTGCAAAACTAAAAATGTTTCTAATAGTTAGCCAAAAAATGTAATCTTTAAAGGCTGGAAAGTGGAAACCAAGTGAGCTGAAAAGCAGGAAGTAATGTTCTGGCTATTATGTTAGACATCAAGTAGCTCCAGCCTTTATACATTATTTTTGGCTAACTATTAGAAACATTTTTTATTTTGCACAGCCTATCTATTTACCCAGTTTTTATTTGTATACTGAGAAATTCCTTTAAGAAGCAAACTGTTGCACTGGCTATATTTTTATAAAACAAAGCATGCTTGTCATTTATGCATAGCCATACTTGGGCAGATCCCACATGGGTATCTGTTAATAGATTCATAGCATGGCAACCTTTCATTTGTTCTGGCCAACAGCCTAATCTGAATAGCTGGAAGTCAAATGCATTGGCTGGTAGAAGGGCATATATTTAGCTTTCAGATCTGCCCTTTCAATGAACTCTATCCATAGAACACAAGGGGGGTCATTTATAAACACTGGGCAAATTTCCCCATGGGCAGTAACCCATGGCAACCAATCAGATCGCTGCATTCATTGTTCTACTTGCAGCTGGCTTTGAAAAGCTAATCAGTGATTGGTTGCTATAGGTAACTGCCCATGGGCAAATTTGCCCAGTGCTGATAAATGAGCCCCAGGTTCTGTAGGAATCTCTGGGCCACCAGCCATGTTTCCAAAAAGTTTCAAAGTTTTTGTAAATTTTTTTTAGTATGTGGCCAGCTTTACAATAATCACATCTCAGACTTGGAATGAACCCTGAGGCAGATCAAGACTAGTTTATTCTAGGAATGCACTAAATACACTATTGTAGCATTCGGTTGAATACCGAATCTGAGTTGCATATATAAATTGGCAAAAAGAACTGTGCATGCAGTGAGCTGTTAAAAAAAAAAAAATAATAATTTGTGTGAAGAAAAGTCTTTTTTTTTTTTTTTTTTTTTTTGATCTGGTTCAGCAAGGAGCATATGGATTCAGTGCATCCCTAGTATAGTCTCTCAAAAATGGTTATAGAAATCTATACTTAACTGGTTTAATGGCAATGTATATAAGCTTTGTTTCAATACATGGTATCACTTTCCTTCTGTATTGTATATGAATGAGCATGTCATCTTCTCAACCAAAACACTTTTTCCTATCCGAAATTGTTGCATGGAACCTGACTGGTATGTCTTATATAAAAAGGTACAAGATACAATAAAGGGCATATATAAAAGTCATTATAGAGCATAATTATCAAACTCTAAATGCCAAACCATTGACAAAATGTAACTTGCTCTTCTGTAGTCCCTTGTAAATGTTCCCCTTTTTTTTTTTTTTTTGGGAGCAATAGGCAAAGGGAAAAATAAAACATTAATTTGAGTAATCTTGTTCCAGACCAAATGTGGAACTCGTGCTCAGGTCTATTCCCCAGATGACCTTAAAGGGCAGGTAAAGTCTAAAATAGAATAAGGCTTGCAATACTGTATTTTGTGTACTAAAACTTGCTGCTCTGCAAGCCTAATCAAACAAATGATTTAAGCTTTCAAAGTTGGCCACAGGGAGCTGTCATCTTGTAACTTTGTTAAACATGTTTGCAAGACCAAGACATGCTCAGTGTGGTCTGAGCTGCTTAGGGATCGTTGTATCAAATCAGTACAAGTCAATTAATATATGTATATATGTGCAGGGTGGCACACTGCTTTAGCTAATGAGTACCCAGGTGCATGGAAAAACCATGTATGCAACATTCAAAAAGACCAGCAACACTGGGAATTTTGGTGAAACAAGTCAAAAGTTTGCATTCAAAAGTGCATATACAGCCTGCTTGAAAAAATTTAGTTTTTTCTTTTTACTAAAATCAGATTTTTCATTGAAGAAAAAAAAATAAATTAATTTATTCCAGTGGATGCAAAAAGGCTGAATCCAAAAAATCTGGCATCTCAGACCTGTTGAGGTTGCTTATAACCCAATGGGAGAAGTCCCAAGATCTGCCATGGGTTTCGCACAAAAATCCAAAGATGTGATTTTAAGGGAAAAATTTCTACGATTTGAATTTTCGTACGATTTTCATAATTTTTTTCCGGCAATGAAATTTTATGGGAAAATGTATTGATAAATAAGGGGAAATAACCCGTGCGGATTTGGTCGGAGTATATTTCAGAAAATGATGAGAAATTTGGATTGATAAATAACCCCCTAGATTTGATTACCCCCTCTTGAACTCTATGAAGGCAATCTGTTCAAATATAGTGTAGTATATCTGGAGAGGAATGATTTCATGGGTGTGGGGAAACTACAGCAGTGCCATTTCCCAAAGATTTTACAAGAATATTTGCCACATAATGGCAAAATTAAAATTCAAAGAATACCCATGGCCATGGACGTTGGGGTAACCACCACTCCAGCTGCAGGTGCTAGTTGGTAACTGGAAACATTTAATCAATTTTGTCAACAAAATAACTTTTCTAATATTTTACCATTAGAGGGAGCTATGGCATCTTTTTTGGAAATAGTTTTGTGTTCTGCATTTATAAATGAATACATAAAATGAGCCAAAATTTTTTTTTAGCTAAATGACTGTGGAAACCTTTAAGAAAAATGTACATTTTCAGCCAATTGAAAGAAAAAACTACACTAAAATTAGTTTTCTAAAATCACACATCTTCTCTAAGGTAACATCTACATGTGATGATATACTTCTGCTGTATATTAGGAAAAACAAAATCACACTGATTCGTGCAATAAGCTGCAGTCACTACATTCATTTGGAGAAATCAGTGATAACATTTTGGGGAGGGGGGGGGGCTGCTACTAGATTGCCGCTTTCATTGTTTCAGTGCTGATGACTGGCATGTGCACATGCTTGATAGTGATCTTGTCTAAGACTGCCCGGATTTATATGAACCAATGAATGTTATAGTGCATACCTCTTGTACTTTGTAACTTCCATCATTACCCATCTGTTTACTAGTGGCATCAGAGAACATTTCCATCACGTTTCCTTAGATATTGTTTTACTGAACTGGAGAGAATGGTCTGCTGTTCTAAATGTCTGTCAGCTGTATATAATGTAGCAATTTCTGTTGATCTGTCAAAAAACACATTTCATATTTGGTGTCATCAGTATAAATTACTATTGCCTGTGTTTAGTACCAATAGTGTATTTGAATTATTAATTAATCCTCTCCCTTTAAGCTGTCATCAAAACACTCCCACTGCTTCATTATTTGACTCTGGGAATTAATCTACACTCACACACATCCGCTGAAAATGTCTAAACAATCTTTACTTAGATCTTAGCTTGGCTACTTTTTGAGTAATTTTTTTGCTAGAGCAAAAAATCCATTGTCCTCAATCTGTAGTACATCAATTTCTGAGTTGGAGACAGCACTGCAAAGGCAGCCGTATGTGATTAGTCATTTACAAGTGCATGAGACCCAGCAGATAAAATATTACTAAAAGTTAGCTGCTGAAATGGCCCTATGGCATAAACCAGTTTAAAAAGCAACAAAATAAACAAAGCCCATCAAAGATCAAATAATCCTTTTACCTGTAGATAATACATTCCTTTATTAAGTATAAAATGACCTAAAAGTCTGAAATGACCCAAAATGTAAATTGGGTATCTGGTGCTGCTAGCAGTGCATGGGTGATGGGCAAATAAATTTGTCAAGCGCCAACTTGCAGTGAATTTTCGTGTTTCGCCGCTGGCGAATAAACATGCAAAACTGCGGCAAAAATTTGGCATGTCAAAAAAAGATCAAACATTTGCCCGTGCGTCAGAATAGTCACACGCATAAAAACTGTTGCACGTCAAAATTATTTGGACACCCACTGACTTTAATGCGGGTGCCAAAATTGACATGGGTGTCAAGATTTGGCTAACTTTTCTGGGAAATTCGCAAATTTTTCAGCGAAGCCAAATGGGACAAATTCGCCCATCACTAGTGCTTATCCAACAAAGGATATGGCATCAAAAAAACCAAATCCTTATTCAAATATATGCCAATGTCTTATACCATCATGACTTCTGGTATCACTATCAAGCCCCCCCAGCTGCTACCTCATACTTTGAATTAAAAAGTTGGATGCGCATATTTGCAGTCATTTGAGTATCAACAAACATCCAGCGTCAGAAGGTGAGCACCAAAAAAACAATTGATTTTATATTTATGCCACAAGAGTTCCTACAGCCCCAGTTCATCTGATAAGGTACCAAATCTTACCCTGGGCTCTCACCTGTCAGTCCCACATCAGCAGAAAGGGGCAATAAATAAAGATACCTCCACATCAACACAAACCATTATATGTTTTGAAATGAACCAATAAATGTACAGTATTTCTTTGGTTGTAATATTGGTGTGTAGGCAGCCATTTCAGGTTGTTTAGCCTGGTCATGTGCTTTCAGAAACAACCAGCACGTCACAACGGAACAGCTTTGAGATAAATTATTGTTACTTCTGCTCAATTTAACTGAAGGTGTTGCAACCTGGGTTAGCAGGACTTGGATTTTTACTAGTGAATGCTATTCTCATGTCTATCACTAGGTGGGGCATGGGAGCATTTTTAACAATGCAGGTGTCTGGTTACCTTCCCTTTGTTCTTCTTATGGACTGCTGTGGGGGGAAAGGAAGGGGGGGTGATATCACTCTAACTTGCATTGCAGCAGTACAGAGCGACTGCTGTTTATCAGAGTACAAGTCACAGGACTGGGGGCATCTGGGAAAATGACATGTCAAAGATTTCAAAATTAAAAAGACATTTTTTTTTGCTCTTTTGAAAAACACATTTCAATGCAAGATTGTGCTGGAGGAGAACTATTAAGTGATGCATTTTGTAAAAAACATACTTTCCCATGACAGAATCCTTGGTCCTCAGTAAATTTGTCTTTCAGTCTCAAGCACAGGGCTGACATTTAGTAAAATGTAAGATTAAAACTAACCACAAAAAAAACCAGAAAAACTTTGTAGTCATTCCTAGGATTTTTTTTAGAAGTTTATTTATCAAACAGTGAACTCTAACTTTCACCCATTGGTAAATAAACTTCTAAAAATCCCAATATGATGGAGCTGTAATCTCTGCCCCTAAGTGCAAGGAGATTGCAGATTTCTCCAGCTGCTTTGGAAATTGTAGGGGATCATAGTTGGTATAAGTGAAGAATAGTCATAATTAAATGGAAACCTGTAAAATCTGTAGAATTATTTTTAGTTACTTTCAGATATCACAGCTTCTGTTACTTGCGATGCTTTGAAAGCACATCTAGCCTACAATTTACAATCATGGCACATTACGATCACTATCACTCACATTGCACATTGTCTAAGAACGGGCAGTTTCTGCTTAATTATCCTGCTTTGAAATTCTATTTTTAGAACAGTGAAATCTGCAAGAATTTCACTTTTTAAAATGTATTCATTAGCATTTTGTAAGCTGAATAGTTTGGTACATATTTTTTTTCTGTGATTAATTCAGTTTATTCCAAAGGATTTAAATGAAATGCTGCTAGCATACCGACATGTTTTCCTACACAGTATCCTAGACAAAACTATGTCATTACTTTATTTAACCAGGGCTAAATCTTAAAGTATTTTGAATGTTATATCAGGAGTTTCTTAGCAATGTATGTTGTTTGTACTCATATGCAGAGATGGCTCCAAAAACATGAGAAAGTGAACTTTACTTGTCAGTAAGTCAGGAGTGATCCTGGCCCCTCCGCCGCCCGAGGCAGCAGCAGTTTCTGCCGCCCCCCTCCCCCGTGCGCTTACCTTTTTGCGCCTGAGGGGGTCCGGGGGGTCCACCAGGGCAGCAGAGAGGGCCAGTGCACTAGTGCAGAGAGCCTAACTGCGCTCTCTGCGCTAGAAGAGCCAGATTTCCGGTTTGAATACCGGAAATTCGTCTCTTAAAGTACCAGGTGGGCATTTTTGCCACCCCTGGTACCTAGTGGGGTGCTGCTGCCTGAGGCGACGGTCTCAACTTGCCTCATTGGCGAAGCGCCCCTGCAGTCAGTAATAGAACTTATTTCGAATATCAAGCCTTAACCCATTTTCCATATTCATAATGGCATTTGGAATCTGGTTGAGCTGTGGGGAGGGTTGCATAAATGGCAGGTGTAGTGGCTACACTTTTATTGATGATCAGAACCACACAACCCACTGACACTTTTATTACTAGCTTCTTGGCATTATACCCCAGGTTGTAGGGTTGTCTAATTTTGTACCAATTTGAACCACGGAGTTTATAAAGATTTTATTACTAGATGGCTGGCCACAGAACACATTTCAAGCACTTATATGTCACAGTTAAAATCACATATACTTTATATAATTTAAATACTTTAAACTCTGCTTTTGTGTTGTTTCTGTGTTGTATTTCTTATCAAAACACAAACAGGGCCCTGTTATTAAAACCAAAAATAAAATGCTTTGCAATTATGTCACATCATGTTTAGTATTTAAGCTCCTTGGTTGCCATATATTCAATTTCATAACCTACCTGGACTCCTTTTTTTATTTTATTTTTTTTAGATGGATCTTCAATGTCATCATCTTCAACATATTTATATAGCGGCAGCAACTTACACAGCACATTATAATATTATAAGATGGGGTCTTACAACAAACAAGGGTTATGAAATGAATGAAACACTTCCCTCCCACAACATGGATCTTTCCTGCACCTGTAGCCTTTATTATATCACTGTATGTTTCATTAAATACCGTGCATGTCCTCTACTGTACAAAAGGGTTATGGGACTCCTATGCCTTAGACATAGAGGAGGGGCAGGCAATTACTTTTACTTTCCATTTAGCACTTTGTACATGTCACTGCACTCCCCACATTCCCCCTTCCTCCTCACCATCTAATTCTGTAGCCAGTGCATGGGCATCAGGTCCCCTATTCTGGCACATGAACAAGATTTTGGCATGATGCAAAGCGTGAAGCCTGAAGTATACAAATTTTAAATAATTTAGGTGACGTTTATTTTGCTTGACAAACACAATACAACATAATGTGGAATTATTTCTTAGGACGACAGTTCCCTTTTAATTATTATTAACATGTATTTATATAGCGCCAACATATTGCGTAGCACTGATGCTTTATTCCCCCCATATTTTCCTGCTTTACTTTGCAGAAAAGCACCAGTAGCCATTATTTGCAGTGAGCATTGACTAGATGGCTAATAAGTGGCAGTATAATTGTGTATGACCAACCTAAACACTGAAAATACTCTAAGGGGCACATTTATCAATTAGAATATCAAATTCGAAGGATTTAGCGAAAATCCTTCGATCGATCGAAGTAAAAATCATTTGATCGACCAATAAAATCCTTACAATCGAACAATTCGAACGAGTTTAAGTGATCAATCGATTTTTCTTTGATCAAAAAAATGTTAGAAAAGTGCTGGGGAAGGTCCCCATAGGCTAACATTGTACCTCAGTAGGTTTAAAGCGGCGAAGTATGAAGTCAAAGTATTTTTTAAAGAGACAGTACTTCGACTATCGAATGGTCGAATAGTCAAACGATTTTTACTTCGAATCGTTCGAATCATTCGATTCGATTGAATTTGACCCATTCAATGGTCGAAGTACCCAAAAAAATACTTCGAGATTCGGATTTTATATCATTTGAATTCTTCACTCGAGCCAGGTCTGGACTGAGAATTAAAATAGGCCCTGACAATTCAGGTACACAGAGGCCCACTCAGCCCACACAGAGGCCCAAACAGCCCCCACCAGCCCACTAGATACTGACTTTCTATGGCACATTATAGCAGCCCCTCTGGCATTTGCCAGAACCCACAGATTGCCAGTCCGGGCCTGACTCGAGCTTAGTAAATATGCCCCCTAATAGTCTTATGTGACATATGCAGGGCAACTGCAGCTGGTGAAACAGTGGCTGTCTTGTTGATCAGTGTTTACCATGTATTGCGCAATGTTACTGCCCTTTAGGATGGGTTGGGATTATACTCACCCGGAATATTAATATTCTTACTAAAGAGAAAATCAGTATGGCAATTCTTATTTCTATGCATAAAGTCATGAAAACAAAGTTGGAATGTTGTATAAGGAGGGCACAATATACAATGACAGCGCATAGGTGGCCCACCTCATATTGTTGGCAGGCTAGTTGCTAAAAGACTCTAATCATTTAGATCAATGTTATCGTTTCAACTGAAACTACCTTCCTCTCTGTGATTATTACTTCTTTTCCCTATTTATAACATTGGCATGAAGTATAATTATTTTTATAAGGAGGGTAACTTAAACTCTCACCTTGCATAGGGACAGGTTGATCCATTGATTGAATGCAAACCTAGTGATACCCTCCAATGTCTGTTGACCAGTGCAGAGAGCTTGTGTGCTCTTATATACTGCTAATGGCCAAAGAAACGGATCAGTGTACTGCAGATTCTACTCATCCTTCTTAACATAATTTTTTATTGCTAAAAAAGGCATTTTTTTCAAGCATTCATATTAGTGCCAATAGCGGGTCTGGGCTGGCGAGGCCCACAAGGGCTGGGGGTCCCCAGGTTTTTTCCTGGTGTCCCATTGGCCCAGTCCGACACTGACTGAGCAGCATTGTTGGTTTAGGAATTATAAATTATATTAAAACTTGTGTTTTATACAAGACAGATAAAAATCTCTTTCTCTGAAGTTATCCCAAATGATTCTCATTAAGGTGTAATCTTGCAGTGAAACCTTTCACTATCAGATGCTTGCTGGATGCAGAGTAAATATGTATTTTCTATGGAAGTACAAACTTTAAGCTTTGCCTTGATTCTGAGGAATGTTTCTTGAGTAAATAATGAAATACATAATTATTATAAGTATGGAAAAATTAATAAATTAACACTTATCAATATGAACTTTGTAATATTAATATTTATAGCACACCAGCTATGAAATATAGAAATAACATTTCTCACCATTGCCACCAAACACAGAAGTCAGAGACACACAGATAGTTTGCTTCTATGTGCACAGTGACACCACAGCTCAATAGATTGAGGCTGATTTACAAAAATAGGCATCAAATTGTACTACTTCATAGCAACCAGTCAGATCTTTGCTTTTCATTTTATGACTGGCAGTAAACCAAATTTCTAATTGGTTGCGCCTAATTTCTGATTGGTTGCACCTAATTTCTGATTGGTTGCACCTAATTTCTAATTGGTTGCACCTATGCAGTTTAGCGACTATGGTAGTAAATGAGACCTGCCAGGTAAATGAGGCTGCATGGTGAAAAATAAAGGCACTAAACTACTACTAACTACTCTTTTTTTCTCCATTTCTAAATGAGTCACCAGATCTGCAGTCAGTCTGGCTGTATGCATAGTGGAATCATGGGAAACTATGCAAACAAATTTTGATTTGGCCTGAAAGGTGTTCAGAATGCCCCCAAAATGTTTGCATACAGTTTCAAATGGATTTAACCTACAGTTTAATCTATTTCTTGATTTGAGTATTGCCCTTTTCTTTTTCAACTTTCTGCTGGGAAGTTTCATACATATGGGAGGCATTAGAAATCAGGATTTTCTTTCTAAATTGCCTTAATTTCATCCAACCAGTTTATAAAATGATTGCTCCAAATAATGTGTTTGTTAGCCAGCTTGCTCATAAATGAATTGTTCAGTCATCTGACTCAATATGGCCATCAGTTTGCCTGTATGCCAACATGTTTACTTCTATAGAATGAGCTTTCAGTATCTCTGCTAATAGATACATAGTAGGCTAGGATTTATAGATAAATTGCTCCTATGTAAAGAGCAGGCACAGATGGTTGTTATAAACTGCTCATTATCTTTGCACAGTGGCTTACAACAAATGACTCATTATTATGGCAGAATAGACTGTAATCAATTATTCATTATGATGGCACAGCTTGCTCATTTTAGGGGTTTATAAACTTGTAATAAATGAAAAACCATTTACCAGTTACCATTTGTGCTCCATATGTCATCAAATTACTGGCACACAGTCACCCTCGAGTCCCAAATACTAAAGCATCTACAGGTACCTGAATTTTACATGCTCATGCTCATACAGATAAGCACAGAAATCCTAGTAGCTATCCTCCATGTTTCTGCAGAGACAAGATCATTGGTGCCACTGGTTGGTGTGTATATATAAAAAGGCATTTCAGCAAGTCAAAATGAAAGGGCTCACTGCGGATTTTGTAATTAAAGGGAGCCACTGCAAATATAGCATGCATGTACAACACTAGGCAGAATATGTAGACAGGTACAGTTTTGAAAAAAAGTGCAATTGTTATGCTTGTGTTGCATTCTACTAACTATAATGGAAGCAATTCACAACCAACATATTTGCACAAAATGTACTATTATTCTAACACTGAGGCTGCATTCATGCCAGGACGTAATGGGTTTAATTTAAAGGAGAACTAAACCCTAAAAATGAATATGGCTACAAATGCCATTTTATATACTGAACTTTTTGCACCAACCTAAAGTTTCAGCTTCTCAATATTATCAATGATTCAGGACTTCAAACCTGTCACGGGGGGTCACCATCTTGGAAAGTGTCTACGTCACTCACATGCTCAGTGGGCTCTGAGCAGCTAAGCTTAGGGGTCGTCGCAAATTATCAAGCAGAAAATTAGGTTTGTCTGTAATATAAGCTGATGCTACAATTCTGCTATTCAATTCTCATGCTAGTTGCACTGGTTTCTTTGCTGCCATGTAATAATTATCTGTATTTATTACTAATCAGCCTTATATTGTGACATTTCTATTCTATGTGTACTGTATATTGTGAGCCAGTTCCTAAGCTCAGTAAGTGACAGCAGCACAAAGCATGTGCAGTGAATCAGCAGAAAAGAAGATGGGGAGCTACTGGGGCATCTTCAGAGACACGGATCTTCCCTGCTAAAGGGCTATGGTTACCTTTGGCTGGAACAGAACCCCAAAATATAATGTACAACATTTCTGTCCTACTTCTTTGGTTAAGCTTTAATTCTCCTTTAGTTTACTCTTAGTGGGAACAGTGGTTTATCAGTAATTTGCAGATATATTTTATACTTTGTACCTAAAAGGAAAACGTAACCCCCAAAATGAATACTTAAGCAACAGATAGTTTTATCAAATTAAGTGACATATTAAAGAATCTTACCAAGCTGGAATATATATTTAAGTAAATATTGCCCTTTTACAACTCTTGCCTTGAACCACCATTTTGTAATGGTCTGTGTGCTGCCTCAGAGATCACCTGAACAGAAACACTACAACTCTACGGGGCACATTTACTTAAGGCCACATTTACTAAGGGCACATTTACTAAGGTTCGAGTGAATTTTCAAAGTTAAAAAAGTTCGAATTTCAAAGTTCGAATAGGCCATATCCGACTTCGATTCGAACGGTTCGAAGTAAAAATCGTTTGACTATTCAACCATTCGATAATCAAAGTACTGTCTCTTTAAAAAAACTTTGACTTCAATACTTCACCAAATTAAACCTGCCGAAGTGCTATGTTAGCATATGGGGACCTTCTAGAGCAGTGATCCCCAACCAGTAGCTCGTGAGCAACATGTTGCTCTCCAACCCCTTGGATGTTGCTCCCAGTGGCCTCAAAGCAGGAGCTTGTTTTCGAATTCCAGGATTGGAGACAAGTTTTGGTTGTATAAAAACCAGGTGCACTGCCAAACAGAGCCTAAATTTAGGTTGACAACGCAAATCGGGGTTACCAAATGTCCAATCACAGCACTTATTTGGCACCCCAAGAACATTTTTCATGCTAGTGTTGCTCCCCAACTCCTTTTACTTCTGAATGTTGCTCATGGGTTCAAAAGGTTGGGCATCCCTGTTCTAGAGCATTTTTCTAAGTTTTTGGCATTCGAAGGAAAATCGTACGATTCGAAGTACGATCGTAAAATGCTAAAAGTCCTACAAATTCAAATTCGAAATTTGTAGGATTCAGTTTGATGGTCGAATTTCGAAGTATTTTACACTTCGAAATTCGACCCTTGATAAATCTGCCCCTAAGGGTCAAATTTCGAAGTTAAAAAACTTCGAAATTCGACCATCGAATTTGATACTTTGATAGTCTAAGTATTTTTTTGAGTGAAAACGGCCGTTTTCAGTTGTAAAAATCGTTCGATCGATTAAATTGTTCGAATCAAACGATTCGAACGATTTTACAAAAAAATACTTTGACTACTCAAAACTTAGCCAAACAGTCAGAAAGGTTATAGGAGGTCCCCCATAGGCTAAACAGCAATTCGGCAGGTTTAAAGTGGACCCGTCACCCAGACATAAAAATCTGTATAATAAAAGTCCTTCTTAAATTAAATATGAAATCCAATTTCTTTTTTTTTTATTAAAGCATTCATAGCTGTTGTAAACTCAAAAACTCAAAAAAAATATCAGCTGTCAATTAAGTATTGCCTACCCCGCCTCTATGCCTAGGCACAGCGGCGGGGCAAGAAATTAATTTCACTTTCCATTCAGCACTTCCTAGATTTCACCGCTCTCCCTACATTTCCCCAGCTCTCTTAACGATTAAATTGTGTAACCAGTGCATGTGGATGGACATTGGGTCCCTGTCCCCTGGTGCACAAACAAGATTCTGAGATGATAAAAGGCTTTCTTTAATAACAGTGTCCACAAAATGGCTCCTTCCTGGTTGCTATAATTATGAATTCCCAGACTGATGGAAACAATATTCAAATAATTTATACAGTGTAATTAAAGTTCATTTTGCTTGACTAACATGATAAAATAGGATTTGGATAATTTTGTTTGGGTGACGGGTCCCCTTTAAGGTGGCGAAGTGTCGATGTTGAAGTTTTTTTAAAGAGACAGTACTTCGGTTTTCGAAGTCAAATATTTTCTAGGTATAAGGGAACCCCTGTGATTGTGTAAAGTTAAGGGTGTACCTACTCTCGCTTTCTTTTTCTAGAGGTGCTGTTAAATAGTAGCATAGCCTAGCTGTTCCTATGCCATGATGAAAACTCAAGACTGCCTGATAGAAGCTGAGGAAAGTTCAAGAAAGGGTTACATGCAAAAGGCCTAAGCAGGGTCTTTAAAAAAATGGAATATAACAAAATGAGGCTATGTATTATTTAGTTCTGGTTTGGAGTGTAAGGCTAACATTAAAGGATTGTGCATTTGTTGAAGATTTATCTGCCCATGACCTGCTAAACTGAGAATGACCTGCATGCAAGAGAGGAATGACTGAACTGGATTTAGGAAAATAATCTGTAACGGACCTTATGTTTGGACAGGTGTTTTCAGTTTCGTACATGAAATAGAAACCACCTCTTTTTGCTTCTTGTACATTCTCTGTTATTCCCATTATGTAACACTCATCTACATAAGCTCTGTTTTGCAAAATAGACCTCACTTGATGATTTGTGAACCAATGAAATGTGAGCCCTCTGAGACTAGCAAATATATATATATATATATATATATATATATATATAATAATGAAGCTTTTCATATTGGGTCACTATTGTTTCATGTGCCTTTTCTTAGAATTTATAGCAGGCAAAGCTGAGGAACAGCTCTCCAGATGCATAACATAGACATTATTGCGGTAAGTTAACACTAAAATAAGAATGTGACTGGATTGGATATTTTCAACCATCCTTTTTCATTGAACCCATGAGATGAGTGCATAAAAACGGCATTGGGACTATTTATCAAGGTGTAGCTAACAGTATTAACAATCTCATTCTCCACATTTTGTAATTAAAAGACGTCTAGAAAGTGGAGCAAAATATTCTGTCTGTAAAAGTTCAAAATTCTAGGTGCAAAAAAAGCATGCAAGTCATTTTTTGTACCCAAAATGCTGTGGTTTTTTACAGAATTAAAGCTTAATGTGGACACAGAGACAGTAACAGCGTTGGCATGCATTCATCTTGCCTGCTTGAGTGCAAATGCAAGTCATCAAAGTGCTAGCATACTAGTTAGGCATTAGTTGCAAGGAGCATAAGTGCTTGGACCTTTGTAAATCAAATTTAAATGTACTAAATATTGTGCTTATTCAGCAACGTAACTAGAGGAGGCGGGCCCTGGCGCGGGATGCGCCGCTGCCCCCCCCCCTGCCCCCCTCCTTACGCCCGGAACCGGCGGAATTAGTGTTGCGCAAGCGTAGTTACGCCCCTGTGCTCCACACTGATATAGTTTGTTAATTAATTACGTAATTACCAACTTATCATTCTTAAGGTATATATTGGTCACTGAATATTTTGGCTACCATGGTTATAAGAAATTACTTTTGTGACCTTGACACCTTATGGGCTTATTTTTGGGGCACATTGAACAGGAGATGCAGCGACAAGGTCACTCACTTGACAGTAAATGCATGGGATCCATTATCTGGAAACCCATTATCCAGAAAGCTCTGATTTACGGGAAGGCCATCTCTCATAGACTTGATTGTAATGAAATAATTCACATTTCCAAAAATTATTTCCTTTTTCGCTGTAATAATAAAACAGTATATTCTACTTTATCCTAACTAAAATAGAATGAATCCTTTCTGGAGACAAAAACAAGCCTATTGGGTTTATTTAAATTGTTTTTTGTAGACTTATGGTATGGAGGTCCAAATTACAAAAAGATCCCTTATCTAGAAAACCCTAGGTCCAGAGGATTCTGAATAGCTGGTGCCAAACAATACTGACATATTAATTTGACTGAGAGGTACACTATGCTCAGGTGCCATATAATAATGGTGAAGGTGTTCACAGGCCATATAGCTTATAGCAACCCACTATTAATTAACTGTGATCTATCAGATGCATTTACAATATCAATAATAAATCATTACTCAGGATATGGGCTCAGGGCTTTGCTACCTTGCTGTTTGGGTGTTAACTAGTATCATAGTAACCTAAAAAAAACACTCATATTTATTATTTTTCAACTACTCTAGTCCAAGTGTGGTTGCTGTGGGTTATTGTTCTTTGGGTTGCTTTGGTTACTACATAAACTCATATATTCTAAGTACTGTGTTACTTTATGCACTGGTAACCCATAAATGTGACACATATATTACTGAATAGCAATAAATGATGTCTATTGGCAAAATGTCAGGTTGATAGTGTAGAGGCAATGTTGAAATCATTTCATCCTCTAGTCTTCATTTAGTTTTGAAATTCTGCTTTGTGAGTTAAGCCAATAAAAACATCTGCTAATTAAATATTCCGGGGGCCCTGATGAATGATCCTATGTATCCTGTTGCTGCAGATGCTTGCTATATTTCCCTAATTCAGAATGACCTTCATCATCCCTCTCTCAGTGAAACAAGATAACCGATGAGCAAGCAGTTACGCCTTGGACTGAACATATAATACATAAACTCATGGGGGTGCACTTGAGCAATACTGTGAAACTAGTGAAATAGAAAAAGTTACTCAGTCTTTGTTGGCACATTGAGGTCCTTTTAATAAGTTATGTGAATATTTTTACACTCTTTGTAAATGTCAAAATACAAATATCCAATGATTTTCTGTAATATTTCCTATATATCTCATAATTAAACCTGTGATGCCTGAACAACAGAGAGAAATTGCCATAACATTTTCTTTGACTAGGTGTTATAGCTTATTTTTTACTGTGGCAGAACTAGACACTGTAATTCATTTTCATCAGTTATGTGCCATACATTTTGTGTGGTCTGCAGGAAATTGGGAAAAACCCGGTGGGCTCTGGCCCTTGTGGGCCCTGCAGCCCCCTGTGACCCAAGCCTACTACCCCTGCTGAGAAATGAAGGCTGGGAAGGTGTTTAGAGGAGGTAAAGATCACGACTGGAGTGGGGAGTCCCAAGGCAGCAGACCTGGTGGGCCTGGATACCCCAGTGATTTTAATACTGCTACAAGTAAATAATAATAATAAAAGCAGTAAAACAGTGGTGGTCGGGATATGGATTTTCTATCTGGAAGCCGTTGAATAAACAAATGTTCATATATTAAAGAGGTGGTTCATCTTTATGGTAACTTTTAGTATGTTATAGAATGACCAATTATTAGCAACTTTTCCATTGATCTTCATTTTTATTTTCCTTCTTCTTCTCACTCTTTTCAGCTTTCAAATGGGGGTCACTGACCAACAAATGCCCTGTAAAGCTACAAATGTATTGCTACTTTGTATTACTAATTTTTCTATTCAGGTCATCTGCTACTCATATTTCAGTCTCTTATTCAAATGAATGCATGGTTGCTAGGGTTATTTGGACCCTAGAAATCAGATTGCTGAAATTGCAAACTGGAAGGCTGCTGAATAAAAAGGTACATTATTTAAAAACTACAAATAATACAAAATGAAAATCAATTGCTAATTATCTCAGAATATCACTCTCTACATCATACTAAAAGTTAAAGGAGAAGGAAAGGTTAAAACTAAGTAAGCCTTATCAGAAAGGTCCATCTAAATATACCAGTAAACGCCCAAAGTAGTGCTGCTCTGAGTCCCCTGTCAAAAGAAACATTGCATTTCTTTCCATCTATTGTGTACACATGGGCTTCTGTATCAGACTTCCTGCCTTCAGCTTAAACCTCATTGCCCTGGGCAAGAGCATGCTCAGTTTGCTCCTCTTCCCCCACCCCTCCCTTCTCTACAGTAATCTGAGCCCAGAGCAGGGAGAGACTCAGGCAGGAAGTGATGTCACACCACATTAATTCTGAAGCTCCTATTCTAAACAAACAGAGAGTTTCTAGAGCTTTTTACTCAGGTATGGTAAAACATTCTACAGAATAAATATAGCATTCTAGCTTGCACTATTGCATCTAATCTATTGGCAATAAAATGCCTCCGTAGCTTTCCTTCTCCTTTAACTCAATGGTGAACAACCCCTTTAAGTAAGGTTAGGGCACAAATGTTTTGGGGGTGGGCTAGTCCACCATTGGAATTCTTGCCGTAGGCCCACCAGAGGCTCTGATCATTAGTACATTTCCTCCATGATCTCAATCCTGAACTAAGCTCTATCAACAGTTATGACAGCTGCAGTTTATTTGTACTTTCCAGAAGCCTTTTGCACAGACTGCTGACAAATGCAAGGTCTGATCAAGATATCTGAAAGGGCTTTCCTATGCTGCTAAGGAAAAGGAAGTTACAGAATCCTGTAAGAAGAACTAAGCAGCAATCCAGAGCTGTTAATTCCCCCGAATTTTTTGGGAGTTAAGGTGGTCCTTTAGACCGATTCGGCAGTTTATCTGCACATGTGTGGCGGCTCCCGATGGGTCTTCCCAATCGATATCAGGTCAAAAAATGGCCAGATATTGATCGGTCAAGTTTGAGTTTTCGTACGATCCAGGACCGCATCAGCTAGTTGATGTGGTCCTGCGTCCTGTCAGAGCGCATTCGTAGTATTGTAATCCGATCATTTGGCCCCAAGGCATGGTCTGACGATTATTTTACCATATGATATGCCATCCACTGAGAACGATTATATGGACAGATATAACCGTATTGTTTGCTTCGTTTTCGGACGAATGTTGTTCAACAAACAAGGAGTGGTGCTACACATTATTATTATTATTATTATTATTAACATGTATTTATATAGCGCCAACATATTGCGTAGCACTGTAAAGTAAATGTGATTATACAACTAAATCACATGAATTATATACATAGAACATATGGAGTTACATACATCACAATCAACACAGGTACAAAAAGGTGAGGAAGGCCCTATGCATAGGCATACAATCTAAATGGAAGGGAGTAATACACAAGGTGTAGGAGTGGGCAAGATCGAATTAAGTGGTACTGTATGTGGTGTTGCGTTTGGTAGTTAAGCAGAGTGAGGGTAGGCTTCTCGAAAGAAGTGCGTTTTAAGAGATTTCTTGAAAGCAGAAAGGTTGGGAGAAAGTCGGACAGACCGTGGGAGAGAGTTCCAGAGGAGTGCAGCCCTTGCAAAGTCTTGAATGCGAGCATGTGAGGAGGTAATGAGAGAAGAGTTGAGTAGCAGGTCAGTAGAGGAGTGTAGTAAGCGGTTGGGTGAGTATATAGAGATGGGTTCAGAGATGTAGGGTGGGGCAAAGTTATGAAGTGCTTTGAATGTCAGGGTCATTAATTTGAATTTGATTCTGAAAGGTAACGGAAGCCAGTGTATGGATTGACAGAATGGCGAGGCAGAGGAGGAGCGGTTGCTGAGGTGTATGAGCCTCGCAGCAGTGTTCATTATGGACTGGAGAGGTGACAGTCTCTGGAGGGGAAAGCCAATTAAAAGAGAGTTACAGTAGTCTAGATGTGATATGATGAGAGAGTGAATAAGAATGTTGGCAGCATCTTGGGTGATAAATGATCGTATTTTGGATATGTTCCTTTGGTGGAAGTGACATGATTTAATAAGTGACTGGATATGAGGAGTGAATGACAGGGCAGAATCTAGGATAACTTCAATAGAATCCTACCTCCATGGGTTAAATACTGTGGTGCTCTATCTGGGAACTTTGCTGCTCTTCAGTTCCATACATGTAGCAATAACAAAGAGAAATCAGATGGCACTCACCAAGTAAAATGTGCTGAATTTTTATGATTTATTCAGATCAACCCCCTTTCAGGGGATCAACCCCCTTTCTCAAGTGCTCTTGAAGAATCTAGGATAACCCCAAGGCACCGAGCCTGGGGAGAGGGGGTGATAGTGCAATTGTTAACTATGATGGATACTTCCGGGATGTTACTGGTGTTAGTTGGAGGAAAGAGAACCATTTAAGTTTTAGAGAGGTTTAATTTAAGGTAGCGTTGCGACATCCAGGTATAGATAGCGGACAGGCAGGAGAAGACGCGAGTTAGGAGTTCTGGGTTGAGATCAGGAGATGAGAGATATATCTGAGTATCGTCAGCATAGAGGTGGTAGTGGAAACCATACCAGTTGATTCATTTGCCGAGGGAGGAAGTATAGGGAGAATAGTAATGGTCCCAGGACAGAGCCTTGAGGAACTCCAACAGAAAGAGGTAGGGGAGAAGATGATACTCCATTGTAGGAGACACTGAAGGAACGATTGGTGATGTAAGAAGAGAACCAGGACAGGGCTGTGTCACGAAGGCCAAGTGAATGGAGGGACTGGAGGAGGAGAGGGTGATCTACAGTGTCAAATGCGGCTGAGAGATGAAGCAGTATTAGTAGTGAGAAATGATTGTTGACTTTAGCGGTTAAAAGGTCATTAGTTGGTCGAGTCAGGGCAGTTTCCGTGGAGTGTTGTGGCTTAAAACCAGATTGTAGGGGGTCCAGCAGGTTATTGTCAGAGAGGAATGAGGTTAGTCGGTTGTAGACTAGGCGCTCAAGTAGTTTAAAGATGAAAAGTAGCAGAGAGATAGGTCGGAGGTTGTCAAGATTGGAGGGATCAAGAGAGGTTTTTTTCAGAATGGGGGTGACAAGAGCATGTTTTAGTTGAGAAGGAAACAGTCCAGTTGAGAGCGAAAGATTAAATAGGTGAGTTAAGGCTTTGATTAGACAAGGTTTAGTATTGTGGAGAAGTTTTGAGGGAATTGGATCAAGCGGGCAGGTGGTAAGGTGAGAAGAGGCCAAAAGCTTTGAGACTTCCTCATCAGTGACAGGGGTGAAGGAGAACAGGAGAGACTGGGGAGTGTGGAGGGAGGGTGGTGGAAGTCTAGAGGGGTTGAGTAGTGTAATGTCCCTTCTGATAGTGTAAATTTTGTTTTTGAAGTGCTCAGCAATATCTTGAGCAGAGACAGATGTGCATGGAGGGGGAGGAGAAGGGGAAAGGAGAGGAGAAAAGTTGTGCTGGTTTTTTTAGAAAGGGAGTTAATGAGTGAAGTAAAGTATGTTTGTTTGACTTGGAAGAGGCTGGTGTTATAGGAGCGCAGGGCAGATTTGTAGCTCCAAAAGTCTGATTCTGAACATGATTTGCGCCAGCGACGCTCAAGTGCACGTGAATGTCTTTGGAGCGCTTTTGTATGAGCAGTATGCCAAGGTTGAAGTGGTTTGAGTCTAGAACGTTTAGTTTTTATGCACATGCGCAGAACATTTCAGTAATGTCAGTGCAGCAAAGTGCACATGTGCAGCGTGGTTTCGGTGGCTTCGTGAGAGGTTCTGCGCATATGTGACGTAACTGTTGTGCTGACCTCACAACCTGGAAAAACATCTCCTTCATCCTTCAAGGAAAGGTGACAGCTGTGGCAATCACAAGAAAGCATCAATGTGACTTTTAATGTTTGTAAAGGTGGCCATACACGGGCAGATTTTTTACTTCCAAACGACCGATTTCAGAACGTTCTGATAATATCAGTAAGTTATCGGATAGTTGATGGTGTCTGAACGATCGTCTCGACATTATCGTTCGCAAAATTTATAGGATTTTAGTCGTTCAGGAATAAAATCTGCCAGTGAGTTTGAATTACAGACATTTGTCGTAGAACGATCATTATGTCAGGATTGTAGCACAAGCCAACAAAAATATACGGAAGGACCCGAACGTTCTTTGCTGAAAGCTTCATTTCTAACCATATGAACTATGTAAAGAAATAAATAAATTGGTGCTGACTGCAGAAATGTCACCATATAACCTCATATGTGAAAGAAAGTTTATTATGCCATAGCAAGACATAAATCCATATGTCTGCATGGAGCCGGGAAGGAGAAACTGACAATATACTACAGACAGTGACACAATGCTGGCACCACTCCGACTGTCTGATGAGGCGAAAACACTGCTACAAGTGTGAAAGTGCAGGGTATAAAAGTCTGTGTCTGAATACAGTCTGTGTCTGAGTGTTAAAAATGCATTTGCAACTTTAATCTCAGGTAATCTCTTTATAGATACCATTACTGATTTTATCAGATACACAACAATATGGACAACAATATCAAGTACACAACTACACAAAGCAGTCACAGCAGCCAGACAGATGTTGGGCAACACAAGAGGGGCTGCCATTTGTACAACTCAGACATAAAAACATTATAAACCACGTAAAAATCTCTATATATATCAAAAGCCATATGTATGCAACAGGTAATAGAAATAAAAGCAAGACCATTACTTAAAAAAAAAAAAGATTATTGAACAAGCTGCAATACAGCAAGCAACGTGCTATAGCATATTATGTTCATACACTATGTGCTTTGAAAGTTGACAAAAAAATTATTCAGCAGCAATTTTTTTTTTTTTTAGCATTCAACGCCATTAAAAGAATAAAAGATTGATTGCATTTGAAACACATGCAAAACATTTTTTTATAACTTGAAAAAAAAAGCACAAGATTTTTACTTTGGCAAAACCACAAGATTATTCACCAGCATTGGAAACTTTTTTGCATAAGTTCTCTGTCTGTGTGTAAATAGCTGGTTGTAGTGGTGTTCAAGCACAGAAAACAACCCACACATTTAGCTCTACTAGAGGTTCAGGAAGCTACATTTGCAGTTTGGTTAATGTTAACGGGGTATTCTCCCCACCAGCATGATTTGAATGAATAGGGCTTGAGCATAATTCTTATTCTTTTCATTAAGATATATCTATCATATTTGTTACTTCTTGTCCTAAACAGGGCAATTATAAAACTGATAATACTTTCATTTTCTAACTTCCTAGTTCTTCAGAGCAAATGTGGGAGGAGAATATATATTTAATCATCCATGTACCCATCCCACGTAAACACTTTTCATATGAACCTCACCCTTCTGTAAATCTGAGATACAAATTATCTTGATTTAAATGGGGGGGGGGGTAGATAGAGGGGAGGAGTAGGCACTAAGGGTAATGAAGCAAAAATCAGTTAGTGATTTATAATAATAATTAAAATATAATGTAAAATATGCAGACTACATGTTCAGTACAAGGTCAATATATAGGTCTTACTGTTCCTATAACACAATTAAAAAAGTATACATATAAATACAGTATATGAGATAAATGAGAGCAAGTATCTGTTTCTCTTAAGGGTTATTTTTGTACTTGGTTTAAGGCATCTGGTTTATTTATTCCAGTGCTGGAAGGAGCTTTGTTTGAAACTGGCCTTTCTGCTACTCATACGGTTGGAAGGAGACATGGGTTTTTCTAATTGCCAGAATCTGTTTTGCATCAAGTGTCATTATAAGATTGTGTGTTAAAGGGGTGGTTCACCTTCAGATAGATCACCAGAAATAACGACTTTTACCAATGACTTGTCGTTTTTCACCTTATGAAGCAGCTCTGGGAGGGGGTCGTCGACCCTGTAAACTCTTCTAAATGGATACATTTAGTTGATACATTTCTTATCTTTGTCCCTGCTGAGCAGAATCTCTGGGTTTCATTACAGGCAGCTGTTAGAATTGATACAATAGTTGCTAATACTCCAGAGATGCTGCTGAGAAATGTTTCAAGTAAATGCTGCAAAATTGTTTAGAGACTGCACCTGAATTACTGAGCTGCCGGACTCAAACACCAGAGACAGGAACATTCAACTTTAAACTTAGATTTTGGAAAAATAGTAAAAAAATAAATAATGGAAAGTGATGGAAAAAAGTCTTTATTTCTGGGGAACAATATAAAAACAACTGAATTGAAAAAAAGTGTTTGGAAGGTTAACAACCCCTTTAAGGATTATCTCAGTGTATAGGTTTTGTGGCAGAGAGTTTGGGGTTACACTGTGCTGCCCCTATCATAGCGGCAATCCATGTGTATCTGTAATACACAACAGCTGATCTTAATCGGCTCCATCTTAATCTATTGCCGGCCTTTCCTTCTCCTTGGCTTCTCTCTGTTGCTGCTTCTGGCCCCTAAGGAGGGGAAGGGGGTCTGTCATAAAGTTGGCTGTATATCACCTGTCTGCTCATTTTCACTTGTTTTCCTCCCAAACAATCCTCATCTTCCTTGGGTAGAGGGTACAAAAATTAACATTTGGCTAGGTGAGCTGAATTTGTCCTGGAGGGACATAATTGGAAGAGTTTATCAGAACATCTCTATTAAATAATCGCAGCAGGTGGATGAACATTAACTGAGTTGATATTTGAGTAGGTGGGTGGATGAGATGGGCAGGCAGCACGAGTTCATTCATTGCAGTGAATACAAATAACAGCATTGCATTGTTAGTTAAAAGTAGCTCCCATCACAAGCATACACAGGGGATCCATTGGGAAGAGACCTAGCGGCATGCAACAGAGAATAATAAAGCAGAATACCTGTTACCTGCCTGTATGGTGGGAAAAGAGCCGACTGATATCGGCAGAAGTCTTGGATTTCGGTCAGCTCCTTGATTGGGCTGGACGGAATATTTTGACCCGAATATCGGTCATTGTTAATGCTGAATCGTCAGCTACAGGTAGAATTCTATTGTTTCTACCTGTATATCTGACAATTCAGCTCTACAAGTGTGTGTATTGAAACAAACTATCTTTCTTGTAAAGATCTTTTCCAAAAAAGATCATAATTGTTACGTCTATGGCCACCTTAAATTTAGTAATGTTAACGTACATTTACTAGAAACACTGCGTATGAAATATTATTATTAACATGTATGGTATATAACATGTTATATAACACATGGTATATAACACATACCTGAAATAGAGGTAAATGGCTCATAACTGTATCCCTTTAAAGGAAAAGCTAAATCACTGTGGGGTGCCAGTGATTATTATCACTATCCTCCAGGCTGGACAGGGGTACTTTTTATACGGCCCCATACTACCATCTTGTCGCCTGTCTCAGGGATCCCTTAGAGCTGCTCTGGATTGTGCAAATATGCAGTAGAATAAAATCAAAACTTTACACTAAAAAAGGGAACCTGGAACAGAAAAAAGGATCCTAGAGACCAATTCCGGGGCTTTGTTGCCTTCCCACAAATCCGGGTCTGCTGGAGACAGTAAAAAAGATAGCAATGCTGTGCTTCATGAGAAACATATTGAATATTTTAAATTTGGGTTAAACTTAACAGTTTTACATTTATAACTGAAGTTTTTGTTTTAGCTCATATTAATCAGAGAGGATTTAGATCTTTTAGATAATAAGAGGGATGCATTCAATCAAGAATTTGGTTTTGGATTTTGGAAAGTCCTAGTTACTTCATCTTGATTTCAAGATCATGTCAGACTAACCTTAGCTGAACTTTATAGGGCACATTTAAGAAGGATGCAAATGTCCATTCAACAAAAACTTGCATCCAGAGTATTGCTGTGCTTTACACCTTGCAGCAAAGCACACTGTACTCATGGGGGTAGTGCGAGTGCCAAAGTGGAGCACAAGCTCCCACAGATGCTGAAGGGGAGCAGGGAGCAAAGTGTACATGGGAGCTTGCATTTACACTCTGCTCTGCTGTCAGTACATGAGCTTTTAAATGTAGCTTTAATGCTACTAATCATTTCACTGGCCTGGCTTTATTAATTGTACTGAAAATATAATTGCCACTGCTGCTTTTTTTGAGTATAATTATTATTATTGCTATGGAGGAATATCCTGTAATACACAATAGACAGAGAAACAAATTATTAGATAATTGATGTAAGCTCTTTTGTTTTGATTATTAACAGTTTTCATCCTTATTATAAATCTCAGGGTTTTTGTTTGTATGAAAGAAGAGCCGGTTTCTGGCACAAACTATAACGCTGCATTGTGTCCATCCGTGTGACTGGGTCCATCTGTGTGTCCTGCCTTCAGCAAATCCGACCCTGGGATTCCAGATGTCGCAGATTCTGCCCTTTATAATGCCAGAAAATATATACAGCTAAAAAGCACCATGAAATAATGTCCATATGCTCCTGCTGTAGTTATCAAAAAGAAACCATAAAAAGTTTTTTTCCCCCTTAAATTATTTGGAGTAATGCAGAGTTGTGCTAAAATCTGCTTAATTTTTATAAATCTGCAGTCACTTTGCTCTTATGGAAAATCTCATTTCCTGGTGATCATATGATTTAAAGTGTTTCCTTCCTGTCATAAAAACATTCCGTCAGACTTTGTCTGAAATTGCAGATTGTTTTATAACACTTGTTTTATAGTCACTAAAGATGAATGCTTAGCTCCCAACATTTAAAAAATCGAAAGGGAGCAAAAAAGAAATGCCGCAAAATTCTTTTTGGCCATGCCCATTTTATGGCCACACCCCTAAATACCAAATCCATTTTACAAAATTTTGCAGGTTATGTAAAGTTTAAACACATTTCTGGGGGTTTTAGGCTCAGGTATTATGTGTTAGTACAATTTTGCTGATAAAGGTGTATTGCCTTTTAAGCTGCAAGTATCAGTTCTCTCAAGAGACCTACTTATGTTAAATAGTTACAATTGTACCTTTTATCTTAAATTGTTACAAATATATATCAGTGCAGGTGCCGAGTAGTCTGGGCTCTGTGCCAAAAGCCTGTTAGGGCAGGGGCACACGGGCAGATTCGGGGAGATTTAGTCGCCTGGCAACTAATCGCCTCTACTGCGGGGCCACAGTCTCCCCAAACTGCCTTCTCCCTGCTATAATGAGAAAACGCCAGCGCAATGGCACTCGCGGCACTTAGGTTTCCGAAGTTGCCTCACGAGAAAACTTCATGCAACTTTGGAAATTGAAGCGCCGGGAGTGCATTGGCGCAGATGATTTTTCATTTTAGCAGGGTTGAAGGCAGTTCGGGAGATTGTCGCCCCGCAGAAGAGGCGATTAGCCGCCAGGCGACTAAATCTCCCCGAATCTGCCCCTGGAGATCAAAGACAAATGCAGGAATTTCATTAAGAAACTGATAAACTTGTCCATATATTGCAATATATATTAGCTGGCCAACAACATCAAAGCAGGGGAAATAACACGATTATACAATCCTTTTAAAACATATCAAACACTTCCTTCCTCACTGTTTCTAAATCAGTCTCAAATATAAATGCTCCACTGGTCAAATGAGTGAATTTCAAGGGAAGGAGAGATGTGCCTCCTCCAGTCATTCTGGTTCTGCCAATATGTCGTAGCAACACACATGGGAGAACATGAAGGGCAGACTGAATTTTGTCCAGATCTAGGCCAACCTACTGTGATCCAGTGGGACAGCATGGTAGTCATGGCAGCTGCATCCTGAGGGGCTCCCACATGGAGCAATGTTTTGGTAGTGGACTCACAGGTCTCTGTTCTAAGCTCACACAATACTATAGCAAGAGCAGAACTGGAAAGCAACACTTCCCTGAGCATAGGAATTATTATCCTTTAATGATATAGCACCAACATGTTGCACAAAATTGCAGAAAGTATTATTCATATCAGTCCCTACCCCAGTGCATCTTATAATCTATTCACATTCTATACTACCACATTCACAGATCATGGTGATGGAGCCAAATAACTTTTTAGGATTTTTTTGAGTGTAAAAATGTTTTTTGAGTGTAAATTGAAATAAATTATGCAATATATTATAGGGGTCATTTTCATGGTGTACAAAGTGTATTTTCATACATGATTATTTTACCCAAAGCACAACGTTTTCCCCATCCTTCCTGCATCATTGTGTTTGTGAGGGGGAGCTGCATCTGACACAACTGTGACGGATGTGTCAAAATTTACACACTTGCGTGTGAGCTTTGATGCAGATCGGACACAGTTGCGCTGAAGCGGTAGCTGCAGGATTCCCTTTACAGAAGGAAGGACAAAGGTAGTGGTGTAACTATTGTCGGACAGTTGTGCAAGATGGGCTCCCAGACCCTCCGCTGGACCCCTCCTGGACTGACACCCTTGCACTCTAACCCACTATAGTACCTTGCATTGAATGAAGAGTATTAAAAAATATTTTTTTTGCAATGACCGTGCCAAATTTTGAGCACCTGTGTTAAGTTGCTCAGTCACCCAGAATAAATATAACAAATGTTTTTAATATTGCAGTGAAAAGTTTGCAATATATATTATGGAGAATAGAGAACATAGAGAGAATTTATAGGGGGAACAGAGGGATGAATGAATACTCTCAAACTGTGGGGTTGGACCCTACAATCCTTTTCCCATTTAGACATGAGGTAAGGACAGAGCTCAGCTGCCCTGCCCTGTATTTTATTCTTTAGGGTTCCACACAGGCACAATATTTCAAGCCCCCCTGTGATATATTAAGCAATCATAAATATTGGTTTGTAGGATCCCAGAAATAATAGGTCCTCCTACAGCTGTACCATCTGTACCCCACTGATGGCTTTTTTGGGTACATAGCAGTCACCAATTTCCTGAAACCCCAAGCAGAGATACAGGTATTGGGATACAGCAGCTGGCTTGGGAGTGTCAAAATGGATTTCAGATGGTTGTGCTGTCCAGCAAGTGTTTTAAAACTTGCATTCTTTCACTGGCCGGTGTCTATCCCAACCCCCACACACAAGAAAATATCAGATGCTTTGATCCAACAAAGCTTTTAAATTGCTTGCAGAGATTGAAAAGAAACCATGTGTTTGTTTTCCCTGATCTCCATTTCTTCCTTATTTTGAACTAGTGCAAGGTTCCAGCTACCAGATCAGTGGTTTCAATTAGTGGTTTCCCACAAAAAGATTAAGACATAACTGCCCTGGCAAAGACATTGTGATCACTGTATGAACCCTGGCGGCTTTTTCATCACTGCTGAGGCACAGTGAAAACAGAGTAAGCACAGAGAGATACAGTCCATCACTTCCAGCTACAGAAACAGAATGAAATCAATTTTTTCTCTAGCCTTGAAGTTAATTACAAGCACATATCCTGAAGCCACTGAATAGATCTGTAGCTGCTGTAAATGCTATGATCTAAACCCACAACTTTCTTTTATTTGGTTCTAAGGGCAATAGCACATGTGGTGTTCTGACCTGCTAGGGAAGCCATTCAAGGATCAAAGTGGTATAAGGGGCTTACATGCCAGGTACACATCTTCACCGAGATTGAATCTTATCTGCCACTTTACCATCCAAATTGCCAGTTTGCCAAGATCATGTTGCAAGGGTGCCACATCCTGGATGGAATTAATTGGGCTGCATAGTTCTGTGTCATGCAAACACTGATACATTACTTATACCCTCCCCCAAGTCATTAATGATCAAGTTAAATAAAAGTAGACACAACACGGTATCCTTTGGGACCCACTAAGAACCTTACTCCACTATTACTGGTCACTATTACCCAGGGGTTCAGCTACTTGCACATTTTCTATTCATTCTCTGTTGTTAGAGATCACTAGAATGATGTCTGGCTGGGTTTTCAATAATCTTGTTCCCATTAGCTGTCCTGGCAGTACTCTTGATCCACTCAATAATCCTCCACTGTAAAGACTTGCCCCATATAAAAAATGGCTAGTGTTATGATTACACCCAGGAAATGAAAATATTGCTTGCAATAAATTGGTTAATACCGACACTAGATGGCAGTGTGGATGTGCTAGCTCACTTAAAGGATCACAAAAGGTAGTGTTTACAGAAGACTGGCTATAAAAGAGAGAACTGGGGTTCAAGTGGATTACACATGTGGATAAACATAACACCATGAACTTTCATAATAATGCAATGCCCTGCACGACCCCAGGAACAGCATTTTAAGCTTTTCATCCTAAGATTATACACAAATAACTGGAGCTGTGTTACACATATAGGGCTGTTTGCAAACGTTTTTTTTTTTTACCACTATCACTGTAAATTCTCTGTGTATGACAAGATAATAGTCACATTGTTGCTTTCTTGTGCAGCTATTGTCCTTGGATTGTTTGGGATAATGCAGTAGTTACAGTCTCATTTGGTGCCACATCATGCCTTGCTCCATTGTTTGGCCCAGAGTAGGCCACTCAGTTTTTGTACCATTTAGCTAAACAATATGTTTCTGTTTTTCAAGCAGGGCTTCTTATTAGTAACAATAGTCACCCAATTTTATTCATTGTTTTAAACTGGTGGAATATCTATGTTAAATAACTAGAAACAATCTTTGTGGATCTTTTGCTAAGTGTAAATGTAGACCAATTCATGTATATATACCTGCAGGGAAATGTCTTTGCTGGCAGAGTTTTATTGTATAGCTGTACTTGATATGTGAAAATATAAAGAGCTTCTATGTCTATCACAAACCCTCTGTGCATTTAGGTCAGCTGATGTCAAACTTGTTTTAGTTCAACTGCACTTTAAGGTTCTCTGTTTGGTCAAGCCCCCCCTTTGTAGCTCTAGCCTTTGGCCAGGGCATTCCTTAGTTTATAAATTAATACAACTATGTGGAATTATTGGTCTATCGATAGTTCGTTCATAATTTCAAGCATATATATACAGTGTCGGACTTGCCCACCGGGATACCAGGAAAAGTCCCGGTGGGCCCAGGTGTCAGTGGGCCCTCATGCTGCTAGACATTTGGCCTATTTCCTCATGGCCATTCCCTATTTCAATGAGAACACAGTTGCTAAATAGATGAAATAATAGATTATAGTATGTAAAGAAAAAAGACTAGGAGAATAGAGGTTGTGAGAAGAGAAAGAATAATAGTAGTGAGAGTGTGCCCCTGGTCTAAGATTACTTGTTGGGCCCCTGGTCAAAGGTTTGTGGGTGGGCCCCTGGTGTCCCAGTCCGACACTGTATATATATGCTTGAAATTATGATTGAACTACTACATAGCCTTATAGGACAGCACATACATATTTATCCCAAATCTCACTCTAACTGGCTTTCAGATGCACTAGTAGAGTAAATGCCATGCTCCCCAGTTCTCACTATAACTGACCTTAGGTCTGAGCCAGCCATGCCACTGCTCAAAGCCCTGCCTTTATAGTTTTGGAAAGCATTGATCTAATAGTGCTGTCCAACTCAAGGCCCGCGGGCTGCATGCGGCAAACCCCCCTTGTGTGGCCCCCACCTGAAAGTCTGTCTGTTTACCATTTATAAACTTTAAAATGTGTCACTACAGAGATTAACTGACCCTCAAATTCAGACTATAAAATCCTGCATTGTTCACACGTAACACCCCCCTGTATTGTTCACACTTGTAACACCTCTATTCACACCCTAAAGCCCTGTACTGTTAACACTGCAGGCCCAGACTGAAACTGTCCACATTGTTCACTTGTTCATATAAAGGGACACTACCACTGTGTCACTGTATGTAGTACTTAGAGTGGTCCTGATAGGTTTCCTTGACTCCTGCTCTGTTCTGCCTTCCCAATGCTCCCTGTGTGTGCCATACTCTGCCTGCCCTATGCTCCCTGTGTGTGTCATACTCTGCCTGTCCTATGCAGGGACGGATTTTGAGTGGAAGCGCCCCTAGGCTGCCTGTGGAACATAAGCCTGGTAGGAGTTTGTTCTGGGGGTTTGTTAGCTTTTGAAAATTGTTGTTAGGGGCCCCCAAGGTGTTTACTCATGTGCTGGGGGGTACTGTGTTATCCACAGGGGAGGATGAGGCATATGGATTTAAGGGTATGTCTTAATTTGACAACTTTTTTCCACATGAGTGATAAGTGATATCCCTGCACTGAGCACCAACCATTTGGTTTTTTGGTGTACTACCACAATTAATGTGGACATGGTCTTGTGGTTGTGATAACCCAATGCTGGGTGTTGTGGAACTGGAAGAATGCACACAGAGATGCCAGACTGCAGTGAAGAAAACAGCTTTATTCCTGGCTGCTCTCTCCAAACTGTTTGCTCCCCCTTCACTTCCCCTTCCTGTGTCCATAACCTTTCTCATTACTCCACCCAGTGCTAAGCTGCTAAAGCATATTAAACTGAACATTTAACATCACAGGAATGGATGGAACAACATTAAAAGTGGTAATATGTGGTTTATGGAGGGTGCGATGTAAAAAAGGGAGTGGTTAACACTGACTTCCATTATCGACCCTCCACCATTTAGGCCAGAAAAATTTTGGCCCTCGTTACCACAGAAGTTGGACAGCACTGGTCTAAGTTATGCCCCAGTTTGCTTTAATCTTTTTTAAGAGGTTAATGACACAATAGAAACACTATGGGAGGTGGTAAGCTCATCAGGCCTGAATTTCCTGCACATGCGCCACGCGGTCATAGCACCTGCCCACCTACATCCATGCGCATACCTCCGGGGGGGGGGAGGGCATGCGCGTAAGCACTGGGGAGCTGTATTCCCCTAAAATTTTGCTGCCCTTGGCCCAGGCCTTCGCCACAAATCCAGGCCTGGATCTCCTTTCTCGTAGCTCGAAATCTTTAATGTAACTGGACTGGAGGGGCTGCTTCCAACACAGGGGCCCCCCAGTCACGACCTCCTCCAGGTCCCTCGATGCCGCAACCCCCCTCTGGGCTTCCCGCACTGCCACAACCCCCTTCCTGGCACCCCACACTGCTGCATGTACCTGTTCTCTCAGTCGGGTCTGGGAGGGGGCAGATCAGGAGGCAGCGTGAGCAGCGGTGCAGGCAGCGGATGGGTGCAGGACTGGGTCGGCTGGGCCCACAAGGCCTGGGGCCCACTGGGTTTTTGCCCGGTGTACCGCCAGTCCAGTCCATCCTTGCTGTACAATGTTGTGTACATAAGCGATATATAGATGTAGCGATATATAGATAAAAACATACATACATACAAGGAAGGTGATGACCAACCATCTTTGGACAATGACATTTTAGGGAAGGCTAAAAATGCTAGCTAATCTGCTATGGCCTTCCTTAATGCTAGAAGAAACATAAAAGAAAAATAATTATACAACAATCTCTAAATATCTCCATTAAACAAATGCAAGGAAAAATAAATAAATACAACTATGGTGGCCATTTAAGATCTGCTCAGTGGTCGAGTTATACTTTGTTTTGGAGGGATAGGGGCAATAGAAAAGGAGGAGGATGTGTCTGTTTGTTAAGCAGGATCTAAAAGGTAATATAAAGGAAAAAGTGATGACTGAAAATGAAGAAGTTGAAGCCGTATGGGTTGAGTGTCTTACAGAATGTAGAGAGTCCTACAAATTAATTGTAGGGGTATGCTCTAGACCTTTCTTCAAGTCATTAGAGAAAGCTAACTTCTGTTGCAAATAGTATAAGTTGCTAGTTTGGGGCAAGTAATGATATTGGGGAATTTTATTTACCCAGATATTGAGTACTGCCAGGACAACAAATGGGAACAAGTTGATAAACATGTCTCATGACAATTTTATGAGCAGTCAACCAGAAATCAAGCCATACCGGTTCTTGTGATCTCTAAAGACCACCTTATGTGGCTCAATTCAGAAGTAAGAAAGATAATATGAGAGAAGAGATAAGCATTTAAAATTAATTAGAAGTGAAAGAAACTGCATTAAATAAATATAAACACTATAATAAATGTTACAGCAATCCTGTAGGCAAAGACAGAAAATGAGAAGTGGATTGTGGCAGAGGCTAGGACTAACCCCAAAACATTTTTTTAAGTATAATAATGAGTGTGGCTTCATTAAATAATGGTATTAAAAATGGTAATAATGTGGTTATTAAAGATACAGAAAAGGCAAATGTGCTTTTCTTCAATGTATATAATTAAGGAATCAAAGTTTCCAGACCCACCAGATAGGGGCACTGATGACTCATCTCAGTTTAGTCAGTGGTTGATGCAGGATATTTTACATATTCAAAATGGCAAAATAGACTAATAGAGCTTAGCTCAGTTTTAGACTGGCCTCTATTTCTGATTTTGTCAGATTTGCTTTTTGGTGGTATGGTAACTATGGATTGGAGGAAAGCTGATGTAATTTCTATCATGATTATGACCTTAGACTGGCAATCATAGGCCTGTAAGTTGGTGGCCAAAATATTTGAAGATTTGTCAAAGGATCACATTTAGAATTATGTTCTGGAGAATGGCATTATGAGCAGTGATCATGGATTTATGAAGGATAGGTCGTCAGACAAATTTGATTTCTGCCTCAATCAGTTTGGTGGATACAACAGATTCAAGCAGGCTTCAAGAATGGGTTAGATGGCTTTTTAGCACGTGAGACAATACAGGGTTATTGAAAATAGCTCTTAGTACCATTGTCATTTTGGAGTCAGAAAGGAATTTCCCCCTTTGAGGCAAAGTGGAGAGGCTTCAGATTGGGTTTTTTGCTTTCCACTGGATCAACTAGCATTTGGACACGTTTTATACAGACATGTAAGGGTGAACTCCACGTGTGTCTTTTTCCACCTAAATTACTATGATACTATGTACTTCAAATGACCTACCATTTGGTCTTTAGTACTTGCACAGACTAGCCTACCATACTATTATTATCCTTTTTTATATATCTGCAGCATATTGTGCAGCAATTTACAGAGAGAATATATCATTCACCTCTGTCCCTGTCCCAATAGTGTGAAAATGATAATTAGTAAGACTGTCAACCTAGCAACCTAATCGCCGCATACTTATTAACTTATTTTTACTTAAGTAGAGAGTAAGAGTTCGAGGTTTCACCATGAGACAAAGGCTGAAATATTTAAAATTCCATTTTTTGGGGACTAATGTATTTTGAGGCTACGCTGGAAGCTGTTGCAAGCAAGAAATTAATTTATTAATTATTATTTATAAAATCATTTATTAAAAAATTAAGTTAATTTAAGATAGACAGAACCACTTCTATAAATAGCACAATCTTTACAATGATTTGAATATGGTTTAACTGTATATTCCTTTAAGCAGTCACGTGTGCTGTGATCAGATGCTTTAGAAATAATTTCTCAACGTTTGTTTTAAAGACTTCCAAATGATTTGAAATGTGAATAGTTAGTTGATGTTCTTTGTGAAAATGTGTTTTATCTACTGTGTGGGCACATATTCAAGGACATTGAGAATATTAGCTGAGGCGTACATGTTGCTCCTTCTGTATCTGTGACCTTGGACACTTTTGGTTTAATGCATGATGTTAGATTTGTTGCATTACTAAGATATAACGTGATTGGATACACATATGAACATATGTGAAATCTAAATTGCCCCTATTTTAACCCAAATGTACAGACATGTTCATCCCACACAATCCCTGATACTACAAGAACAAAGTATTCTGTAAGACTATAAAATCCATGAGATAAAACTGCCTATAATATGGTATGTGCCTTGGTCTCTTGGTCAGAATAAATACTCAGCACAATGACCAATTGCTAGAGGGAGTAGCCACAATGTCACCACTGGTGTACAGTTAGGCCTGGCCATTAGCTCTGAATTCATTCAAAAATCTTAACAAATATTTAATAAAATAATAAAAGTACTTTTATTAAAGGAAACTTGTTAGAGATCTTTTTTTAAGACCTGGACAACTTGCAAAGTGCCAAAAAGAGCACACTTTGTATTTGTACATTTCCCCATAAGTCGTGCCATAAGGACAGCTCTTTGTCAGAGTATAGAGACCTGTGGCTAGCCCTATGAGTACAGTGCAGCTTGCATTTGGTAGCATCTGTATTCATGAGGGATGGGCAGGATGAGGCACATATGTGTCCCCCCTCGCAGAGCCAACACTGAAATCTGCTGGATTTTTTATCTTCCACAAAGTGCAGAGCACAGCCTGACCAGGGAAGAAGTCATCCCTGAAAGAGCACTAAGGGACATACTCTAGTACTCCTTAGTACTCTTGCACTTCTCCCCTGGGTATAAGTTAATGACCCCTGTGGTATAGTAAATAACTTGACCTTTATATGAAAACAGTTGGACTGCACTGATATAATGGGCAGCATAATGATAAATGAATCCTCCGCAGTTTGATAGATTGATATTGTTACGCTAAGGTTTTTAAATAGTGTAGTCCAAAATAGTTTTTTGGGGTTTTTAAAATATTTTTTATAGGGTTTTTAGTGTACAAATGCAACTGCATATCAATAAATGATGGGAGGAAGCAGGGAAGGGACAATGCATATAGCTAAGATGGAAAGCCATATATACATAGACATATGTATTTGCTAAAAAGATCTAAATGAGAAGAGGTACGAGGGGTACCTTAAACAGTATGTATCACACATTTGTATCAGTAAGCTCCCCCCATACATACACGAGCAGAGGTTGAGTCTGTGCAGGTACCTTTTATTATAATACTAACACACACTCTTGAGGGTTCATAAAACAGAAGCTAAGAAGCACTATACATTTTCAAGAAATTAGGTTGCATTGTTTATTACTTACAGTAATACTACCCATATTCTGAAATATAGAAATTAGGACTGGTACCAGAGAAGAGAAGAGAACAACCTGTTCATTAATGAAAGTGTGGACTCTTGAAAAAAATATAGAAATTAGGGATTTATAGCCAATCATGCTGGAACTGTTGCTCTACATCTCCCAAGAGCACCAACACCCTTGTGTAGCAGTGAGAGGGATGCTGGGAGATCTAGTTCAACAACAGCACCTTAGTTTGGACATCCCTTATATATTATACTTCTAGCAGGAAACCTAAAAGCAGCAATAGAATAAACTGATTAAACAGAATATTTCTGACTTTTGGGGCCCTATGAGATACTCATCACTCATCATATTTTCCAGCAAATACTACAAGCTGCATTTCCCCAGCTACAATCGGGAGTCAAAAAATAGTGTCTTGATGTACAGTACCAGTCTTTGGACAGTATTGTACATGGGCAATTGAGTGAATCACAAGCATTTGTAATGTAGCAAATATCAGCAACAAAGTCACAGGGGCTCATTCCTCTTTGCCCTGCCAGCCGTTGAGTTGCATGATGAAGTACAGCTATCGCATAACAGCAGCAAGCTAAATCCATATGTTCTATGCTTGGCAACCAAGTGCCTTGATTTTGGTCACTGCTTGATTTTGTAACATGTGATACTGACACCTTCCTATGAATTATAGGAATTATGGCAATGTCACTAACAAAAAAAGTTGTTTTTTTGTCACATTACCCCCCATCCTTTTTCATATCACAGAAAAGGAAAACATCATTGTCTCATACAAAATTATTTCCAAACTGACATTAAAGGGATACTGTCATGGGAAAAAACATTTTTTTCAAAATGAATCAATTAATAGTGCTGCTCCAGCAGAATTCTACACTGAAATCCATTTCTCAAAAGATCAAACAGATTTTTTATATTCAATTTTGAAATCTGAAATGGGGCTAGACATATTGTCAATTTCCCAGCTGCCCCAAGTCATGTGACTTATGCTCTGATAAACTTCAATTACTCTTTACTGCTGTACTGCAAGTTGGAGTGATATCACCCCCTCCCTTCCCCCCCCCAGCAGCCAAACAAAAGAGCAATGGGAAGGTAACCAGATAACAGCTCCCTAACACAAGATAACAGCTGCCTGGTAGATCTAAGAACAACACTCAATAGTAAAAACCCATGTCCCACTGAGACACATTCAGTTACATTGAGAAGGAAAAACAACAGCCTGCCAGAAAGCATTTCTCTCCTAAAGTGCAGGCACAAGTCACATGACCAGGGGCAGCTGGGAAATTGACAAAATGTCTAGCCCCATGTCACATTTCAAAATTGAATATAAAAAAATCTGTTTGCTCTTTTGAGAAATGGATTTCAGTGCAGAATTCTGCCAGAGTAGCATTATTAACTGATGCGTTTTAAAAAAAAACATGTTTTCCGATGACAGGATCCCTTTAACATTTGGCTATAGATATTTCTGATCATTTCCATTTTACAAATAGGCCATATTTAATAGAAATACTGTAAAATATTCAACTCTAAAATATAAGTATGGGGTCTACTGTATAACTTTCTTGTAAATGTTGCTTCCTCTATAAAAATACATAGAATCAACTGCATAGCTTGGCATAGGTAGACATATCACACTAATGGGATGTTTTTTCATTTGAATGCTGCATAATTCAAAAGAGACTTCAAACACTGCAATGAGAAGCCTGCTTTCTCTCCCACAGATATGCTGTGCTCACCAGTGATTGTGCATGGAAGCGTATTCTGTTTGAAAATTAAATGTTATGTGAGGCAATTATAAAAACACAGCCACTGGATTACGATACCCAGCTGTGCCCTGGATAATTAGTTACTGGAAGAATCCATATGTAGCTGTGTATCTACCCTTTCTCATTATGATGTGACCCTGTTTCTCCTAAGCTGAAATACAGACACAACCATTATTAACTATAGCCTTAGATGTGATCAAAGCCATTGTACACTTTCTTCATAATGCCTAGGATCAATGTCTAACTGTTGCATTTTTTTTCCATTTCACCTGTTTAAAAGCTAACAACTTTGTGGCATTGTTATTAATAGGGAATAAAGTTAAAAAGATAGGAAGATTGGCCATTTTGGCCAGAAAAAGATGACAGCCATAACAACAGAAGCAGGAAGCCTGAGGGACATGAGGCCTGAAGGTTAAAAATACTCGTATATACATACACCCTTGTTCAACAAACTTTGTAACTTCAATTTAGATGTCCTTTAATATATGTCCTACATGCAGGTGACCTTCTGTTTCCTTTTCACTCTGAAATGCACATCCCTTACAACTGCATGCTGCAAGAAGCTTCTTCCTTTTGCCCCATCTTTTAGTCCCCGTAGAAATACTTTAGTCATGTATGATGCCAGTGTATGCTTTAAGTAGGACTCCTACAGTCCTTAATTTGAAATGTCCACCTTTTTATTGATCCAAAGGCAATTTTAGAGGAAAAAAAATAAACCCTTTTTAATAGCTTGGTCCCCGCCAGAGCCTTCCCTGTCCACTCCATTGCTGTACCTGGTTCTAAAGAACAGAGTAGCACAGTGGGTTTGGGGTACTGCGTTTTACGTTGCTATTGGTTTTCTTCTCTGTGATCACTCACATGGGGCATGTACAGTTAAAGCCAGATCCAACTGATCATGATCATGTTGGGAGATTGTAGAGAAGTAGACCTGAAGGGATGCCAGATGGCACCTTCCAGCCCTGCTGCAGTACTTTGGTTTTTAGAAACAGGTACATCAACTTGGGATCCCCAGTGATGTGCTTCATAAGGGGGTGAAATGGATCTGGAGGGAACCAAAGTATTAAAGAAAGATTTGTTTGCCTTTAATAGGGTAAAATTTGTCCAGCTTGCTGTGGCTGTCCTTAACCTTGCTTATCACCTACCATAGACCTTCTATAGTGTTAGAATCCCATAGGAAGAAGGTAGAATAATGTACATGACCTAAAAACCTTGAAGCAGTGGTGTGCCACCATTGAGGATTTGGCCATGCAAACAGGGGCATAAATGGAGCTTTCCATAGAAAGCACAACCTCCTAGGATTTCTCATGGCCAGTACAGATTCACAACCTCATTCTAAAACTAAACAAAGAAATATTCTACAAGGAAGCCCTTTTATCAGCCACCTCATTCTTATTTGTGGCTTCTAACATCCTTATGATATTTTTCAGTAGGAATAATTTATCACTTTGTATTACAGAGCCAACGTACAGACGAGTCCAGACAGTGCATTGATTTGATGTTTGTTGAGCGCTGTTACAAACTCTCTATAGGTTATTGCTTCCATAGCAACGCTCTTCTTAACTGTGTTACAGGGATTCATCAGCTTAAAGATAGTGATGCCTTTGCACCCAGACTAATTAAAATAAACAGCTCTCTATCACTTTTGCCCTTTCCTCCAGCCGAGAAATGTCATTCTGAATTTAAATGAATGATTCTTAAAGAAGAAAAGAAAAGCATAGAAATCGAAGTGTAAAGCCAAGGGAAGAAGAAATAGGGACACTGCATATACACACATTACACTAAAAGGCATCATCTGTGTTCTGCAAATGAGAGAGAGTGAGAAACGATGACCCTATAGCGGTAATTAAATAACACCTTCTTTTATTCCTCGTTGTCTGGGAGCCAAATATTGCACCCCTGTTAAACTGTACACATTTCATTTTATGATATTGGTGTGTTCTAATAATAGAATAGTATGAGAGGGTAACAGGAGAAACAAAGTAAGCACAGTTAAAATTAATGTGTATAATGTCATTCCAACATCAAGTCCCTCCACCTTTTAATATTTTAGTCTGGAACTCAATTTCACCAATTAGATTAGAAAACGGGCCTTGTGATGTTCTACCACAAGGGCTATCATAAGAAACCTATTATTTCCACCAGGTCCCTGTATAAGTGAAACATTCTGAACCCCTTGTGCCATATATACTAATATAGAATTTTGTTTTTCAGAACTACAGCATCAGTAATACCCCTGTACCCCCTAATGACTGGTGTTCCTGCCACAATAATCACAATAGGCATGTAGGATAGATCTCATGTACATTGTAACCTACAGTACTTTTGCACCTAAAATGATTTTATCATAAAGTTTACTTTTCTTTTACTAAGTCTGTCAATGGCATCTGTGAGTGCCTGCTGGTTTTTACTATCTTATTTCTAAACATACCATTGATGCTTTTAAGAGTTATGAGATGCGAATATGTTTTTCTTTGTACTTTTTCTTGTAGTTATTTTGACTTATATTAACTCTGTATGTGCTGCTACTTAAATTCATTCTTATGATTTAGGACTGACTGTTAAACTAAGTGCTATTAAACTTCAAAAGTGCAGCGTTGTCCAGCTGAGAACTTCTTTCTTCCCTGTCAATGCCCAGGGGGTTATTGAGAACAGCGGAGTAAAGTACAACTGGAGCAAGATAGGGTCCATAAAGTAAAACTGACCTATAAAACACAGAACATTTACAAAAGTCTCACTCCAGTTCCATGAACAAGATATTTTTATATGCTTTCATTTTAAATTGTTGTTCCAGGCACAGCTTTTATGTATTTATCAGTATGATATTTTAAGTTAAAGTATTTTATAAAATGTCAAATTCTTAGTATTTTATAGAATGTCCAAGCAACCTTTCCTTTTCAATATAGTTACCTTCTTCACCGATCCCTGCAATCTTTCTATTTTTAGTGTTACTTTTTTTTACTTATCTTTCCATTTGGGTCCTCATCTTCTAGTCTCTCCAAACCACTGCCTGCTTACAAGTCTAAATAAGACCCCAGCAACCACAAAGATTCTGAAATTTCATAACTGGAGAGCTGCTGTACAAAAAGCAAAATAATTTAAAAGGCACAAACAATAAAAAGGAAGAACAGCTGCAAATGCCTACATCATACTGAAAGTTCATTTAAAGGTAGACTACCCTTTTAATAAGGCCATTTTCAAAAAAGATGGGGTTGTATGTATGTATGTATGTATATTTTTATTTGTAAAGCGCTCCTTGAGGGCAAAGCACTGTACAGCAAAATAATAAATTAGTAGTAACAAACAAGAGGGCATTGAAATAAAAAGTAACAATAAGTGCATTATTAGAAATACAATTCACATAAATATAAAATATAATTACAATACACATTAAGTGCTCAGTGTCAAGGAAACAAAAGGCTAGAGGACCCTTCCCCATAGGGCTTACAGTCTAAATGTGAGGGTAACATACAGACACAATTCAGTGGGGTATTAAGGTGCTGCAGGTTACAGTTTGTTACACTGTTATATAAGTGCCAGTTCAGGTGTTATCCAGGTGCTCCCAGAGGTAGTCTTTGAGTTTTGTTTTAAAAACATTAAGGAGGATTCTCTCCTGAGAGATTGAGGAATGGCATTCCAAATATAAGGAGTCGCAAGAGAGAAGGGTTTGATACGGGAAACAGCAGTAGTAGTGGGGGGTACAACCAAGCGGTTGCTCTGAGAGGAGCGGAGGTTTCGGCCAGGAACATATAGAGAGGAATGAAGGGCTTTGAAGGTTATGAGGAGGAGTTTATAAGTTATTCTTTGTTTTATAGGAAGCCATGATAAGGACTTCAGCAGCGGAGGGGCCTGTACCCTTTTGGATGACAGGAGGATAATTCTTGCAGCAGTGTTTAATACAGACTGTAGAGGGGAGAGATGGGAGTTAGGGAGGCCAGTTAGTAGAAGGTTACAGTAATCTAGTCGGGATAGGATGAGAGCATGCATGAGCATCTTGGATGTATCAGGTGAAAGGAAGGGACAGATTTTGGCAATATTGCGTAAGGAAAAGTGACAGGTTTTGACAGTGGCATTAATATGATCAGAGAAGGAGAGAGAGGAGTCAAAGATTACCCACAGACAGCGAGCTGAGTTGACAGGATTAATGAGCATGCCATCAATAGAGAGAGTAAATAGGGGAGTAGGACCAGGCTTAGGTGGAAAGATGATTAGTTCAGTTTTTGTTAGGTTAAGTTTGTAGTGGCGCTGGTTCATCCAATTTGAGATAGCCAGGAGGCAGTTAGAGATTTGTTTGTCTCTATTTCATCTGTTAATGAAGGGGTGGATAAATATATTTGGGTATCATCAGCATACAGATGATAATTAAAGCCAAATGAACGGATGAGATCTCCCAAAGACAAAGGGGAAAATTCACTAAGATTCGTAGTTGCCCCAGGCGTAACTTCGCCGCACTTCGCCACACTTCGCCAGGCGTAGTTTCGCCAGCGCTTCGCAAATTCAATAAAATCCGAAGTTGCGCTCAGGGGTAGCGTAAGGTTGCGAAGTTGCGCTAGCATTGATTCGCTAAGTAAAGCGAAGTTACGCTAGCGAAGGCTAATTTGCATACGGCGCCAAATTCAAATTTCAATGGAGGAATACTTATCAGCACTACAAATGGCTAGAAAAGCTTCAAAACATCAAATAAAAATTTTATTTTGCCCTACACATGTGCCCACTGTCTAGGTAAGTGACCATGAGTCAGGAGATGTAGGGGGGAAGGAGGGGAGCCCCAAAAATTTTTTCGATCTTTTTCAGCCTATCACCCATAATGTAGAAAACACGCCAGCGTTTTTTGGGACTTAGAAAAATTTTTGACTTTTTTTGAAGCAATCCCTATCTACTCTATTGCGCTTCGCCTGGTCTGAGGTGGCGAAGGAAGTCTAGCGTAAAAGGTAGCGTTCAGTACAGTGCGCGCGTTAGTGAATTTGCGTAGTTACATCGCTAGCGAAACTTCGCCAGGCGTAAGGGTGCGAAGTAACACTAGCGAAACTACGCCAGCGTTCGTTAGTGAATTTGCGCAGTAACGAAAATGCCAAACGCTAGCGAAGTAACGCTAGCGAAGTAACGCTAGCGAAGTAACGCTAGCGAAGTAACGCTAGCGAAGTAACGCTAGCGTTCGGCGCTTCGGCGCTTAGTGAATTTGCCCCAAAGTGTACAGGAAGAACAACAGCAGACCAAGTACAGAGCCATGCGGCACCCCCACATTAAGTGGAACTGGAGATGAGGTTTTGTTATCATAGGAGACAGTGAATGATCTGTTAGAAATGTAAGAAGAGAGCCAAGATGCAGCCTGGTTACGGATGCCAAGCGAAAACAGAATCTGCATCAGGAGAGAGTAATCAACTGTATCAAATGCAGATGATAGCTCAAGGAGGAGAAGGATGGAGAAGTGACCTTTGGCTTTGGCAACCTGAAGATCATTTGTAACACTGCACAAAGCAGTCTCAGTAGAGTGACCAGCCCGGAAACCAGATTGCAGAGGGTCCAACAGATCATGGGTGTGTAGAAAGTTAGTAATACAGGAGAACACAATACTTTCTAGGAGTTTAGAGGCAAGTGGTGGAAGGGAGACAGGACGGTAATTTGATAGACAGGATGAGTCAAGTCTGGTCTTTTTAAGAATAGGCTTTACACAGGCCTTTTTGAAAGGAGAAGGGATGGTGCCAGAAGCTAGAGAAGAATTGAAGATTTGAGTAAGTAGTGGTGTAAGCTCTGCAACACAGTGATTGAGCAGAGAAGAGGGCATAGGGTCAAGGGGGAAAGTTGTGAGTGGAAAGGACAAGAGAAGCTTAGAGACTTCAGACATGGTTACCAGAGGGAAGGAATTAAGACATGCAGAAGGGGGCTTAGGAAGGAGGAGCTGGTTTACATTAGTAGAGGTAGGGATCTGATTGCGGATGGACTCTACTTTGTCTTTAAAGAAATCAGCAAATTCCTGAGGAGAGTGTGTCTGGTTGACTGATACTGTTGATGAGGGATGGGGAAGAGTATTGAATAGAGAAAACAGTAATTGTGGGTTGGATTTGTGATTGTTTATAAGGGTACTGTAGTACTCTTGCTTGTCCTTTGACAAGGCAGAATTGACAATAGAAATTTATAGTGAATAAAGTCTGCTTGTGTATGAGATTTCTTTCACATATGTTCAGCAGATCTTGTACAGGAGCGTAAGAATCTGGTTTGTGAATTCAGCCAGGGTCGTGGGTTCTGAGCACATATACGCTTAGCCTGTAAAGGGGCAAATGAGCCAATGGTTGAGGATAGTATGTGATTATACTCCCTTACCAGGGTATCAGGATCAGACATTTCCTTAAGGGAAATGAGACTGGACCTGAAAGACTGAACTTAGGCTGGAAGGTCAATGTCACGTGTATCCCTAACTAAGACAGTGGGGGAAGAAGCAGGTGGGCACGGAGAGTGAGAGATGGAAAATGTAACCATATTGTGATTGGAACGGGGAAGGGTTCACTGTTAAAACTGTTAAAAAAGATGGAGTTCACTTTGCAGAAAAACAGTTACTCCAACATCCAAAAATACTTTGAAATACAAAATACAAAAATATGATTCTATATGGTTATATTGTGCTTCCACCCAAAGATATAGTGCACTATGTAGGCAGATGTATTAAATGAAATGCATGACAATGGGGATATTAACATGTACTTTTCCTTGGCCTGTATTGATCTTCTATGTACTGTGTATTCATTAACATTCATCTGCATGTGCTGGTGAATGCTGCAAGGTTATATTGTTATGCAAATGTTCTTTTTAATTATTCACCATATTCTCTGTGGTTATGAATGTTCTTGCTATGAGTCATCTTGTATTCTACGCTTAGGAATTATGTAATGTATCACTGACTGATTGTTTTGCTTGTCACTGATTCCTATTACTTGGCCTTCCAACGTGTAGAAACAGAAGGGCACTTCTTTCATTAGCGCTTAATTCCCTGAGCTTGACATGGTGAGTTGTTGAATTTCCTGGCCTACGCGCCCGTCTATACATTTCCAAACATTTCTTAAAATAAATATACTGTAGAGCTCTTCCAGCTCATTTATTAAAGGGAACATGTGGTTGGCCATTTCTGTGACATCATGTTTCAAAATTACCACTTTTTCATTGATTTGGATAGCTGCTCAGTAGAATATATTTTAATAGACCTTTTGACAAATTAGCAGAGTTCTCATTGCAGTCAGGTAAATGTGCTCTGCATTGAATTTTATTATAAGAATGTGACTGCAATTCTTGTATGTTTATGGCAGGCCCAGTTGGTTATTTCTCACTATACTGACAATGTACCTCTCTGTCCATTTAAGGTTAACACTCAATTAGGATTATAAGTAGAATTAACTAATCCCTTGAGTGTTACATTGATTTTAGGTTTGTTGGTAATACCCTTTAATGTAACATTGCTCATTGCCCTTTGCTGAAATGGAATATATGGGTACCACACTATGGCCCTCCTGTTGGTCTAAAGCAGGGGTCCCCAACCTTTTTTCACCCGTAAGCAACATTTGGATGCAAAAAGAGTTGGGGAGCAATGCAAGCATGAAAAATGTTCTGTGTGGTGCAAAAAAAAGGCTGTGATCGGCTATATGGTAGCCCCTATGTGGACTGGCAGCCTACAGGAGTATCTGTTTAGCAGTACACCTGGTTTCTATGCAAACAAAACTTGCCTCCAAACCAGGAATTTAAAAAAAAATATACATCTGCTTTGAGGCCACTGGGAGCAACATCCAAGGGGTTGGTGAGTAACATGTTCCTCATGAGCCACTGGTTGTAGATCACTGGTCTAAAGGCTACATTGTACTAAATACATTTACTCCAGGCTGGGGGGGTGGCAGAGAAAGGCTCCAACAGATTGGATATACTGTTTACTTTGCATGTCAGGCGTATCAGAGCATTGCACTTTCCCCCAAGTTGACACCAAGGCTATACACATACACAGTACAGCCTTCCCAGCCTTAGGAAGGCCAGTGGTTTGCACCTAAAGTTAAAGTGGTTGTTCACCTTTAATTTAATTTATTGTGATATAGAGAGTAATATTTTGAGACAATTGATCTTCATGTTTTATGTATAGTTTTTTTTAACTATTTCACTTTTTGTTCAGCAGCTCTCCAGTTTGGTATTTTGGCAGCTATCTAGTTGCTAGAGTTCAAATTACCTTAGCAACCAGCGAGTGGTTTGAATGAGAGACTGATAAATGAATAATAAAGGACCTGAATAGAAGTATCAGTTATAAAAAGTCACAATAACAATAAAATAATAACAATAGTTTTTGCCTACTGGGGTCAGTGACCCCCATTTGAAAGATGGAAAGAGAAAATAAGCAAATAATTAAAAAACTATAGAAAATAAACAAATGAAGACAAATTTAAAAGTTGCTTCAAAGTGACCATCCTATAACATACTAAACATTAACTTAAAGGCGAACACCTCTTTAACAAAGTGATATGTGGAAGGTAAGGATGCAGTACTCCGCTTTCACCATCCAGCACTGAAGGCACTGTTCTACGTGAATGGAATGTTGATATGATGTTTAACAAAGAAAATATTTCTATCTGCGCTGTGTGTCAGAAATAGAGAAGCAAAAGATCTCTATAAAATTAGAGACACAGGAAGAGTTATTCATGCATGAGTTCAACCTTCATTACCAGCATTCATGCCATTATTAGGTATTCCAGAGGCTCGGCTGTAATATATTTGTTTAGGATGGTGATTTGATGAGTAAATATTTTGATTCAAACTGAGAGCCTCTATTTGTCGCTGCTTCCTACTACCATATATCCATCTATCTTAATGGATCCCTGTGTAGTTCTCTTGCCAGCTGCTATATAGGACCCCAATCACTAGGGGAATTTATGACAGTTAAAGGGATACTGTCATGGGAAAAAGATTTTTTTCAAAATGAATCAGTTAATAGTGCTGCTCCAGCAGAATCATGCACTGAAATCCATTTCTCAAAAGAGCAAACATATTTTTTTATATTCAATTTTGAAATCTGACATGGGGCTAGACATATTGTCAATTTCCCAGCTGCCCCAAGTCATGTGACTTGTGCTCTGGTAAACTTCAATCACTCTTTACTGCCGTACTGCAAGTTGGAGTCATATCACCCCCTCCCTTTTCCCCCCCCAGCAGCCAAACAAAAGAACAATGGGAAGGTAACCAGATAGCAGCTCCCTAACACAAGATAACAGCTGCCTGGTAGATCTAAGAACAACACTCAATAGTAAAAACCCATGTCCCACTGACACACATTCAGTTACATTGAGAAGGAAAAACAGCAGCCTGCCAGAAAGCATTTATCTCCTAAAGTGCAGGCACAAGTCACATGACCAGAGGCAGCTGGGAAATTGACAAAATGTCTAGCCCCATGTCAGATTTGAAAATTGAATATAAAAAAATCTGTTTGCTCTTTTGAGAAATGGATTTCAGTGCAGAATTCTGCTGGAGTAGCACTATTAACTGATGCGTTTTGAAAAAAACATGTTTTCCGATGACAGGATCCCTTTAATGACTCCCATATACAGGGTTATCAGGTGCTTTACTGATCTTGCTTTCACATCGTCTGCTGTGAAACAATCACAAAGAACAGTGCCCAGTATGTTCAATAGGAGGGTGAGCACATACACAAACACACGTGCACTGACCAATGTACAGATCAGCATGAAAATGGACAATCTGACCCAGATAAAGGAAAATGTATGTACCACAGCTTAGGGTACTGTATTATTCTGCATGTTTGTGGAGAGGAAGGTTTTTAATTAGCTGAGAATTTGAAAATGTAATCTTGTTGTATTAGGGGACCCTAATAACATTTATCAGTGAGGCCCAGTAGCTTGTCCCCTTACGTTAGCTTTTAGTGTTATATAACTGCTAATTCTAAGCAACTTTTCAATTGGCCTTAATTTTTTTATAGTTTTTTTTTTTTAAAACAATTTGCCCTCGTCTTCTGACTTTTTCCAGCTTTCAAATGGGGTCAACTGACCCCATCTAAAAAAAACAAATGCTCTGTAAGGCAACGCATGTATTGTTATTGCTATTTATTACTCATCTTTCTTTTCAGGCTCCTATTCATATTCCAGTCTTTATTCAAATCGATGCACGGTTGCTAGGGTAATTTGGGCTTTAGCAACCAGATTGCTAAAACTGCAAACTGCAGATCTGCCAAAAAGCTGAAAACTCAAATCCACTAATTGTCTCAGGATTTCAGTCTCTATATCATACTAAAAGTTTATTGGTTGAATAACCCCTTTAATAATATGTAAGTATTTTTTTTTAAATACCTCTTTTGCAATGAAACCTTACAAGGTAACCACATTATGCCAAGTCAGACAGATCTATGCACATGGTGCACAATAACACCACTGTCTGGCTTAATATATAGTTTATAGCAGCCAGGGGCCTCAAGCAGGATTTTAAAACATGTGTGCAAACATTTGCAGCTTTTGCCTTTTTCTTATACTGGATATGAGGATGTGCAAAGGGTGGGTTGTTTCAAGTGGAATGATTGTAGGAAAATCATAGGTTAGACGTCCCTTATTATCATAGTGTTTCATGGTTGTATAGGGGCCCCAGTGGTTTGATGATTAGCCTGTTCAGCACTGAATGTCACAGGTGAAATACTTCTAATTCATCTTATTCATCATCTGTCTATCTTATATTTGCAGACTGTTTTTCATGTTGTCATGGGTGTTCCATTCACTTGGGATATGTTACATGGAAGACATATTAAGTTGCTGATAATCGGGCAAGATCAGAAGAAAAGACATATTCCCTGTATGAAAATCACTAACAGGAGGTTTAGCTTGCTGACTTCAGCAGTTTGCAAATTCCATCTGTGCCGTCTCCAAAGCTGTCCTTCAGAAAATCAGTTAAAGCAACACATGTGTCTGTGAGTATGTTACAGACCCACTTCTCTTTCGCTGGCTGTACATTTTGTACTTTCCCTCCTCTCAATGCTTATTTAACTCCTCTAATACAGGAAAGTTCAGAAAGACAAAAGGCAATGGGGCGGGGGTTAGTCACTGACCTGAATATGCAATCTAGGCGCAAATAGTATATTTCACGAGTATATGTTATAGGGGCTGATTCACTAAAGGTTGATATTCCTTAACGCACAGTTTTGTGTGTTATTTAAGACACGTTATTTAAGGAATGATTCATCAAAGTATTTTAGAATGCGTTAGTAGGCATAGCGCAAGCGTTAATTCTACATTTCTGCACAACGGTCTTCTAATCGCATTGCGATACTTATAGAATAGAATTAATACTAACGCATTATTCACTAACATCTTTTAAGCGATAAAAGCATAAAATAGTGCGATAATCAATGTGAAATTTAACACCTCCGAGGAGTAGGCGTTACAACATCAACATCAGACAACAACAACAACATCAGATGGATTAACCCTTTAAGTGCCAGCAGAATTTCACATTTTGGTTACGCGAAATGCCAGCCGTTTTTGAAACATTTTGTGCTCTCTCACTTTAGGGGCATTTTCTGAGGGGAAACCTATAGTTTACCTAGGAAAACTATACATTGTTTTTTTCGGTAGAAACTGAGCTTTCTAAATCTGCCTGAGTTTTCATGTATTTCCACCTGTGCAAAAAAATTTATAGTGCTAAATACCAAAAAAAAATGAAAAATTACCATTTTTCATCGTATATCAATTTATACCAGAAAAATATTTCATTTTAGGGATGAAAATCCAACTGATTTGGAAAGCCTTATGTCTCTCGAACGTGCCAATACCAGATATGTATAGTTTTAGGGAGATTTAGGATTTCTGTACAGCAAAAACTCCCGGCAGTATATTACCGAATTTTGAAAGCACTAAGGCAGAAAACAGCATGCTTTAGATTCCAAGGCAAAAAATCCTGAAACCGTAGGTTTACCCCAGAAAACCATACATTTTTGAAAAGTACACATTCTGCCGATTACAAAATGGGTAACTATGTCTCTCTACTCCCAACTACCAAACATAAAAGCTTGTCTGAAAATAGCGGTTTTTCAAAAAAAAATTCAAAATTCTGAAAAATCATTTCAAAGGTTTTATTTTGCTGCTCCGCATATCCCAAACTATATTAGGTACCAAGAAAATGCACCTGAAATATGATTGCCAGGGGTCCACTGAACAGTTTGATACCCATTATGCATAGGTTTACCAAAGTATCTGGCATTTAGAGACACCAATATGAAGTTAGCACATCCAAATTGATCAGGACTTTACTTCAGCTACTGAGAAATCAACACATTGACTGCATTTTTTGTGGGGTAAAAACACAGAAATATATGTTTACCCCCCAAACCCATATATTTTTGGAAAGTACACATTCTACTGAATCTAAAATGGGTACCCATGCCTTTCTGCTCCAAACTACTGAGTCGCAAGGCTTTCCCAAAATTGTCGGTTTTGGTGAAATATCTGAAAATTGCCTCAAACCTTCAACTTCCCAGCACCATATCGCCCATGTATCATTACGTACTAAGAAAAAGCACCCTAAATATGATTGCCAGGGTTCCTCTGAACATTTTGGTGGTCATTGTTCATAAGTTTACCAAAGTATCTGGCATTTAGAGGCCACAAAATGAAGTTAGCGCATACAAACAGTCCCGTGGGTAACCAGCTAATGAAAGATCAACACATTGACTGCATTTTTGTGGGGTAAAAACACAGAAATATATGTTTACCCCCCAAAACCCATATATTTTTGGAAAGTACACATTCTACCGAATCTAAAATGGGTACCCATGCCTTTCTGCTCCAAACTACTGAGTCGCAAGGCTTTCCCAAAATTGTCGGTTTTGGTGAAATATCTGAAAATTGCCTCAAAGCTTCAACTTCCCAGCACCATATCACCCATGTATCGTTACGCACCAAAAAAAAGCACCCTAAATATGATTGCCAGGGTTCCTCCAAACAATTTGGTGGCCATTGTTCATAGGTTTACCAAAGTATCTGGCATTTAGAGGCCTCAAAATGAAGTTAGCGCATACAAATAGTCCTGTGGGTAACTTCATCTAATGAAAAATCAACACATTGACTGCATTTTTGTGGGGTAAAAACACAGAAATATATGTTTACCCCCCAAACCCATACATTTTTGGAAAGTACACATTCTACAGAATCTAAAATGGGTACCCATGCCTTATTGCTCCAAACTACCGAGTCGCAAGGCTTTCCCAAAGTTGCCGGTTTTGGTGAAATATCTGAAAATTGCCTCAAAGCTTCAACTTCCCAGCACCATATCGCCCATGTATCATTACGTACTAAGAAAAAGCACCCTAAATATGATTGCCAGGGTTCCTCTGAACATTTTGGTGGTCATTGTTCATAAGTTTACCAAAGTATCTGGCATTTAGAGGCCCCAAAATGAAGTTAGTGCATACAAACAGTCCCGTGGGTAACTTCAGCTAATGAAAGATCAACACATTGACTGCATTTTTGTGGGGTAAAAACACAGAAATATATGTTTACCCCCCAAAACCCATATATTTTTGGAAAGTACACATTCTACCGAATCTAAAATGGGTACCCATGCCTTTCTGCTCCAAACTACTGAGTCGCAAGGCTTTCCCAAAATTGTCGGTTTTGGTGAAATATCTGAAAATTGCCTCAAAGCTTCAACTTCCCAGCACCATATCACCCATGTATCGTTACGCACCAAAAAAAAGCACCCTAAATATGATTGCCAGGGTTCCTCCAAACAATTTGGTGGCCATTGTTCATAGGTTTACCAAAGTATCTGGCATTTAGAGGCCTCAAAATGAAGTTAGCGCATACAAATAGTCCTGTGGGTAACTTCATCTAATGAAAAATCAACACATTGACTGCATTTTTGTGGGGTAAAAACACAGAAATATATGTTTACCCCCCAAACCCATACATTTTTGGAAAGTACACATTCTACAGAATCTAAAATGGGTACCCATGCCTTATTGCTCCAAACTACCGAGTCGCAAGGCTTTCCCAAAGTTGCCGGTTTTGGTGAAATATCTGAAAATTGCCTCAAAGCTTCAACTTCCCAGCACCATATCACCCATGTGTCATTACGTACTAAGAAAAAGCACCCTAAATATGATTGCCAGGGTTCCTCTGAACATTTTGGTGGCCATTGTTCATAAGTTTACCAAAGTATCTGGCATTTAGAGGCCCCAAAATGAAGTTAGCGCATACAAACAGTCCCGTGGGTAACTTCAGCTAATGAAAAATCAACACATTGACTGCATTTTTGCGGGGTAAAAACACAGAAATATATGTTTACCCCCCAAACCCATATATTTTTGGAAAGTACACATTCTACGGAATCTAAAATGGGTACCCATGCCTTTCTGCTCCAAACTACTGAGTCGCAAGGCTTTGCCAAATTTGGCGGTTTTGGTGAAATATCTGGAAATTGCCTCAAAGCTTCAACTTTCCAGCATCGTATTGTCCATGTATCATTACCAGCATAAAGCATCCTAAATATAAACATAGGGGTCTACTAAACAGTTTGATGCCCAATATGCATAGATATACCAAACTATGTGGCGCACAGAGACCCCCAAATGACAATATGTATAGACATTTTCACGGCTGACGCGCTGGCTGCTGCAATATAACCACTCGGTGTGTGTATTATGCGACATTAGACCACCTAACAGTACAGAGACCCCAGAAAACTATATATTTTCAGAAAGTACACATTCTGACGAATCCAATATGGGTAAATAAGTGTTTCTACTGCAAACTGCCAAACTGCAAAGCAATGCTGAACATAACGGTTTTTATCAAATTTCTGAAAATTGTCACAAAGCTTGAATTTTACCCCATTATATGCCCCACATTTCGTAACTTATCAGCATAAAACATCCTAAATATGAACGCCAGGGGTCTACTAAACACTTTGATGCCCAATATGCATAGATATACCAAACTATGTGGCGCACAGAGACCCCCAAATGACAATAGTATATATACATTTTCACGGCTGACGCGCGCTGGCTGCTGCAATATGAGCACCTGGTGTGTGTAATATGCGACATTAGACCCCCCTAACAGTACAGAGACCCCAGAAAACCATATATTTTCAGAAAGTACACATTCTGACGAATCCAATATGGGTAAATATGTGTTCCTACTGCAAACTGCCAAACTGCAAAGCAATGCTGAACGTAACGGTTTTTATCAAATTTCTGAAAATCGTCACAAAGCTTGAATTTTACCCCATTATATGCCCCACATTTCGTAACTTATCAGCATAAAACATCCTAAATATGAACGCCAGGGGTCTACTGAACACTTTGATGCCCAGTATGCATAGATATACCAAACTATGTGGCGCACAGAGACCCCCAAATGACAATAGTGTATATACATTTTCACGGCTGACACACTGGCAGCTGCAATATAAGCACCTGGTGTGTGTATTATGCAACATTAGACCCCCCTAACAGTACAGAGACCCCAGAAAACCATATATTTTCAGAAAGTACACATTCTGACGAATCCAATATGGGTAAATAAGTGTTTCTACTGCAAACTGCCAAACTGCAAAGCAATGCTGAACATAACGGTTTTTATCAAATTTCTGAAAATTGTCAGAAAGCTTGAATTTTACTCCATTATATGCCACACATTTCGTAACGTATCAGCATAAAACATCCTAAATATGAACGCCAGGGGTCTACTGAACACTTTGATGCCCAATATGCATAGATATACTAAACTATGTGGCGCACAGAGACCCCCAAATGACAATAGTGTATATACATTTTCACGGCTGACGCGCTGGCTGCTGCAATATAAGCACCTGGTGTGTGTATTATGCGACATTAGACCCCCCTAAAAGTACAGAGACCCCAGAAAACCATATATTTTCAGAAAGTACACATTCTGACGAATCCAATATGGTTAAATAAGTGTTTCTACTGCAAACTGCCAGACTGCAAATCAATGCTGAACGTAACCGTTTTTATCAAATTTCTGAAAATCGTCACAAAGCTTGAATTTTACCCCATTATATGCCCCACATTTCGTAACTTATCAGCATAAAACATCCTAAATATGAACGCCAGGGGTCTACTGAACACTTTGATGCCCAATATGCATAGATATACCAAACTATGTGGCGCACAGAGACCCCCAAATGACAATAGTGTATATACATTTTCACGGCTGACGCGCTGGCTGCTGCAATATAAGCACCTGGTGTGTGTATTATGCGACATTAGACCCCCCTAACAGTACAGAGACCCCAGAAAACCATATATTTTCAGAAAGTACACATTCTGACGAATCCAATATGGGTAAATGTGTGTTTCTACTGCAAACTGCCAAACTGCAAAGCAATGCTGAACATAACGGTTTTTATCAAATTTTTGAAAATCGTCAGAAAGATTGAATTTTACCCCATTATATGCCCCACATTTCGTAACGTTTCAGCATAAAACATCCTAAATATGAACGCCAGGGGTCTACTGAACACTTTGATGCCCAATATGCATAGATATACCAAACTATGCGGCGCACAGAGACCACCAAATGACAATAGTGTATATACATTTTCACGGCTGACGCGCTGGCTGCTGCAATATAAGCACCTGGTGTGTGTAATATGCGACATTAGACCACCTAACAGTACAGAGACCCCAGAAAGCCATATATTTTCAGAAAGTACACATTCTGACGAATCCAATATGGGTAAATATGTGTTTCTACTGCAAACTGCCAAACTGCAAAGCAATGCTGAACATAACGGTTTTTATCAAATTTCTGAAAATTGTCAGAAAGATTGAATTTGACCCCATTATATGCCCCACATTTCGTAACGTATCAGCATAAAACATCCTAAATATGAACGCCAGAGGTCTACTGAACACTTTGATGCCCAATATGCATAGATATACCAAACTATGTGGCGCACAGAGACCCCCAAATGACAATAGTGTATATACATTTTCACAGCTGACGCGCTGGCTGCTGCAATATAAGCACCTGGTGTGTGTATTATGCGACATTAGACCCCCCTAACAGTACAGAGACCCCAGAAAACCATATATTTTCAGAAAGTACACATTCTGACGAATCCAATATGGGTAAATAAGTGTTTCTACTGCAAACTGCCAAACTGCAAAGCAATGCTGAACATAACGGTTTTTATCAAATTTCTGAAAATTGTCAGAAAGCTTGAATTTTACCCCATTATATGCCCCACATTTCGTAACGTATCAGCATAAAACATCCTAAATATGAACGCCAGAGGTCTACTGAACACTTTGATGCCCAATATGCATAGATATACCAAACTATGTGGCGCACAGAGACCCCCAAATGGATATATAGTAGATAAAATTTACAAGGCAAAACAAAATAAGGCAGTAAAGGGTGAAATGCAAAAAAATCCAATAAAACCACAAAAATCAATGTTTTTTTTCCAGACTAGTGTTATCGGCCATCAGAATCACAGTTTGAATATTTTAGATGGGCCAAACAGGTTCTACGGCTAGAAACAAGTGAACACAACATATGCAGAGCTGAAAATGCAATAAAATGGCTAAAAATTCAATAAAATGGCTAAAAATGCACCAAAATACCCAAAATTGCAATATAATCACCGAAATAACATACAAAAGGTATTGCACAGTACGGTTAGCGAATACGCTATGCGTAATGGCAATAAAACATTTTTTTCAGCCAAAAAAAGAAACGATGCGATAAGAAAAAAAAAAAAAAAGCCACAATGCCATGTATGTGCGTGTGCGTGTGTACAAATGGTAAATTACATGTTATGTGCGCGTGTGTGCGTGTGCACATGTGTGTAAGTGCAGTGAGTGTAAGTGACCCCCCCAATCCCCAAAAATGTATGTGTAAGTGTGTGTAAGTGTGAATCTAAGTGTGTATTACTGTAATAAGTGTGTGTTTGTGTGTGTAATTGTTGCACTAACCTGAAAAAGTCGCTGGAGACTGTTGCAGGCGATCAGGAAGAGCCTCTGGAAGACATCTGCCTCGTGGTTCCTGTCTGTGTGCTGTGGGGGCGGAGATCGTCGATCCGGTGCAGGCTGCAGCAGCAGGACACGTAAGTAACACGTGCCTGCTACTGTTTTTGGGCCCCTGGGCGATCGCGCCCCAGGGGCCACTCGATCCCCTGCTCTGCTCGTTGCCTAGGGGCAGGGGATCGAGCAGGAACGGAGCGAATGGCTCTAACAGCCGCTCCTCCGCTCCTGAACCAGGAAATGCTGCAGAACGTAGAATCTACGTTCTGTGGCATTTCAAGTACCTTTGCCACAGAACGTAGATTCTACGATCTGTGGCATTTAAAAGGTTAATAGAGGAAGATGTAGTGAGGAGCTGTAGGGCAGCAATTAAAGACCTTTATGAGAAACTGGAGCCTTACCTACAGCCACCAACACATTTTCATGATACCTTGGGCAGGTCCAGAATGCACAATGTTCTGTGTCATGGAATTATATTGTTTCCCAGGGACAGGAATGACTAGAACACTGTAAAAAGAGACTTCTACTCTGCCAGTGGTACCCGGAATGTCTTAGGTGCTATAAATTGCACTAACTGGTGACATTATCAAATGCCCTAAAATATCGCACAAAATAACGAATGCTATAGAATACCGCACAAAATAACGCATGCTATAAAATACCGCACACAATTCAGCTAAAATGAACGTAAAAATATCGATCGTTAATTCTAAAAATATAAGAAGTGATACATTTTTCAAGGCATGCTAAAATAACACTCACTTTTTCGACCTTTAGTGAATCAGCCCCATAGACTTGTAGTTTGTTTGATCCAATTATATGTAATAACTTATAGGAAAAACTGGGATTAAACATATTTGTTACTTTTTTGAAATTACTGAGAATTACTGGCATGTGTTTTATTATTGAGTTGTTTTAAAAAAAAATTAATTATATTAATATTGCTTTTACTTATATTTTACACTGAGGAGCCAGGAGTATAGTTGTACTGACAATAAAAAAAAAGTATCCTTGAATCCTATTATAGTTATCTAGTGTCCTCCCAGTTATAGGTTTCGGGTATGTGCTTCCATGCCACAGGGACTGTGTGACAACTGATATAACACGTTGGTCTTGTTAATGTTATATTAGTCTTTGTGGAAAGGCGATATAAAGTTTATTGCTGATATCCTCTGGGCATTCTATGTTTCTAGCTGTGCTGTCCCTCTCTGTGAAGTTCAGATTCGCTTCATATCAATCAATATTATGAGGCATGCAAGTCAACCATAGAGCAGCAGCCAACAGAAGTTATTTTTTTAAGTAAAATATATTTTTTTAAATAAAGAATCTCTTTGCTACTTAAGCATGTGAAGGTTGAACCCAAATCCCCAGCAGCCACCCATAGACATGAAATTGAGAGTAGTGTCAGTGGTGACTCTCTTCATATCTTCCTGGAGATATGGAAATTGGTAGATTAACAAGGCACCGCTCTCCATATAAAGCCTGCTGGTGGGTGATTTTTAGGTGCATGCCTGTAAAATAATTGCTTACCTCAAGTTAAGCAGAGTAATAAATCAATAAATTGCTTTTAAAAGTCTAAGCGAACAACGTCAAAGAAAGCTAGCTGTAGATTGGCCGATACGGGTTATTGGACTTTTTTCTCCTGCTGCTACATACCCCTCTTACAGATAAATCTTTGGATTGCACTGTAATAGAGACTTGTCTGTTTTCTCCTGCATTACACCACTATGTTCTGTTTTTTAGCACCGGTAGGTTACACAGCACTTTAAACTAATATATAACAAACAGGTATTTTACAATAATTTAACAAACAAGGATTACAGAAAAACAGGAAAGGGATAAAAATTAGATCAGAGGACCCGGCTCGCATGAACTTACCTGTCGATTCTGCTTTCTCATGCATAGTTAGAGGTCTTTCTGCTAACCTAAGAGGTAAACACCTCATCTAAGATGACACCAATATAGCAATAAAAAATAACTGAAGTCACATGGGGATGAACACAGATGAAACACATGTTCATCCCTAAAATTGACCATACATGTTTATCCCCAAAACTTGCTCTAAAGTTGACCATACATGAGCTGACAACTGAGCCCCTTCAGACTGAGTTGGCAACTTATCTGACTTCCGATGACCTTTCTCATAGATATCCGAGAGAAAATTGGCCTATTGGACAGGTTTAAAAATATCACATTGATCTCATTGATGCATTCCTCTCCTCTCCCAACAGCCTGCAGAGGCACCTACTATGATCCAATTATTGGCCCAATGCCCTAACAATCTGATCAGCCCGATATCGACCAGCACAAGGTGCCTGTATCAGGCAAAGATTCATCAGGTTTATGGCCAGCTTACTCAATTTCTGGCTTCTAGGAGCATCTAGTAGAACAATAAGCTACCCCAACCCCCAGCCAAGGTTCCCTAGGGCTACCAGCCCTATAGTTTGGAAACAACTGACCTAGCTTTTTGCAGCTTAGGCTGTGAAAGTAACGACAGGAAGAAGTACAGCTGTTAATTTGGGGTAGACATATCAAGGGCGTTTCTGCACCCTGTGGCGCCCCCCTCAACCCACAACACTTACCTTACTTTTCCAGCATGGGGGAAGGGGGAGGTCTGGGGGCCTCATATCTAGCGCATAGAGTGCACCAGGAGCAGATTTTTGCCATCCCTGGTAACTTGTGGGGTGATGTTGTCTAAGGCAAGGTTGTCTAAACCTTTCTACTGGAAAATATATTTTTTATCTAAGTTCTCTAATAAAAAAAACTCTATATACAGGGGGGGGGTCATTTATCTTATGAATAAATCCATCCTCACAGTATGTTAGTAGTTTTTAGAAAATACAAAATATATAAAGTTACAAAACTGAAGTGCCACTTGTTATGAGACACAGGTGGAAGAAAGTACCCTCATATAGGATTCTGTACATGACGTGAAGCAGTTTCATCTGGTGGGGGACTAGCTTACCCTTCCCACCCCTTCTGCCCCTTACATAGAAGCCCTGCAACATAATATCTGGGTGCTTTCTTCTTAAAAATATTACTCATAAGAACCAACACTCCTCTATGGTACCCCCTTAATAACTGTCACCTGCTGCTGTGTATTAAATCAACATGGATTAAACAGCCGGCACCTGCTGGCAGACATGTGACTACTGTCAAGTTTAATTAGCTTTCCAATTAAAATAATTTCCCACATATAAACATTATAATATAAATGACACTTGCCCTCAGCCTCATGTTCATTGGTTTATCACTTCCTAAACAGATCACATCATTTTGCTACATCATTAACCCTACAGGATCCAGTGTGAGTACAAAGACCGCTTCTCGTTGATTGTTTCTTGGAGGGGTCTCTTTTATGCAGATGGACACAATTGTACAGAAGGTTATTTGATACATTGTCACTAATACCAGGTTGTGTCAACATGCCACAATGCCCTAGCTGTTATTGTTTCTGAGAATTATAGTTTCCAGCTGTTAGAAGGTCAAGCGCATTCTGACATGTAATCCCACTTCAAACTGCCTGTTTCGCTTAGTACATATATTGTCTGTAGTTCCTCTCTAATGCAAGATGCTTGTGAAAAAAATACACAAATTAATTCAGTCCTGTACCTCTCATTGTGCCTTATTAAAGGGACAGTACACTGACCAGTTCTGGATTTAGGATACATAATTTGTTTGCTCATTCCTGTTGAGTAACACAGGGGTACTGGATGGTTAACATTCAATCATTTTCATGACTATTTGGTTGTTTCATGCACGAGTTTATGGATGTACTCATAAAAGAAACCTATTATCACTGTTCCCATTCACTAAACACAAATATGCTGTTTCTTTTGACTGAGCAGAATAAGCAAGATATTCTACCAAAGTGAATGCTAAGTAAACTTAAATACAGGGTCATTTTTCCCTTTTAAAGAGAATGTTAACTGTTAACACGTGAGCCAGTGATGCAGGGGTACTCCAAAGCAGACACTGCAAGACATCTCTATAAGATTTTGATAACTGCTGAATTTGCAGTTTATACCCATTTTCTTCTAAACATCAAATAAGCAGTGGGCATGACACAAAATAATAGAAATGCTGCTATCATTTTGCAGCACAATCTGGGTTGGGGACGTAACTAGTAAGGTAGAAAGAAATTGTTAGGTGTGCAGCTTCTCCAAACTTGATTGGAACTGATGTAACCTCAACCAAAATAACTGAAGAATATTCTTGTAATATTAAGCTATTCTGCCTTGAGCCTGAGAAAAACCTTGTATTGAAATCTTCTACAAAGAGATGTTGGGAGAATTCCTTGAATATATTATATCAATGTGATCCATAAATTCAGATTGTACAGCCCCAAGTATCATGATCTGGACACAAAAAACATTGTAACTGATATTTTGCATGTCTTTTCTATGTTGGCTACATTAAAACAAATTTAAATTTAAAACAAAATTATCTACTAAAACTTGTTTATTTCAAGTATTTATAAGTCTTGCAAAAGCATGATTCATGGACATCTGTGCCAGGTAAGTGAATTACTTTAATCTCCAGAAATGACAAAAGCTGGAGTCCTACAGCCTACAGACATTCCTTATAGCCTGTGTATAGACGTAGTGGGGAACGTTATATGACAAAAAAGCTTCTGGACATCAGTGTTGTACTTACTGGGGCACTCTCTCTAGAGTAATGAATTATGTTTCACCATCTTGACAGTTGTGTTTTCTACTGTGAGATAGACTTAATTCCCCAATCAGTGTTCAATGTTACTAATGCTCTTGGGGTTGTTATAAGAGCAAGCAATGTTAGACAGGCAGGTGTCTGAATAATTTCACTTGGAAATGTGAATGCAGAGAGTCTTACATAACACAGTATGGTATGGTATTCCTGGTTCATGAAATGTATTGGTGGTGCTTTTTTGGAAAAGGATAGATAGATAGAGAGAGAGAGAGAGAGAGAGAGAGAGAGAGAGAGAGAGAGAGAGAGAGAAAGAGAGAGAGAGAGAGATATAGATGATAGATAGATAGAGAAAAAGAGTGCCCAGGTGCAGAAACTGAAATGCAGAGAATTACACAAATATGAATCTCAGGATGAATTCCAGGACTTGGGCAAGAAAAGATTACAAACATTTATGCGTCTGCATTTCGGTCTGGGTTTTGGGACCTTTTTCAAAAACCTTTTTCAAAAACTGTTCACAGTGAAAGATCTTAACACTGACATTTATCATTAAATGATCCACTTTTCAACTTCTGCGAGTGCCGTGTTCCATTGGATTTTTTTTGGACTAATACATTGTTGCACATTATTTTTTGGCGTGTGCCCCCTTATTATATATATATATATATATATATATATATATATATATATATATATATATATATATAGATATATATATATATATATATATATATATATATACACATATACTGTATATATGATGTATGGTCTTGAGAAAGGTCTTAGACACAGACCGAAACGTTGACCTTTTTTTAAATGCATTAAATAAAATTTAACTTTTTTAACTATTTAAAAAACGTTCCTGGTGTGCACCTCACTTTTTTGTTTTTTGTATAATGCTAACGAGAGTAGCACCTGGGTCATTACTTCTTTCATGGTGTGCTGAACGCTCATGGACTATATATATATATATATATATATATATATATATATATATATATATATATATATATATATATATATATATATATATATATATGTGCTCTACACTGTCTGTTTTGCCTTATGTCATGCCACCAAGGCTTGCCATGGCAATTTGCTATACTGCAAATACTCAGGATCAATTTTCATGTTCCTTTCATATTATTACAAAGAGTAAAATGTGATGACTAAATATGAAACTTTGCCCAATGGAAGCATATGCTGTGAATGTATGATGCAGCTGTTTCTAAAAGCCTGGAGCTGGGTGTATTTTCTGTGTGTGACAGCGTGTGACAATACTCTACTTGCACTGAGCTGCTGGAGAAAAATCATGGCACAGTAGAATGTATTTGCATTTCTGCAGTAGATGTGCATTTTTGTTATTACTTCCAAATGATCACATTATTTTTGACATTGACTGACATGTTTGCTAAATCAGGTCAAGCTTAACAGCGACGGCCCTAGTTATCGAATTATATATATTCTATCCACTGAGTGCCTTTTCATGGTTCTTTTTATCATGTCATCTCCTTTACAAGTGCATGTGGAACACAGACTGCACATCTATTGCCAGCAGCTAAGACCACCCTAATGTTGGAAGGTCTTCTAATGGGTCATTAGAGGCCTTCTGCATTTTCACAGTATTCTGAGAAAAATGCTGCTATAGGTATAAGATCCGTTATCCGGAAGCCCATGATTTAGAAAGCTCCGAATTATAGGAAAGCCACCTCCTGTATACTCCAATTGAATTAATTCTAATTTTTTTTAAAAAATATTGCCTTTTTCTCTGTAACAACAAACAGTACCTTGTAATTGATCCAAAGTAAAATATAATTAATCCTAATTGGAGGCAAAACACACATATTGTTTACTGATCATATGACAAAAGTATATTATGTTGCCATTCATTTATTTACAGCAAAATATTTGTTGGTTTTAAACACCCAAGAATTTTTCATTGAGAGCAGGTGAAAGAAAACCCTACATTCAGACTACAGGTGTTTTTACAGACACAAGATTCTTTTTTAAAAGGTTCAGAAAAACATCACACCCACCCTCCATATATAAAGCTCCCTAAAGATGTGTAGTCCTTGCTTTATTTTTTGATCAGTTTATTTCGCTTGGGATAGTTTCCCAGGGAAAAGTCCATATAACAGAAAGTTATGGCACATGCTAATGATTTATGCCTCAAAAGCTTTCTTATTATATTTCCCGGTGACTTGTCCCAGCAATTTTGTTCAGGGAAAGTCTAATGGACAGGGAATAGGTTTAGAATGCCCTGTGTACTTTTAAATTAAATAAACAATCTGTGAAGCATACAACAGGGTTATGAGTGTGGAGGACACTTAGGGCTAGTCCACACGGGGAGATAGCGACGCGTTTGCGGTCGCGGCGACAAAGCGCCGCGACAGTCGCCGCGACCGGCGCAGGCGACAGTTTTGTATGGGCGCCTATGTAAAAACGCCTGTGCTAACCACACGAGGCGATGCGCTTTTCAACAGTCGCCTGAAAATGCCTGGCGAGGCATTTTCAGGCGACTGTTGAAAAGCGCATCGCCTCGTGTGGTTAGCACAGGCGTTTTTACATAGGCGCCCATACAAAACTGTCGCCTGCGCCGGTCGCGGCGACTGTCGCGGCGCTTTGTCGCCGCGACCGCAAACGCGTCGCTATCTCCCCGTGTGGAATAGCCCTAAAGCATACATGTTTCTCTTTGATTTCAACTGGTCTAGATCTGGTGTAAAATAAATCCTGCAAGTTGATAATTATTATTATCAGTTGTACAAGAAAAAAATGAAATGTGGTTAGAGTGTATCAGTCCTGTGGTTGCTATGTCTTTATTGTATGTCCCAATGTCCAATGTTCCAAACAGATTTAGGAACACTCATCCTTACAAAGCCTTGAACAGGTATTATTGGCTTAAACTGTCAGAGAGTCTCAAATCTATTGTAAAACTCCTATTTATGCTGAATGAGATACACGTTCTTATGGAAAAGCCTCATTAGTCTTTATTTAAAAGAATGATTATGTTATCAGTACTGCAGATTTAAATAAATAATAACATAGACTGAATTGAATTGGATTGTCATCTGATTAAATTGGATTTGATCAACTTTGATCAATGTCCTATTTACTTTTTTATACTGCCATGGTAAGCTTTCTAATAAAAAAAAAATTAGCACAAGTCATTGAATTTTGACATTCATTGTGCTTAACCAATAGAACATACTCACATAAACTAGTTTTTTTCTTTTAAACATACGTGACAGCATATGGGATATACAGTACACATGGGATCTGTGGGTCAGGTATAACTAAAGGCAAATGGCCCTGGTGCTTGCCCCACTTCTGCACCCTTCTACTACCCTATGTCCCTAATGACCTTAAAGACCACTGATTTCCAAATACCACCCACTATATTTCTTAATATCCTCATGTGGCATTGTCATTCTTTCAAACTATTTGTTTTGTTTCTTTGGTGGTAAAGATGTTATTATTTGTGCCCAGGTGGCCCCTCTAAATCTTAGAGAGTGGGAAAATCATGCTTTGAAGTGTGATTTTTGGGGTGGTAACAATTATTATTGCTTATTATAGCAGAGGGCATGGGGCCAAGAATGTTGCAGGGTCTGCTGCATAGTTCCCCCTTCCCAGTGAGCAGGTGGGTCTTGTCTATGGTAGGCAGTCAGGATGATCTGAATTTGGACCAACTTTTATTGAATCTATTATCAGGATATGGTTTACTAGTATCTCTGGTGCTTTTGCAAGTTTCCTTACTAGTTCTTTCTGCAGAATGTACACTCATATATTAATGACATGGCAGGATGAAAATTGCAAAAGACAGGCTCTCCTATTAATGAATACAGAGAGGCCTACATTTGTCAGCAGCAGCAGTCTGGGGTTGATATGATGTCCCCCCTAACCTTTACCACATTTCAATGCATAAGCTATAGGGCCCAATAGGTGCAGGGTGCTAGGGAGCCCTGTGGGGGGGGGAGTGGGGTTTTCAAGATAGAGGTAATGGGGATGAGCTTAAATTGTGCTTGCCCTTGAGTGTTCATCAAAGGTGCATTGTAGATTTGACTGAGATAAGAATAGCATCCTGGGGGTGCAAAGGAGCTCTTGGGCTCCACAACAGTGTACCTCTATGTGTAGGATGGAATGTATCATTTTTAATCCTGGCCCAGGCTGGTTTGGCTTCTATAGTTGACCAAGCTAGAATTTGGTATAAATGTTATGATCTCTGAAAGAAAGGGACCTCCAATCCTAACTATGTCTCTTTTGGTGATCAGTACTGTATGCACATTTTTTGGATTGTTTACTGATTGTACAGCTTTGTAATTGACTTGTTTATGAAATGAATAAACATACTTTAAAGGTAACGTACTGTATCAGTGTCACTTGTTTACTATTAAATATGGATTTCTACACACCTGTTTGCGGACTGATCAGTATTTTAGTGGGATTGTTATTAGAAAAGTCTCAAATGAATACAAACATTCTTCCTGCTATATGGATAAACCAGGAGACATTATACATTGAGTAGAAGTGTTGTTTGCTGAATGAGTGAAGAGAAGTTCTGAACTCTAACCTTAAATATACTGAGGTAAGTCAAGATCCTAGGGGGGTAATTTAAAAAAACAAAATTTGCAAATAAAAATTTGCATGTCACAATGTAATATTCTTCATTAGACTTTTATTGCGTTGCAAATCTTAATTGCACCTGCTTGACAGTGGTGTAAACTTTTGGAGCAAATGTAACAACTTTTTCATTGAGACGTTTTATTACATACACTTCACTATTCAGTGAGTTTGAGATTGATCCTCAGCATGCAGGCCAGATTCAAAGACAAACAGTTATGACCAATATGCCTCCCTCAAGTTACTGCCTGGTAACCAATCAGTGGAAACCAAGAGAGCTGCAAGGCAGGAAGTAGTGTTCTGGCTATTATGTTACACATCCGCTCCGTCCAGCCTTTGTAGATTTCTATCTATTTACCCAGTTATTCTTTTTATACTGAACAATCTGTGGGCCCCAGTAAATGTAAATGACAACTCTGCTTCATTATAGAAATTCAATACTTTACAATATCAGTTGAATGAAGCTTGAAGTTTGCTCAGCATATGTTGGCAACAAGCATTAATGTCTAAATTAGACACCATGTTTTCATTATTTGGGATGCAAGATTGATAAGGAGATTTAGGTGAACAGATGTTTGCCAATGGCCTGTGCAATTTCTTTCTATTTCCTTTTCTATTTTAATACATGTCTGGCATGGTTAAATGCTGAGACATCTGGGTCAAGTAATGGGATTAATTACAGTACCTGACTGCGTTATACGTTACAGAATATAGACTTTGGAATGATCGTGGTACTATATCAAGCTATGGTATCAGAAGCAGAAGACTTTAATTATAGCAATGCTTTTCAGTGTGTAGCAAGTTAAATCCTCATACATAAGATTCAGAGAAACAGGTAGGGGACATGTTATCCAGAATGCTCAGGACCTGGTGTTTTCTGGATAATGGATCTTTCCATAATTTGGATCTTCTTACCTTAAGTTTACAAGAAAATCATGTAAACATTAAATAAACCCTATAGTCTGGTTTTGCTTCCACTAAAGATTTATATCATTTTAGTTTGGATCAAGTACAAGGCACTTTACTATTATTACAAAGAAAACACAAAATCATTTTTGGGTTATTTGGATAAAATTGAGTCTTCAGTAATTCGGAGCTTTCTTGATAATGGGTTTCCAGATAACAGATCCCATACTTGTATGTGGAATCTTTCACAATGATTATATAGATGAATAATCGGGTGACGGAACATCAGGATATGTACTGAAAAGGTATGGAATAATAAAAAACACAAAAAAGTTTGCATTTATTCTGACCTGCACACACAGTTTTTAAAAATATGCAAGCAAGTTTAAAAGGTGCACACAACATAATTTTTTTTGTGTACATAGCCAAGAAGGAATTAGAGGGGACATTGGTTACCAATACCAGTTTTTGAGGGTATTTGCTCTGGGCCCCAACACCAGAAGGGCCCCAGTGATGGAAAAAATTGTGTTAAAAAAGAACAAAAGACATATTGTGAATGAATGTTATTTCAGTAAATATATCAAGGACTACAGACCTTCTCCTCACATGGCCCACACACATTCTGTATATTTAAAAAAGCAAGAAACTAAATGCAGTGGTTGAAATTTATTGGGGAAGACAGGTTTAACATAATAAATGTAATAAATATATAAAAAGTAGAGATAGAGACCTGTGTATATTGGAAATTGGTAGATAAGAAGGATCCAGTCATTTGGCATGCTGTCATGCCTAAACAGATTTTTTTTTTTATCATGGATCAGATGGATTATTCTGCCTTAGCAGTGGTGTGACCCAGGTTGTACATAGATGCCTCCAGTTCCTCCCTTGCCTATTGGCCAGAGCTCATGGAAGCTCAGCTCCTAAGATTTATCTTAAGATTGTGGGAGTTCTACCCCAAGGCCAACTTTAGAGCTGCCAATGCAGTATGACATCCCTGGCCCTGTTAACATTCCCAATGGCATTGAAGGAATATATTTCACAGTAATTTGTTATGCTTTAAAAAGTAGAAAATGATTATGGTTTTTCATTGAAAAATGAAATATGTTTCAACACATAACAACACTCGCTGACAGCCATAATTATAGAGGGATTAAATAGAGCTGTTTCCATTTATATTTGACAAGAAATAATAACCTACCTCAGTGTTAGGTGAAAAGAATCTGAATATTACTGAACAGAATGGGTGGAATGTTGGATAATAATTACCATTCCATCGAGCCACATCCTGATTTGCTATAGACATAGCCCACTGCTATAGCTTCAGACTAATTAGGCCCTGAAGTGTGGTTACTTCATGTGGTCTGTTCAGTAGTTTCCCAAGAGATGTGTTCACAAGTACATTGTGCATTTTCTCTCTGGGCAGGGGGCTACATTGATATAATCAGACCTGCCTCTCTATAAATCAAACCATCGCCTTGACTTCTCCTCTGTGCCACTATATTAATCCCAGCTTTGCAATAAAAAAATTGTGAGGCTGCTGCTGTCGGTCAGAAAATGTCAGGATATTTCCATTTATGTGTGTTTGCCCCTGGTACTGGGCAAAGCTACATTAGCTATATATATATATATATATATATATATATATATATATATATATATATATATATATATATATATATATATATATATATATATATATATATATATATATATATATATATATTATAAAACCTTTCCCTTGCTACTTTGTTCTTTCTAACAGGTCCATGACGCAAGGACATATTTCATGGCAACGGTCCTCTCAGGTAGAACCAGGGCGATCAAAATAACTTTAAAGAAAACTGGAGGGTACTTTGGGCTAAGGAAACCTTGCCCATACATACATACTTATTGAGAATGAGGTACTAAGATCATATAACCTTCCCAAATTAAGCATATAATCACAACAAATGAAATGTAAATAGACCTTGCACAGTAAAAAAAAAAAATCACAACATACAAAGATGGTATTGTAGCCAAAAAAACTTTATTGGTGTTTTGTGTAAAACACTTATGATATTGTATTTAAACAGTGTTTATATCAGTGACAATTTCCACAAATAATTTATGCATACCACCTAGCATTAATATTCTATTAGGTCTGAAAGTGGATAATCCAGGCAATAGAATTACCCCAGCATTTCAGCAAGGAAGCCTTTTATCAAGGGTTTTTTGAGTACAATAACACCTTTATAAATAGTGATTTTTAGTGTACAAAATATATGTAAATATTATTCATTTTGATCAAAATACCTGCTCCTGAATTCAGCAAACTGCCTGTTACTGGAATGGGAAATGTGCTGTTATGGGTAGGTGGGTATCTGTTAGGAAGTCAGCAACCAGCATTGTTTACTCCTTCTCTTCTTAGTTATTTTATAAATTGCAGTATGATTTTGCCTGTCTGTTTCTTTTAAAGGCAGCCATACACTGGCTAATGTTCCATGGTATCTGACCAATCAGTTTGCAGGGCCAACAGCTAAATACCATACCTCTGGTCATATACATGGATGGTCACCTTCTATTGTTCCCCACTGGTTTTGAAAATCATTAGTATAAAAGCATAGGAAGGCTGCTATTTTTCTTTTTGGACAGGTGAGGAATAGAGATCAATAAAACATGCAACACGATGAACATTTCTCTACAGGAAACAAGATAACATATCAATCCCCAGTAGCTTGAGTGTATATGAACAAGATATTTTCCCAACAAATTCAGTTAAAGAGGGGTACTAGGCTGGAATGCCCACTTTCCCTGACCTGTTCACATTAGCAATTGAGCCACTAGCAATTCTTATCCGTGACTCTTCAGAGATTAACATCCACTACTTGGGAAGTGAAAAAGATCGTATCTCTCAAAATGCTGATGATGTATTTTTACACCTAAATGACCCAGGCCCATCGTTACAGGTAGTCCTGGCATTAGACACTTTTGGGATATGCTCAGACCTTACAACCCACAAGAGGAAATCCAGTATGTATCCTATAGATGAGAATTTGATTCCTTCGGGTACTTTGGAATAGTAATAGTGAATGCTAAATCACTGGGCATCACTCCCACTGAAATAGATCAGGGGCAGAATCAATTTATTGAAAATTGTAATTACTGAGATTCCACTTACACTGTCAAACCAACATTTACCCAGCTACAAAGTTTACAAGCATCATTTATTGGGGTCAGAAATCCCTTCACTTTTCTATGGCAAAAAGGAAAGGCTCCAGTGGAAGAAGGGGGATCTCACATTTCTATTTATATTCTCTGGCCTTCAAGCAGAACCTAACAACCTCAATTTTTAACTTCAGGCTATGCTGGTGGGCTCAAAAGAAACTCAGTAATATATTTCATATGGGGAACTGAAACCAAACCCCCAGTTACTGTGTATAATATAAACTCTTATCTTGACTATTGCCAAATGAGATCTTTGGAGGTTTCTTCTATTATACTATAGGAAGGCATTCATTGTGCAAAGTATAAAAGTGAGTCCTCCTTCTAGAAAGGACTGGCTGGATCTTAGGGCTATGACACATTGGGAGATTTGCCACCCGCAGGAAATCTGCACTACTCAGAGGCAACAAATCTGAAAATGCTTCTCTCCTTTAGAGCTAAATCACTAAAAAATGCAGAAGCAATATGTACCTATACTTTCTCCCCCTTCACGTTTATACCCCAGTCCTGGTTAACATTGAAATTCAATAAACAACACCTGGGAAAAAACAACATAACAAATGTATTTGCAGCACAAATAAAGAGCTTTTATTTTGAAGATGACAGAATCCATTTAGCGTTTGAAAAGATGAATGAAATCTTGTTTTCCAAAAAAAAAAAAAAGCTATACAGAGCATTTCATACCACTTCTGTTCCTTGTGAAGCCTTGCTTTAAAACGCATTCTCATTTAAGTAAGAGTAGATCTAATGTCGGGTAAGTAACCACTGCTCTTTAGCAGCTTGTTTCAGTTGCTAGGAAATGCTAGACTAGTAATTAAAACCTACCATTCTGCACTACGTAAATTGCTTAAGGAAAGTAAACGTGTTAATATTTTATAGGGAAAAAGCCCTTGCTCTTTATGTATATGTGCTTTTAAAATGTTTGGATGGTGCTCTAGAAATTCTCAAATATTACATGTCATTCAACTGGATGCTCTGCAAAACTGACAGCATCTCAATAACAACCAGTATATTTGGGATACTGACATTTGTAATTTATCAGCAACCACAGAAATACAGACTGAACTAAAGCAACCGCTGTTTCAATACAACGTTTTCTATTGCTGGCACCAAATGTCCTCGCTGTAACAATTATGGGAATGCTCTTAGCAAAGCTATCCAGTACGATGCACACAAAATCATGTGTTATTTATTGCCTTTAGTATATTGTAAAAAATATACATTTGTATATTGATGGATTGCACCTTAGAAAAAGTATCATTTTAACAAGATACCATATGATGAATGAACAGTTGCTCCACGTGATGGGTTAATCTGACCTTTGCAGACAATTCTTGAAATGTATAAAATTTACCGAAAGCCATAGCAGACTATGAAACAGGTCTAATATCAGTGCCCAAAATCATTAATGCCTTTGTGACAGAGCCGAGCGAGACTGGCCAGATGCCCTATGCAACCTGGCCTGTTACGGCGCCAGCTGAGCGTGTGCGCATGCGTGAATCCATACTCTTGAGCGCATGCATGAGTTGGCGCTCATGTGCATGCGCAAGTTATTGCTCAAATGCTTGGAAGAGCAAAAACACCCGGAAATAACACACATAGTCGGGGAGAGAGGGGACCAACATGGGTTAGGCGACAGGGCAGGTACGTGCCAGCTTTGCGCCCTAGCATGTGCGTACTCTGCCTACCTCTAGTTCCAGCCCTGCTTTATGACTAAATGGTAAAAATTACCAGTGTCTGACATCTGTCAAAAATGTCCCATAAGAATAGAGGCTGTTATAGTAACAAACGGAAGACTAACTACTTTTTATTAGCCTTGTTTTTGGCAGCCCCCATCAGCCCCCCTCCAGCGCAGGAAAGGAAAGCTCCAGGGGCGGCATTGAAGGAGCCACCTCAGACCAGAAAAGCCCCTGCATGACCTGTTGCAGGTTGCAATTCATTGCAACAGTACTCCTAGGTAATCCTCATTAAGTACAGGTATGTGATCCGTTATCCAGAAAGCTCCAAATGATGGCCATTTTAAAAAATTTGGCTCTTCTAGTGCGAGAGAGCGCAATTGTGCTCTCCACACTAGCAATGGCGGCATTGAAGGAGCCATCTCAGCCCAAAAATGCAGGACCTGTTGATGGCTGCAGCTTCTTATAACAGTACTTCCAAGTCATCCTCATTAAGTTCAGGTATGGGATTTGATATCCAGAAAGCTCCAAATTACAGCAAGGCCATCTCCCACAGAGAACATTGTTATCAAATAATTCCAATTTTTACAAATGATTTCCTTTTTCTCTGTATTAATAAAACATGACCTTGTTATTGGTCCCAACTAAGATATATAGTAACAAATCCTTATTGAAGGCAAACAATCCTATTGGATTTAATTGAGGTTTAAATATTTTAGTAGACTTAAGGTATGGAGATCCAAATTATGGAAAAATCCCGTATCCACAAAACTCAGGTCTTCTGGATTCTGGATAAGGTTCCATACCTGTATTCACAAATATTTTGTAATATATTCCCATTAACAGGATCCCATCTGAGTAGGGTTGCCACTTGGCTGGCATTTTACCTGCCGGTGTTTTTTTCCAGAAAAGGTGGCAACCCTACATGTGAGCCATCCTTCAGCTGGATCATTTGCATGTAATATCAGAGTGATGTGTTTCTGATTTATTTTATCTAAGTTCTATGCAGATCTGTTGGGAGTAGCACTGAGCGCAAAGTAAATCTGACTATTCAATCAGAGGCCTTCAGATTTTCTTGGTACAGATGCTTTTTTGCAGTCCAAGGTTTGGTCGGACCCCCTTAATGTAAGTATATGATGAAAACTAGGAGTAAAGCTTGGAAAAAATGGTAAGATATGCTTGTAAGCCAAGGTTGCCAAACAAACAGATTTTTGCCTGATTTGGTAAACTGTCATAAGTGAGAAATCAGTGGATGCTTTGCATATCCTATCCTACACAAAATGAAAAGGAAAATGTATTAGGAAAATCTATTTACTGCAATGTAAATTTCCCATCCAAGACTAATATGTTTGAGTAATTGATGTTTTTGTTTCTTATTTCTATCTGAACACACTGAGAAATGTCTGATTTCTCCATTATGCACTTTTGTAAACATCTCATTTTCTAGCTCATTCTAATTGGTGAGAAATCTGTACTGCTGCAACAAATTAGGCCGAGTCATTATGCCACTAATTTATTAATGCGAGAATATGCAAATAATAATCCTCCAGATATAGCAGTGTTGGCACGGATAGCCTGGGAATTGTCAACTTTGCTTTATACCGTATTGTGCTGTACACACAAGCATCTATTTCTCTGATTCTCTTTCCCTCTGGGAGGCTCACTTCTGTATAAAGGGAGATGGAATACAGCAACAATTACACTGGGCATTCTTATCAGTGTATTAATAGTATCTAGTGATGGGCACCAAGATTTTCCATAGTTAGATTTGCTTTGAATTTTTCAGTTTCGCCAACAGCAAAAGTTTTCACAAAACTACGCCACACGGCTCATTTTGCCTTGCACAACAAAAATTTTCACACGCGAACAGCACAACAGAGGAAAGTCATCACCGGGAATCCTGCCCGATTTTCCTAATTTGGAGAACCGGCCAGGAAGTTTTGACCCGGGCAGCCCTTCAAAATACTGGGCTGTCCAGGTAAAAACCGGAAAGGTGGCAACCCTAGCTATTATCCAAGTCCTCCTGCCTCATCATCATACAAACAACACTCTCTTCAAAGCCTTCAACTTATGCTAGTGTTGAGTTATACAGTACTTGTATTAAAGGCTTGCATTATGTGTAAGGAGCGACAAAATAAAACAAAAACATAATGGATTTGAGGCCCACTCAATTAAATAGCACTTTTGATAAAAACGATACTTGAAAAATAATTCGGCACTCACACGGCAAAATCAGCATTCGAGTCACATGACGCATCAAAAAGTGGGGTCACCAGTATAAATACCCAATGCCCTGCCCTTTCACCTGTAGGAGAACTTTTACAATGAGACGATGGCAGGACCTGGCGCTTTGAATCCCCAGCAGCTCAGTTTCTTTATTGAGTTCCTGCATCTTAATGGTGTTGCCTGCCCCATACTTGCCATCCTTATAGATAACGGTTTTCCTGTAGTTACACAACACAACTCAGCCTGTAAAATTTGTACTGTACAAATGCAAGTGCTGTATCACTCAAATTGAAATTCTTTCATTGCCAGCTGAATGGCTCCAATTGGATCTGGCTGCGGATGGCACAGCAACAGCACGTGATAAGGCAGCAGCACCACTGGAAGTACCACCACCATCATCTGCAGACTTTCCCAAGCTGGCAGAACCAGTGACTGCAGCAGCTCCTCTGGATGTTGCTACTCATACCAGGGAGCAAGGCTACCACCCCCACACTGACCTGCTGTTTACTCTTATCCAGTAGGTCAATGCAATGAAGCAGGAGCTTCAGGATATGAAAGATATCCTCCTCACTTTGAGGGACAACCATTCTCTCCTCCTGTGTTATAAATCTGTATTGTGATCTGTTGATCACTTTAACATTTAGCAGGTTGTGATATTTTTTATATTATACATTAAAAAAGTAAACTACTACTTTTATTTTACTACTCAGATTGTTCTTGAAATTGTTTGGATTATATAACACAACTATGACTATTCTTGAGCTCAGTCATGTAACATTATATTACATAGTATTTCAGATTCATTACATTACATTATAAATCCAAATAGTGCTCATAAATGCAGCAGAAAGCTCCCCTTTGCACTCTTCTAGCTGCTTTGGAAAATGTATGTAATCTATTGTGGCCTTTATTATACTGGACATGCTGTGCACATCAAAGGAAAAAATAATTCAAACCCAGAATTTTCCAACAGTAAAACAATCCACCCCGAGCGAGGGATACTGCCTGCGGTATTTTGGAAAGCAACCTCTAGTGTCCATTATGATTTTCCAATAACAGGTAGAATTGACATATAATGGAGTTTAAGCAGCAATATGCTTTATATCTTCCCTGTGCAGTAAGCCATGGCAACAAGCTATTTGCTTTCATTAATCTTATGTCCCTAGACCTGCCAAAGCAAGTTGCTGATTGGTTGCTATGGGTTACTTCACCTCAGGCAGAAGTTACTCCTCTATGTGAGAAATAGCACACTACATCACCTATATATGTCTATAGAGGACCAGTCATGGAACTATTATGACACTGGGCCATGACAATCTACCGTAATTATGGCCCAAGTCCAAGGAGAGCATCAGAAGATAAAATTCCTTGTGGGTACTTTTAGCCTGTTCAAGAATATTACCAGATCATTTGAAAAATCAGGGAAACTTGTAAAGCATGCAAGTTGCTGGTCTGCATTTAAATAAAATGCATGATTCATGTAGACAGCACCATACAGGATAAGGTTAAAAAGGTTTATTGTAGATAGGGCTTTCTTACATGTTAAGACAATAACACAGCAATGTTTCAGGCTTGCAACAGCCTTCCCTCAAGCTTATTGGTGAGTGCTGACATCTTATCACAACACAGTCAAATAGTTAGCCACTCCAAACTCACTCCCCTTGGTTCTTTCTCCTCCATTTGCTCCACTCCAGGACCAGGTGCTCAGCCACCAGCGCCTCAGCTGTAGTAGGTAAAGATAAAAACAGATAGGCGGCACTCCAGATAAAATGAATAAAGAGAATTTATTCCAACAGTGGATGTATCCACATGGCCATGTTTCAGCTTGTCATTAGCAGCAATGATCCAGGACTTCAAACTTGTCACAGGGGGTCACCATCTTGGAAAGTGTCTGTGACACTCACATGATCAGTGGGCTCTGAGCAGCTGTTGATAAGCTAAGCTTAGGGGTCGTCACAAATTATCCAGCAGAAAATAAGGTTTGTCTGTTATATAAGCTGATGCTACAAGACTGATTATTAAATTCTGATGCTAGTTGCACTGGTTTCTGAGCTGCCATGTAGTAATTATCTGTATTAATTACTAATCAGCCTTGTATTGTGACATTTCTATTCTAGGTGTACTGTATATTGTGAGTGGGTCCCTAAGCTCAGTAAGTGACAACAGCACAGAGCATGTGCAGTGAATCAGCAGAAAAGAAGATGGGGAGCTACTGGGGCATCTTTGGAAACACAGATCTTTACTACTAAAGGGCTGTGGTTGCCTGGGGTTGGTACAGAAGCCCAAAACACAATGTACAACATTTCTAGCCTACTTCTTTAGTTGAACTTTCCTTGTCCTTTAAGGGTGGTTCCCTGTGCTGTTCAGGGTTGGCCCCTATGATCACCTTTACCAGTTGCGGAACTACTGGGGGTGCTTGGAGTCTCAGAGCTCGGGGCCACCACAGTCTTGTATGTATCAAAATCTGGAGCAAACAAATTAGAACTACTGTCGATCCGAATAATACCACTATGGCCTTTATGAAATGGAAATTTATCATCCCGCAGGCTGAAAACATGGATATTCACATACCAGGAAATGTCCCTGCAATTGCTACACCATGCTTACCTCACACCTCTAAAAATATTTCATATAGGCACAACACACTCAGATAGCTGCCTGAAGTGCGAAGCGCCCATTGCCGATATGATACATTGTCTATGGTCATGCCCTCTTATACAACAGTTCTGGAAGGAAATCGCCAGTTATTGGGAAAACCTATCGGGGAAATCGATTACCGTTAACGCCACATGGGCTATATTTAGCAAATTGCAATCCACCCCACACATCTCCAAGCCGGAGAAAGCCTTAGCGGAAAGGCTGGCGGCGGCAGCCAGGAAGGCCATCTTACATACCTGGCTATCCCGACTTCCTCCGCCTCTATCTTTGGTGCGCCAAAAACTGCATCACATATTCCACTTAGACTGGATTGAAACTCTAACGAATAAGGAGAAAAACACAGAACGGTTTTTTGACACTTGGTTGACTTACATTAACACCCTCACTCCACCTACAAAACTACTCACTATCCAAACTTTTCAAACTACCACGTGGTATGAACGGGAGCAGCTGCTGGGGACCGATCTTGTCCGTGAGGCGAACCAACTGCTAAGATCCGTGGGAAATCCGCAACAATCAGCTGTTATGGGACCCCCCAGGAGTCATCATCTTAACCAACTATTTTCTACCGCCCTATCTTGATCATAAACCTTAATGCTCTGTCTTATCGTCTACAGGTAATACCATCGTGAGTAACTTTCAATATCTACAATTAGGGGTATACCTATCCATTTCCCCCTTTTCCTGATCACTTGACTAGATTTTGGATTATTATTGTCTATCTTGCTTTATGACACTCGAATCTGTACTTGACTGTTTACCTTATTTTATTTTCCTTTTGTTTCTTTTTTTTTTCTTATATGCATATTGAAAAACAAATAAAAACATTTGTGAAAAAAATCTGGAGCAAAGATTGCAGGTTGAGGGGGATGCGGGGGGCGCGGCTGCACATCCTGCACCTGGGCCCCACCATCTATGGTTCCGTTAATGACCTTTACTACACTGCCTAGTCAACTCTGGGCATGAATATGCCTCTCAGTCTTACTTTGACTCCCTCTCTAAAATTGTTAAGAAATCCTGACCTAGATAAAACATTAGGAACATTATTATGCTGATCTAAGCTGGAAAGGGTAGTGTAAAGCAGCAAGATTGTGATTCACAGGTCGGTGAAGATGCATCTGTCAGTTCAGTGGATCAGAGCTCCAAGCAAAATATTTTGTTAGTGCATGAGAACAGGGCCGCCATCAGGGGGGGACAGGGGGGACAAGCGTACCGGGCCCGGGCATGAAGGGGGGCCCGGCAGCGCTGCATTTTTTTGAAGATCCGGGCCCCCCTTACGAGCGCCCGAGCCGTACGTCTTGCCTCTTCAGTGCCGAATGCGGAAGTGCCGAAAAGCCGAAGCCGATGCGACGAAAAGACCCGAAGTCACGGAAAAAGCCGAAGTCACGAAGCGCCGAAAAGACCCGAAGTCACGAAAACAGCCGAAGCCGAAGTCCTGAAGCAGCGCAAAGACCCGAAGTCACGAAAACAGCCGAAGCCGAAGTCCTGAAGCGGTGAAAAGACCCGAAGTCACGAAAGGAGGCGAAGTTGAAGTACTGAAGCCATGAGTTCAATTCTACTGAACACCAGTTTGTGTTTTTTTTTTAATCCCCTGGCCACCAATGTATTATTTTAATATTCTATAGGCCCCTGCCACCAATCTTTTTTTTAAAACTTTTGTTTTTGGGGCCCCAATTTTTTTTTTAACTCGTAAGGGGCCCCTTGCCACCATTGTTTTTTTTGGGTTTTTTTTTTTAAAAAAAAAATTAATTTTCTTTTTGGTGGCCCCAAATTTTTTTAACTTGTAAGGGGGCCCCTGCCACCAGTTTTTTTTTTTTTTCAAAAAAAAATTATTTTTTTTTTAAATTTTTTTTGGGGCCCCAATTTGTTTTTAACTTGTAAGGGGGCCCCTGCCACCATTTTTTTTTTTTCAAAAAATTTTTTTTTTCTCAATTTTTTTTTGGGGCCCCAATTTGTTTTTAACTTATAAGGGGGCCCCTGCCGCCAATGTTTTTTTTTTTTTTCAAAAAAAAATTAATTTTTTTTCAAATTTTTTTTTGGGGCCCCAATTTGTTTTTAACTTATAAGGGGGCCCCTGCCGCCAATGTTTTTTTTTTTTTTCAAAAAAAAATTAATTTTTTTTCAAATTTTTTTTGGGGCCCCAATTTGTTTTTAACTTAGAAGGGGGCCCCTGCCACCAATGTTTGTTTATTTTTTAGTTTTTTTTACATTTTTTTTTGTTGGGGCCCCAAGTTTTTTTTAACAGGGGGCCCCTGCCACCAATGTTTTTAAAAAAAAAAAAATTTAAATTTTTTTTTTTTTGGGGCCCCAATTTTTTTTATAAGGGGGCCCTGACCATCAATAGCTTTTTACAACTTGTGTGGGGGGGGGGTTACTTTTTTAGCGCTGATGTCTGTGTGGTCTTTTAACTGCGATGTGGGCGGGATATGGGGCGGAGCTTGGTCGTCAGTGTGGGCGGGGCCCAGGGGGCCCCAAAAATTTTGTTGTACGGGGCCCCGTGATTTCTAATGGCGGCCCTGCATGAGAGCATACACAACTGCATGACAACATGGCACATACAAGAAAGAATATTATTAAAATCAAGAAAAAAAACAGTCCCGAATTTTGAGCAAACCTGGTCCAAATGGGACTTTGGGTACACCCAAAAATCAAGGATTACTACCTAAAGACCTCTTGTGAGAATTTCTCAAATAAACACACACAGTGCATATACTCTACTTCACCCCATCTTTCTTGACTATACTCTGTACCCCTCCACATCTCCCCCCATTCTTAAATTCCCTCATATTCACTTTACGCTCTTCTATGCTAAAACTATGGTGATAGCAGGGAATAATAACATTTATTATGTTGATCAAACCTCTGCTATATAAATGTACTGAACAGCATAATGTCCACGTGTTGAGAAAATTTTATGTTGAAAAAATCAATAAAAAGAAAGTCACGAAAAAAAAAATCAAGAAAAAGTCCATAGTGGTGCTTGTCTGTCTGTGCATTTATAATGCTGGGAGGGGCGGGTACATGAAAAAGTGAATACGAAGGCTAAAGATTAACTGAACAATAAAAACATAAAAATGTGTAATTTTGGATACCTGTCACGGTTCTAGTGCTTGACAAGCGCACAAGCTAAACAGTAACATTTAAAATGCTCTATATCCATTTGTACATAACATACATCTAGCCAACATTTCAGGAATTTCAGTTCTGTAACATAAATATACAGGACAACAGGTCTGCAAATATGCTGGAATTATGGGGAGAAAACTCTGCTTCACAGGTAGAAAAGAACATGGCAATTAAGTTCGAAATTGCAATTTGCACACTGCACTTGTGTTCCTACACGATCCTTATAATTTTTCAAAACAAAGACTGTCAGACTATTTGGGCTTCTGTGGAATTAACTATACAATAACTGACACTGTGACTGGCGCTGCAACCATGTGCAGCCTTTAGTGAATTCGAATCCACCCCACCTTTTTAGCATTTGATTTTATGGCATCTAATTAAAATAATATGTGAAATAAAGGCACCCAGACTAAAACTTGAAATAATGCCCCCGTTCGTGGGCAAGTGACTTTAGTGCATGTGCCAGCAATCAATAAGTGAAATAGGTTTAAACCCTGCATCTAGCACCTGTTCTAAAAGTGTCCATGGACTTTTGTGCCAAGTAACAGCAGGCTTCCGCTTGTCCTTTGTCCCCCACTGTTTTATCAATATTCCTGTTTACAAGAGAAATGTATCTTTCCATAGTCTGTTTTTCGGCTTGTCTCTGTAGGGGGCAGAAGAGTAATAGCGTCATAGTGAATTATTATTTTATATGTCCTGTTTCTATAGAAAGACTCTGTAACATTACAGTAAACACTTAGTAATATTCCAATGTTCATGTTTGAATGGCTTTGCTATTAACAATAACATTTATTTTGTTATATAATATGAATATCAGTATATAACATAATAAATATAAAACCAGTTTATATAATATGAAACCAATCAGTTCTTCCCATGCAGGCTGTACTCTAACATAGAAGAATAGGATATTAGAGCATAAGAACTCATATAACGCTGTAAGAAGAAGCAGGTTGTCAGAACACAAAAAATAGACTCACCAAACCACACAGGTGCTCATTCCCCAGACTTTCAGCTTGATGAGAAAAACCAGATCATTCTTGCAGAAAATGAGACTGCACTCTATGAATGGATATATGGGGGCAGATTTAATAAGCGGCAAATTTTCTCTAGTGTCCGTTCGCACCGAGCGCAACACTTCGCCAGGTGCAAAAGCACTCAGACTACGCCAATTCACTAATATGTGGAGTTTCGTCCTGGGCACCGAACGATGGCGACTTTTCACTTGCGGTACTTCGGCAGTGCAAGAATTTCATAGCGAAGATGCGCTAGCGTTCACTTGTGCCTAGTGAAAATTCGCTACTGATCTTGCGCTTAGGTCAATTTGCATTCACCGGGTAATTTAAAGTTGTATGGACGTCTTTATGTTAAATGTGGTGCCAATACATTCCACTTTTAAAAACACATGTCCAGAGAACCCTTATAAAGACAATAGAGTTATTCTAATGCCCTACACATGTGCCCACTGTAAAATTAATGTTCCATATGTTTGAAAATGTATGGGGAAAACCGGTTACAAAAAAAAAAGTTTAAGTTAGGACTTTTGCAGGCAATCCTACTTCAAAAAAGGAAAAGTCGCCAGCATTTTTTGAACTTAGATGCATTTTCGGCAAACAGGATATGATGTATGTGACAGAAGATTGAGGAAGTTCTAGCTACTTTATAGCGATTCGCCTGGTCTCAGGTGGCGAAGGCTACTCTGGCGAAAGAGGTAATGTTATGCAAAATCCACATTTTAGTGAATTTGCGGAGTAACGTCCGTACGCCAGAGCAATAAGTCGCCTGGTGAAAGACGGAAAATGACCACTAGCTGTCTATTTCGATAGCGAATTGGCTCCTGCTAGTAAATAGCTGATGTCCTTGTGGTTGGCAACGCTGGCGTATCCACTTCGCTCTTTAGTAAATCTGCCCCATGGTTTCAACTCAGAAGTGTCCTGCATTTTATATTCTGCATTAAAGATCCTTTTATGTATGTATGTAGATTTATGTTAAAAGAAAAATGCTGAATTTGGCAGTACTTTTATATAACATAGGCTGTGGGAGCACATATTGGAAATTGCTGTGGGTTTTAGTCTTGAATTTTACACTATGGTTATGGAGTGATGTTTTGAAAATACTCAGAAGCACTATTATCATTTATATATACCATTGGCTCCTGTAACACTTAGCACAAGACATAACAATTTCATGTGCAAACAATGACATCTTACTGGAGTAAATACACACTGTAAAGGTTGCATAGTGTTAGAGACAATAGTGGGAGGGTCCTGCTCAAAACAGCTTACATTTTAAAAGAGGAGGCAAGTGAAATATAAGGTGAGGGTGACCTGTGGGGTCCTGTCAGTCTGCTGCTGTGTCCTTAACATAGAAAGACTAGTCATCCATTAATGGTTAATGATATGTGAGGAAACTTTAGTGTTATCTTTGTCGTACTGGCCAAAAAGATCATACATATATTAACTGAGGGCTATTTGTTCCTTTGTTTACTTTCATATTTACCCTTCAAAATAAAGTCATGCACAGTGAATGTTTGTTTGACAATGATTACTCGATTTAATCCGATTTTCTCACTTCACAATTAGAATTGTTAACCTGTTCAATCTACCATTAGGACAATGTGGTCGGAACAATCAGAAATGTTATGATTATTTGCACCACATCAATGTAATGATAATTAGGCGATTCTATGGGATCATGCTTAAATCTGCTGTTTTACATGATGAAAAAAAAACCAGTCAGGTTTAGGAACTTCAAGTAACACTTACTTACAAAAGCAGAACTATCCCTGAAAAATGTAGACGACCTATAGGTAACTTGCAATGTACACTAATATTTTGAAGATTAATGTCAGTATCACTTTAAGGGTGTTATGAAGAAGGGGCAAGTTGTCGAGGGCTCGGTTTGTAAGCTTGGATGAAGAGGTGGACTTTAAGTGAATGTTTCAAGGCCAGGAAGCTCTGTGAAAACTGAATGGGACAGGAAAGGGAATTCCACAGGAAGGATGCAGGAGTGTGAAGAGATGAAAAAGAAATAAGAAACAATTGTCATCTGCATAAAAGAGGTTATGTCTGTGGGTTTAATTAGTAAATAATGAGGTGATGTACTGTACGGTGGTGCAATATTGTTGAGTAAGTGTGAATTTCAAAGTGAATTTGGTGTAGCCAGTGCAGGGGCTGGTAGAGAGAAGCAGCCTTTAAAAAAAGGGACAATAAGTGTTGTAACATAGTAACTAGTAGTAAGTTGAAAAATGACACATGCCCATCAACTTCTATAACCCTGTATTCCCTCACTTGGTAAAAAGTCTTCCGATCCCTTCTTAATGCTATCTAATGTATCAGGGAGAGAATTCCACATCTTCACAGATCTCACTGTAAAAAAAAAACTCTTTCAAATATTTAACCGTAACCTCCTTTCTTCTAACTGGAATGGGTGCCCACCTGTCTGGTGGAAGGACGTATAATGTAAATAAAGCATTAGAGAGATTATTATATGATCCCCTTATATATTTATACATAGTTATCATATTGCCCCTAAAGCGCCTCTTCTCCAGTGTGAACAACCCCAACTTGGCCAGTCTTTCCTCATAGCTAAGATTTTCCATGTTTTTTACTAGTTGAGCTGCCCTTCTCACCACGGATGTCAAACTTATTGGCCTAGATTTACCAGGCTGAGATCATAATCCCTTTTTAAATATAGACATTAGATCAGCTTTCCTCCAATCCATAGGTACTATACCAGATGAAAGCAAGTCTGAGAAAATCAGAAATACTGTAGAGGCCAGTCTAAAACTGAACTAAGCTCTCTTAGAACCCGAGGGTATATTCCATCTGGCCCTGACGCTTTGTTCACATTAATTTTGAGAGAGCTACACACTCAACCCATATCTTTTTACATTTTACTATTAATCTACTCAGTGTACTATGGTTTTTAATTTAGTTTCTCTTCTTTCCTGTTAACTACTTTATGTCTATATTAAGCCACATAGGATGGTTCTCAGTGTTTCTACATTTGCTCTTTAAGGGATTAAATTGAGAACAGTAACAATTTAATATCATTTTAAATGACAACCACTGTTTTTCTTTGTTTTTAGCAGAAAACATAATTCCCCAATCTATGCTTTGTGAGACAGCCCTTAAGGAGCTAAAATAATTTTTTCTGAAATGCAGGGTTTTTGTGACCCCATATGTTGTGTATAGGGATGCACAGTATCCACTATTTTGGATTCGGGCGAACCCCTGAATCCTTCGCAAAAGATGCAGCCGAAATCCGAACCGAATTCTGAATCCTAATTTGCATATGAAAATTAGGTGTGGGAAGGGGGAAACAGTTTTTACTTCTTTGGTTTGTGACAAAAAGTCATGCAGTCTCCCTCCCAAATTAGGATTCGGATTTTGTTCAGCCGGACAGAAGGATTCGGCCGAATCCCAAACCGAATCCTGGATTCAGTGCATCCCTAGTTGTGTATATTTGTTTTTTGCACCAGGCATTAAATGAATTCACATTATGGTCACTATTACCCAGGGATTCAATTACTTGCACATTTGCAAAACTTTCTGGGTCATTAGAGATTGCTAGATCCAGTATAGCATGGTTCCTGGTTGGCTCTTCAACAACTTGTGTCATCAAATTGTCATACAACAAGTTTCTAAATGTGTTCCTAATAACTGTTTGAGTCTGCAGCTGTATGCATGATGGGTTTGAGGGGGTCATTTTAGAAAGGGTAGTCCATGTAGCAGTGTGTTGTAGTTTTTGCAGGATATGATGAGATGAGGTCTCCTTGGGTGTAAGGAAGTATCCAATGTGGGAAAGGTTCTTAAATTTCAAATAGCAGGATCATCTGAGCATCTGGATGTGGGGAGTGAATGAGGGGGCAGTCTAAATGACTTCTAAGAACTGGAGATGTATGCCTTCATGCTGAAGTATAACATCTAGTATATAATATGGCACTATATATTATTATAGAAATGGAATTAAACACTAATTCAAAGTTTTCCCTCTGTAAAATTACGTTTCCAGCATAAAAAACCTATAATGTGAAATAGCACCAAATGCACAAAAACTCGCCTGGAAGTATCATAACTGACTGACAATGAAATGGTTAAGAACAGAATGCTCTTATTGGCACCAGGGCTGTAAAAAACCCTTTCCAGCTCAGAGGCACTGCTGTACTTCTACTATTCATTTTATTTTGGCAAGCAGCTTGGGTGAGACTATTATCTGAACATATATGCTTAGCTCTATCAGATGACTCCTTTGTGTGCTTTACTGAATCATGTGCTCCTGCTGTCATTAAGCTGCTATTCTCAGTGCCCATCTTGCTGCATGGTGAAACATCTTTTCTAGGTTGTCCTAATCCCCCCAAAGCAGCCAAATTCTCTCCTAAACCTCTTCCCCTGGGCAAGATGCTGAATTATGCATGGGGCTAAGCTCACGTGACCCAGGTTGAGTCTGAATGATTCAGGACCTGTGCGCTCACATCCTCCTCCTCCTCCTCCCCCTCCCTGCCAGCCGCATAGACAGGAGACATGGATCTTACAGCTGCCAGCGCTGACTGCTGCTACTGCTGCTGCTGATCTTCATCAGTACTTGGTGAGTTGGTTCTTCTGCTTCCTTTATCATTCATTCTGCCCTGGTTACAGTTCAGCTACACCTTCTCCTCTAATAACCCCCTGCTGCTTTACACATCCTCAGCCCCTGCCTCCCATCAAGAGCTCCCTTGAGCTGCTGCTGCTTCTATGTGATGTTCCTGCAAGAGAGCAGATTAGGTTTCCAATGCTCAGTGGAAGGGCGGCTGCCCATGTTTTCTTATTGCATCAAAGGGAGTCGGGAGTAGCGAGCTCCTAGCCCGGGGGCGTTCCCAGACCTCCAGCATGATTCTGTCTGCTAGCTGGTAAAGCAGGTGTAATGGATCTGGGCAGTGGTGTAACGGTCCCCAAAATGTCTAGAGGTTTACTTGTTATTTATTGAATTTGTATATAAATACAATATATATATATATATATATATATATATATATATATATGGCCTAATGGGGCAGGGTCTGCCTCCTCTGTAGTTACGCCCCTGGATCTGGGGGATCTCATAGTTACACAGTCACTTAGTTAAATTGGGTTCAACCACTCCAAATGAAAACCCAGCATCCATACACACACCCCTCCCTACTTTCACATAAATTATATATACCCATACCTATACTAACTATAGAGTTTAGCCTTTGATATTATGTCTGTTCAAAAAATCATCCAAGCCACTCTTAAAGGCATTAAATGAATCAGTCATCACAGCATCACCCGCAGTGCATTCCACAACCTCACTGTCCTCACTCTGAAGAACCCCCTAAGTTGCTTCTTGTCTGTAGTATAAGGTTTTTTGATATGATGGGGAGGATGATTGTTGTATGTGCAGACAAGAGACTGTTATAGGTGGGAGAGGATAGCTCAGCTTGATAAGCAATTGTAAATATGGATAAATATCCCAGTGCCCGACCTTTGCCCTTTGCTTATTAGCAACGTTTCGGGGAGCTGGCTGGTTGGCAACTATTCAGCTGTCACGTGTCATTCTTTGCTTTTAATATTTATTGCCTTGAGCTAATCGTGTTGCCATATGTCTGTATTTACCGGCTTGATTAGAAAGCAAATAAATCGATAGTCAGCCTGTGTGTCTCTTTGGTCTAGGGGCAGAGTGAATGAAGACTCATGTGAATGCTGTACTGTCCCTATGATTAGCGCTGGGTAAGTAAAATGTGGGTGATGCACCCCAATACAGCTATGTCTTTCATTGCAGTTTTTGCCTTCAGCTGGATGTGTTCAGTAAGTAATACTCACTCAAGCATCCCTGCAATGTGCCTGGGAGTTTAAGGGTTAACGAGTGCTGTCTGACAACTGAGCTGCGGCAGAGTCGCTATCATTAGGGAGTAGCCTTCAATTCAATTCATCTTACATGTTATCGGCATGTTTATCACTAACACTGGGTGCAACTGCCATTTCCTGGGTGCCACTCTGCCCCTTGATCAGATGACCCGAGTCGCTGTCAGTGCAAGTGCGTTGTGTGTACAGTCGCTGTCCGACGTGCTGAATCGCCTTTAGCTTCCTGGAACAAGTAGCGCGTTTCTAGTCCCGCTGAAAGGTAAGTATAAATATCACATGGATCATTGCCGAGAGGTTTTGACATCATATATATAAAGTATTACTTAAACCTGATCATAGAGCTGCAGCTGTTGCTTCCACCACTCCTGTTTGCTTGGTGTGTGCCATTCCTGCAGGCAGCTGGGCTCTGCTTCACAATTAAGCATTTACCCAGTATTTAAGCCGTTTCCCATTAAGGACCATCTGAAATGTTACAGTGTGTTTGGTCCGACCATATAATAATGTGCAGTATAATTCCCCAGGAGTATAAAAGGTTGCAACCTCTTCCTACAGCAAAGTCACCACCTGTTCCTTTCTAAGACTTATGTAAGTTATTTTTTACTATAATTTGAACATGTATGAGGCTATACCCAGGAGATAATGCACTACTGATAGGAGTATGGGTTCTGAGCCATTTATAGACATCAGGGCTCATTTAGCAGTGGCACAGGTACAAATTGTAGAGCACTAAGGGTTGCAAAATGGTGTAGAAATCCAACATAAGGTGCAGAACAAAACTTAATAATGATGTACAAGTATGGGGAGTTTCAGGGCACATAGTGCCTACCTCCTATTTTTGCTCAGTCTGGCAGGCCTTCCTAAGGGCTCCTCGTGATGGCCTTGAAGCTGCAGACTAAGTATGGAGAATAAAGAAATAGCCTGTTTGCACTCATAAGGTGAAACCATAGCAGTAGAAATGCTGTCACCCAGCTGAATTCAGTTTGCAACAGGTAGAAGCGGGAGCTCCTTACTCATATTTACTTCTGAGCCCCCTTCATACAGTTTGTGTGTCTGTGTTTTTTATTTTATAAATAAATATGTTATTGGTGATTGTGCTGGAGAACCGATATAGTAACTGATATAGTAATGAGATAAGATTCCAGTTTATTCTAGCATTTTAGTTATGAATGTGTTTCTAAAAAAATATATACATACTATACATCGTGAATATAGTGTCCATAGAAGATTTCTCATAAAAACACATGAATGGGATTCTTTATTAGAGCATATTTATTTTAATTATTTGGTCATTTTGGGACTAGCTAGGCAATTGAAGTGTGAGCTGGCTGGTTACTGGAACTGACATTGGAGCGCTAACACACACCGTATTTAGATTTTTAAGTGGTACTTAAAAAGCCAAACACTGGCCTAGAAGGAATCCAGAATTAATACCAAATCTGCTATGTACATTTTAATACATTGGTGTTATGTTAAACTCCCATGGGTATTGTTGTACTCAAGCTCAGTATTACATCACTATTGTCTACTAATTATTTCTCACACCTTAAAGTATATATAGAATGTGTATATAGCTAATAAAAACTAAACAAAGGACCTATAATGTTGATCACAGTTTGTATAGTAGGAATGGCTATCGGCATAGAAGCAGTGCGTATGAGATTCTTAATTATATTCTTATTAGTGTGATTTATTTACTAGCATAGTTGCTAAATTGTACTGTTGCTGTAGCCTGCAAGCTGAATTTTGCTTTTATCATCATGCAAAGGCTGACATTTAGGATATCCAACATTAATTACCAAATATCATTGATCTGTTTCCTCAGACAGTCTCCTAATCACTAGTCTGTGATTGTCACATATAGATGGAGTGCTTGGTTTCCCAAATGATTTCCCAGGATAGATTTTCTTGGCTGGATTACTTGGGGTTAATATGTTTCAAATGTCTGAAAATAATGTGAACTATTTTCAGATACATATCCCAAAAGAGTTCAGATATTTTGAGCAATTTGGAGAATCTAATTTAATATCCAGTAATCTAATATCTGAGATATCTCTAGAAATTATTTAGGATAGCGATTTAGCTGTCCATTTTCGAATTGGGGACATTGCAACATTTCTTTATTGAGATACCAAAAAACACTGTAGTCAGCCATTTTCACACCAAAAAACCTGGTAGTGGTTAGAAAAATAGTAGCATTTTTGGTTCAAGTAATCCACTTTTATCTGCAAGTCGGACTCTCAGTTTGATACATGCTACTCAGAATTATTGGGTTATTTAAAGGGAATTTATTGTGTATATGTTTTTACCCACAAAAATGTGATTATGTAATTATACCTATTGTAATTAAATATATGTTATTGGATAAGGGTGCCTACATGACACTTTTTACAACACCCGGGTACTTCCTGTACAGGGATGCACCACATCACATAGTGGGAATTGAAAGAGGAATTACTCCTTGTATGTAGCACTTATAGGGTTAAGCCAGTAGTTATTTTGTTAGAGTTAGAGCTCACTCAAGCAGCTTGTCTAGCTAGAAAATTTTCATGCATTTATAGGTGTAATAGAGGTGTCCGGTTGTTATAAATAGGCACAGAATAACAAATTAGCAGTGGCAAAACCACTGGGTGAGCAGCGGGTGCGGCTGCACAGGACCTGCAGGAAAGTGAGGTCCATTCGGAGACAGAAAGCACTGTGCCAAGAAACCTAATCGAGCCCAGTGAGTTCTGCTGTGGTTGGAATTTCAGGTATGGATGGGAAGGGTCCAGTAAAATGGTGGTGCCCTGGAGCCTATAACCTTCTAGTACTAATTTCGTACTGGTAATTATATTTACAATTGAGTTGCCTAACCACCATACCTCAAACCCCATGAAGGCAGAGCGCCTAGACTGTTGTGGGGTTTGCTGTGTGGTTCCCCTTCCCCAGCCCCCTTCAATTACAGAAGATAACCTACCTAAAACAGCTGTTTCTACTGCAAATGTCTCTTTTTCATATGTGGGCATATATGTTGTAAGTGTTATTAACATTAAGGAAAAAGTACCCAGTGGCTGCTGTTTCAGTCTTGCCTTGGCATTGATATGCTTTGAAATGCCCCACAGTTCTTACCTGAACATTTGCCACTGGGAATTGTTCCCTTAGTTGTCAAATGATCGGTTTGTTGTAGTCCAATTTGGTGAAATAAATCCAGGCTTTCTGTCCTTTATATACGATTGCTGACAACTATAATAATCATTTTAACTGAGTGCCTGATAACTATAATTATGGCAGGTGGTAGGACTAAAGGTTTGGTAACCTGAGCTCCGCTCTTTTGTGTAGATTGTCAACAAGCTCCGCACTCATCTTTCCTTCACCATTCATCAATAACAAGATCTCTATGGAGAGAAGACTGACTGCTGAGCCTTTTTTTGTATACATTGAATGTATTTAGTATTAAGCCATTGCATATAAACACAACACATTATCCCTAATAAAAGTGGATCAACCCAGGTCAGAGAGTAAGAAATGTAGGCTTGGGGCATTTGGCAGAAAGCTTTTGATATTTATTTCAGGGGAAAGGGGTGAGAAGAGAAAGGACAGGGAGATGTAGGAGAATAACTAATAATATCTGCTGAAATCCCCTTCTCTATTTATAACTATTTATAATATGTATATAAATAATATATAATGTTGGCATTATAGCCAATAAATCCAAATGCATGGCCTTCCATCCTTTGTGAACTCCCAGTGTCCTCAGCAAACAAGTTCTGGTAGTTTTAGTTCTCGAAGACTATCGGGGGAATGTAATAAAAGTCGGTAACGGAAAAACTATTCGCAATGCGAAAAGTTATGCCTTTGCACGAATTTAATATAGCTTTTGCGAACCCGGAAACTGTTTAGCAACCACTTACGACAGTGGAAGACCGTTTGCGAATTTTATGGTTTGCGCCAATGCGCAGTCAATGTAATAAAACTTCTAAAGAGTGTGCAATTACAATTTGCAATGCAATAACCATTTAAGGACCAATATTACATTGCGAGATGTGGATTTTTATTCTTATTGGTGCGAATTATTTTGCTCTTTGTGAATTTAATTCAATTCCCCAGTATGGGGTGTATTTCTTGACACTGGAGACAAGCATCATCGGTGATGTTGCCTATAGCAACTAATCAGCAGTTAGATTTGAACAGTCACTTACAAATTAGAAAGCAAAAGCAAAGATCTGATCGGTTGCTATGGGCAAAATCACCTGTGATGTTTGTCTCCAGTGTTAATAAATATGCCCCATATGTAATAATGTAATACATGGTTGTATAGTTGCTATTTGTCCAGTAAACAATAACATCCAATCAGCAGTAGCATTTAGTGGTAGGCTCTTTGGAAACAAACATCTGATTGGTGGCTGTGGGTTACTAGATGGGCACAGTTGTTAATTACATCTCTAGACTAAATGCTAAAAATGGAGAATAGGGTGCAATCACATTAGTTATAATGAGGAGAGTCTCCTCATGCAATGAGACAATATTTACAATCTGATTCAGGCTTAATTGTCCATTGGACATTGTGAAATGCCTCACTGACGTCAAGATGTAATGAGATCAATATCCTCTAATAAGTTTTCCAGTGTAACTCACTTGGCAGTGATTAGGTGGCACAGCAAGCAGGTTGTCACTGTTAACCCTTTAAGCACTAGAGAGTATTTGGCCCCAAGAGAGCAAAGCCTCATTGTAGTTCTTCATCTAACCATCTTGTTTGCTTGTGTTTTTCATCCTCACTTAAAGAGGAATAACAATTTCATAATCAGTATTTAGTAAGTTTGTGAGTCAGTTTATTTACATCTGATACATATGAGGAGGTCATTATAGGACTACTGCCATATGCTTATGTGCTTCCAATGTTTGTGGATATTGTTTAGTTGTCATCCCAATCTGCTTAGAGTTAGACTGGGATGCATTTAATAAGGAGGCACAACAAAGCGCTGCTGTGATAAATTCTCAGAGTAGCAGCAATGCAGTTAATTCAGAGTAAAATATGTTATTGGCTGACATTCCACTGCAGTTGCTTTTTGTGCTGTGCTAGGTTAGATTGTTCAGAACATTAAGGGCTCAATTCAATTTGATGAGAAAGACTTACAGTACATCCTTATTCAGTTCCAGGTTCACGCATTGACTTCATTGTGGATTTTATGAGATAAGCTTCGATAATTTTTCCAGTCAAATTAAATCTGACCCTGAATGACAAAACACAAAAAAACAGAAAGGTTGAAGGGGAAGTTTACCTTCAAATTATATGTAATGACCCGCCGACTGGGAGGAGATGCTATTGTGGTTTTAAAACAAAGTGAATTGAATTGATTACTTGCCACTTCAAGCCTTCATATCTTCAAAATATACAAATAAAAAGACCAGGGGATGCCCAACAAGCTGCTCTCTCTTGATGTTAATCTGCAGTTTCCAGTGGCTTTGGTTATTGCAGTTTAACAAAATGGCAGAGGTTAAACATCCTTTGCCTTTGCTTTACCGCTTCCTACGCCTGCAATTTTAAGGGATTCTGGGAATAAGAATGGAATTTACCTAAACACTGCAGATCATATTTTCCTTATGAAAAACCACAGAAAATAATATTGTACCTGCAATTGTGTTTTACTAGCAGATGATGTGAACCAGCAGTATCTTAAATTAACTCAGTGTGTGATAGCATAAGGAATAATTAATGGTATATGGAAATGTGTTTCTCTTTTTCTAACATGTACAATTAATTACTAAGCTTTGGGCACCATGCAAAGCAAATTGTTAGCTGATACATCAAATAGGTTAAAAAGCACATGTAATTGTTGTAAATCAGATTATTACTAATTGATAATTAGTATATATTATACAGATGGAATAATGCAAGCTTCCTTTGAAACTGCAAATTTCTGATAATTTATTTCAGGCTGAAAATACCCTCAATACCAAGATATAATCACGAAAAGTGAACAGACCTATGAAGGTCGCTGATTTGACCCAATAGTTACTGGAATATATTGCAGAAGGCTAGTCTGGAATCTGTTGGACAGTGAATTATGAGAGCATAGTGCAGGGTTCATGCAGAGAACGTATGAAACCTCACCTAAGCCTGCACAGCAAATATGAGAAGTGTAAAGCCAATGAAAATTGAGGTGGAGAGTAGTAGGACCAGAAGGAACCAGGATTGGAATTTATAAAATGTTTACATACGTGAACTGTATTTACTGTATTTATATAGAGAAGACGAGGCTTAGGTCCTGGTGAAAATATGAAAGGCTGTAAATATTGAGTTGTATTGCCTCAGGGGAATCTTTTCAAACACATGAAAAATTGATTTTGCAGAGTAGTGAAGTTGTGATATTCTCTCCCTGAAGTGGTTGTACTTGCAGACCCAGATAGTTTCTAAAAATTGTTGGATTAACTGGGAAAATACAAAGCTACTGGCATGAATATTCTTGGTTCAGTTAAACTGAGCAGTGGTCTGATTGCCCTTATAGAGTCAGGAAAGAATTCTTCCCTGTGTAACTGTTTGTTAATGAGGTCAATATACTAGTGGTAAATAAACCATTGTTTTCTTATTCATTATTTTGGCCTCCCTATAGGGGCTCAAATTAGTGGTTTGAAGGCTCGTCTGTATAAAAATTTCGTTAGTGTGAGATGTGGGGTGGATATTTATTTGTTGTTCCAGATGTGCTTGAGAATATAGCACGACTGCTACAGGAAAGTTTCTGTATTTCTTACTTATCCATCAAATATAGAATATATTTGACAATATATGGAATATGAACATGCAATGAACATAAATGTAGTAACTGTGTTACTTCTACTGAAAGTACATGCTAATAATAGTAGCTCTGTATAATACAAACAAACATGAGTTTGTGAAAGTGTATGATCCCAGTTATCAATATTTCCTATCAGATTATAAAGGGATACTGTCATCGGAAAACATGTTTTTTTCAAAACGCATCAGTTAACAGTGCTACTCCAGCATAATTCTGCACTGGAATCAATTTCTCAAAAGAGCAAACAGATTTTTTTATATTTAATTTTGAAATCTGACATGGGGCTAGACATTTTGTCCATTTCCCAGCTGCCCCTGGTCATGTGACTTTTGCCTGTACTTTAGGAGAGAATGAATGTGTCTCAGTGAGACATGGGTTTTTACTATTGAGTATTGTTCTTAGATCTATCAGGCAGCTGTTATCTTGTGTTAGGGAGCTGCTATCTGGTTACCTTCCCATTGTTCTTTTGTTTAGCTGCTGGGGGGAAAGAGGGAGGGGGTGATATCACTCTAACTTGCAGTACAGCAGTAAAGAGTGATTGAAGTTTATCAGAGCACAAGTCACATGACTTGGGGCAGCTGGGAAATTGACAAAATGTCTAGCCCCATGTCAGATTTCAAAATTGAATATTAAAAAATCTGTTTGCTCTTTTGAAAAATGGATTTCAGTGCAGAATTCTGCTGGAGCAGCACTATTAGCTGATTCATTTTGAATTTTTTCCCATGACAGTATCCCTTTAATCTGTCTGGGAGAGACAGAAATGCCACAAAAGGCTACATCTGGCTCCGGGGTCGGGCAGTGCATGATGGCTTTCCAGTTTCAACAGGTAATTGGAGCACAGCCCGATATCAATATCTAACTTCAATCAGATCAGCAGAAAACAGTCCATTTTAATTAATCAGTCTCATAGCAGTATTTTACTTGCTTAACAGACATCAGAATGCAGATCAATAAAACCATTAACCCAATGATTGTCATTTTATTTTTCGGCCTTATTTCTGCTTATAAAAAATGAGTACTGTACTCCAGCCACACTATCTCATGTATTTCATTTTATTATGGGATATTTTAAAATGTTTTAAGAAGAAAGAATGGAAGTGTGGCTTAAGTGTTATACCGTGGCAGATGTATGCTTCTATTATTCAACCTGCAGTAGCCCAGTTAACAATACATGCTCATTGGTTGCAGTGGGCTACATCATCTTGACAAATGCTGTTATTTAATATTAGTACATGGGATCCGTTATCCTGAAAATGATTATCCAGAAAGTTTTGAATTATGGGAAGGCAATCGCCCATAGACTTCAGATTTTTATCAACAATTATCTTTTGCTCTATAGTAATAAAACGGTACCTTGTACTTGATCCAAACTAAGATATAATAAATCCTTATTGGAAGCAAAACCAGCCTAATGGGTTTAATTAAATTTTACATGACTTTCTTAAGGTAGACTTAAAGATCCAAATTATGGAAAGATCCATTAGTTAGAAAACCCCAGGTCCTGAACATTCTGGATTACAGATCCTTTACCTGTAATAGTAATATTAATAATAATGCCAATATGAAATACATATAAGATGATGATAACAGCTATTCATAACTTACATGCCAATTGTTATTCATACATTGACAGTAGTAGGGGATACTAATATGATAAATCATATTAGTATCCTCTACTACTGTCAATGTATGAATAGAGCTGGTGATCGTGATTCAGACAGTTCTATTAGGTGATAATGCATACAGTTTTGAAAGATCACAAGATTCACAGACCTATATACAAGCACTTTTTTCAATCCTTATAATAAATTAATCAGATTTGGTTTGTGCTTACTTAAAGTACAGTGATCCCCTCGGTGCCCAGCAGCAGTTCACGCTCGAACAAATCCACTGCGAAAATCACTTTTGGAGGTGGGCCCAGCGAGGGTTAGTTACGTCACTGATGATTACTGATGGTGAATTAAATTATGCGAAAATCTCTTATCTGGAATACCTCAGGTCCCAAGCACTTAATTGATCCTAAATGTTAACCCTCTTCAGCACATCCCTATAGCTGATTAAATAGTGGGTTAACCTCCTGAAAGTCACATCGCAAAGACCAGGAAATTCATCCATCATAAAGTGCGACGACAGCCACAAAAACGGCAGCTTCTTTTTATTACACAAAATGTTTCGGGATCACATGGACCCTTTCTCAAGTGGGAATAACAACTGTTCAATGAACATCTTTCAAACCCCTTGCTACACAGTGCTCCACCTCCCACCAAATGTCCAATTACCTTAATAGCCCAATCAAATTAAGTTAACCTTAGGAGATACAATAGTCAAAAGTGTCTTTGCTAAGGGTCTTGGGACTATGGAATAAAAACACAAAATTTGGCCAGGTGCTATGGGTTTACTGCACCTGGGCAAACTTAGTGCCTTTTATTTCATATAAGGTATATCTTGTATTATTTCTGAACTGCTATTCCTATCATTAGTTATTTGAAGCGTATTAGCTTCTGGGGCCCAGTAGTATGTGTCTATTTAGATGATAAATGCAGAGATTAAGGGGGTAATTTACTAAAATCTTAATTTATCTAATTTTTTTTATTCAACAAAGAGTTTTTGCCCCAAAAAGCTTGACTAGAAAAAAAAATTGAGGTTTAGTAAATAACCCCCTAAATGTGTATTTTCCTATCTATACCTATGGACCCTATCTAATGGAAATGGTTAAACAGTATGTAATCCATACCTTTCTTTGAGCTTAATTTAAAGAGCATTACCAGAAATGGGTTAGGATTTTAATGCTGTAATTGGGTAAAAGCATAGGTCATATACCCATAGCGGCATATATCCATTAATCTTTGGAAGATTTGTATAGACAAAAACCAGGAAGAATATAATTGGGCATTGGTTTTCAGACAACACTTTTTCCTAAATAAGATCAATAACCTATTTGCTTGTTTCAGAGAATGTGATTTTTTCTGCTAAAGCAAGGCCTGGTGATAAATTCACTGTGTCATAATGGTTTCATTTAGGAGCTTCATGTAATCCTTTTATCATTTTTCTTTGAATCCAACGCTGACTTATAAAATCTTTTAATTGATTTTCAGAGAGAGAAAAAGTAAATACATATACTTTTTGAGTAATAATAAATAACTTTTGTATAAAGTAAATAAACCATACACTAGAAAAGTAGCAGAGAGGGGGCTATTTATCAAAGGTAGAATTTTAGAGCTTTGTGAGCTCTAAAATGGTTTCTAATTTAAGAAAAATGTAAGAAAAAACTCGAATCAGTGTAGTCAAGGTGAAAGCTCAAATACTCAAATTGATCTAGTTTTCAGTGGAAAAAACTTGAATCTCTCAAATTGATCGAGTTTTCGAGGCTACCTGAAAAAAACTTGAATGTCACAAAGGCTATAAACATGTTCAATTGTTTCATGAGACCTCTGCCTTTGACTTCTACGTGACCTCGACAGGTTTTCAATGGTTTTCAATTCAAACTATTTCCAGCTTCGGGTTTTTTTCAACCAGAAAAATTGAGTTGTGAATGAAAAATACCCTTGAAAACTCAAGTTTTATTAATATTCACATTTGAATCAAAACCTGCTTTACCTACTACCATTATTTGCAGGCAAATCAAAAACCATAGGTCTATAAGAAATATATTGCTTTTTTATGTCTGAATATAAACAGAATAGCATTTTACTAAACCCTATTTTCCCATACTGTAGAAATGCATATTTTCCGAATCTACTGTATAAATGTATCTCTTTCTATAGACAATCCGTTACATTTGTTACATCTCTGTATAAATCCATTTGTCCTCTTCATGGCCCAAAATATGAGATTAGCACAGTGTGGCCAAATCACTTATGATTCCACTTGTGATTGCCCAAAGATCAATCTAATATGGGGTTAGCTTTAAGCAAAGCATACTAAACATGTTACTCAATATAGAACACCAAATAGAAGTTTAACAGCAGTAGGGCAGTAAGTCATTTGCAGTAAATTAAACAGTTTCACTGAAACACAGGGTCATATTCAGTTCAGTGATAAAAAGTTATCTAATGATTTATCATGTGAAAACGCACGGACTAGATTCAATTTGAGGAGAAAAAACATTTCTTCAAATTCAGTTCCAGTTTTTCCCCATAGACTTCAATCGATTTTGTTCACGTGATACGTGAGCTGGGTTTTCTGAATTGAATTGCATGTCGAATTGAATCTCGTCCATGAGTTTTCATGTGATAAACCCTTTACTCACTAAACTGAATCTGGCCCAATGTCAGATAAATGGATGGCTACTTGAGTAATTAGACAACCACAATAATAAGCTCAAGCCTCAGCACTTAGTTTTCCGGTGGTTTATATTTGTGGCCTATCCCTTGATAACCTACGGCTTGTAGTTGATAGCTTGCTCAAACTCACATCCAGACACAGTGATTCCTTTATGCAATTAGTTTTCCCTCGAACACCTTTTCACATCTCACATAGATATGGGCAGACATTATTGGTTAGGGCAGTCTAGCACATACAGTTCTAAATTGTAAGACTTTGAATCATAAACTTGTTCTCAGACTCAGAAGCACTTTCACCACCTGGCAGTTACGGAATCAGAATAATCTGCCCTCTTCCTCTAAGAGTTTTGTATTAATTATGTGTGAACTGATGTTTATGCCACTGCTGCATCCAGGCCTTGTGTTTAGTTCATGCACACTTATTTACTACTGAGATGCCAGATGGGAATCCTTATGGAAACAATGGCAAATATAAAAGACTTGCACATGAATGTGACCTCCCATTTCTGATTTGTATCTGGTGTGTCTAAACAGCAGTTCCCCAGAGAATTCACAATTGATAAGTTGCATCATGACTAGTAACACATTACACCAGGAATTCACTGGCCATCGGAAAGGTTGGTTGCTATCGGTTACTAGGTTTGGTGGCCTCACTTGTCAGATATACTTTATGTCCCATGTACAAATAAACATTCATTACATTTAGAGGGTTATTTATTAAGGCTCGAGTTGTGTTTTCCATGAAAATCAAATTCTCAGGTTAAAAAAAAAACCTTGAATTTAGGATTTTTGAGATTTTTCAAGAGGGTTTTGCCTGAAAACTCAATCAATTCACTTGATTCTATTTTTTTTTTCCTGTCGAAAACTGATTCATTTGAGTTTTCAGGTTGTAAACACCAAACTCACTGTTTCGATTTTTTTCCATTTGAGTTTTTCTTAAATTAGAAACCATTTGAGTCGTTAGTTCATTCGAGGTATTAAAAACTCTAAATTCGATAAATAACCCCCTTAATATAAATATTATCTAGTATTTTTAACTTCACTTCTTTACTTCAGTTTTGTTATTGTTAGGAATTTATTGATCCTAATACATGTCTTTCTTCATCTGCATAATATTTGCTGTCATAATGTTATTACTTGTTTAATATGAAAATCAAATAAAACATTTTCAAAATAAATAAATAAGGAATTTATTGATCCAATATGTTATGAACTACTGCAGCGCATGTAGCAGTAACAGGTGCTGGTGTGCCAGGGGGTGAGGGTTGGATTGAAGTTTTGGTGCCAATGAGCAAGAGGGTTATAGGTGGGTGGTGGTTGTTGGTGGCGACCTGGGGGTGACAGAGCGAGTACCTGCTGGCCCAGCACTGCCACTAGAATAGGCCATATAAAATATGACATACCAAAAATGTAAAACAGATGTATAAACTCTCCAGAGAGGGAGGATTCATAGAGAAGTAAATAGAATTTGCCTTTAAATAAATCCCAATAATGTAAGCTGAATACCCTTCGATAGATATGCCCAAGATGTGGGTGGAACACATTGGAAAATTAGATTTGACATTCGGCTCTTCCCAAGGTCTTAAATAATACAGAATTTTGAAAGCTAGTTGTTTTATAAATGTAAAATATACCCAGTGCATTGTTTTCAGTGACACAGTGTTTTATGTTCATGTCTTCTGCTTGTATGTTAATGTATATTCATATAATACATTTATGCCAGTGATACAGTGTTCTTCATTGCAAAATAATTTCTGTCATTTGGAGAGATTCAGTTCAGTTGAGAGAGTTTTATCTCCTAATTCAATTTCTAATTTCCTCATAGACTGACTTAAATGGAGATAACCCTGTTTTTCTTACAGCATTGAATCTGACCCCTTATCCTGTAATGTTATATAAATATCTTATTTTCTGTCTTCAAGATTTGTTTTGTTTTTTTGTTACAGTTTTTCAAGTATTAACTGAAGAGGGAAACAGCTTTTTAAATAATGCGGCATTTCATTGAATTATAAGGACAAGTGAAACAATTTAACATAAAATATTGAACTGAATGTTGGAAGGAGTGCGCAAGAACCTGGTATTACCTTCAACATTTTTACTATACCGCTGAAATTATGAGTGGGTTCCTTTCCTACCTGAACCCGCGGAGGATTCCGTGGAGAGCCACTTGGCATGCATTTAGTTCAAGGGTTATACGCACCAAGCCTGTAGAGTCAATGCTGGAAGGCACCGGGGGAACTTCTGCCCAGGGACCCAAACTGGCTAAGGTGCTGACAACGTTGGATCTGGTCTCACTAGGTGTTGGAAGCTGTGTTGGAACTGGGATGTATGTTGTCTCTGGAATGGTTGCTAAAGAAATGGCTGGACCAGGAGTAATTGTGTCATTCATAATTGCAGCTGTGGCATCAATCTTGTCTGGTAAGTGGACTTTCTCTCTCTCTTCTTCTTCTTCTGTGCTCTACTGGATATCCTTGAATGCTAAATAACCTAAAATAATGGACTTTTACTAAGATAAATAGTAATATTTCCATATTGTTAAATTTTCCACTCTTGTTTTTCAATAATGCAATAATGCAAGTTTTTTAACATTACCCTTCCCACTGGGGCAATGATTTAGAACTAATTTCTCAATTTCTTGTCTGTGTCTAAGGCAGATTAGACAACCTAATGCTACAGCCAACTACACTCTGAATTCTAATACTTGTAGTAGTAGAACACAACTGCAACTGTAGGTTACCGCCTAATAGGGTGCATCACAAATAGCCATGTAGCTTCACTTGTGGTGGCCAACTGTGCCATAATACATAAGCATTGACTAGGAGAGAGAATAATTATTTCAGTGCAACTGAAAGAGTGCCACGAGGTTTCAAAAGTGTGCCTCTTAAAAAGCACTTGTGTTAAGGGTCTGTCTGAACTCTTCACCAAATGCTGGATAAAAAAATCCAGTGCTTCAAAGTGCAGCATCAGTGGGTGCAAGGCAGTCCTATCTTTACAGTCTGCAACAAGGCACATGGTAAGTTTTGCAGCTTGCACCCACTGTCTCTTCCTTATTTGCATTTAAGTAGAGCCTGTGGGTGCAGTTATGAGAAAGGCAGTGGGCAAGTTATTAGATGAGGAAGAGGGAGGAATTCTACATACCTTCCCCACATGCCCCTAATAATTACAAATGCCAAATGCAAGCAGTGCTGTATCCATGAAGCAAACTCTGGACTCCGAGGTCTTTTCTGGGTTTCCCACAGAGTGCACTTTGCACCCTGCTCTGTATGTATGATCCTTAGAGCCTCTTTAAATGTGTTCACATTGATTTGGAAATAATCATTTTCTAATTAATAGCATTAATGTGAATGTTGCACATTTCTAATAAGGTAGAGGTGGTATCTATTCTTCTGTAAAGTTAAACAGTGCTCAGTGAAGCCAAAGCTCCATTTTTACTGGGAAAGCAGATTTCAAACACAAATGCTAGTGTCATAAGCATAAAATCAGCTTATTTATTAAAAATGGAACAGATTCAGCAAATGATCTTCTTTGTCCCAAGTTTATACAAGTTTGTCAGCTGTTTCTTTATTTTACATGTTTGTACATGGGCAGAAAATGGTTGTGCATCAACACATCAATTGCTTGCAGTGCAGGGTGTCCACCATTAGAGCCTATTGGCGCAACCTATGGTGGGAGCTCTGTACTTACTAAGTGTTTAAGGAAATTGCTTGGTGCAGGGCTCTGTCCTATGCCTGGCACCTCATGTGGTAAGTTTGGTGCAACTCACAATTTGGTGCAGGATGTGCCGCACTACACACTGGCTCAGCAGTACAGGGTTAGCATGCATTAAAATTACTAGGGAGCGAAGGTATTATTATTATTAACATGTATTTATATAGCGCCAACATATTGCGTAGCACTGTAAAGTAAATGTGGATATACAACTACATCACATGAATTACATATATAGAATATATGGAGTAACAAACATCACAATCAATACAGGTACAAAGAGGTGAGGAAGGCCCTATGCATAGGCATACAATTTAAAGGGAAGGGAGTAATACACAAGGTGTGGGAGTGGGCAAAATCGAAGTAAGTGGGTGAGAAATGTGGTGTTGTATGTGGTGTTGCGTTTGGTAGTTAAGCAGAGTGAGGGTAGGCTTCTCGAAAGAAGTGCGTTTTCAGAGATTTTTTGAAAGCAGAAAGGTTGGGAGAAAGTCGAACAGACCGCGGGAGAGCGTTCCAGAGGAGGGGTGCAGCCCTTCCAAAGTCTTGAATGCGAGCATGTGAGGAGGTAATGAGAGAAGAGTTGAGTAGCAGGTCAGTAGAGGAGCGTAGTAAGCGAGTGGGTGAGTATATAGAGATGAGTTCAGAGATGTAGGGTGGAGCAGAGTTGTGAAGTGCTTTGAAAGTCAGTGTCATTAATTTGAATTTGATTCTGAAAGGTAACGGAAGCCAGTGCAGGGATTGACAGAATGGCGAGGCAGAGGAGGAGCGGTTGCTGAGGTGTATGAGCCTCGCAGCAGTGTTCATTATGGACTGGAGAGGTGACAGTCTCTGGAGGGGGAGACCAATTAAAAGAGAGTTGCAGTAGTCTAGACGCGATATGATGAGAGAGTGAATAAGAATTTTGGCAGCGTCTTGGGTGATAAATGATCGTATTTTGGAAATGTTCCTGAGGTGGAAGTGACATGATTTAATAAGTGACTGGATATGAGGAGTGAATGACAGGGCAGAATCTAGGATAACCCCAAGGCACCGGGCTTGGGGAGAGGGGGTGATAGTGGAATTGTTAACTATGATGGATACTTCGGGGATGCTACTGGTGTTAATTGGAGGAAAGAGAACCATTTCAGTTTTAGAGAGGTTTAATTTAAGGTAGCGTTGCGACATCCAGGTAGAGATAGCGGACAGGCAGGAGGAGACGCGAGTTAGGAGTTCTGGGTTGAGATCAGGAGATGAGAGATATATCTGAGTATCGTCAGCATAGAGGTGGTAGTGGAAACCATACCAGTTGATTCATTTGCCGAGGGAGGAAGTATAGGGAGAATAGTAATGGTCCCAGGACAGAGCCTTGAGGAACTCCAACAGAAAGAGGTAGGGGAGAAGATGATACTCCATTGTAGGAGACACTGAAGGAACGATTGGTGATGTAAGAAGAGAACCAGTACAGGGCTGTGTCACGAAGGCCAAGCGACTGGAGGGACTGGAGGAGGAGTGTCAAATGCGGCTGAGAGGTCAAGCAGTATTATCTTTATATAAAAAAGTGGTTTTCATTCTAAGTGGCTTCATACACTATGGGGGTTATTTATCAAAGTCCGAATTTATCTCAATATTTTCTGCTACAAACTCCGATCAAATCCGCTCAGGTTTTTTACACTTATTTATTATTAAATTTTCCCGAAAATTTGCTTTGCGGGAAAAAAACAGATTTTCATGAATTTTTCTGACTTTTTCATCCGATTTTCTTTAATTTTTTGTAATTTTCACCGGATAACTCCGAAAATGTCGGGGTACTGCCTGAAACCCAGCGCACCTCAAAAAATCATTGGGACTTCTCCCATTGACTTATTTGCAACCAGATGCCGGATTTTCCGATTCGGATTTCTTCATTCTCTGTGTTTAGTAAATTTTCCGAGAAAAACGTGATTTTATTAAAAATTTTATTAAAAAAATACCTTCAGGATATTTACATTTTCTGGTATTACCAGCCCTAAGACTGCTCAGTGGATATTGTGTATCTAAAGAGAACTGATAACCATAGATGGGGCTTCAAAACCAGAAAAGAGTAAGTGAAGTAGGAAAGCAAGGCCTCCAGTCAGTGGAACTCCATTATGCTCCATTGAATGTGTCAAAGTCACTGTTTGTGCAGCTTGGTCAAGTCAAGTCCAGTTTATTGTCATTTCTTAATGAGATAATGAGATAAATTTACAATATTCCATTCCTGCCCTAAACCATAAAATACATATTACATGCACAAAAAGCAAATACTGTAATAAAAACATACTTCAAGATACACTTTAGGGCAATGCATTTATTAACAAGAAGCTCCTTTGTTGAGCTCCTAAAACCAGAATTATTTCTTATTTTCTATACCCTACTGCTTTATTAAAAAGAGTTTGACTTGCTGACTTTCCTGCTGTTCTAGAGAGTTACAAGGTTTTTGTGGAGGCGCCCTTAAAGAAGTAGCTGACAGAATTTCTAATGTCCCTTCTTATCATCCAAGACTCCCTGTCATGACTCATAAGTGCAAAATATAACATTGTGGAGGCCATAAAGAATTTGTTTTGACAATATCCAATACAGGCAATAGAGACAGAAATCAAAGGAGACGTGTCAGCTCTAAACAGTGACCTTTAAGAGCAGGATTATAAAATCTAGATATTTTCTTCACCATTTAAAATCTGCAGCTCAGAGTCTCTGAATTATCCCATACAGCTGTTAAAATAAGATTTTATGGGGTTTTTTTCTTGCTGAATAAAATGGCTGCTCTTTAACAAGCAATGTGTTTTATTGAGAATTGCAGAATATATCTGCAATTTCAAGATAAATATATTAAGGTTCATTTATTTCTGCAAATCAGTAATGGAAAAGGATTTAGGAATAACAGGCGATACTAACCTTAGTTGCAGATGCTGCACAGGGAAAATGTTAGAATGTCTGAAGAAGGGCATTTGATTTAAGAGATGCAAGGATAATTCTGTCATTGGATAAATCTGTGGGCACATATTGACAAATGTGACACTGAAGTAGACAAAATATTTTCTTAAAGCTATTCAAATTAATTAAAGGAGTAGTTGGTTTAATGTACTTGATAAAAGGCCTGAAAAACTGCTTCTTAGGAAAGAGAAAGCTGGGAAGGGATATAATCAACATATACAGATAAATTATGATATATGAAAAGTCAGTATGAAAGGGGATGACCCCTCTGCACCCTTCAGCAAGTCATCAAATCTGTCAGAGCCTTAAGGTGGCCATAGACGTAAAGATCCGCTTGTTTGGCTCCATCGCCAAACAAGCCGATCTTTCCCTGATATGCCACTAACGGGCATGGCTATATCGGGTATAATCTGAACGTTTGGCCCTATGGCCGAATGATCGGGTTACTATGAGAGCGCAATGGGCTCCGGCGGGACGGTCGGGACAAAATCAAACCTGTCCGACCGACCGATCTAAGCCGGACGAAAAATGTTGGGACTCTCCACACGGTCCGAAAATAGCACGAATCCTCGATTCGTACGATAGGATGTTTGCGTCTATGGCCACCTTTAGTCGTAAAGATTTTAATCTCTGTGGGGGAGGGGCTCATTGTGACCAGAAAATAAGGATAAAAGGCTGTTTTCAGTAATTTGAGTAATTAACAGTACTTTAGACCTTACTTTAATTTCTCACTTCTCAATCATTAATACAATCAAAACCAGTCCCAGTGCCAAGTCATGTGGATCAGTGCTCCATTTAGAGAATGAGCCCAAACTTTATATTTTAATTAAAGGGGTGGTTCACCCATTAAGTTAACTGTTAGCATTTTGTAGAGTGTCTAATTCTAAGCAACTCTTTAATTGGTCTTCATGATTTATTGTTAATGTTTTTTTAATTATTTGCCTTCTACTTTTGACTCTTTCCAGCTGGGGGTCACTGACCTCATCTTAAAAATGAATGCTTTGTAAGGCTACAAATGTATTGTTATTGCTACTTTTCATTACTCATCTTTCTAATTAGGCCTCTTCTATCCATATTCCAGTCTCTTAGTCAAATCAGTGCATGGTTGCTAGGGTAATTTACAAACTGGAGAGCTGCTGACTACAAAGCTAAAAAATATTAAAAATTGAAAGCTAATTGCAAATTGTCTCAGAATATCACCCTCTAGTCCTAATCATAACATCCATCTCCAGCTGGTAAAAGTTTAGGCAGATCAGATAGGGATTACAGGGAGGCATCCGTGTTCTCCAATATCTGTTCCAGAGAAAAGACATGTTGGGTTATGTAATAAAAGGCACTAAGTCTGCCCAGGTGCAGTAACCCATAGCAACCAATCAGCAGGTAGCATTTACTGGTCACCTGTTTAAAAGCAAACATCTTATTGGTTGTTATGGGTTACTGCTCCTGGGCAAACTTAGTGCCTTGTATTACATATAGGGGATGGTGTTGTGATACCTTAGGGGGTGGGTTTCCATCTTTGCTAAGGGTGCTAAAGCTTTTTGACCCAGATCTGGCCAAGCCTGTATCTTAACATACCAGATATTAAGAGTGAAATGCATTTGCAGTACCTGTACATCCTAAATCATTAGACCAGAATATTTCTGCTTTGAGATTGTTTGACAGATTGTTTATACATTATAAACTTGGAAAATCATTAACTCACTAAGTAAGTTGCCATCTAAGATTTGAAAGCCTGCTGCTTTGGCTCTCTGAGCCAATGTTATTCACACTTACACATATGTTAGAAATGCCTGCTTTTATATCTGTGAGAATGAGGAGCCTCAGATTTATGTTGCCAGACAGATGGAGCTCAAGGCATGTGAATTGAGTTAGAGGACTACTTCCAAAAAAATCTTTACTTTTTAGTACATAGTTAACAAAACTGCTCTGCGACTCAAATTCACCACCCAACTCACTAAAATGTGTGTTGATGAATATCCAAGGCAACAGCACACCAAAGAAAGAGTTGAAGCTCATTTACTAAAACCTTGACTAAACCTTGCAGTAAACATAGCGATCAATCAGAAAAGTGTTTCCATTATTCTTCCTGTCATAGATGAATCAAAGCTAATTACTGATTGGTAGTTATTTGGCCAGAATTAGTAAACAAAGAAATCATGCCACACTCTGTGCAGGGGTACTTTAATAAAGGGTCAAAAGGGGCTATGCCCAGGGCCTACTGTTTCTCTATTAACTTTTCCCACAATGGCCAGTAGCAGTCTCACGTATACTCGCCCTGCCTGCTGTCCATCTTGACTCACGGTTCAATCTGACTGTCTCTTCACTTCAAATGCACACTCCTGTCTCTCTGCCTTCTGTCCTATCTGTCATTAGCCCTACATTTTAGCCCACCCCAAGTAATTAGTCCTTCCAATTAGAGACAGGGAGAATGATTGACATCCGGTGAAAGCAAAATGGGAACAAGGACAGAGTGAGGGGGGCAGTCAGTTCACTGCTTATATTTATATTGTGCACATGTGCTTTTACAGAGAGGATGCATCACTAATACTAAATGGCCCGTTCTACTTTACAACCCTTACCTGCCTGTGTCTGGTACGCTTCTCTGCTCTATCTACAATAAGTCTAGCAATACACACATGCAATATCATAATATTGGGTTTCCTTGGGTTTATAACTAAAATTTTAGGGGAGATGGTGGGGGGATGTGTTGTCTACAGACGGTGACTGTGAGAGGCAGGGCACACCAAGGCCTTAAACCCTCCTGACTGTGAAGGAAGTATGGTTTCTATACTATGAAAAAAAATTCTGTAATTGCATAAAATATTGTGTTTGTGTCAAATGGTTTGGGTAGAAGGATTTCTACTTGAGTAGCTGGAACAAAACCAAATGAGACCAAAGCTTACTAGGAGAGCGAATAATCTAGTATTTCAGTATGAAAATATTTTCTTTCAAGGCCAGCTATTGTTTGCAGATTTGTAGTTTAGTGTGTGGGAGAAGCAACACAAAGATGCTCATGGTCACACTGTACCATGTGTCATCACATCAGTCTCTAGGCAACCCAGTGAGCAGTAAGATCTGTCTCCAAATGTTGCAGATTTCCTGCCTGATACAACTGCTCTTAGTCAGCCAATCATTTTAATTGAAGCTTAAACATATCGCTTCCCTTTTCTAATAATTACAGATTTAATTTATAATTGGTAGCAGAACAGAAGCTGTGTTTTAAAACCACTGCTTAGAAGTCATCTAGAGGGTTGGACAAACTTGGCTTTTCTTTTCCACAGTGGACCAGACTCGAGATGTATAGTAGCCGTTTGCTTACAGTCAGCAAATAGTTTTAATAAGTCTATTGCAGTTACTTAATATTGGATGAGTATAAAAAGAATTAAATGTGAATGATATAGCAGCTGTTAAAGGCAGACTGGTTAGTGCATAAGATAGAATGGAGAAAGCTGAGGATGGGGAAAATGAATGAAGGAAGGAAAGGTGGGAAACACTGGGTAATGTAGAAGTCAGGCAGGAAAAATGTGAAGAGATTGAGATCAAATGTTTGGGCACAGCATTACTCATACAAGTGACTGTATTTGTACAAGAACTTCCAGATGGTGCCGGAGGTGAACAATAGTGAACAACAGGCTGATAGAGAACAATGGCAAAAGTATTTTTCAGAGAAGGCACCCTGCCTGTCACAAAACAATGGGGAGTCCAATTTAGGTATTCATCCCTCTTTACTTTTATATATCTATATATATGTATATATATATATATGTATATATATATATATATGTATATATATATATATATATATATATATATATATATATATATATATATGTCCAGTGCACTTGCTCTAAAAACAGGAGGGGTAGTGACCTACATGCTAATACCCCCACCTCCCCATTCCATCCCATTCTATTGCTAGCACTAGTCTTAGTTCTGCTTGTAATAATATATTGTATCAGTTCTATTATATCTGGAAATGTTAATATGTGCACAGTTGTACCAATGCAAATCACTGGTTAAGTGGAATCTTATTTTAGTGTTCACAACATAATACGAATATGACAGGCCATATTTCAAGTCCTTTTTAAAACACATTTGATGCTCAAAATGTGTTGTACGGACTACTTGCACCCACTGTGATTCAGCCTTTGCCCTGTTTCCCCTTTCTTGCAGGATCTCCAGAGGGGAATTTGGTTGCCAGGGACTTGGAAACTAGGCACAGCTATAAAGGAGAAGTTTAGTATTACTTGCAAGTTTTATTATTTATTTTGTATGGTTATTGAAATACCGTAGCAACCCCAGAAAAAATAGTGTAAAATCCAGGAGAATGTAAAATCAGGGAAATGCATTATATATTATGTATTGATGGGTAAACTTAAAATCAGGTGGTGTAAAGTTGAAGTTTTATTGTACTGGCCGTCCTATTCTGTTTCTTTCCATCCTGAACCTAAAAATGCTCTATGGTCGGGGGGGGTCACTAACCCTAGCAACCAAGAAAACAGATTGCCTGTAAGGCTTTTCATGCCTCTACTTTTCATCTTGTATTTTGATTTTAAATCTGCTCTTTGGTTGCTAGCATAATAAACAATTAGCAGCTAGATCAATTAAAGTCAAAACCTGAGAGCTGCAGTACAACAAAAAGACAGGAAAGCACAAAATTCAAAACTGAAGAGCAGTTGAATAAGTTTCAGCTGGTAAGGATGTGAGAATATTAGTTGCTGCTTTATAATTCTGAATTCTGCACAGAAATTTGAAGTTAGTTCTTAATATCCCTATAATGTTCTGTAAGTGAACTACCTAATTCATGCAATCGAACTCCAGATCTGCAATATTACAGTCACCAGGTGACCCTCAGCTATTGTTTCCCCTTGAGCAGCACTGGAAGACTTGACGTCAATGTGTATTTCTCAGACTTGCAGTAACAGCATTAAACTGTGCCAAGCTTATGCTTTATCTGCACAGCCATTCATTTTATTTGTGAACAACACTGCCTGGCTCCACATCAGACAGTGACGATGGCTGGCGCCATATGGCTGTTTTGTGATACTTGCGCATTTCTGTAATAATGAAATAAGAACTATTTGTAGCGTAAGTAGTTACAGATCATTAGGGTAGACCCAGTTACAGTTTAACACATAGAACAGGGATGTGGGGATATGATACAGCATCAATCAATCATCCCGGAGCTGTCATTTGTTTACAGCATATGTACAGAAAGATGGTGCAGTTAGTAAAATGTTTACATTCATTGTGTCAGAGTTCAGTGTTTATATCTGTTTTTGTCTCTGTAGGTGTTTGCTATGCTGAATTTGGAGTGCGTGTACCGAAAACCTCAGGCTCTGCTTACACATATAGCTATGTGACTGTGGGAGAATTTGTGGCTTTCTTCATTGGATGGAATTTATTATTAGAATATCTCATTGGCACAGCATCAGGAGCCAGTGCTCTGAGCAGCATGTTTGATTCCCTGGCCAATTATACTATCAGCCATTGGATGATTGACAATGTGGGAACATTAAATGGATTGGGTAAGGAAACCTTTGATCATTTTCTTTTCCCAGGCTTCTTATGCTCTTCTAGTCTCATTCTTTCCATGTAGTAAATAAAAACAAGAATGCTATATAAATCAAGAGCTCCTACTTTCAGCAGTTCAATGGCAGCTGAAGGCTGTTGGGGGGTTGTAGCTCAATAAGAGTTACAAGTTAGTTATGTTTTTCCCTCCAGACTCCCCACTGAAGCCCACTAATCTTTAAGTCTGGTCCTGCTTGACAAGCAAGATTTGCGTATTACACATTCTTTATGATTTATGAATCAAAATACCTTAGAGCAGGGATCCCCAACCAGTGGCTCATGAGCAACATCTTGTTCACCACCCTTTGATGTTGCTGCCAGTTGTCTCAAAGCAGGTGCTTATCTTTGAATGATGACTTGCCAGCAAGTTTTGGTTGCATAAAATCAAAAAGTTCCAACAAACAGAGCCTCCAGTAGGCAGATAGTCCTTATAGTCCTTTTTATATTTGAATGTGACTCACGCTTAAAAAAGGTTAGGGACCCATGCCTTAGAGTCTCAAGAGTCTATAGAGCTGCTATAGTGCTAGCCAGTAGTAAATGATGGCATAATAAGGGCGATAAGCATCTGTTAGTGAAAATGCCATGATCTCAATGGTACATTCTGCATATACTGTATAATTAAATCCCATCTGTTTTTCAGTAATGTATGGGAGTCAGTCTTTCTCTGTGCATAAAACACTGAATATATAATTGGTCTCTGTTTAATATGTCTCTGGTTAATGCAACTGCAAAACCAACTATATGTTCAGGGAAACTTCTTCCTTGAACAGCACGCTCCAAATAGTCATTCCTCATTAATCATTACAACTGGTCTATTAGGCATTATAAATAAAAATTTAATATAAGCTTCATCATACTGAAATAAGACACTTTCTAAATGCAATCAATTAAATGTTTTGCTTTGTTTCTGAAATAATCAAGTTTATCTTCCTACCCTCTCTCAGCATCTGTTTCTCTTCATTCTGTCTTCTTGCAGCAGTTGGGTGTCAGATATTCATTGACAGATCCAATATATCTTCCCTTCCTTGCAGATGAATTAGAACTCACTCAAATAACTGATTCCAGTACAAACAAAATCTAACAAAATAACTGCTTTTTGTACAAATCCTGCATGTAGAGAGACATGATGTCTGGTGATTTAAATAGGGTGAGCTCTAATACATGTTCTAGGCAAAAGGAACCCCCTTATAACATATATTGGATTTAACTGTTAATGAATATCTGACACCCAACTCCTGCAAGATGAGAGAATAAGGAGAAACAGATGCTGAGAGAGGGATAGTGAAGATGAACTTGATTACTTCAGAAAAGGTACAGAATTTTTAATTGATTATAATTAGAAAAAGTCTTATTTCAATATGCTGAAGCTTATATAAAATTTAAATTTTTGCGATAGTTCCCCTTTAAGAAGAGAATGTGTAGCTTATGAAACTTGATTGTTGTTGTTGTTGCTGCTGAAAGGCCTCATACAGTTTGTTGCGCATTATATGTTACTCCATTTTTCTCTTTTTTTTCTAGGCAAAGGAGAAGATTCCTATCCAGATTTTATAGCTTTGGTTATTGCTATCATCGTGACTATAATTGTAGCTCTTGGAGTGAAAAACTCAGTTGGATTTAATAATGTACTCAATGTTATTAACTTCTTGGTGTGGATCTTTATCATGATAGCCGGTCTTTTTTATGTGAATGGAAAGAACTGGTCTGGAGATTTTCTCCCCTATGGATGGTCTGGGGTAGGTGCTTTGTAATATTTTGATGGATATAACAATCACTTGACAATAAAATTAAATTAACAGTTATTTATTCTTGATAACAATGTTTTTATTTCTGTAATATGCTACTGTTACACAGTCTATACAACACAAGCATTTTGTATTGGTGGCTCCCATGAATGAAGGTGTGCAAAAGGGGCTTTAAGGCTATGTATCATTCTGCTTATCTATGAGGAAGGTATTCCATATTGGAGTATTTTCCATGGGCTGCCCTTGTGTGTCCAAAAAGACATTCAGAAAATGCCCTTGGCAGCTGCTGACACAAGCAGGCAGGCAGGCAGTGCAGTTTCTGATGTTCCTATTATTTCTTTGGGACAGCCCGGGTCACTCCTCATGGTCAATGGCAGATTTATCCCACATCAATATCAAACACAACAGTAATAATCTGACCTCTACACTTCTGTTTCCTGGTTTATTATTGCATTTCTGTGTATGGCTACTTAATACTATTATTAAATAGCTTATCGGTATCTGTTCATAGAATAGTTTTGTGTCTTACAGGTGATGACAGGCGCAGCAACCTGCTTCTATGCCTTTATTGGCTTTGATATCATCGCTACCACAGGGGAAGAAGCCAAGAGTCCAAACACCTCTATCCCATATGCCATTACTGCTTCTTTAATCACCTGTTTGACTGCTTATGTGTCTGTAAGTATTGCACACTATTCCAGCTTTACAGTTGATATGTATCATAACAGATGCAATTGATGCAATCCCATTTATGATCTGAGATTTATTAAATTAATTTTAATTAAAGGGTTGGGCAATGTGCAAAGTACAAAAGACATGTTTTTGACTCAAAATGCTCCCTGCCATCTTGCATTGTAACCAAGGCTGCTATGAACAACTATTTTGCCATTCGGCATGGATTGTTAATAGTAGTGATGCACCAAATTCAGGATTCGGTTGGGGATTCGGCCACTATTCTGCTTTTTCCAGCACGATTCATATTAGACTGAATCTAAGTGCCGGGCCCAACTGAATCCGAATACAAAAAATCACGAATACAAAAAAATCACGTGACTTTTCGTCACACAAACAAGAAAGTCAATAATTTTTTACTCTCTTTCCCCCTTCATTTCCCTAATTTACATATGCAAATTATGGGTCTGACTTATTTTGGTATTCGGTTTCGGAATTTGGCCGAATTCTAAAATAGTGGATTCGGTGCATCCCTAGTAAATAGTTTCACCTGGCTATAAATGCAATTTTGGCAGGTACAAGTTGCAGCCACCGTGGAAGAGATGGCTTTTGTAGTGCATCTGTGAATGCCCGACCTGCCGTCTTTATTAACCTTTATTATATATTGTAAGTCCTGGAAGTACTCTCTAGTGTTTCTTTAGAATGTTGCAACCTGCTTTGCTCCCTGTGGAGTGCAAGGTATAATCTTGTAAATAACAGCTTAAAGAAATGCCGCTTGACCACTTATTCCTGTAATTTATTTTACAACCACTGATTTCTGCTTGACATTACAATCTAGCTATTAAAGCAACATGATATTTAGCATGAACAGTACAACTTTGATTTATTCCAGGTGAGTGTTATATTAACATTGACAGTGCCATACAACATGATCGACACAGAATCCCCGCTGATGGAAATGTTTGTAGTTCACGGATTTTTTGCTGCAAAATATGTTGTTGCTGTTGGATCTGTCGCAGGACTCACTGTGAGTCTATTTGGCTCACTGTTCCCTATGCCGAGGGTCATTTATGCAATGGCTGGTGACGGGCTTTTGTTCAGGTGAGTCCCTGCTCTATGAAACCATCAATAACAAGCCTAACGTGATTAAAATATGATTGTCAAGTGTTCTCAATCATTAGAAAAAATTGTGGAATTTAAGCATTAATTAGAAAAATGGTTTTCTAAAAATGCAACCACAAACAATTCCACTATACTGTAGATAGTATTCCAGATACAATTTCAAGGCACAGTTCAAGTAAATACTGCATTTGCATGGGAATTGGTAAGGAAAGAAAAAGGAGCAAAAATGAAAATGAAACTTGGGAAGAGAATAAAAGAGAATTCACAAAGCAAGAGGACCAGGCATAGGATAAAGTAATTAGAGATGTCTGAATGAATTAGCTACATGCAACTCCAGATTTCCAGAAACGTGCCCATTTAATTGGATTCGTGAGCTGGTCTTATTCTTAAACAGGTGGTTCATTTTTAAATTAACTTTTATTATGTCATAAAATGGCTAATGCTAAGCAACCTTTCAATTGGTCTTCATTTTGTTTCTTTTTTATAGTTTTTGAATTATTTGCCTTCTTCTTCTGACTCTTTCCAGCTTTCAAATGGGGGTCACTGGCCACATCTAAAAACAAATGCTCTGTAAGGCTACAAGTGTATTGCTATTTTTCATTACTCCTCTTTCTATTCAGGCCCTCTCCTTATCATATTCCAGTCTCTTATTCAGTGCATGGTTGCTAGGATTATTTGGACCAACCAGATTGCAGAAAATACAAACCAGATAGCTGCTGACTAAAAAGCTAACAAATCAGAAACTACAAATAATAAAAAAATGAAACTAATTGAAACTTGTCTCAGAATATCACTCTCTACATCATACTAACAGTTAATTTAAAAGTGGACAACCCCTTTAAGTAGTGAAGTTGAAACCTCACCCTGTGCAAAACTCCAGTTACTCTTTGTTCTGAGTAATTTTTGTTTAAGGAGGACATGCATGCAGCATTTTTTAGGCTTTACGTAAGATGTCTAACTTTGGCAAGTCATAGCTAATGTACCTTTCATTAAATTTTACAATACACATTTCTAGCTCCTTTGCCATTAACGTGTGACAATTATTTCGTTTTTTTAGGTTTTTGGCCCATGTCAGTTCCTATACAGAAACTCCAGTCGTGGCCTGTGTTGTCTCAGGATTCCTTGCAGGCGTTCTGGCTTTGTTAGTGAGCCTTCGTGATCTGATAGAAATGATGTCAATAGGAACTCTATTAGCATATACACTGGTGTCTGTTTGTGTCCTACTACTGCGTTACCAGCCCGAGAGTGACATTGATGGCTTTGTTAAATTTATCTCAGAAGAGAACACCAAAAAGAAGGAAGGAATCCTGGCAGAGTGTGAGAAGGATGCATGTTCTCCTATGAGTGATGGAGAGGAATTCAGTAGCCCAGCCACAAATACCTGTGGTGCAAAGAATCTGCCTTCTCTCGGAGACAATGAAATGCTTATTGGCAAATCAGATAAGTCCCACTACAATATAAACCACCCCAATTACGGCACAGTTGATATGACACCCGGAATTGAAGCAGATGGGTCAGAAAATATGTACCTTTTTAAACTAAAGAAATTTATAGGCCCGCGATATTATACCTTACGAATCCGTCTTGGTTTGCCTGGAAAAATGGATCGGCCAACTGTTGCAACTGGCCGTACAGTCACCATATGTGTCATGCTGCTTTTCCTTCTCATATTAATCTTCTGTTCATTTATTATATTTGCTGCTGACTATATCTATGAACAAACATGGTGGGCTATTGTCCTGGTTGTCTCAATGGTCCTGCTGCTCGTTGCCTTGGTGTTTGTAATCCTTCAACAGCCAGAAAACCCCAAAAAGCTGCCATATATGGCACCATGTGTCCCTTTTGTCCCTGCTTTTGCCATGCTGGTAAATGTGTATCTCATGCTGAAACTGTCATCAATTACATGGATTCGCTTTGCTATCTGGTGTTTTGTTGGTAAGTTTTTCTTTTTTAATTCATTATTATATTCTTTTGGCATGCTTTACTAAGATAAGAAATATAATTCAGCCTTAAAGGGACAACATTTTAAAAAATGCGCAATTTTGGTTGCGTGTGAGTACAATTGAGTTTGTTATTGACTCTAAAAATGCACTATAGATGCCACCTTTTAAAAAAATATACTCAACACTATACAGAGTGAAAATGCATACTTAGTGCTGAAATTCTGAAATTCACTTTGTGTTAGTGCTGCCAGGGCACAGAGAAGGGCATGGCTACATAAATGACCCCCTAGTAACTTTGTCCAGGTGCAGTAACTTATTGCAACCAATCAGCTGGTAGCATTTACTAGTCACCATTTATTGGTTCCCATGGATTACTGCCCCGGGTAAATGTTGAATTAGTTAATCATAGTAAAGTCTTATTCAGGTTTTAATAGTTTACTTTTTGTTTCTCTTTCAGTACAGATGTTTCTGTGTTTTGTTTCTGTTTTCGAATGAAGGGCATCATTGTTGACAATAATGAGTTAAAATCCATGCCTGTTTAGAAAAAATATTTCCACTTGACCTGTTATCTCTAAACAACACCGGTTTATGTTTACCGTGTCCTCTGTATTGTGTTGTAGTCTCTTATCTTCTTAAATTTCAGGTGCCTCTTTTAGGTCTGTGATTATCTAGGACTCACATTTTTGTGGACCAGGTTTACTGTAGTGATGCTGAAAGACTTAGTGGGGCCCTGGGTTTTACAGACTCAGAGCTGTATGCAAGATGAGACTATAACTGATTTTGGCAATTTGCATTGGACAATTAGTAATGGAGATCTGATAGCTAGCTTCTTCTTGCCGTTTTATTGAAACCTCCTTGTTGTTCCTTTAATTGACTGGTACTGTCCCGGGGCATTATTATCTGGGGGGACTTTTGGACACTTTCCATTTACCATTCTCACTGGATTTTAGTTGGAGCATATATAATGAAAATATGGGGTTCCTTATAACAATTGTTCCCTTATTCGCATAAAGAATAATAAGCTTTGCAAATGGTATTCAATTACCATTTTCATTTGCAGTTTTTAAACTTCTCAGTGCCTTAAAGGAAAACTATACCCCAAAATGAACACTTAAGCAACAGATAGTTTACATCATATTAAGTGGCATATTAAAGAATCTTACCAAACTGGAATATATATTTAAGTAAATATTGCCCTTTTACATCTCTTGCCTTGAACCACCATTTCGTGATGGTCTCTGTGCTGCCTCAGAGATCACCTGACCAGAAATACTACAGCTTTAACTCTAACAGAAAGAAGTGTGGAAGCAAAAGACAGAACTCTGTCTGTTAATTGGCTCATGTGACCTACCTGTGACCTAACAAGTATGGTTTGTTGGTATGTTTGTGTGCACAGTGAATTGTACATTCCTAGGGGGCAGCCCTTGTTTTTTAAAATGTCAGTTTTCTATTTATGATTACCCAATTACTTGAAAATGGTTAATTTACATGAAGCAGGGGTTTTACATATGAGCTGATTTATGCAATATATTTTTAAAGAGACCTACATTGTTTTGGGGGTATAGTTTTCCTTTAATCCAAAAAACAGCGATGTGGCTTAGATGCAACATACATTAATCAGTATGCCAATCCATTACAGCTTCTCCTCTTGCTACTGCACTTCTATTAACCCACTTTTTTAGAGTAGTGCTTTTGCTTCCAGGTTACAGTTCTACACTTAGGACTCTATAGAATGGTACAGTGAGAGTACTTGCAAATTTGGTGGAACGAATCACTTTGGTCACTATTCATATAAGGTTTATGAAAATAATTGATATAAAAAAAATGGTCTGTAATTTAAATAACAGAACACAAGCTTTGCTTTCACCAGGGGATCCACACTCTGCAGATACAACCCTCTTCTCTGATCCCAGCCCTGGCTAGCTCAGGCCAAAAAGGCCCCCGAGCAAACACTTTTAGGCCACATGCTGCATATACCCGTTAGATCCTGCTAACACATTATTATTGTATAATGTATTATCAGAAATCTTGTCGAAATGCAACAGCTATGTACTATATCCTGACATGGTCACTGTGCAACAAAGTGCAACACTAGATGATTCTATAAAGTAGGACCTTTACTTTTCTGGCTTCATTTAAAAAAGGCACAGTGTTTGCTGGGTACAATATGTCATAGCAACGCCATCTTCCATTTTAAGCAATGTCAATTTTTTTCCTCTTTAATGATAACAGAGTGCCTTGTACTTTATGGTAACTAAGCTTCATAAATCCATATTGGTGGCACAGCAATCCTAATGGGTGTATTTAATGTTTAATGATTTATAGCAGACTTAAGCTATGGATTTGTTTCCATATATTTGCACAACAGGTTAAATATAAATTCTTGGTTCTGAATCTGAGATGTTTTCTTTCTGCTGTAAATAATCAGCAAGGCATATATCATGCTACATCAAAGGATGGCGAATGTATGAAAGCAATTAAAATGTTTTCCTTAATAGTATTGATATGCTTGTAATATCAACAGGTTAAATGGAACTGTTTGATGAGCCCCTCAGCCTGTCACAGCAGAAAGTTACAGTATTAATTGAGCCTGTGTATGGCAGGACTCCCCATGACAGGATATGCTGGAGAGTCATGAAAATTTTATGAGTAGAACTATACACATTCACCATCTGGCTCTGTAAGTCCGGAGGCTTCTATCCATATCAAGAGATTCCTGTAACACTTGTCATGCATTTTTTATAGGTGGAGCGGTCGGTAAGAAAATAAATTAGCATCACAAATAGTGTGAAATCTTGCTCATAAGTACTAATTTAATGGAAAATATAGTCTAGGGGCTTGTGTACAAGCAGATGTAAGACCAAAAATGCACATATTTATGATAAAGGAGAATGGGAAGGAGTTGCCAAATAAGATTATTAAGTTATTCAGGTTCATTTCCTTGCACAGTTGAGCAGTTCAGAGACAGGACAAGTTGCACAGGATCTTTCATTCCATGCACATTTAGAAACCTGATGCAGAAGAAAATGACTTTGGCAACGCTGCCTAATAAAAGCCCAAGGGTCTGATTCCCATAACAAGGGGTGACATTGCTGGGTCAGAGAGCATCTAAATGTAACATGTCATTATTGGTAGGAAACAAAAGATGAATAATGGAATACAGAAGAACATTATAATCAAGTACAGTTAAAGGAAGTTATATTGCTGGTTAGAAGGCACATTGTCTTAATGATACCTCCACTATATTTTCACTTTTATACACATCTCCAAAAATCTGTGTTGTACATAAGCACACACAAAAATAATTTTAGGAAAGGAGCACTTACTGGGCTTATAGATTATAACTAGACATTCTCCAGGTCAAAGTTCTAAAGAAGGTTTCATTATGGGTTGAAATGTTAGCCACTGTTTAATGTTGCTGGCTTACTTTTTGCAGTCCAGTGAGTGTACTTTTTGCTACGAGGAGACCAGGTCAGTAAAAACTAGCATTAAAAATGCAATATCTTTAACATGCTGCTTAATAAATATATGTATGTCAGTATATTCCCCTTGAAAGTAACTTTGTCACAAATCACAACTTTTTTGGTGTTTGGTGTTGAGATTGGTAAGAAAAAATGTGCTTTTCAGGTATGGAAATTAGCTGGGAGGGCTGAAACTTTTATCAGGTATCATGAGGCCAATAAAGCATACAAAAAAAAACAAAAAAACTAACAGACAAGCTAAAATATAGATGGAAAAAGGTATTCAAGAAAGTAGTCAAATTAATCCAAAATTATTTTATTAATATGTAAATATAGGCATAGGATATGTTATCCGGAAACCCGTTATCCAGAAAATTCCAAATTACAAGAAGTCTATCTCCCATAGACTAAATTTTAAGCAAATAATTACAATTTTTAAAAATGATTTCCCTTCAGTACCTTATACTTAATCCCAGCTAAGATAGGGTTTGCACAATGCTATGCGGCAAAATGCACAGCAGTGGTCAGTTCTGAATGGGAGGCAAAAAGGAATGACAGTACCGAGTGCAACTATATTTACTGTAAGTGTGTGGCGCTTTAATTAAAATGGTTTTCGACTCAACACAACTGCAGGGAAAATCACAAGTTGTCCATTACGTCTGTGCATGTAAATGCCCTTAGAACATGTAAAGGTAAACAAAGCTCCAGGACCAATGGTATTTATCCAAGGGTACTAAACTAGCTCTATGATTGCCAAACTTCTTGACTTAATTTTTTTTTTTAACTTCTGGCATGGTGCAGAGAGACTGTGAATTACTTATGTGGTGCCACTATTCAAAAAAGGATCCCATTCTTTGCATTAAAACTATAGGCATGTTAGTTTGACAGCAGTGGTACAAGATCACTATAGGGTGAGTTTTCACCTGCGAAGGCTTTGCCACACTTCACGCCACTTTGCCAGGCACAAATTTGATACCTATGCCTATTATTAAGTGTCCCTAGTGACACGAAACGCATCAGGCAAGAGATGATTGTATAAATATAGTATCCATTTTTTTATCTACAAACCTTTGGTCTGATCTACACGTGAGTTACCAGTGTGCCCTGCACTAACATTTATTCTTTGCACAAATTTGATACCACTATGCTAATTCACCAAAATTTGAAGTTGCTTCTCTGTTTGTAAATTTACGAATTGGACCAGGGTTGTTAGTGGAGTACCACAGGGGTCTGTCCTTGGCACTATGCCGTTTAGCTTGTTTATTAATGACCTGGAGGTGCTCATTGAAAGCAGTCTCCATTTTTTCTGAGACTAAATTGTGCAAACCTATTCAGGATGCTGCCACTTTGCAGAGCAATTTGACTAAACTGGAAAACTAGGCAGCAAATTGGAAAATGAGGTTCAATGTTGAAAGTTATGCACATTGGTACAAGTAAGTAAGTTTGAGTATATGCTAAATGGTAGTGTGCTAGGGGTTTCCTTAATTGAAAAAGGAACTAAAATGTTCTGAAAGCTTTCTATGATTATATTAGTTAGCCAATAAAGTATGACCTTTATACCACTTTAGTTATTTTTTTTATTAGAAAAGGGTTGCCCTGTAACATTTTTACTGGCTAACACGGTACAGCAACTTTACCTTAATTGAGAAGGATCTGGGAATTTTTGTGAGGTTGTGGAATGTTCTTCTGGGTAATGTTGTGATGGTGGATTCTAGTTGCTTGGATGATTTGTTGAACAAGCATAATATACAAGACTAACAGTTAGTATATTTGGATATATAGTTATGTATATGAGGTCTGTATATATATATATATATATATATATATATATATATATATATATATATATATATATATATATATATATATATATACACACAGTGTTTGTACTGGGTTTCATTTGGAGTGGTTGAACTTGATGGCCTTTTTCCCCAATCCAACTTAACTTGAGAAGAGTGCTGCCATGTTGGTAATTTTCTATACAGAAATCTTTTTTACATACCCCCCCCAATGGATGACTTCCAACAGTTTCATTAATTTTTGACACTAATAATAGCTTATAGTGGCACTACAAATAAAGTGAGCATAGTTGTGTGGGTATGTTAAAATGTTAAAACTGGACACATGCTTAGAGGTATAGAAATAGACCTACAACCCAGAGCAAACCATTCACATGAGTTTGTTTATTCTCCTTGTGCTTTTTTCAGTTTCTTCTCACACTACAAAACCAGACAAGCAGGTGCATTGGATCCAGATCAAATTTGCCATAGTTTGTGTGGGAATGTAAAAGGGACTTTAGACACTGATGTATAAATCAAGAATATTAATATTATTCTGACAATATTCCTATTTATCTCATAACAGACACTTTCTTGGTGTAATGGGGGAATGTAATTTTGGTCGCTCATGCAAACATTGTTCACAATTCGAATAAATTGTGAACAGTTTTGCCGCTGTGAACACTTTTCCCCTCACGAGACAGTAGGATAGTGATTGCAAATGTTATAGTGCGCAGTGTATGTAATAAAACTTCTTGATGAAAAAGTTGTTACATTTTCTCCAAATGTTTATACCACCTTCAAGCAGGTGTTAAAGGTATACAATGCATAACTGAGATTTGCAATGCAATGAAAGCCTAACGAAGAATATTACATTGCGACATGCACATATATACTCTCAAATTTGTTCTCTTTGCAAATTTTATTGCATTACCCCCAAAGGGCAGGGTATGTAATTAAATTTCGCAATTGCAAAGTCTTTTTTATCAAAAAATAGTTAAAGAAACTCCAAAGCAGGTGTTCACGCTAAACCGTTGCTTAGTGAAAATGCCCAATGTAATATACGCCAGCAACTGATTTTATATTGCGAGCAGTGCTAAAACATTCACAAAGACACCATTTTAAATAACACTTGTGATTTTTAATTACACTCCCCCTTAAGTGTTTCAATGCTGTACATGCTTCTTTTCACAGATCAAGTTTGCCTATATGTATTTTATCACTAAATAATATTTAATCATACTTATTTGCAAAGCCATGAAACAGATCAAGTAATTATTGCAGTCATTAGTGGTCATAATGAAAAACATTTTATGTGTCAACCACTTACCTAATTTGTTGTCTATACCTTAGAATTATTTTTTGTGTCTTACAGGCCTGTTGATTTATTTTGGCTATGGCATGTGGAACAGCACCTTAGAAATCAGCGCCAGAGAAGAGGTTCTCCATCAAAGCACATATCAGCGCTACGATGTTGATGACACCTTCTCTGTGGATGATGGATTCGCCTATCCTTCAGAAGAAAACGCCCAAGACTGGGGTGGCACGGAAACAAAAGACAGCTACTATCAGCAGGACCCAGCAACAGAAGGCAACAGCCAGATGAACAGTAGGCCCAAAAGTAAACGGAAGCACAAACAGGATTCTGATGCACTGATTGCCAACGATGAGTTAGACTATGGAGCAGAATAAATCCAAACCAATTTTGTGCTTCATCTCTATGAATATGACAGCTTCATCAGCTAGAATTTTGCTTGCTTTCCTCATAAACTCTGCTGCTTATGTTATTACGTTGTACGCAAGTGTTCAGTCTGTTGTAATTTTCCTACTTGTTTTATGCATCACTTCCTGTCCTTGAATACAAGTTAAAGGATAACCCTAAGAGTTAGCGTTCACTTATGGTCACAAAAAAAGCATTTTGTGAAATACAAATATTTATACATGTATAGTGTCTTAATCTTTATGTGGAAGATCCGTGGAGTTGCAGCTGACATCTTGTGGCAGTTGAGACTAATTAGAGATTATTTTATTTTTGCATTCCTCATTTTCTGTGCATAGACTATGCCTAGTAAAGAGGACTGTGAGCAAATAGTTTTTCTCACTTTTAAAACAGAGCAAACTATTTTATGGATCTCTAAGTTTGTCATGGTAGGAAACTAATATCTGTATGTGAATTTTACAAAATGCTTTTAGGTGTGTACTGCAACTGTCTCGCCATATGTACACATACAGGTAAATACTGGACATCCCTTACTCAACAACATGGTACACTGTATACAAATGGCTTAGGTTGAGGTCAAGAATTTAGATCCTTTACAAGCCTTGGTCTTTCACTGGAAGAATTATTCCAATCAACCATGTCTAGATGCCTAGTACTTAAAGGAGAACTAAACCCCCCCCTAAAGAGTCCCAATCCACTACACTCCATTGGCCCCCCTCAATGCTTCCTCCCCACATAGTGCATTATTTAAAACAGTGTCCCTGAATGTCATACCAACCTATCCATGAAGAGTAGTGCAGTGGAGCTCATGGGCTCAATATTCTGTACCTTCAGATCCTCTTTTTCCCGTCTACAATTTACGGAACTTTCCAGCGCATGTGCATTAGGTGCAAATATCAGACTAGCTCCAACTGTGCATGAGCAAAAAAGCTTAGTGTCAGTGGTCACTTAGCGAAGGAATCCAAATATACTTAGGATTGCGCCCATGAACTCCGAAGCATTACTCTGTATGGATAGGTTGGTGTGACTTTTTTTAAATAATAGACTATGCAGGGAGAAAGCAGGGAGGGGGCGAATGAAGCGTAGTGGAAGGGGAATTTACCTTTAGAGGGGCTTTAGTTCTCCACTATATTCCTGCTCTACAGGAGTTTCTGTTCTACTTACTGTACCACGTGTTCATAGTCAGGGTGGCAGCATACACCAAAACATAGGGATAACTTATTATCAACAATCTTTTTATCTAGGGGCATACAAGGTTTCCTTTAAAACACGTGTAACTGTGTGTTTGTGTCGTTTGTCTCAGACTGTATTACTCATTGTAAATAATTCACCATATTTATAACTTCTTCTATCATTCACTGTCTTGCAGAGAGTCATTTCCCAGTGTCACTGTTGGCATCACAAAAATCAGATTCAGAATGTGATGAACCTTACATTATGTGCCTCTTCCAGTTGATCCAAAGAAGGTGCCCATGCCTCTATGGAAGTATTTACTACCAAGAGTGTCTTAACATTTGTGTTGGCACAGGAACCAATTAGCGCTGTCTTTAGCAGGGTACAAGAAATATTTGTGGGCGCCCTAGTATAACTGTTGTATGCAGACATAAATTATCGACTTCCATTGCAACCCAAATATTTCTGTATCTTCTTGGTAGTAGCTGCACCTTTGGATAGTGACTAAAACAAGATGGTGAAATTAAACCTTTGTACTACAAATTTCAACAGCCACAGCTAGCCAATAATGTCTATTAGAGGCTGCTGGGAGTTACTGTTCAGTAACAGCTGGAGAAAAAATACATTTTTATATATAGAATATTTTCCTGCATGTTGACAAATGAAAATTTTATAATGGTTCAGAGCATCTTAAATTGTGATTGATGATTTTCCATTAGAGAAAACAAAAACTATATTTCTGATTAAATTGGTAGTTTTTTTTTCTTATTATCAGAAAACCATCAGTAATCTCCTGGTTATCCATAAAGGAACAAGCCATCAGCTCCACAGCTGTGGTTTTCCTACTGCCTTCAGTTAACAAAACTTCTCAGAGGAGATACAGCGTATGCCCTTGAGTGTGCCACACTTTTCTGCCGGTTTCATCATTTAGATTCCCATGTGCTCTTGTTCTAACACTTATTTACACCATTCAGCATGCAGGAACAGCAAATCCAAAGATGCCTTGACTTTTTCATTCCCTTTCCAAAGAAAACAGCAGAATATTCCAATTGCAGTAGGATAAACAAATGGATTTAGATGTTGGACCTCAATCTAATGCACACTTGGTTGGATGAGTACAATCCACTTCTGACAATTGAATTAAACTGGCAAAAGGGGCATATGCCCAAAGTCAGCAAAATGGGGGGGGGGCAGAGTGGCAGCTTTAGACCTTTTGTCTACCTTTCAATGAAACGTCCAACATAAATGGCAAAACCCTTACCATCATTTTAATCAACTGCTAGATCTCTAAAACATCACCATTTAGATTTGTTTTACTTTTTATTTGGACAACGTACCCACGGGTTCTTTCTAAAAAAAAAAAAAAAGCTAGTTTCTTTAGTGGAGACTTTTTTCTTATGGTGTCCTATGCAGAGAAATATAGTGCCAGAACTAGGGGCAGGCAGAGTAGTCAGGTGCCTTGGGCTCAGTTCTTTAAAATATAAGCACCCAAACTATACAAGGTTGGTAAACCCTGATACCCACCTGCACAATCATCCAGCTCTGCCATCACACTTAATATGAACCTAACCCCCAAAAATGGAAAAATCAAAATGTGAAAGGAATATTATTAGGGATCTATTATGTGACCCTGCATGGCTTTGGAACTGTGTGGGTATTTCCAGTTGTCATGAAGCATCCATACATTAAATACACACAAATTAAAGGGGGCATATTGTCATAAAAAATTGTCTCTCCCTTTGCTCACTGCTGAAAACAGTAAAACAAAAACCCAGCTTTTATATAAAAATGATTGAGAATTTCTAATTAAAGTATTTTGCAGACAGGCTTATTTTTAAATGGCGAAAGCAAATTTAATTTTATATTTTTTATATGTCCCCTTTAATACACAATTAGATATCAGCATATGCAAACACAATCAGCACATGATACATGACTTTTAATCCTAGACAATATGAGTGTGTTTACCAAATGGCAAATAAGGCTGTGTTGCTGCTGTAATTCTGCTTGGGTTTGTAGAAATGTGCTATAACATTTATAATCATCCATGTGCCAAACTGTCTAGGCCATAGATCATTAACCTGAGCTGCACATCCCTACCCCCCAACACCCTTCAATTATCAGTGGATTCTGAGTTGTTTTTAACAGCAATGGAGACAATGAAGGAAAACAGACAATGGATTATAATATGTCTTGAAATAGGGAAATGTAATAGCTGCACTGTAAATATTTTTTGTGCTAGGTACCTTTTTGGTAGCACACATTTCTTGGAGTAAGAGATATAAAGCTATATATTTTGATGCCCCCTGGGATGCCCAGATACTGTTAGAAATCATTCTTCTAGATATTATGTTTGGCTACAGATTTCTGCATCTCATCTTGGGCTGCCTAGAATGGATAGGCTGGATGCCACAGGAATGCAGACATTCCTCAAAGGAAACATAGATGATATCATTGAAGCTCGGCTAATAAATCATGTCTACTAATAACTCATGTCAGCACAGAGCTGCGTAGCAATAGTCTCTCTGCGTCACTTTAATAGAATTAGCTGGGCTGAATTATCTGGAAAATACACATCTTGTAACTTACTGAAGCTTTTTATCATTTAAATCTTCAAGTTGAAACATTTTACTTAAGCCTTTCCAGAATTTCACAAAATACTCATTGCTGTTCAGTAACCAATTTTATGCTTTTGAGTCGTTCAGCAAGACTAAACAATTTTGAAGCTGGAGATGTATATTTACTTGACAGAAAGTATCGTTTGCATGCTGAGTTATGTTTTTGCCTTTATTTGTCTGTGTTGGGCATTACTGGGATGTTGGGAGTTATTATTAAAAACACTGCAATTTTCAACAAAATTGGTGCAAATTGTTCCTTGTTTGAGCCCAATATGTTGATCAGAACAAATTTGAGCTTGTGGGAAAATCTGTTACTGTTGATCACAATGGCCTGTGTCCTTGTCTGTGGACATCTAGTCTTTTTGTGAAAGACCATGTCGGCTGATTTACTAACCAGTTTTGCCAATGGCTATTTATTTGATTTGAATCTAGTAGTGATCCTATAGTACAGCTGAATGGTCATGGTCTGCTCATATGTGGCAGGTGTCAGTCAATAAAAACTGGTCCTCAACTGATGGTCACTATCCTGTAGGCTTCATTCGGCTTTATGCTTACTCCTTTGTTTTGGTTCCAGTGTAAACTCCTATTAAGTTTTATGGGTGATAGGGATTTTGTGCAACCAACTTGTCCTTGGCCTGGGGGATATGAATACAAAGATTTTAAATGGACTTTTACAATGACAAGAGCTGTTACATGGCATATGATGTTTCTGTCTGCTCTTGATTTGTGCAGAGAGTAGTTTGGAGGGGCGTTTTATAAGTACAAACAATTGTAAATCATGTTTATTGATGGTTGAGAATTGGCTTGTTGATTATTCCTCTGCATATGTCTATTGTACTAATGGGAACCAACAGTGCAAAGACATGCTTGCATTGTGATCAATTCAAAAGTCTGAGTAAAGTGACCATTTAATCAGACATAGAAGCCTATGTCTAGCAGGAAAAGACAAGAATGTGCAACCAAAATGCTTCTGCTCTAATGCTGCATGCAGTTAATATGCAATTTCTTACAATCAGAATAGCAAACCTTAGGGTGCATTTTCTCATTTCTAAATCTAAAAAGAACTGATCCAGTGCAAAACCGAATACACAGATGGCCATTCTTGTGCCTACTAGTATGTGTATGCCTAGACTATTATGTTAGCTATACAGGAACTTATAGGCAGTTAAAGGAAGAACCCTACTCTGTTTATAAATAGCATGACTTTTTTTATTTACAATCATTTTACTAATTACTACTAGTTTACTAAACTATACAGTTTACTATAATTATGGGCATCCCTTATTAAGTGTCCTTGACGTTCTTGTGTTGTATGTTTACACTTATTCTGTATATAGGGGAGGAAGATGCTGCTGCTTTGTTTTTGTTTGTAATGTATTGACAGCAGCAGCACCATAAATTTATCCACATTAGGGTTTTTTACAAAAAGTATAGTGTTTTCCTATAGTAGCACTTGTTCAGCCAGTCTCTCTCCTTAATGAATAGGCAGAGCCTAAAATAGAACAACTCTCAGACTGCAAGGTTAAATCAGGACACTTCTTTTTTTTTTTGTAAAACCTAAAAATAATCCATTCTCTAAAGTAAAAAAGAAATATACCCTATGTATATAATATAGTAAAGGTGGCCATACCTGGGCAGATTTAAGATGCCGATATCGGTTCTTTAGACCGATTCAGTAGCTTATCTGCCCGTATATGGGGTGTTCTGACGGGCCTCGCCAATCAATATCTGGCCAAAAATCGGTCAGATATCAATTGGGCAGGTTTGATTTGCCCTTGCAATCAAGGACCGCATTGGATAGTTGATGCAGTCCTCATCTTGTTGGCGCCCATTGCCATTGTTGTAGTCTGATCGTTTGGCCCTAGGGCCGAATGATCGGATTAGCCTGATATCGCCCTGCCTTTGGTGGGCATATTGGGGAAAGATCCGCTCGTTTGGCTACCTCGCCAAACGAGCGGATATTATAGTGTATGGCCACCTTTAAGCTAACCTTCTGTCTTAAAAGGACAGTAAGACACAATAGTAAACTGATTGCATGCACATCATTTTCTTTCACTGCACACATAAATTAATGGATGTTACTTTGTGTGCAGCCATTTTGTTTGGTATGGTAAGGCATTTTCATTAAGTTTCACAACTGTATGGGTTACTAGATCTGAAGGAAACATAATTTTATAATCCCTAGTTCTTTTCATTCTTACAACAGATCTCATCCAACGTTAGTAGTCTGATGGCTAAAGCCTAAATTACCTTATAGATTAAATAACTGATTCTTTGCAGAGGTTTTGATGTTTATTATTTCATATAGCCTGAGAATAATCCCAAATTGGATCAACAACTTCCTAACTGTAGGCGTTCATTCTATAAAAGCTTGATATTTTATAAAACTCTAGAGAGTTCCCATGACAAGTTAAACTACAATTTTGTAAAAGGCTCAGAATTTTCTTACTTCTAGTTTTGAGCTAAATTTTGAATCTTATGGTGGATATTATACAATAAGCACATTGAATGGAAACTAATATATATAGGGATCTTTTAAAGCTCCGGTTGGTGTAGAATTAGGACTTGGGGAGGTGCAGATCTGTAAGAACTGGAACACTAAGGTTGCCTGTCCCTGTGCCTACTTTCCAGTTTTTTTACATATAAAGATACTATATGGCTATATATAGATAGAAGTTCTAAATATAGAATTCTGGTGTGTAAATATATATAAATATATTTTCACATTCAATATATTAATCTCAATATAACTTTAAGGCTTTTTGTCAATCTTCCTAATGCATTAACCTATAGAAACAAAAAGTTACCAGGTTGGGTTTATCCTTCGGACTCCCTCAGTGTTAAAAACTATATGGAAAAATTAAACTTAGCTGTCTTCTTTGAAAGTGTATAGTATAGTGATATATGCACAAGCCAACTGGGTGAAGGATGATTGTCTTCACACTGTATAGCTTGGGGACTATGGTGCACAAGGTGTTTTGAACGCTACTATCATTGAATAGAAATCAGATGGATCTGCGTGGGTCCCCTAGAACTAATGGGGACTACTGTTCATGCTTTTGAGCAATTTTGGGCCATAACACCAGGTAAAGGCTAATCACAGTGCAGCAGACTGAGCTACTTATAGTCAACAAGCTGAGTGCTACTCACAGTGTAACAAGTTGAGAATGACTAACAGGGCATCTATATAGTGTTGCTGGGAGCTAACCCATGACAATCCTGTATGCACTGATCACCACTATTCTGTATCTGCAAGTAAAACACTATATGATACATAAGCTTAAAAGTCACATGTACAAGCAGATTTACAATTGTCTAGAAGTGAAAATTGGGCAATGCATTAGTCTAATCATAAGGAAGAGAAGAAAATCCTGTCTACCTCAAAGTTACATAAGAATAAGTATTGTGTCTTTGAAATTAGTATTGAATAACTGCCATCATCAGGGCTGGAGAAAGGCTGGGGCCCCACCTGAGGTGTAGAAAATTATATAAATCAGATATATCTAAGCTGCGGTGTATCTGCTGTTGTTAAGCTGCAACTTCCATCATCTCCCAACTGTGGAAGGCTGTCTAAGAAATGTTTGGAGTTGCATTAACCAACATCTGAAGGACCACGAGTTAGACATCCCTGCTTAATGCACTGAAACTATTTTACACCTATGTCCTTTGTATTTTTATCTGTGTTGCCTATAAAAAAAGTTCCTCTTATCCTGGAGGCACAAGGGATACACCCTCTCTAACATGTGACAACGCTGGAAAACATAACTCCAGTTTTAGACATAGTTGTCAGATGTGCCTACATCTCTTGAGGTTACCCACACCCATGCCGGCACACCTCAGTAGGGAATGGGTAATATTTTAAAGGGAGTAGGGCCCTGCAAATGTACTTAACCTCCAACAGAGACTCGTGTAAGCCCTGGGCAATAACATCCCGGATCCTATGTTCTGACACATTGTTATACTATTGTAAGGTTAATGAGTCCGCTTGCAGTTGCAAATATGTTTGATCTTCCTTTTTTGGTCTTGTCTGTATCTTTACTTTGCAAATGGCCTTTCTGCTGTGTGACTTCTGCAGGCCGAACTGACAATGCTCTTGTTAAACTTTGTTATTTAATTGTATTCCTATTGGTGAAGGGGACAATGGGAAGATGTGGTGTAAAATACAAAAACACAAAAGTATATAAATATATATATATATATATATATATATATGCAGATATATTCTCGAGTGACTTATTTTCACATGATTGTGCATTTAAATCTCTACTATTGTCTGAAAACACAGTTTACCAAATCTGTATATTTTAATAAATGCATAAAGCTTTTACTTGTCACTTTGATATTAAGCCAAATCGATGTTTGCAGTTTGCAACTATTTCCTGTGTCTCAAGTGAATATTGCAGTTGGTTGGGGGTGGAAGTAGCAAACCTTGCTTTGTTTATTCACAGGCTGTTCATATTCAACCCCCAACTTCACCCATTTGAGATCCCACTGATGGCAAAGTAAGAAAAATAGCAAACTTATTTTCAATTTCAATCAATTAGGCCTAATGCCTATTATTAAGTGCCCTGATGCATGAAATGCGTAAGGCTGTTTTAGTCTTACTATTGTTTGAAATATACTTTAAAATTTTTTCCTTGCTGTGCCTTTCCATGGGATCTGTGAGTGGATTGGTATGATCCTTCACCTTGGAGCTGTAGGTCTTGGCATGTGCACCCAGACCCCATGTGGTCACTGGTGAGCTAATCCACCTTTTGGAGGTGGCATACTAAAAATGTTCTCTTATGTAGCACAAGATTGATTAAAGAAAAGAATTTAATCAGGCTTCACCAAAAACACTTACATTTCACAGTTAAAGAAATACTATCTTCAATAAGTGCATTCTATGGCCAAAAGAATCCACACACTCCTAGAATCATGTGTCCCCAGTTGGCACCCTCACTGATGAATTGCACACTGTTTCCAAACTATTTATTAGGGGTAGGCACAACTCCAAGTTGTATGGGTGCAACACTGCCTACCCTTTTATATACAACTTCAATCTCCTTTTGATAAAATGAATACATTGAACACCTCTATACATTACTTCCTTATATTAATTTCCCACTTACAGATCTCCTGGTTCCATTGACACCCTTTGTCCTTCAGGGCAAATTACAATGCAACACTGAAAAACTCAGGATCGTGGATGGAGCAGAAGGGTAACTGACTGTGCTCTGTGCTTGTTCCAAAACATGGTGACCTGCTATTTCATACATATACCAATATCAATTATTAATAGACATAAACAACTTATAGACTGAGAACATTTTATTACATATCTCAATGATACAAATGGCTTTTGGTTTGTACGATACATATAAATGTTAGGATATTTATTTAAAAACGGTCATACAAATTTTGGCAAACTAACCAGTTAGTACATCTGTATTACAGATAATCTAGTTACATTATTATTTACAGTAGAAATGTCAATATTTTCTTTATAGTAATAGTATATTTTACATCGTTTATTGCCGAGTTAACAGAATTAAAGTTCTGGTGAATATACATCAAATATATACCCAAAGTATGTACAATGGAGAAAGAAAATTTAGAATTCAAGGCTAGATACCATTTCAGTGGAAAATTGATGGGAGTTTGTCAACATTTTCCCTTCACTCTGATCTGTTTTCCATACATAATTTAGCCAATGGATTCCAGATGAGAACACTGAAGCTCCATTTCTAATACAAATGCAAAACTGTAATTCACCAGGTAAAGAAAACCTTGGATTGAAGAATAAATACTGCATGCGTTGCTATGGATTGCAGCACTGCTTCAATTTTGGATAGTTATAAACCCCGCCATTTGTGTATATTACCCTTTTCTTGGGCTTAAGTACAGCATTCAAATAGAATTATGCCATTACCACTCAATCATACAAATTAAGGGCAGTGCAGACAGGATGCCATTAATATTTCATAAACTGGGAAGTGTAAATAAAGAAAAAGGTACACAAGAAGAACTTAATATGTAGTTTTACTTTAAATTGATATTTGCAGAGCAAATCTTTAGCCTGTGTGGACAAATAACCACTGCACGAGTGGATTTGCAAGTATGAACCAATCAGCAAATAGTTTTCTATAGAGAGTAGCAAAATGTAAGCTTTCAGGACAACTTATACAGCATGCCATGATACTGCAACCAAAAACCGCATGAAAGGCAGAGGAATCAAAAAACTATTTTTGCAACAATGTTCTTATACCCAGTGCTAGTGTGTATAACTGTCGTACTATTCCAGATACTATATGACACCATGCTCAAAGAAGGGACCTTAGTAGTCCCCAAAGCTCTTAAGGAGTAATGAAATACAATTTGCATGTCGCAATGTAATATTCTTCATTAGGCTTTTATTGCATTGCAAATCTTAATTGCACATTGCGAACTTTTAACACCTTAAAGTTTTGCTGCAAACATAACTTTTTCATTAAGAAGTTTTATTATATATACTGCGCACTATCGCAAACTAAACAAATGTAATCACTATCCTACTGGCGTGTGAAGGGCAAATTGTATGCAAAGCCAAAACTGTTCACTTTGCGAACATTTATTCACATTAGGAACGAATTAGGAATGATTTTTGCTTTAGAGACCAATATTACATTCCCCCCTTAATCTATATTTCCCTAGTTTTTTTATCAGCCTACTACAATGACAGCAAAGACCTGATTTGTTATCACTGGAAACAAATCAGCATCTATGTTAAATGAGCGCTTGCATCTCTGCCTTAGCTCCCACTATTCAAATTCAAAGGTAATTATTGTTTTACAACAGTTATTCACTGATTTCTATTGAGTAGTACACAACACCACTTCCACTGATAGCTGACTCTCCGATAAGGCCAGATGAAACAGTCATTTAGAAAATGACTGCTCCAAATCAGCCCTCTCCTTAGTATACAATCAAACACTGTTCCTGGCAATGCTGTGCCACAATTTCACTGGGTGCTTAGCCTCCAGCATAGCCTAGGCCCGTATGCATAAAAGCCTGATGCAATAAATTGTTGCTTTTTAAACCACAGTGCCATCTGTTTTGCTTCAGAGGAGAGTGACTTACAGATCACTGAGAGGAAAAATAATCAGGTGTATAAAGCAAATCCACAATGGTAAGTTTGTCTCTCATGTATTAGGGGGGATTCAACATGAAAAAGGGCAGCTGAGGTGTCCAGGGTAATGGACTGCAACTGTTACTGTGCTAAATGCTGGGTATTGTATCAAACAACCACAAGCCTGCATTTGAAATAATGGTGTTCTAATGATTTCAGCAGTCCATTGCATTAGTTGGTGTTGTTACTGCAAGGGCATATGGCAGTAGTTAACTGTAATGTGTCTGCTTGTTCAGCATTCCAAGTACAATAAAAGCCCGTAATTCATTTGTCAGATGTGTAGTTTTGCTTGGTCCAATATGTTTGATTTAATGACAAAACTACTACTGTATACACTGAACATCTAAGAATTGGTCACTTTATTATACACAAAACACAATGATGGTATTTATCTGTATATGATTTGGTGATTTCTGTTGTTCTGGGCATTCACATCTGGATTCTTACTTATTACAAAAGGATATTGAGTCACACAAAAAATATAAAAGGGCAGTCATCTTTTTGCTCATGAAAACACAACCTTTCATTCACTTTTTAGGAATAATTGTAAAATAATCTAGACACAATTTTTCTAAATATTTACCCTACAATTCGGCATTGATTCTGTGAAGGAGGGGTTGGGAAACACAGTTTGGCAAGAAAGAGCTGTTATTGGTACTGTTTGTTCACTTTACAAGGAGCAGATTGTGTGCTGGACTGAACCCCAGCTATTGTTTCTCATGCAGCGACAATGTGTTCCCTTTATTTCAGTTGGACTGAAGACCAGAAGGCATTGCTTGTTTAGCATGAAGAAATATAAACAACAAAACAGGACATAGTTTTTCAGCAAGCAATATGCAACTGACAATTACAGAAAAAGGGGATTTAAGGCACCATAAAACTGTCCTGTTAAACCACGTACACAATTAGAACGATAACACGCAGGGAGATTTGTCACCCATGTTAAAAAATTGTTACCATGGGCTAAAAAACTCATTGAAAATACATTGTCGCTTGCTAACCTTGTAATCGCTGCAAGTGAATTACATTACTAGCGGCGATTCAGTTTGATCGCGGGAAAGCTCATTTTTAATGTAGGCAACAAATCTCCCCATGCAACATTGCTCTTTCAGATGCAAAACGATTCACTAATGAGAATTCTGCTTGCCAGCAACATGGCACTCCTTTTATCTGCTGTCATAAACAAATGGACAATTAGGTTACCCACCAGTACACTATAATCAAACATGGGAAGGGAGAATTATACTAAAGTTATAGGAATGAAGTACATGGAACCAGATGTACAAAGTTCTCATTGCAGGATCCTCTTGTATTTATTGGGCCACAAGCCCAATTTAAATGGGTCAATGTTGCTTTAAAAAGGTAGTTTGAAATTCCAAATTGGTGAGCTGCTGAACAAAAACATTAAAGAAAACACAAAAACTAAATTGCAAATTGACTTAGAAATGTATGGTAAGAAAAGGTATGCTCCTTAAAGGACAAGCAACACATATATGTTCATGGATATTTTACTGCCTTCTTCTCTTGTTGAAGCCACAGTAAATGGCTTTAAGAATTAGGATACTATGGCTTCCTCAAGGTAGGGTTCAGGGGAGGCCCAGACCCCAGAATTAGAAGGGCAATTTTTGGGGGGGGGTGTAGATAAAAGTATTACATTTTCTAACAATTAAAAGGCTGTAAGTGATTTTTTAAGTTGTGGATCAACAACAGGATATCCTTGATTACTATAATCCCCTTTGACAGGTACCCACCCCCCTCTCACTGTGGCCCTGAGACCTCACACTCATTCCCAATTCAATCCATTAAAATGATGAACATTTTAGGCATATCTTAAATTAGATGTTGCAGTCAAACTAGAGGTACCAGAAATAGGTGTGGGAGGCCAGCGAAAGAATGATAACACCCACATAGCTAAAGGTGTTGCTTGTCCATTACAGCGTACTTGAATTCATTAATAAAACAGTATTAGGCAAGTTACACACAGAACATCTTTTCTATCAAGAAACATGTATCTAACCTGAACTCTGTTTACCTTACCGAGCTCTTCATCTCCAAGCATATTACTCTAAGCACCAATGGAATAAAAAAAAAAAAAACAGAGGTGTCTAACATTATTAACTGTAGAGGATAACACTTAGACACCTGGCACATTGCTTCATATTATGTCATTTATGTTTTAGAACAGCATACACAGATAAAACCGGAGGCACGTAAGTTCTCATAGTTCATCAGCAACAGTGTAATGGAGGTTCAGGTTAATCAGCCTTGGCTAAAATCACTGTATCCTTAGACATTAGCACTCTTGGCGTGAGATGGAGAGCCGGATCCTTGGGATGAGTAATAGAATCTGTTTTCCATGAATGCATTGAATTCACCCGCACAACAGACAATGACAGAGCCACCAAAAAGGCAAAATGCTGCCCCTATCCATCCAGCATACAAGGAGTATCCAAATGTAACGATGGTGGTCTCCCTGTGGGTGGAGACTGGAAACCATATAGTGGCTATAATGGTGCACAGAGCTAAAATTAAAAAAAAAAGGAAATAGTATTAGTATAATTTTTATAAAGTTATACCGCAAACACATCAGATTTTGTGAACTTATACTTTATAGTTAAATATATTCATTAAGAACAAATAGTCAGAGAGCTTCCAACATGGTCGCCACAGTGGTGACAACAGAGATGCATGCTATTATCAGAATTACATTTTTACAGCATGCGACCTATAAACTGCATTGTCCAAGTTAAGCAAAATGCAATGCAAGTTATCATGCCGGTATATTTTTTCATTGAGATCCTTAGCTAAGCCATTTCCTTTCATGTGGCACAGCTCAAATAATACAAATGTTAATGTCTGAAACAGACCAAAAATAGAGTTGTATGACGTTAAAGTTTTAATAATGTAAACATTTTCTAAATCCTCAAATTCCATTATCCTGCCATGGTTCCAGAATATGAATGTAGAAAGACTCATGGGCTTTAGCAAAACAATGTACCAATGGAATAGAAAAACTATTGTAATTGCCAGTTTCAAAACAATGAATGAAAAAAAAAATTTGGTACAGTTCCCAAAACAATGTACAACATGAGTACAAGGCTTATGCGCAGACAGTGTTTATATACAATAAATCATACACGTGTTGGATTTTACACAATTTTTATTCACTGAAATATAGCATCTTATGTATACGGATGTGTGTACCATCATAAACTATTGTGTCCCTGTCAATCCCTTGTAGGGCCACATCCATCCTACACTGTTCTAGTTGGAGAGCTCTGTGCTTTTCCTTGGACTATTTTAAGAGGAGAATGCAACAATTCTTATTTATCATGGGATCATCAAGTGTCATGCCTTTTCTTGGAAAGCACATTAATTTCACAAAGGACATCCACAGAATGGAAAAAAATTCGATTTAGGGTCACTGAGGGAAATTCAACTCATCAAAACAAGACTTTAAGCTCTGTTGGCAAGTAACATCTTTAAGGCAGTGAAATTCTAGCTGTCTGGGTAAGAGAATGAAAACTTCACTACAGAAATATGTTATAAAGCAATGCACCATCACAAAGGAATGAGTTTAACATATCCATTCAGTTTCAGTGAATTGATTATTGGAAGAGCATTAAACACATAACATCAAGAATGCAAAATAAGGACTCCTAGAGGCATTTGTAAAGAAGAAAATGAGTAATAAAAGTGATTGCCCGTGACTGGAAAAGATTAAGTGTGTTTTGCACTGGTCCTGTGGTCATCTAATCTGAATCTGACTAATCTTTTAATTATATGCAATATAAGTGCTCTTATGATACTCTGCCCAACTGAATTAGTTCCAAAGAAATTTAAGACACCATTGAGGTGAAAGTCATGACTGAAGATCCAATTCGTTAGTTATATGAAATCTGCAGCATGAGTCTACTAAACTCTGTTAGAGTAGGAGTCACTACTGAGCAGAGATCCACATATTTTAATTCATTTTCATTCACCACCAGACTTTGCAGATCAGCAAACTGAAGGTGCTAGCTGCCTTTGCTGAGGTTCGTTGAAGCTCTTTTATTCAATGATAGACTAATTGTAACCAACACTGGGCCGGGAAGGTTTTAAACAACATGAAGCCATTGAGAGCACTGAATTGTGTATTTGCATGTGTGTTTTTCAATGCCCAGTTATATGTCCCCACCCAGTGCCTGAAAGGCATGCATCTGTGGTTTATTATTACTTGGAGGAGGGGGTCAGAGCAATAAACTTGCCAGTTTCGCTCTCCTATTCAATATGCTAAAGTTTTATGTTCATATCTATGCACCTACTATATGTAAAGCATACAATGATGACCCTGATGCCAAGTAATGTAAATACTTCGAAGATATTGCCTTAGGCAGAATAACTTTGCAGCAAGTAGAGGCTCCCTTGCCCCCTCCTAATGCATTTGGTGCTTATATTCTGATAAGCAGATCCTTCTTAAGAAATTGAAAAATATGAAAGGATAAAATATACAGTAAGGATACTCTTTGCTCCATGTAAAGAGTAAGTGAATTTGCATCAGAATGAGACTCCTATAAAATACTTTTTACATAATGCAAATGAAATTTAAACAAATGCTACTTAGGGGCACATTTACTTAGCTTGAGTGAAGGAATAGAAGAAAAAATACTTCGAATTTCGAATGTTTTTTTCGGCTACTTCGAAATTCGACTACGACTTCGAATCGAACGATTCGAACTAAAAATCGCTCGACTATTCGACCATTCGATAGTCGAATTACTGTCTCTTTACAAAAAATTTCGACCCCCTACTTCGCCAACTAAAACCTACCGAACATCAATGTGAACCTATGGGGAAGGTCCCCATAGGCTTTCTAGCAAATTTCTGATCGAAGGAATTTCGTTCGATCGATGGATTAAAATCCTTCGATTCGTTCGATTTGAAGGATTTAATTGTTCGATCGATAGCGGTAATTCCTTCGATATTCGAAGTCGAAGGATTTAACTTCGATAGTCGAAGGGTTAATTAACCCTCGATATTCCACCATTAATAAATGTGTCCTATAATGTGATCCCATAGGTCCAAACCAATCCCCAGTCCCCCTGGACAGAGCACAGTTTCAGACGTGCTGTCAAGACTAAAACCCCTGGTCTGGCAATAAATGGATGAGCCATTGTGATTGATCCATCAATACTTCTGTGATGGTATCCTAGAAACATGTTCTACTTTGGGTACAACTAGTACAGTAAATGTGAAATATTGATGTTCAATATCTCTGGAGAGAGAAAAACAATTTAAGTGAAGTATCCTGCAAAACAGAGAATACAGGTATGGGACCTGTTATCCAGAATGCTTGGGACCTGGGGTTTTCCAGATAACGGATCTTTCCGTAATTTGGGTCTTCATGCCTTATGTCTACTAGAAATTCATTTAAACATTCAATAAATCCAATAGGCTGGTTTTGCTTCCAATAAGGATTAATTATATCTTAGTTGGGATCAAGTACAAGCTACTGTTTTATTATTACAGAGAAAAAGGAAATCATTTTTAAAAATTTGGATTATTTGGATAAAATGGAGTCTATGAGAGATTCCGTAATTCGGAGCTTTCTGGATATCGGGTTTCCGGATAAGGGAACCTATACCTGTACTACCACCACTATGTCAACATCTGCCCCACTGCTTCACACAATGACAGTTATTATTGTATGCAAAGAGTCGTCATTATACAGAATCATTTCTTGTAAATAAAAAAAAAAGACCTACAGCTGCCTGGGTGCGAATCATGAAAATAAGACAAACAAACTTTCTAGTCTTCATGCTATTGCTTGTGTCACCCCCCATTGTTATTTTAGAAGATCGTTATGTTTTGAGGAATCAAACTAAGTTTTTGTGGTTTACTTATGCTTTAGGATGCCTTTGATTTGTCAACATGCTGTATTTAGGAGTTTCTATCACATACTGATTGTTAACATAAACTGTTCAGCCAAAAATAGGATTTAGGAAGCATCTCCCATAGTCCATAATTGACATAATTGTAGCAAGCTAATACAAGAGCAAAATCACTCACCAGGTAGTAGAAAAACATTTTATTGTGGTATAGGTGAAGGCAAATGCAACATTTATGGTTGAAATTCCAACTTCTTGCCATCAGTGATGTTAATACCACCCTGAAAAACTGTATACGCATGTGCTTCTGCTACAAGAAATGGGGTAACCTGTGTTTTCTACTAGGCACTATCTAACTTTCTCACTTCCTTCTTTATGTTGTTTGCTCCTGTGGCCTTGCTGATGACCTTGTTTGCCCTAATCATGGGACTACCCTTTGTACCTTTGTGCCTGGCAATATCTTGGATGCGATTTTTAAAATAAGGCAAAGTGGAGAGAAAGATTTTCTAACTGTTGCTGTGATAGTATCAGGAATCCGTAGCTAGAATTTTAGTATGGAAAGGCTTACCCTGGCCTTATAGTTCACTCCATCAGCTCTCACTGCATCAGCCAATGCCGCAGGCCCACAGTTCACACACTATGGGAGGGAAGTTAGTCATGTATCGGTTCAGAAAAACTTCAATATAACATCATTAAAAACTAAAGTGCCACTATGTTACAAGTATAAATGTCTACCTGATGTTCCTTTATTAGCTCATTATCACTCATTGTTTTGGCACCTAAATAAAAGCAGATGTACCTAATCGATGTCATCAAAGGCAAAGCACGAGCGAGTGGTGGAAATGTCTCATCACCGCCCTAGACCCCGGACTAGAGAGGAAAATGCTGAATTTTCAGCCATCTGTTGATTCCACTCTCTTGTTTCTGCTCGACTTATGAACTGTAGTTATGCTATTCAAGGGCTGTGGTTGGACACTGCACAAAATATGGTTGCACTGAAATGTACATAAATGTTGCACATGGTGATGCCAGCATCATAGGCACAGCAGACTTGATGTCTCAGTCTCAAAGCAGGTGCATATTTTTGAATTCTTGATTTGGAGGCAAGTTTTGGTTGCATAATTGATACAAAAGAGAAGGTTCTAAAAGCTTTTATCTGGTCTTCCTCCACAGTAAATTCCAAACTGTACAATGCAAAGCTTCAGCTAGAAGTTCAATTCTACAACATAAGGGAACATGAGTGTGCAGACTGCAACTTTCTTGCAGCTAAGCAGTTAAATTCAAGTTCTGAGGGTCATACAGAGCAAATGAAAGTGGATCAGTTCAGCTGTGGAGCCTGATGACTCAAGGATGAATCACTCTTCTACATTACAGAGGATATTACTCCCCTCCCTTCCCAGCTCACCATGACTAATCTAATGTGTGCCGGGTGATAGATTGCCGTAGATTGAAACAAAGCCTAAACCCACCTAAACATGAGGTAGAAACTATAGTGCTACACTCAAATGATGAATCACTCCTCACAGGTTCAATACTTTATGCAAATATCAGCCATGGATGATGACAACTAAGATGGATCTTCAAAGTGATGTTTTTCAGAGCAAATGAGCACAGGACAGATTATTCTATAACAGGCTGGGCAAGATACTGCATTCACACTGCGCTCCCATTAAAGGAGAAAGAAAGTCGTTTAGCACTTAGGGGTGCCAAATGTTAGGCACCCCCAAGTGAATGTATTTACTTACCTGAAACCCAGGGCAGAAAACTGCACCGCCCCGGGGTTATTCCAGCGAGCACCACGGGGCGATCCTCTTCCGGCTTCTTCTTTCTTCACGCGGCTGACAATGCGCATTTGAGTGAAAAGCCAAACTTTAAAGGGCAAGTAAAGTCTAAAATAGAATAACGCTAGAAATGCTGTATTTTGTATACTAAACATAAATATGAACGTACTGCACCACAAGCCTAAGCCTAATCAAACAAATGATTTTTGTTTTCAAAGCTGGCTACAGGGGGTCACATGCTCAGTGTGGTCTGGGCTGCTTAGGGATCGTTATAAACAAAGCTGCTTGAGTTCTGCATGGCTGGGAAGTAAGGCGGGGACTCCCCCTGCTGTTCATAAGTATGATTGTTTCCCTGCTCAGCAGTTAGGGACCGTCTGACAATTCCTATCCACAGCAGTAAACGAAGGGAGAATTTCACTGCATACAGTCAGGTTTCTTATAAAAACGGTACACATTTTTAAATTAAAGTATATTGGAGATGGGTTTCGTTTGCATTAAAGAAAGTAGAAATGGGATTTTATTTTTTTGCCTTTACATGCCCTTTAACTAAAAAGTCCGCTTTTTCATTCTACTGCACATGCGTCCGTCCTGGAAAATTTGAAGAAAGAAGAAGCTGGAAGAGGATCGCTCCGTGGTGCTCACTGGTATAAGTAAAAAAAAATCAGATAAGTAAATACATTCACCTAACATTTGGCAGCCCCAAGTGCTACATGACTATCCTTCTCCCTTAAAAGGTATACTCTTCCTTTGAGATCAATAATTAATGGGGCTCATTTATAAAAACTAGGCAAATTTGAAACTGGGCAGTAACCCATAACAACCAATCTGTTGGAAGTCATGTCTGTGCTAAGAATGGGTGATAATCTCAAGCCTTTGTACTGGATATATCTTCATATAGTGTGAAAAGCTATGTTATCTGGAAAACCATTAACCAGAAAACTAGGAAATATGGAAAGGCCATCTCCCACAGATTCATTTTATCCAAATAATTTAGATTTTTAAATAAGATTTCCTTTTTCTCTGTAATAATAAAACAGTACATTGTATTTGATCCAAACTAATTATTGGAGGCAAAACCAGTTTATTTGTACGGAAGAGCACTGGGGCCAGCAAAAAAGGTTTGAGTTTAAAAGTCATAATTATGAGATTGAAAATCATTATTTCAACTTTATGAAGTCATAATTATGAGATTAAGGGGCATATTTATCAAGGGTCGAATTTCAAATTGAAAAAACTTAGGAATTCAGAAAGACCAACCGAAATTAAGTAAATTTTTTTTGGGTTGAATAGGTGAGTTTTTGATCGAATAGGTCCGTATTCGGCCAAATTCGAATCATATGAATCGAAGGAATAGCGCATTCGATCGAATTCCATTCAAATTTTTTCCCAAAAAAAACATTTATTTTTCAAAGTCCACCAATTGTCTCCAAATAGGTTCTAGGAGGTCCCCCATAGGCTAAAACAGCAATTTGGTAGGTTTTAGATGGCAAATGGTTGAAATCAAATTTTCAATATTCGAATTTTCGCATTTTTTTCAAATTTGACTAGTCGAAGTACACAAAAAATAGCTCGAAATTCGAATTTTTCATTCGAAAATTCACCTCAACCTTTAATAAATCTGCCCCCTAAAAGTCATAATTTCATTTTTTAAGTCATAATTATGAGATTACACGTCATCATTTTGGCTTTTTAAATCATAATTATGAGTTTTAAATGTCATAAATGATCAGAACTTTTTATTTTGCTGGCTAAAGTGCTTTTCCGTATATATTTTTTAGTAGTCTTAAGGTATGAAGATCCAAATTATTGAAAAATCTGCTGCATAACAGGTCCTATACCTGTATATATACAGGTGCTATGCCTCAGTACTGATGAGTAAGGCTTGTTATCCACTTTGGGTTCCCTATATTTACAATAAAGCTACAATGGCAGGGCAAGGGTGTCATTTGACTAATCTCGGGTACCCTGTAAATGGATAGCTGCACAATTTCCCCACAGTAGCCTCTTATTATTTTCTTAGGGTTATTTATCAAACAAATCATACAGAGCAGCACACTATTTGCAGCGGCACATTTTTGGGTCCATTTACTAAACTATGACAATTTACAAAACAAACAGGCTTATTTTCTATCACACAGTTTCTTGTCATTTGCAGGCTTAAATAAATGAAATCTAAAGAAAGGCCATAAAGATATGTGCCAATACATATGCAAGCATACTTGGATACTGATAGTAGATGACGTTTTGGAACTTTCTTTTATTCTGGGTGGTTTTTCCATCAAGTGAGCTTTCTGTCAAGATTGGTGATTGATTTTCTTGCAGCTAGACCTATTAATATAACAGACTGCCATAAAAATCCTTGGCAGCTATTGGGGTCTCTCCAAATGCGTTAAACTAATCCTAGGTTAACTCTAGCAGCTGCCTCAAGTGGATTTTTTATAACTAAGATTTTTAGGAATGGTGACAAATTGCATGGGAAATGTGTTAACCACTGGTGTTCTCCCACCCTTACTGTAGCTAGTGTCTTGTCTGAAAACTACCAAGTCAACCATGTTTTTTCCTATAAACACTTCTGGAAAATATTACAGGAGTATTGTAATAAAAGCCACTCTAAGGGTAATGTAATAAAAGGCACCCAGTTTTTCCCATGTCTAGTAATCCATAGCAACCAATCAGATTTTTGTTTTCAGAATCTGTAGATGCTAACTGCTGATTGGGTGCTATTGTTGACTAGACCACCTTTACATTACTACAAATGTTTGCACCGGATCAAGTAAATCATGGCAGTCAGATGATTGCTTTACAACAGGGGGCTAGTAGATGCTGCTAGCATTCCAAGGTTACCTTGAGCAATCTTTGCAAATTTTATTAAAATACATAATGAGTTCCCCATAGGTACTGCTTTAAGGTAGCACCCTATGTTACATGCCTGTTTTACTGTAAGAAACTAGTTATCTCGCCAGTAAATAAAAAATAACAAAATGTAGATATTTTATAACCAAGAACGCATGCAACTTTTTGGTGATTTGTTTTCCTGAATTTTTTTTCACTTTTTAAACATATTTTGTTCTAGATATTTAATCTAAAAACAATACAACAGTAAAGAAAGGGAAAAGACCAGAGAATAGATTGAAGAAAAGAAGGAGAGTGGGAAAACAGGTATGCAAAAAGGGAACGAAAGAGGAGTAAGCAGAAGAGTTGAAATAAAGGGGATAAATTAAAGAGCAAGAAGAGGAATGTAAGAATAAGTAGGTACTGTCAAGCTTTAACACATTATATATACAGGACACACTAGTTGGGTATTTGTACTATTATTGACAATTAGTGATGGGCGAATAAATTTGCCTGGCAGGAATTCGCTGCAAATTTCCGTGTTTCGCCGTCGGCAAGAAGATTTGCGAAAATTCTCCGGCGAAATTTCGTCGCAGTCAAAAAATATTTGGGCATGCATCCGAAAAGTAATTTGTGTCAACACTATTCGGACGCCCATTCACTTTAACGACAGCGTCAGCTTGACGCAGGCGCCAGTTTCCAATTTTCACAATTTTTCGGAAAGATGTGAGATTTTCATGATTTTTCTGCGCAAAATGTCAGATTTTCAAGATTTTTTTCGTGAAAATATCTGAATTTCGCGATTTGTCATAGAATTTTTGGTCGTTTCACAAATTTTGCAAATTTTGTAGGAAGTTTGCGGATTATTCAGAGAAGTGAAACGGAAGAAATTCGCCCATCACTACTGACAATACACATAAGAAGAGGGGAAGGATTAGTAAATGCCTCTGTATACAATAGCAGCTGATGTCACATATGTTTGACAGAAAAATAAAAACTTGTGAGAAGCAACTATGAGCATTAAATGGTATAGTAAAATATGCCTTGAGGGCTTCTTCTTTCTTCTCATCAATCAACCTGGACCACAGAGTTTGTAATCAGTTGTTTTCCCCTATTCCTAAACACGGATACATGAATAAAGCATAGAGATACTACTGGAACTGCTGCCAAAGTACCCATAGGTTATTTCCATGAGATTACATGCTTGAGCAGTATATTTTACCATTGCAGTTTGGCCATGTGTTGTAATTGCAAATAATAATCCAGAAAGAGTTTGTAGCATGGAACTGCTTATTTTAGTCAACTCTTAATAACCAGCCCTTACTTTAACCAGCAGTAGAGTTTATTAACTCCCCCCCCCCGCACAACTAGGAACAGTTTTATCAATTAATCTGCAAGGGTATTTTTGACTGTGGGAGGAAACATAGCATACAGAAACATGAACATACAAAAATAATCTAAAAATCAGCTAATATGGAAAAAATGAATCAACAGTTAGTTAACTTGATGGGAAAGGAACTAATGGCTATGCCACCATCCTGTGACAGGAAGTAAATACGAGTGGAGTATAATGGAATAATGAAGGCTTAGCTTCCCCAAAAAGAGTCCAACTTCTACCTATAACTCCAACTGTACATTCTTCAATGGTAGTCTCCCCAAACATTAATTTCAAAAAGGAAAGGAAGTAAATTAAATATAAACAAATAGCTATCTCACATTACTGGGATGGGAAATTAATAAATAGTTATATCACCCTACTGAGAGAGTGAATCAGTTCTAGGACAGGATTAAAATCAATGTGATTTAATAATTACATGTATTGGCATTACAGAAGGATGTCTGCTTAGTTTTAAGGTATTCTATGGTGAAAGTCATGGTTCAAAGTTTTAGAGTAACTGGTCATCTTATTGCAAACACACAAAGTAGTGCTATACAATCACTCTCACTGAGCAGACTGTGACTCTGTGTGCTCAGGTCTGGTCCATACTCCAAAATATATTTCAGCAGCACTCCGATGTAGTGAAAAAATAATTTATTTGTGCAAAAAGTGAAGCAACGTTTCGACTTGACCAGCTTGATAAGGGGCTCTTCTGGATAACGGGGAAACCCGTTCTCCAGAAAGCTCCGAATTATGGAAAAGCCATCTCCCATAGACTCCATTTTAATTAACTTTTTAAAAATTATTTTCTTTTTCTCCGTAGTAATAAAACAGTACCTTGTACTTCATTCTAACTAAGATATAATTAATCCTTATTGGAGGCAAAACAATCCTATTGGGTTCATTTAATGTTTACATGATTTTTAGGGCCACATGATCGGATTATAATGCATCCGATACAGGCGGTCAGATCGCGGGACCGCATAAATGCACAGATGCGGCCGCCATCCGACAGAATTTTTTAACCTGCCCGATCGAGATCTGGCCGACTTTTGCCCAGAGATCGATCGGGAAAGCCCATCGGATGACCCCACACGCGGGCCAATAAGCCGCCGACTCGGCCTTTTGACAGCTGTTATCGGCATGCGTATGGGGGCCATTAAAGTATCGAAATCCAAATTACAGAAAGACCCCTTATCTGGAAAGCACCAGGTCCCAAGCATTCTGGAAAACAGGTCCCACACCTGTACAAAAGTGAGCATCTTCTCTTTATACATACTCATTCAACACACAAAATATAACTGCTGTGGGCCACACACTGGCCAGGGAGATACTATGCCTTCAAAGGTTTTCATTGGCATTTTAATTGACATGGTTTATCCTCAATTTTTGCACATGGGACCATTTGCCCCTTATGTAAAGATGAAAGGTGTGCTATATACCAGTAACACTAAGATATACAGTGAGACAGTGAGCACGTCTGATACAGTATGAGTTGGAAGTAGAAGTTGCAGAGGCAAAATGTAAAACTATTCAGCATTCTTACTGGAAATTGATGTAATGCTCACTTATCCTATGCAATTTAAACCTGATAATATGCTGTGGCAGCACTGTCCAACCTTTTCCACCATGCGGGACTATTATTTAATACACTTTGGGGCAGATTTATCAAGGGTCGAATTTCGAAGTGAAAAAAACTTCGAAATTCGACCATCGAATAGGAAAGCCCGACATTCGCAGTCAAAGGATTTTTTAAGATCGTACGATTTAAACTAGGATCGTACTTCGATCGTATGATTTAAACGTACGATTGCACGATTTTACAAAAAAATCCTTTGACTTTTCAAAACTTAGCCAAATACTGGCTATGAGTTCTAGGAGGTCCACATAGGCTAACATAGCAATTTGGCAGGTTTAAGGTGGCTAAGTGTTGAAGTCGAAGTTTTTTAAAGAGACAGTACTTAGATTATCGAATGGTAGAAATAGTCAAACCATTTTCACTTCGAATCGAAGTCGAATTTAGTCTATTCGATGGACGAAGTACCCAAAAATTACTTCAAAATTCAACGTTTTTGAATTTGAATATTCACTTCGACCCTTAGTAAATAAATGTGCAACGCTCACATTATTAAAATTAAATTGCCATTATTTAAATCTATGTAGCCCTTGGGCTTGCTGGCTGGGGGTCATCCAAATCATTTGGAGGGGAATCTATGGCCCAGGGGTAGCCAAATGGACAGCCCTGGTCTATGGTAAGGAGTTTTAATCAGAGAAATTAGACACACAGCCACATGCATTTCTTATATATAAACTAGTAAAGCACCGAATCCACTATTCTGGATTCAGCCGAACCCCCGAATCCTTTTCGAAAGATTTGGTCGAATACCAAACTGAATCAGAATCCTAATTTGCATATGCAAATTAGTGGTGGGAAGGGGAAAACATTTTTTACTTCCTTGTTTTGAGACAAAAAGTCACGCAATTTCCCTCCCTGCCCCTAATTTGCATATGCAAATTAGGATTCGGTTCAGCCAGGCAGAAGGATTCGGCCGAATCTGAATCCTGCTGAAAAAAGGCCGAATCCTGGATTCGGTGCATCCCTAATATAAACGTATATGGAATGTGTAGTGATAAAAAACAAATTGACGTGGTTTGTGGGGTTTTTTTTTTTTGCGAAGCAGTGTTTTTTTTCTGAGAATTCCAGTATAGCTATGGCTAGATTTGGTAAATTGTGCACTATTTGTGGCACAAGTTTTATTGAGCGTGAAAGGGTGTCACATAATGTCGCTCATATGCATCAGAAACAGCATTGGCATGTGATTCATTAGACCATTGTGTGTGTACCCCAAATTCTAGCCCTGCTCCAAAACTCCTAGCAGACCATTAAAAGCTGTGACTGTTCAAGAGTCTTGTACACTGTCCTGCACATTGTTCATAAAGAACTCTAATAGCTGTTGCTCTGTACCACCAATAGCATATACTTTGTTCATCAGCTACTGTTTAACTTCAAATCCAACAGCTGTAGATGTGCAGCCTCTGACCCACCACCAGACCTCGCCTATCCCCGACACAGCATAGGCTGCCTAGGAAATGATCCTAAACATGATGGAACAAGACTGCATTATCATCACTTTCTTATCCAGTCACCAGGGCACTCGTGAAGAATAGTAGCTATAGAAATGCAAAAGAGCAATTAACAAACCAAAGACTGTTTCCTTTTGCCTTACCTAATATGACGATGAGTATTCCTCCCAGGCGAAATCGCTTGTGTTTCTCCGCGCCAGGGTCATGGCCCATTCGAATAAAGGGCATGGCAGAAAGAAGCAGGAACACTGCTGGAAGCCCCAGGAAAGAGCTTGTTATCATCAGGGCACGGGCTGCCTGGATATGAGCTGTCAACAGCAACAGGATACATTTAATTGCATGATAAGCATTGGAATACATCATCTGACATCAAGCAACACACCTGCACAGAAACCATGGCCCAACTTCAAAGCTCCACGCACAAGCCTTGACAGTGCAATATATACAGTAAAAGTCATACAAAGGCGTACAACAGTTCTATTAAAGGATGTGCAATGGTTTCAGCTTAGCAAAAATAAGCATCTGACATTGAGGTTTGATCACGGACAAGACCATATTCCTCAGTAAAACATCTTAGTGAACAATCACTTTCAATAAAGTAGATAACAAGGTCAAATTAGAAAAACATGAATTGCTATAAAAATAGTTTCCAAGGGGTTGCCATGAGAACATTTCATTTTTACACAGGTTTTATCAGTGTTCTGTTCATTTCCATCACATTTGAAGTTCAGATCTTATATACTTATATAGTTTAGCATTTGAAACACACAGTAAATGTTCTTAAATTGTTATTTTAATTGTTATTTGAAACTGGCATGCTACTTTTGATAACATACTCTCTCCTACTGTGTTTGAGTGTTACATTTGTTTTTACTGCGTCCTAGAATGGCTAATTCTAAGCAAGTTTTCAATTGGTCCTCATATTTCTTTCTCATAGTTTTTAAATTTTAAATGAATTACCTTCTTCGTCTAAATTTTCCAGTTTTCAATTGGGGTCACTAACCCCATCTAAAAAAACAATTGTTTTGTAAGTACGAATGTATTGTAATTGTTTTATGACTCATCTTTCTATTTAGGCCCTCTCCTATTCCTATTCCAGTCTCTCATTCAGATCAATGCAAACTGGAGAGTTACTGAATAAAAAGTTAAATAATTCAAAAATCACAAATAATAAAAAATGAAAACCAATTGCAAATTGTCTCAGAATATCACACTCTACGTGTTACAAAAAAGATCATTTAAAGGTGAGCAACCCTTTTGAAGTCATTTGAACTTGATTGAACATATGTCAAAATGCCCCAAATGCGTCTCTATTGCAAGTTTCGATAATGATACAAGCTCATATGCATTTTATTTATAGGTTGAGTCCTGCTGCATTTTTTGGACACGGCATCTATGGATTTTCCTAAAGCAATATTACCGTATATACTCGTGTATAAGCCGACCCGTGTATAAGCCGAGGTACCTAATTTACCGAAGAAAACTGGAAAAATTTATTGACTCGTGTATAAGCCTAGGGGTGAGAAACTGGTACTATTTTTGCTTTATGCTATGTGTTTACTGACCACAGGCTAGATTACAAAAAACTAAAATGATTTAAGGAAGGCACTCATCAAAAATAATTTTTATATTTGTACCTTTAAAAGGCATTTAGCTGCAGGGATCATGAACTGCTGTGCTTTCCCCCATATGAACAAGGAAATCCTTGTATGGGTAGCAATAGTAGCAATAGCAGGTGAAAAGTTTGCTCCAGTTTTGGTAACCCTCAGCAACCCCTGATGGGTGTATTATTTATGTGTGGGACGTGCATGTACGGACATAAACTAGATTTGCTACATAAGCAAATGTCCTTATAAGCGTTTATATACAGATGTGTTCCCTTCATGACATCATGCCTGTTACGCTACGATGCTGTGAGCGCTATACACCTATGTGCGTGTATGTGGAGTGTTTACAGACGTTGCTACGCGGGGCCGGTCTCACCTTCTCGCACAGGTTGCGCACTTGGCTCTCGTTGAGTTGCTTGCAGTCATTCAGCTGCTCGATCCACTGGTCCAGCTCTTTAGTAAACGTCTTGTCCTCCATACCAGAACCTTCCCTACAACCACACTATCCCACGGCAACACACACTACAAACACAAACAATTCCGCACTGTGCCGATCAGTTTGTTCCCCCTCCTCTCTGCCCCCGCTCCTGTCACACATTCACTGACACGGCCTACGCCTCTCGCAATACGGTAATGCGCACACATTGCAAAAAGGGGAAGGGCTGAGGAGTACTGTGTGACGAGAGCTTAGAGGGGAGGGGCTGAGGAAGCCACGAGCGGGGAGAAGTACGGGCAGCACGGAGGAGTCACTACACACACTGAGTAAGCGTCAACCTTTTTAGCTGACCCGCATATAAGCCGAGGTAGAGTTTTTCAGCACATTTTGGGTGCTGAAAAACTCGGCTTATACGCGAGTATATACGGTACATTGAACAAAGATTTTTGCGCAGAGACAGAATTAGAAATCTACAGAACGTGTGAAAAGGAACGGCTGTTAGTTTCTAGATTGTTATCAACTTTTTCCAACAAGCTTACATTTTTCCATACAATCTCTGGAAACAAAGGCTGTTAAAGTTTTATAGACAACAAGAGGTCCTGCAATGGGGTCCTGTCACTTTGGATTCATGGGAAATACAAGAAGAAGAATTGCAGGCCACTCCCCAGGATATGGAATGTCAATGCCTGTTGACTGGGGTATTTCCGTTCATGGAGTTTACAACAGGAAAACTAGTGCCATCCACTTAACTTCATTTGTAAGTTGGCATTTTACGTCTGCTGAGCTGATGAGAGGTGCCATTAACACTGTCCTTTTATATTCAACTTAGCTTCCGCAAATCCTCAGGAAATAACAGTAAACACTGTGTGCAAGATCATCAGCACAGATATAGAAACAATTAGTAAATCAATATAATTAAGCTGCGCCCAGTAAAAGTTGAACTGATTCAGCTGGGGAGTCTATGAGCATTGAAGGCCTAGTGGGTATGTGACTAATAATTTCAGTATATGTCACTGAAACAGATAATAATGCTATTGGGGAGGTGTAACTTTAAATAAACACTTCCAGCAACAAAGACTACTGCCAACAAAAGCAAATAAGAATAGATTTATAAATACTGTGTTGAGATATATGTCCTTCAACACAATACACGTGAATTATGCCCCAAATTAAGGTTTAAACATATTCTGTCCCAGATAGAATATAGGCTTCTCAGCCTCACTGGCTATACATAGTTTATCTGCAGGAGTGTAACTACAGAGAAGCAGACCCTGCGGCTGCAGGGGGGCCCCGTGAGGCCATAATTAATGTGCCAATTCCATATATATTGGTAAAACAGAAAACCTCTGGATATTTAGGGAGTCCCTAAAATTAATTTGCTGTGGGGCCCAATAACATCTAGTTCCGCCACTGTTTATCTGCCTGTGTATCTGATTCAGCCTAAGACATTAAAGGGGTGGGTCACCTTTCAGTTAGCTGTTAGTATGTCATAGAATAACAAATATTAAGCAACTTTTCAACTGACATTCATTTTTTATAGTTTTTGAATTATTTGCCTTCTTCTTCTGACTCTTTCCAGCTTTCAAATGGGGGTCACTGACCACATCTAAATAATAAATGCTCTGTAAGGCTACACACCTACTGTTATTGCTACTTTTTATTACTTATCTTTCTATTCAGAGCCTCTTCTATTTATATTTGAGTCTCTTATTCAAATAAATGCATGGTTGCTAGGGTAATTTGGACCCTAGCAAAAAATGGCTGAAATTGCAAACTGGAGAGCTGCTGAATAAAATGCTAAATAACTTAAAAACCACATACAGGTATAGGATCCCTTATCCGGAAACCTGATATCCAGAAAGCTCCGAATTATGGAATGGCTTTCTCCCATAGACTCCATTTTATCCAAATAATCCAAATTTTTAAAAATGATTTCCTTTTTCTCTGTAATAATAGAACAGTAGCTTGTACTTGATCCCAATTAAGATATAATTAATCCTTATTGGAAGCAAAACCAGCCTATTGGGTTATTTAATGTTTAAATGAATTTCCAGTAGACTTAAGGCATGAAGACCCAAATTACAGAAAGATCCGTTATCCGGAAACCCCCAGGTCCCGAGCATTCTGCATAACAGGTCCCATACCTGTACAATAAAAAAAATGAAAACCAATTTCAAATTGTCAGAATATCACTCTCTACATCGTATTAAAAGTTAATTTAAAACTGGCCACCCTTGGGTAGATTCACTCATTTAGTGAGGTTTTCAAATGAGGCAGCCTCACTACGCCATGCATGTGCTAGAAAAAACTGGATTCATACTGTATGATCTTTTGTCTCCTGGGCCAACAATTATATCACACAGGCATCATACAGAATGTTCATAAGTGTACTGTATTCCTGGCCAAAATTGGTCCTCAACCTTTGGGATTTTCTAGCCTTTCTAAATTATATGTTTTGACTGCCATAATCTGGAAATTACATTCTGGGATATGACAGAACAGGCCATAGCTAAATGTAATCCAGTAAACATGGTTTCTTAATGATTCTGACCTCATTTCAAAAGCTTGTTCTTAATCCTAAACTGTATTAATATATCTGTAAATCCTACTAGTAATAGATAGAATAATACATGCATCATCTGCACTAAATCACTCTGTCTTCCTTATCCCTAGGAGGCATCCACACAGTCTATATAAAATGCATATATATATATATATATATATATATATATATATATATATATATATATATATATATATATATATATATATATAGAGGCTTGGGATCTGTTTTTCGGAAACCCGTTATCCGTTATTCCCCATGATTGACACAGCAATCACTGATCGCCCACCCCTCTATGTCATGGCCCCGCCCCCTACCCGGTCTCCACTGGGGGAAAAGGTGGCAACCCTACTTGTACTGGATTATAACTAATATGCAATTACCCCTTATTGGAGGGAAAACCAGCCTATTGGGTTTATTTAATGTTTATATGATTTTCTAGTTGACTTAAGGTTTGAAGATCCAAATTACTGAACAATCCATTATCCGGAAAACCTCAGATCCCGAGCATTCTGGATAACAGGTCCTATACCTGTGTGTGTATATATATATATATATATATATATAAAATAAACAAATAGGCAGGTGCACACAGAGTACCAGAAAATGGCTAGGTGCTGGAACAAGGAATCGTAATTACAACCAACAAAAAAGTCCGCACTCATAGGTCTTGTGAAGAAAAACGTGGATATACAGTATTCAATGTTTCGGCTCCTAAACGCGAGCCGTCATCAGGAGGTCCTCCTGATGACGGCTCACTTTTAGGAGCCGAAACGTTGAACAAATCCACTTTTTTTCTTCACAAGACCTATGAGTGCGGACTTTTTTGTTGGTTATATATATATATATATATATATATATATATATATATATATACAGTATATATATTACATTATATAAAATGAGTGTAATATTTGTTTAGGTATAACTGTTCTGTGCTGGTAGAATTGAAAGCTGGAGAATTATCAGACACAAAGTTAAAGATGACCCTTGAAAATATAGAGTCAAAACTATGTGGAAATGTATGTAGACAGTTATCATGTATTTTCATAAACGTGTTTAATTGGCAATTGAACCACATTGAATTTTCCTTTGTAATTCCCATATGGGAATATAAGGATATAAATATTCTGTTGTTTTCCTGTTTCAGAGTTGTTAAAGCCTAGAGGGTACTTTTAATACTGCTGGCAAATTCTACAGCAATGGACTGTTGCACCAAGAACTGTACCCCATCTGATAAATCTGCTTTATGGGCCAAGATCAAATGAACTACAACTACCACTGTCATCAGACAGCCACTGACACTTGCAATGGCCTGCCCTGGCCCCAAACAACCCAGTATAGACCTGTAAGAACTGCATAAGGGTAAGTACCAACAAGCCAACTATAGAGTAGTATATCAGGTTTATGCTTTTATGGCCTGTTATGCATTGTAGTATGAGGTTTATGCCATTAATGATAATGTCAAATCAGGAATTATTTCAGTATTTTTTAGTTGCAATTGATCTTTGTAAAAGTAGCAGCAAAAAAATGTGAAATTGTTGATGCGGTGTGGGAACCCATTATCCAGAAAGCTCTGAATTATGAAAAGGCTGTCTCCCATTGACTCCATTTTATCCAAATAGTGTATTGTTATCAACTTTTCAAGCTAAATGTATAGTTTTTGAAACTATCCATAAACTGGAAAAAAAAAGCTGTGCCTACAAAACACTGGCAAACTCTTGGTGTGACATTAGCCAAATATATAAGCAAATAAGTAAATAGTCTGGCCAGTCTGGAACTGGAGGAGAATGCATTTGCGTACTTATTAAAATTTGGTTCTTTAAAGCAATACACTAAAAGAAAAAAGGGTAAAAGAAACAAGAATGGAAAGAAAAAAAGAAGTGATAAAAAAGGTGATATTGCAAAACTTCCACAGCAGCAGAGAAACTTGTTATTTTTACTTTTCAAACAAAAAGATCTAGTGATGAGTACAGTGAATCATACATAGTAACAGAACCAAGGCCAAGCTGTTCTGGGAGGTTCCTACCAGCAGTCCAGATAGCCAAGTTCTACGCATTTGTATTGGCTACACAGCCCACTCACCCAGGGACACATATTTTCCAGATGTTTCTAAATAAGCTAAATATTCTTCCAGTACATCAACAGTTCCCAGGATAGCACCCTTGGATAGTAGGCAATTAAACCCTCCCCATAGCACCCTTGTATAGAAGGCAATTAAACCCCACAGGATAGCAACCTTGGATAGTAGGCAATTAAACCCCACAGAATTGAAAACTTATTTGCAGTGTGCCAAATGCAACTACATTCCCCTCTAATCGCTATTCCCAGATATCATTGAAAAGTCAGTTACATTAGTAGAGATGCATATTATTGTGTGCAAGCTGAGTGTCCCCGTGTGTAAGGCAGCTGGGTACAAGTCTGGGTGCAAGTCTGGGTGCAAGGTGCTGGTGCTAATTCCCAGCAGGGAGAGTAAAGGGAAAGTTGAGGGTCTCACCAGGCAGTGCCAGGATGTCAGCCAGTGGCTTGCAGTGATACAGTCCCACAGAGATGATACAGTCTGCCCACAGCCCCCTGGAGCCCAGCTCATCCAGCTTCCTACACGTATTGATGCTGTAGTCACAGGTCAGCACCCAGTCATTAGTAGTGGTGGCCACTATCACCCCGATCCATCCGATCACACTGGAGATGAAGCCAAAGAACTGCAGGCACGTGCCACCCATTGCTAGTCACTGGCACACTGATCAGCAGAGGGAGAGGCAGTGACCCGGGGCTGAGGAGCTTCTGTAGGTGTATTGGGTGCGACTGTTCCCTCGCTACACACAGCACTCCCCCCACTCCTCTTCTCCCACCCACCACTGGCTGCAGGGACGCCAAAACCACTCCCAGCCAATCACAGAGCGCTGCCTGCGCTGGATTCTGCCCCACAATAAAGTGCAGCGGGACAAGTTGCATTCATGGCGCAGTTATAGATTAATTGCGCAATCTCATGTGTGCCATTCAGTAGCTACAGGTTTAGTAGTGTCGTAGTTATTAAATAGTGGTTACAACAAGGGGGAAGTTTCCTTCTTCTGCAACATAAAGTAACTTCAATGCTCTTCTGTGCCCTTGTACAAATGCTTCTGATTTAGCTGATACTTTTTACTCCTCCGCCACCAAACGCAAACTAAATGCCAAATAAACCGCTTTCCAGCCAAGATCTCTCCGTTATACGGGGACCTCTTTAATAAATGGGCAAAGAGCGACCACTAGTGGTGATGGCGAGTATCGCCGCTGCTTTGGGAATGGTCGCCTTCTTGTTTTTCTGACAGACCTGCTGACAATCTAGGGACGCAAACTGCTCCTGCTCTGTGTGGAAAAGAGAACTTTGTGGCATCCAAGCTACGTGAAAAAGATTCACATGTTGGAGAATGGTTGGGTCAGGGCAGCCATTGGAAATCACGGGGCCGTACAACAACATTTCCCACTCTACATCACAGTTAAAAGACCATGTTCATTTAACAAAATTTGGCAGGTTATGAAAGTTTGAACACATTTCTATGATTTTTTTCAGTAATTACAGTTTTGCTAATGAAGGTGAATTGCCCTTTAAGATGCGAGTCTAACTTTTCCCAAGGGACCGTTATCTAATATTGTTACAATTACTTTTTGCTTATCTGAAATTGTTACAAATGTTTCCAAGTGCACCTGGTGGCTGTTCTGGGCTCTCTGCCAAAAGCCAATTAAGTGAGAAACTTTGTTTCTTTTTCTGGCTGTTCAGTGCAGAGAAAAACGGGACTTTCCAGTACAAATGAGGGACTGCGGGCTGTTCTGTCAAATGAGGAACTGTTGGAAGGTATGCTTCGGCTTTTCGGCACTTCCGCATTCAGGACTTCGGAAGGAGGCGGCACTGCTTTGTCGCTGTCAACAGGGCCAGATTTACATAGTGGGTGCCCCTGGGCCCACTGTCGTTCGTCTCCCCTTTCCCCTCCCCTTTATTCTAGCAAATTTTCATCATCCGGACCGGAGCAATAGGGACTGTCGCACAGGAAATTTAAAAAATGATTGTATCTCCAGCACATCCCCAGTGTTTTTGAACCAATGTGGGTGTGATTGGCAGCATGCCGCCCCCCTAAAATCTTGCCACCCTAGGTGACCTTTCCACAAATCCGGGCCTGGCTGTCAAGGGGGGCCCGACTCTTTCAAAAGTTCAGCACTGCCGGGCCCCCTTCAGGCCCAGGCCCCGTACACTCGTAACCTCTGTGCCCCCCTGATGGCGGCCCTGGTTGGGGTAGACAGAAACGTTATTCTTATGTATGATTCCGATTTAAGCTGGCAATTGATGCAAAGATCCGATCTCGTACGATTTTCGGACCGCGCGTGGAGAGTCCCGACATTTTTTGTCCCATGGAGATCGGTCGTTTGGTCGATCGGACAGGTTAAAAGATTTCTGTTGGCTGCTGATATTATCTCTGCATGTATTGCCGATCTGCTGATATCACTGTGAGTTTCCCAGTAGAATTTGTCGGGCATACTTTCGTACGATTGTTGTGATGGGCAGGACTTCGGCTGGTTTGTTCTCTTTGCTGCTTTATTTTATCTAAATGGTTAGTGGCAGGTCGGGAGATGGCACCTAACGATCGTTCGTCCGATGTGATGGTAAATCTGCACATCTATGGCCACCTTTAGTCAAATCCTTAAGACCCCCATACACGGCCGATAAAACAACAGACCGAGACCGAGCCGGCAGCTTATTAGCCCGTGTGTGGGGCCATCCGACTGGCTTCAGATAGATATCTGCCTGAAAGTCAGGCAGATGTCGATTGGGCAGGTTAAAAAAAACTTGTCGGATCGTGCCTGCATCTGTGCGTTTATGCGGTCCCTCTATCTGGCTGCCCGTATTGGATGCATTATGAAACTGATTTTTAGGCCCAATATCGCCTACCTCAATGTGGGCATATCAGGGAGAGATCCACTCGTTTGGCGACATCGCCTAAGAGGCATGAAATGTGTCAGGTGAATATATATATCACAACATATCCATTCCATGTGTGTGTGACCCATATACTGTATATTTTAAAGGGGTGGTTCACCTTCAAGTTAACTTTAGTATGTTATAGAATGTCTTTTTCTAAGCAACTTTTCTTTTGGCCTTCATTTTTTCTTTTATATAGTTTTTGAATGATTTGCCTTCTTCTTCTTCTTCTGACTTGTTCCAGCTTTCAAATGGGGGTCACTGACCCCTTCTAAAAAAAACAAATGCTCTGTAAGGCTACAAATGTATTGTTATTGCTACTTCTCTTTACTCCTCTTTCTATGCAGCCTCTCCTATTCATATTCCAGTCTCTTAGGGTAGGACTACACGGATGTTTTTGGCACGATCCAACATGCTGCAACAAAACGCCGGCGACAAAACGCATGCGATGGAAATAATGTAAGTGATAGAAATGTCGGATGAAGTCACAGCGTTGATCCGGCGCGACATGACTGTCGGATGCAGACACCGCGTGTAGCGTCTGCATCCGACAGTCGTGTCACGACGGATCAACGCCGAACGCAGGAAAAATGCAGCATGTTGCATCTCAACCTGCGTTCGGCGCCTACATGCGCCTGTGTGAGTACAGCCTCATTGAGAAAAACTGAATGCGTCTACTCCTGCTCTCCCCTGCGGCTGAACGCATAAAAAAGAAATGCAGGGGAGCGCAGCTTCAAACGCTCGTCTGTAAGAGCCCTTAGGGTAGGACTTCACGTTGCGAGAGGAGCCAACACGTCGCAATGCGACAAAATGCATGGGACGTGTTGGATGTTCTAAAGAAAATGGAAGTGAAGGAGAAATCGCAGGTAAGAACTACATTTATCCGACTGTTGGATGAAAACACAACATTCGTTCATCACTATTCGGTGCTGGCCGGGAGTGGGTGGGGCAGCGCAGATGGGCGGGTGGGTTGTTAAGGGCCCTCTGAAGATTTTCTTGCAGGGGGGCCTGATTTTCTTGCAGGGGGGCCTGACACACTGTAGTCATGTCGCTGTGAACAACCCCTTTAACAGCCGGCTCTGTCTGCATTTAGTAGTACTAAAAATGAGTATTTACCCCCTAACTTACACATCATTCAGATGGGCAAGTTATAGAGCGAGAGAGGCTACAGCAGTGTTTGACTGAGCTAGTTTGGACCACCAGAAACCCAATCTCTAGGGCCTCCCTTCCCATTGCCTGCTTCAGATCTTCTGCATGCCACACAACAATGCAGATCCATCGCACATAACACAAACAAACCACACAATCGTTCCCTGCTCCCCACACCATTACTGCTGATTATTTCACAAATACTCCCTACTTTCAGCAGCACCATAGCCGCTAGCGAGTAGGACTAGTGGGAGCGAGGACGGGGGCCCACTGGCATTTTTTCCAGCAGGTTAGTTTGACCCTGGGCTGCAGGACGGAACAAGACTTGGCTTGTGTCTACTGATGCCAAAGATGCTTCTTACAATCGATTTTTATCTGGCGTGAGGCGCATAGTACAGTCAATTTATACAAACAGAAATGCTGGCTGAATGAAAACTAAGAGCTATGCTCCTGCACAGGCTGAGGGGAATTGGAAGTTACCCCTAATATCTCCGTAAAATAATCATAAACAGTAACATCACTTGTACGAGAGCAGTGCAACCTATTAGAGGCACCGATACTGCCCAACGCTCACTTTTTGATTGAGCTGGATCTTGCTGGACCCTGGACCTTAGGCATTTACACTTCCTAGAACAAAAAAGCGCCATTAGTAACATTCCCATAGGCATTTTTTCCCTCTGAACATGTTTCCTGTGAAAAAAATAATTTCCTGCATACCTTATTAATTGCTCATTTGCTCTATTACTAAATACAGTACCTGTGCTAAATGTTACATTCCAGTACATATACCATAACATTTCACAATGGATTAGAACATGCTAATCAACATGAAATGGAAGAATATGTTTTTGTACCTTTCGGGTCAAATATTGATGTAAAAGTGAGAAAAAAGTGCTCAACCCACTACTTTTGCATATTTCCATGGCTCCTCTGTGTATCTGAGTGTCGCAGGCACATTCTGCCAGAAGCTAGACTAAATCTCATCCAATTAGGCAGGACTGGATGGGAGACATACAAGGTGCTCTTGCTGCTGTCATTTTGGCACTCGCATCAGTCCCGCTTAGCCCTGACTGTGCCTTCCTGGTTGCTTCATGCCCCAATCCTCTCTCTGCTCGCAGTCCACCCTCTGGCCACAGTCCTAAATCTGATCCCCCTCCTGCCTGATCCCCCTCCTGCCTGACCCCCCTCCTGCCACAGACCCAGTCCCTGTTCTGCCCAGAGTCCTGATCTCTTTCTAGGCCTGCAGTCTAACTCTTCTCTCTGGCCATAGTCCTGATCCTGTTCCGCTACAGTCCCGGATCCCCTCTTTGCCCTGAGTCTCGATCCCCCTTCTGGCCCATAGTCCCAGATCCCCACCTGGCTGCGACCCCTCGATCTCCTCTCTGCACACCAGGCATGGATTTGTGGCAAATTTCCGTGTTTCGTCACCCGCAAATGTTTTCGTGAAACTGCGTTGAAAATTCGCAAGTGAAAATCCACCATGACAAAAAAAAAATAATTGGTGCGCATCGGACGCCCATTGACTTTAATGCATTTGGAAAAAATAGTCAAGTGTAAAAAAATTGTCATGTGTCAAAATTATTGCATTATGCATTTCATTCGGGACAGATTTGCCATCACTATCTGTTAGAACAATTGCTGCAGTTTTTCACTTAGCCCTAACTCTCTGCAACTAATGATAGATGGTCTCTGCACATTCGTATTCAGTATATCGTTAGATGCAGGGAGTATCGGCATAAAACTGACACAAGATGGCTTGATGGACTGTTTCCAGCATACCATTCTCTAGAGAAGCAGGTTAGTAATGTTCTGCTACTGCTGCCAGAGGCCTGAGCTTCTCCCTTCACACTTTATTATGCAATTCACAGCAATACTTTATTATGCCTGAATGCCTGAGCTAATTAATATAGTTTGGCCTTGTCTTCATACAAATTTGAGATAGTTCTAGTTACTTAACGTATGACTATTCATACCAATTTAATTCAAAGCAAATTTCTGCTTCTCACTCAATGCTAACCACCAAGGTGACAGATCCTAGAAACTTATATAATTTAGCTTGGTAGTGATGTAAACTATTTTAAATAAGTGAACTAGAAAATCCTATAGAATATATTACTATTATAGAGACATTATTCTAAAAATAGTAGGTGTTTTTTGCTAATTGGTAAGGCTTGAGTACACACTTTGCTCTTTGTGCATGACGATAAACACAAAATGAAATCTCTGCCACTTTTGAGCATCACATTTTCCAGTGGATTGTGCCAGCATCTCTTTGCAGTGGGCATAATGAAGAAGAGATGTGTAAATAAACATCTGATTGCCTGTGTAAATCAATATTTGTAACTGGTAGTTTCACTAGTGGTGATTTTATTCTGAATGTGTTAGTGGACAAGTTCTGTGGAGAGGAGATGTAAACTGCAGAAGGGAGGGGAGGGAGAGGACAAAGGCTAACGAATTTGAATTCTGGGAATAGGGCAGTGGCTGAAGAACTTAAATTTAATGGTCATGGCAAACAGGATTGGTTTGGTATTTATGCAGAATGTTTTTATCACCTATTCTACTAGCCTAAATGTAAGATAAATGTTAATGAATATGAGCACACGGATGAAGAGGTGTATGAACCAAACGCAGAGAGAGAGCAGATTCTGATGAAAAGGTTTATATATTAGGGTTTAGAGATGTCGCGAACTGTTCGCCGGCGAACTTGTTCGCGCGAACATCGGGTGTTCGCGCTCGCCGGAAGTTCGCGAACGTCGCGCGACGTTCGCCATTTTGGGTTCGCCATTGTTGGCGCTTTTTTTTGCCCTCTCACCCCAGACCAGCAGGTACATGGCAGCCAATCAGGAAGCTCTCCCCTGGACCACTCCCCTTCCCTATAAAAACCGAAGCCCTGCAGCGTTTTTTCACTCTGCCTGTGTGTGCTGAAGAGATAGTGTAGGGAGAGAGCTGCTGCCTGTTAGTGATTTCAGGGACAGTTGAAAGTTTGCTGGCTAGTAATCGTTTTGATACTGCTCTGTTATTGGAGGGACAGAAGTCTGCAGGGGTTTGAGGGACATTTAAGCTTAGGTAGCTTTGCTGGCTAGTAATCTACCTTCTACTGCAGTGCTCTGTATGTAGCTGCAGTGGGCAGCTGTCCTGCTTCTGATCTCATCTGCTGACTGCTGCAATAACAGTAGTCCTTGTAAGGACTGCTTTTATTTATTTTTTTGTTGTTTTACTACTACTACTACTACTACTATAAGAGCCCAGTGCTATTAGTCTAGCAGTGTTGGGGAGTGGGACTGGTGTGCTAATCTGCTGCTCCTAGTAGTTCAGCAGCACCAACTTTAATTTTTTTTTTTAATATTCATTTTTTTTTATTTTACTTTTTTTTATTTTACTACCGCTGTAGTAGTGTATAAGTTGACCTTTTAGGCATTATTTGCCCTGTAGGCATTATTTGCACAGTGTTTTCTTCAACCCGCCATCTAGCTGTGTGACCTTGTTCACATTCTGTCTAAATATCCATAATATTACCGTCTCCAGAAAAAACACCGGAGTGACTTTTTTCAAGCAGCCATAATATATTTTACGTAATCCGTATCCACCGCTGTAGTAGTGTATACGTTGACCTTGTAGGCATTGTTTGCCCAGTTTTTTTGGCCGCAGCCACTGAAGCACAGAGGCCAGAAAAAATATGCCATATAAATGCTGAAAATAGTCATTTTTTGCCATACGTTGACTCAACGTATATGGCAAAAAATGACTATTTTCAGCATTTATATGGCATATTTTTTCTGGCAACTGTGCTTCAGTGGCTGCGACCAAAAAAACTGGGCAAACAATGCCTACAAGGTCAACGTATGGCAAAAAATGACTATTTTCAGCATTTATATGGCATATTTTTTCTGGCAACTGTGCTTCAGTGGCTGCAACCAAAAAAACTGGGCAAACAATGTCTACAAGGTCAACGTATGGCGAAAAATGACTATTTTCAGCATTTATATGGCATATTTTTTCTGGCAACTGTGCTTCAGTGGCTGCGTCCAAAAAAACTGGGCAAACAATGCCTACAAGGTCAACGTATGGCAGTTGTTTAAAGAGAACAGTAGATTACTAGCCAGCAAAGCTACCTAAGCTAAAATGTCCCTCAAATCCCTGCAGACTTCTGTCCCTCCAATACAGAGCAGTATCAAGCAGATTACTAGCCAGCAAACTTACTATCATCTGTCCCTGAAATCACTAACAGCTCTCCCCCTACACTATCTCTTCCAAGCACACACAGGCAGATTTTTCAGATACATTTTTGCCCTTGATCCCCCTCTGGCATGCCACTGTCCAGGTCGTTGCACCCTTTAAACAACTTTAAAATCATTTTTCTGGCCAGAAATTTTTTTTTTAGATGTTAAAGTTCGCCTTCCCATTGAAGTCTATGGGGTTCGCGAACCGTTCGCGAACCGCTCGCGTTTTTGCGCAAGTTCGCGAATATGTTCGCGAACTTTTTTTCCGACGTTCGCTACATCCCTATTAGGGTTGGTGAAGGAGGTGTATTTTGTGGACAAACATAAAGAAAAGTTATCCAGAAACCCATTCCGAAGAAAGCTCAGAATTACAGGAAGGCCATCTCCCATTGACTCCATTTTATCCAAATAACCAAATTTTTTAAAAATTATTTCCTTTTACTCTGTAATAATAAAACAGTTATTTTTACTTGATCCAAGTCTACAAGAAAATAATTTAAATATTAAATAAACCCAATAGGTTGGTTTTGCTTATTGTAAGATACAATATTACCCTATTGGGTTTATTTAATATTTAAATTATTTTCTAGTAGACTTAAAGTATGAAGATCCAGATTACGGAAAGATCCATTATCTGGAAAACCTCAGGTCCCAAACATTTTTCAGAACAGGTCCCATAGCTGTATTGGTGTATTTAGGATAGAGGCATAATGAGCAAAGGACTGTAGGAAAAGAGATGCAGAGACTGGTGTATATAGGGGAAAGTGTGCAATGGGTGATGCCTGGAGGTACTGTGTAAAGCAAGGATCCCCAACCTTTTTAACCCGTGAGCAACATTCAGAAGTAAAAGGAGTTGGGGAGCAACACATGCATGAAAAATGTTCTTGGGGTGCCAAATAAGGGCTGTGATTGGCCATTTGATAGGCCCTATGTGGATTGTCAACCTACATTGAGGTTCTATTTGGCAGTACACCTGGGTTTTATGCAACCAAAACTTACCTCCAAGCCTGGAATTCAAAAATAAGCTCCTGCTTTGAGGCCACTGGGAGCAACATCCAAGGGGTTGGAGAGCAACATGTTACTCACGAGCTACTGGTTGAGGATCACTGGTGTAAAGCATGTACATGGGAGAGGAGTGGGGGATAAAAAATGTGCCATCCTCCCTGTCATCTCACTCTGCAATGGATCCTGACTCAAATGTTTATAGGAGACTGGAGACCACTTATATTTTAGTTAACATTTCTAGGATACAGTATCACATTCTATTTTTTTACAGGTTTCTAGCTGTCATTTCATACTTAAAGGGATACTGTCATGGGAAAAAAAAAATTCAAAATGAATCAATTAATAGTGCTGCTCCAGCAGAATTCTGCACTGAAATCCATTTCTCAAAAGAGCAAACAGATTTTTTTATATTCAATTTTGAAATCTGACATGGGGCTAGACATATTGTCAATTTCCCAGCTGCCCCAAGTCATGTGACTTGTGCTCTGATAAACTTCAATCACTCTTTACTGCTGTACTGCAAGTTGGAGTCATATCACCCCCTCCCTTTTGCCCCCCAGCAGCCAAACAAAAGAACAATGGGAAGGTAACAGATAACAGCTCCCTAACAAAAGATAACAGCTGCCTGGTAGATCTAAGAACAACACTCAGTAGTAAAAACCCATGTCCCACTGATACACATTCAGTTACATTGAGAAGGAAAAACAGCAGCCTGCCAAAAAGCATTTCTCTCCTAAAGTGCAGGCACAAGTCACATGACCAGGGGCAGCTGGGAAATTGACAAAATGTCTAGCCCCATGTCAAATTTCAAAATTGAATATAAAAAAAATCTGTTTGCTCTTTTGAGAAATGGATTTCAGTGCACTATTAACTGATGCGTTTTGAAAAAAACATGTTTTCCCATGACAGGATCTCTTTAAAGCTGGTGATGCTCAGGTGTTGACTATAGCAAACAATTGCAAACCACTGCCATAGAGAAATTATTTGACTCTAATTTGGTTATATTTGGGTAATACATGAGCACTATGCACAATATTCAGCATGTGGAATTTAGAGTTAATAGTAAAGCAGCTTAGTTATCCTTAACATGCTCTGTACATTTATATTCAGACAACATGATGTTATTTTTAGAAACCTGCGTGACTATTTGTTAGCTGTAGTGTAGTATATTTCTACATAATAAATGACAATACAGCTGCTTGTTTTAGCACGTTTGTATTTCCATTTACCCAACAACAGAATGCTGATATGTTACCTTGCCACAAATTATGGTGCCGTTGGGATGTTCCATGGGACTGCACATTCAGCACAGTCAGACCTTAAACCTCATAAGTTCCCCTTAAAAGGTTCCTCCTCCTAAAACCCGTGTTTTGCAGAGTGAAAGAAAATATAATTCGATGCAACTTCCATAATGTACATAATATAGTGAATAAAGGACCCCCTATTGTAAAATATAAGGATATTATAAGTCACCGAGGAGTTCCATAATGATATAAAAGTATGACCCCAACAAGGGGTAGTTTATTTATTATAATACACAAGTTTTAGTAAATCATGTGACAAAAATGACATCACTACTCAGCGTTTATAACTGATGACATCACTAGTCACCGTTTATAAAGATATAATTTACAAGATATTCATGGCTTTTGTGTATTATAAATGCATACATTATTTATATATTTTTAATGGAATTAAAGTTATTTTTACATGTTATTGCTAATAAAAACCAGTGGTGTCTTTGGTGGCTCAAACCCCCCCCTACAAAATTTGTTTTCTGGGCAACAACCCCCACTCTTTATAATTGTACCTGGCAAAAAAATAGCGCTTTTGATAAGTATTTTTACATTGGCATAAATGACACCTGGTAAAATTGTGCATTACTGTGTAGTAATATGCAAATATTCATCATACCGGTGTCTTGAAAAATTGCTAATGTTCTTGCAAATTTTTGTTTTTGACGAAAGTAAGATTTTCAAACTTCAGTATCAATGCCTCAACCGGCTGCTAAAACTACACGGTGAAGAACTTGCTCCTGTTCTGGTTCTGGCCCAGAAAACAGAAAGGGATTAACACCCACTGCTTTCAGCAGCAATTGCAGTTACAATGAACTTGCTTGAATTTATTTAATGAATGTGTATTGGAAATTGCTTACAATCAAATATTCTTTCATTGAGCAAACCAATATTTGGACATTTAAATTATTAAATATATTAATAAAACTTACAGTATGGGGCAAATTCATCAAGGGTCAAATATCGAGGGTTAATTAACCCTCGATATTCGACTGGGGAATGAAAATCCTTTGACTTCGAATATTGAAGTCGAAGGATTTTGCGCAAATAGTTCGATCGAACAATCAAAGGAATAATCGTTCGATCAAACGATTAAATCCTTCGAATTGAACGATTTGAAGGATTTTGATCCAACGATTGAAGGATTATCCTTCGACCAAAACAAGTTAGGCAAGCTTATGCGGACCTTCCCCATAGGCTAACATTGAGTTCGGTAGCTTTTAGGTGGCGAACTAGGGGGTCAAAGTTTTTTCTTAAAGAGACAGTACTTCGACTATCGAATGGTCGAATAGTCGAACGATTTTTAGTTCGAATCCTTCGAGTCGAAGTCGTAGTCGAAGGTCGAAGTAGCCCATTCGATGGTCGAAGTAGCCAAAAAAAACACTTCGAAATTCTAAGTTTTTTTTCTTCTATTCCTTCACTCGAAGTTAATGAATTGGCCCCTATGTATACATTTACATTTGTAATCAATCATGACATAATCCTAAAATTAATTTTACAGAAAGCACCGCATTTGCAATTAAAAAATAGAGATAATAAAACAATAGTCAGTAGGGACAGCCAGAGTTGTGTCTGTAAAAGTCTCTGCTAAAGACTCACAATAAAGCAGCAGTGACTATATGAAGGGAATTGTGCTAAGCTAATTGCATACCTGTCAGAAGCCCCCACACACAGGCAGATAAACTGTTGAATCGGTCTAAAGGACCAATATCGGCAGCTTTTATCTGCCCATGTATGGCCACCTTAACTCAGAAAAAGGTCCTGGACAGTTGGAGGTATACTATAAATGGTTTACACAGGGATATAAGTGAGAAATTTGCACATCTTCACTCATGATTCCGTATATAAGAGGTATGTGAATATCTGTTTTAAGGGGGATATGTTGAATACCATTTCCAAACTGATATCCTTCAACGTATGCCTCCTACAGCCAATGGCTGTGTGTTAGGAATGTACTTCAAAAACATTATTGTGGTCAGACAAACTACTGCTAGAAGGTGGTTCATATTGATGCTACAACTACATTTTTAGAAACCCCCAATATAAAATCACCCCAAACTGGCAGAGTAAGTGAAAGTTGAGAGTCTCACCAGGCAAAGTAAGGATGTCAGCCAGTGGCTTGCAGTGGTAGAGTCCTATAGCGATGACACAGTCTGCCCACAGCCCTCTAGACCCAACCTCATCCAGCTTCCTACACGTATTGATGCTGTAGTCACAGGTCAGCACCCAGTCATTAGTAGTGGCAGCTACCACCACCCCAATCCAACCAACCAAACTTGAGAGGAACCCAAAGAGCTGCAGACATGTGCCACCCATTGCTCCTTGTCCTCTTGGCTCTTTCTGGTGTGTAGAAATCTGTCAGTGTGGAATTCTGGCTTGTGTCTGTACAAAGATATCCCAGGGCTGCAAGTGGAAGGGAGAGCTTCCCGGTGATCTGGAACTCTTCAGCCCTTCAAATCACAGCTTTCTTTCTCCTCCCAACCACAGCTAACTATAATGGGCTGCACACACATTGGCTCATACAAGTGTCTTGCTTTCTGTTGATGAGAAAAGCCGAGAGCCAACAACAATTGCATCTTTGTGCAAAAACCTAGTTGATAACACAGCCCTCCTTTATACAGACACAGAAGATGTTTTGTTTTCTTATGTATACTTGTATTACATAATCAATTGAATCACTTGACTTGTTTAGTTTTGAATAAATAATTGATTATTACTGGATGGTCGTACCATTCCCCTCAACCAGCGAAACCACCAGTTTTATTTAATGGTGGATGGTGGCGTGCAGTTTCACCTTTGTGGAAAAGCAGCTCCTTGGTGGTGACACAAATACTGCAAATGAAAAAAAACTTTAAGATAAAAAAAGAAACCTGACATGAATTTGCTGGTTTGAAGAAGTACACGTTGGCACAAAATCTTATGCACTTTTCTGGGCCACAAAGGCTGCACTGCACATTATATTTTCATGTTGACGATAGAGCAAAATCTACATATCACATCATATTGGACTGACTTTTATCTGAATATGGCGGTATGTATTAATTTACATTACATGCATGCTAACAAATGCTTCCACTCACTCTATAACATCTGTCCCTTTTAATCACAGACACAGTGAGTATTTTGTGGAACTGGAACTCCGTTACGTTGTGGCAATTTTCCTAAAGCCTAATCTACAAAAGGGATCAGCTACTCTCCAAGCATTGCCTTAGACCAGATGGATTTTAAACATAGAAAATCTCCATAGATGCTCAGTAAATCTGCATCCATGTTTCACCAAACATTTAGTTCACCACAACATTTAGAGGCACATTTATCAATATTTGAATTTCAAATGCATGTGAGTTTTTTTAATGCACATGAATTTGATTTTACTGTAAATTTCGAAAATTTTAATTCGAATTTTCAATTCAACCTTTAATAAACCTGCCACTTCATTTCACCAAGCATTACATTTACTTCTGTTTGGCTGAACATTTAACTTCACACTATTCGGCCTTGTTGAACATTCCATTTGACTGATAGATATCAAAATCTGAGAAAGATTCTCCTTTTTTCTCACTTAAACTCAAAACCGAAAAATTTTGATCACAGTTTCTCAAGTTTTTGTGCTCTTGCACATTAATTTATCAAATCTGAATTTATCTCATTATTTTCTAAAATATACTCAGATCAAATCTTCACGGGTTATTTCCCCTTATTTATCAATACATGTTCCCGAAAAATTCCAGCGCGGGAAAAAACTCTAAACAATTGTGAAAATCTTACGAAAATTCAAATCGTACAAATTTTTTCGTTTTTTTGCCCGGAAACCACAAAATCTTAGTATTATTGCATGAAACCCAGCACAGATCAGGATATCTTTGAGACTTCTTCCAGACTTACATACAACATCAGCAGGTCTGAAATTTTCAGATTCAGACTTTTTCCATCCTTGGAGTATAATAAATCTGAGGTTTTTTTTCACTAAAAATGTGGATTTTATAGTAAAAAAAACTAGAATTTTTGAATTTTTGGCATTCGAACTTTAATAAATAACCCCCACAATGTTTCTTTGTTGCACACAAAGATAAACTAAAGAGTAAGTTCACAGAATTATCATCCTGCCCAATGGCTTGAATGGTTCTCATCACCTCTTCTTCTGCCATGTTTAGTTGGTGAAAAAAAAGACAAGAGAATTGGTAAATCACAAAAACATTTTTAGTCTAGATCGATGGTCCCCAACCTGACTCATGAGCAACAATTTACTCAGCAACCCCTTGGATGATGTTCCCATTGGCCTCAAAGCAGGCGCTTATTTTTGTATTCCAGGCTTGGAGGCAAGTTGTGGTTGCATAAAAACCAGGTAAACAGAGCCTCCTGTAGGCTGCCAGTCCACATGGGGCTACCAAATAGCCAATCACAGCCCTTATTTGGCACCCCAGGAACATTTTTCATGCTTGTGTTGCGTTGTGTTGGTAAAAAATGTTGGGTACCCACGTAGGGCCGGAACTGTGGTAGGCAGAGTAGGCTCGTGCCTAGGGCGCAAAGCTGGGGGGGGCGCCAGGCACGTACCTGCTCAGTTGCCTACCCCATGTCCGGTCCCGTCTCTACCCGACTGCCGCTTCTATTCCTTGAGTAAATGTGTTTCTGCGCATGCGCGCTGGAGCGCAGTTTTGCGCATGTGTTATCGAGCGCGCACTCAGCTGGCGCCGTGGCCTGGCTCTGTACCCACGGTCTGGATTGAGCTAAGGGAGTAGTCTTAAGCTTTGAATAATCTACCCTTAAAATACCCTGAACACTGAGGGGCAAATTTACTTAAGGTCGAATATCGAGGGTTAATTAACTCTCGATATTCGACTGTCAAAGTTAAATCCTTCGACTTCAAATATCTAATATTCTAATAATAGAATATTATTAATAATAATTAATAATAATATTATTATTAATAATAATATTTAGCGCAATTTAGCGCTATTTGTTCAAATCGAACGATTAAATCCTTCGAATCGTTCAATTAGAAGGATTTTAATCCATCGATCAAACGATTTTTCTTCGACCTAAAAAATATTGCTAAGCCTATGGGGCTAACATTGACTTCCAGGTCCGGACTGAGAATTAAAATAGGCCCTGGCATTTCAGGTATACAGAGGCCCAAACAGCCCCCACCAGCCCACTAAATATTGACTTTCTATGGCACCTTATAGCAGCCCCTCTGGCATTTGCCAGAACCCACAGATTGCCAGTCAGGCCTGGTTGACTTCGGTAGCTTTTAGGTGGTGAACTAGGGGGTTGAAGTTTTTTCTTAAAGAGACAGTACTTCGACTACCGAATGGTCGAATAGTCAAACGATTTTTAGTTCGATTCGAAGTCGAAGTCATAGTCGAAGGTCGAAGTAGCCCATTCGATGGTCGAAGTAGCCAAAAAAACATTCGAAATTCAATGTTTTTTTCCCTCTATTCCTTCACTCGAGCTAAGTAAATGGCCCCCTGAGTTTCAATAACCATTTAACCATTAACATTCCAATGCTGTTGAATTCCCCTTTAAACAGAATATTTCATTTAAATAAACAGCAATATAAAGTGTTGTTTTAAATGCAACATAATATTTATTGAAAGGAAAGTGTAAGGAAATGGAATGCTCTGTTAATTTAAATATTTAGTCAATGGAGTATTTTTAACTAAAACTATTGTTTAAATATTCAGAAATACGATGTTTGGAGAAACGCTACTGTATTTACAGAGAAGTGGAATACTTATTGAATTTGAATTCCAGGGGACCAGGGAAACTGACTGCCAGCAAATAGAATATTTATTGAAATGAAATGTTTTGGTACAGTGAATGTAACGGAAAAAAACAGAAACACATTTCCCATTAGAAATGAAATTCATATTCCTAACCGTTTCCAATTATCCCAATATCATCTTCTGGCTACAGAGAGGCACTGGCTGATATTGTTGGGCTCTTCATTAACTTCAGTACCACACTAAGAATCAATGCACAACAATAACAAAAGGTAAACTTGCTCATGCTAGTTTATAAAGAGGGGTTGCAGTGAAGCTGTGCCCACATAATTCTTGCAGGCAGAAAACCCAATCTGCTGGTGTTTTAACAGCAACACAAAGGCTGCAGGGTTGGGCAATACTGATACAGAGTATTACTTAATCTATCTTGGCTTTAAATTTGCCAAAATCCTATATAAAAACTGCAAAGTAAATAGCATGAGACTAAATATCCGGTGCCCTAACATGAGAATTCTCTTATTTCCTAATAAACATGCAAGTGGAGACCACTAGTGGACATGGCCACTACTGCAGTCACTAATCATAATAGATGAGGACAGTCCTAAGCAATTGCCTTTTCTAGTCACCAACAGAAAGAAAATTTATATGCCAATATAAACAGATGCTTTGCTTGAAAACCAAAGTGGATATTGTTAGTTTATAAGAACATGGAGGAGAATAATGAAACTGCGTAAACAATTAATCTCTAGACATGTACAGGTATGGGGTGCTTTATCCAGAAACCTGTTATGCAGAAAGCTCAGAATTAAGTCTGTCTCCTATAGACTTGATTTTATACAAATAATTCAAATCACCCCCCCCCCCCATTTACTCTGTAATAATAAAACAGTACCTTGTACTTGATACAAAACCAGGCTATTGGGTTTATTTAGGGGGTTATTTACTAAAATCTGAATGTATCTCATATTTTATTTAAAAAAAAACTCCTATCCCCGATTTTATTTTAGTTATTAATAAATAAAAAAAACTAGCTTTAATCGGATTGCGGAAAAAATCAAGTGAAAACCCAAATGGCTGAAATTTTTTTTGCCTGAAACCCCCAAAAAGTCAGATTTTCTGACTAAACCCAGCGCAGACCACGAAAACTTCCAATTAAAATAGGTGCCTCTCCCGTTGAATTATACAGGACCTCAACAGGTCTGAGGTGGCGGATTTTCGGATTCGGCCTTTTTGCAGCATCGGGGTATAATAAATCTTGAACATTTTTTTTTTTTAACATTCAGATTTTAATAAATAACCCCCTTCATGTTTACATGATTTTCTAGTAGACTTTAAGTATGGTGATCAAAATTACAGAAAGATGTGAAATCTGGAAAACCCCAGGTCCTGAGCATTCAACCGGTCCCATAACTGTAGTAATAAAAGAGAAACAGGTCCCTTGGCAATTCATTTTTCCAGATTTAAAAATGCCGTATAAAGTGTTTCTGAAGATGCATGCATGCCAAGAAATGTTTTCAATTAAACTAATGGATGGAGGCTCTAAAAGCTCAGTGACCTTTGTGCTGTTCACCTTGTTGCCACTCAGTATTAAGTTTGAGGCATTGCTGTAGAAGGTTCCATTAGTACCGTATGAATAGGCCGCATGATGTACATGTCTCTGTATAGATGTAAATTAAGCTTTTTATTCTTCCACATTATGATAAACCATATCTAGTAGCGTTGAGTCTAAAGCAACTGCACTTGCTGATTTATCTTGAATGTATTTCACCAGTCATCCGGACGGCTTCACCTGTGAAACATTTTGAAGATGACTCTGCAGTCCAGTTGCTTTAGGCTCATTACTACTATATCTATGTACACTTCCCCCAACATAGGCACTGTGTGATTTAACACCTTAGTAACCAATGACACATGCATACAGATATTATTGTTGTCTGTTGTCTCAGCTGAGAAGAATCCCACAAAGGCTAATACATAAATAGATCCTGTGCAAAGACAGCATGCCACCACTCCCAAATTTGCAAAATCCCCTCAACCACAGGTGTTTTGCAATGCAAGTAAAATAGCCCCTTCTACCCACCCCATTCCACTCACTACTTTATCCCACCCTGATTTTGGCCATTGTGGCTTTGTCACAAATCCTGGCCTGCATGTGTCGCAATGTTGGAGTGCTGCATTTTACCTGCGATATACTGTACTTTCATGCTTGCAGGAGGTCCACATTGTGTGAATGTTAAATTGATTTCTATACAAACATAATATATGTCTCTAAATGCAAGCACACACACACAACAATCAGGAATGACCCACAACAATCATCAGAACAATCTGATGCAGAATCTATAAAGCTGGGTATTGGGAAAGGACAGTGATGAGTCCTTCAGGCAAGAAACAGCTAAAGGCTCAGAAAAAGGAAACAGAATGTATAAAGGCACAGTTGGAGATCAACAGAATTAATGGGAATGTGGCAGGAAAAGGATGGAGCTAGTGAAGACAGAGACAGAATGGAACAAATCAGAGCAGTAAAGGATCATAGAACAAGCAGGAAAAGGACAAAGAGGATGACAAGACAGACTACTCAAACAGGAAGCCAGAGGTTGGAGATCAAAAAGAAATATAGAAGATCAGGCAGAACAAGGCAAAGCTACACAAATTGGGCTAGATAGTCAGAACATGTAAGCTTTCTAAGATCAGCATATTGTGTGAGAAGGTGAGGCAAGGCAAGGATTCTCAGCTTTAACCAAAAGCTGGTTTATGTGAGTGCTGCCTAGCAATGACTGGCTGCACCGAAACATGGAACTGGAATTTGTCAAGCATAACAGGGAAGGCTGGTGGTAAGCCCAGGTTCACCTGGAACATTACCCAGTGGTTATGTTAATGCAGCCTCAACCTGAGAGTTTTTTCTTCCAGATCCCAGTGAATGCAAATGTAGTGGAATGAGGATTTTAATCCTTGCCTTGTTGAAACTGTTACTTTCAACTATAGGCTGAGTCTACTGGGAGAGTCGATCCTGATAAAGGGTGGGTGTTCCCCCCCGAAACGTTGAATGTTTGGTGGCTGAATAAAAGGGGATACTCCCCGACTGCATTAACCAGTGTGTGTGCGGATCCGTTTTCTATACACATGCGTTGCTAAGGGACCCGGCCAGGTCAACGGAAGAAACGCACCACCACTTGCAGGATTGGTGAACTACAGGTGTGCGGTAGGAGAAATTACATGGTAATCAAGAGTGATGATTTACCCATTCACATGGTTAGGGAAGCTAGAAGTTTTGTATTGTCTAGGCACGGCCGCCATCAGAAATCGCAGGGCCCCATACGAATAAATTTCCTGGGCCCCCTGGGCTGCACTCACCACAAGCCCTGAGTACAGGTCCGCCCTCCCCACCCCACAGGTCCACGACACACTAAAAAAAAAAAAACATTGGTGGCTATGGTTCCCACATGTAAATAAGAAAATATTAGTGGTCAGGGCCCCCCCATTAAAAAAAACATTTGTGGTCAGGGCCCCCCATTAAAAAATATTGGTGGCTAGTACCCCACAAGGGGAAAAACAATTGGTGACCAGGGCCCCCTCCCACTTGTAAGAAAATTGGTGGTCAGGGACCCCCTTAAACATCCATGTAAAAAAACTTGCCCCTCCCAGAAGTGCCCAGGGCCCCACCACACAACAGGGACCACAAAGGGTTACCTTTAGGGGGGACCTGCCATGTTACATGGCAGGGCCCCCCTAAAGGTGAGTTGCCAACTACAGAAGGAAGGAGGGTAGCACAGGTGGCTGCATCTACTTCCAGTGACAACATTTTCTTCCCTTATTGGTCACAGAATTTCAAGTTGGAGAAGTTCAAACCTCAGCTATCCAATCCCTGAGCAGCTCAACCAGGACTTAAACTCAGTGACCAATAAGGGAAAGGAATGGACAGAAGATACCTCCCCTTGTGCTCCCGCCCTGCCTTCCCTAAGTCAGCAGCATTCAGAAAGCAGGGGGGTGGCTAATCAATAAATTGCGGCGTGGCTGGGCCCCCCTTACCTTCGGGGCCCCCTACAACTCTCTCCCCTGTCCCCCCCCCTGATGGCTGCCCTGTGTCTAGGCCTATAAGGTGTGTTCCCTGGTGCATAAAGGGGGATTCCAAGTTGGAAGGGGTTGATTCTGCTGAAGAGTCTGAGGCAAGTGGTCTCAGTAGGAGAAGAACTAAAAATAGGACTAGCTATTGTGAGGGCTAAACATCTTCCTCTTGAAACATCTTCCTCTAAGGGTGAGAGATAGGATTAGGGTAATTTGTAGAGCAGCCAAAGACTCCAATGATGAGAGCAGAAATGGTACACTAGGCATTACCCACTAGTGTAGGGAGGAAAGGCAACTGTCTTAGGGATACATATCAACTGCATTGCATTATGGTAGTTAACCCCTAATTATAAAATAAAAGAAGCTGCTATTTCCTTTGCCTCAGTTTCGGCTGTCTAAAACTGAGTCATGGACAGAACAAAGGACATAAATGATGATAACTAACCTTTGCTAAACCTGTTTGCTGTCTCCTAGGGAGATTACTACATTTATGCAAGATTGACACTCAAAGAATGATTGATGATTGAGGTCAAAAAAGCAGACACCAGGGCCCTAAGGCTTTCTAAACTAGCAGAGGAACAGAGGTGTTGGTGTTTCCGCTTGTCTGATGGAAATGGAGCAAAAGGTTATACACACTGAGACTTTTCTCCTATATACCTAAACAACCACGACGGTGGGCAAAGGCTTTACTTTCTATTCAAGGATGGACCAACATTTTGAGAGTCTCCAGCATAACCTAAAGGTATATGAAATGGCTACAATCAAGAAGTAGTTAGGGGAATTATAGCTGGCCACACACTTTTAAATGAGAGGATTCTCATTCATGGCTCATTTCAAATTTAGGGTTATCTGTCCATATGTAGCTAGCATATTAGCAAGTAAAATATACTGTTTATGTTGTATCCCACCCCAGTAACAACCATGAAGTAGAAGTTTTAATCTCTTTGTGTTTTGCTTCTTCATGTACTGAAAACACATGAAAAGATAGTTATTCCATAAAAAATGAATCTATTTTTCACCATTTAAATACTGACAATAGAATGATGAGAACACCCTATTCCATGGCGGGTAATGGCTGGTGTCCACGGACTAATAATAATAAATGTAATATCGATATTGAGACCCCCAGTCCGGATGCACAGAGAAAGGCCAGACCTAAAACAGATAGGGTAAAGGGAAGGCAGATGGTGGTCTCAGGTAAATCACACTATTGCGTGCTGACCAAAGGTCACGGCCATTAAAACAGTGGTATGTTCTGATTTGTTCCCCAACATGCAAAACAAAAGTAATTTCCCTTTTCACATACGAATTGTTTCCTCGTGAGGCGACTTTGGAAATCAATGCGTTGCGAGGCCCAATAAGTGGACCTGGACCTCTGGAGGAGCTTAGAGCAGTGAAAATAACTGTACAAGGACTGTGTAATTCCTTCTAACATAAGGCTTATGACAATAGGACTTCATGTAACCATTTCATATGTAATTCTCCTTACCAACCCTGCTGGTAATTTGTTGCCTCCCATTCCTTGCACAGCAAAGGAGCTCTGAGCAAAAGTCAAACATTTAAGGGACCCTGAAAGATAGGATGAGATTTGGGGTGGATAGCTACTGTATATGCTCTTATATACAGTATATATATATATATATATATATATATATATATCTTTCTCTCTCTCTCTCTCTCTCTCTCTATATATATATATATATTTATTTATTTACGTATACAGTCATCTGAAAAAGTTTGGGAACCCCTCTCAGCCTGCATAATAATTTACTCCACTTTCAACAAAAAAGATAACAGTGGTATTTCTTTCATTTCCCAGGTACATCTGAGTACTGGGGTGTTTAGTGAAGCACTATTCATTTGTCTGAAATTAAATCAAATGTGAAAAACTGCCTGTGCAAAAATGTGGGTAACCTTGTAATTTTGCTAATTAGAATGCATGTTACTGTTCAATACTGATTACTGGCAACACCAAATTGGCTGGATTAGGAACTTCATAGGCAAGTGCGTCCAATCATGACAAAAGGTATTTAAGGTGGCCAATTGCAAGTTGTGCTTCTGTTTGACTCTCCTCTGAAGAGTGTCAGCATGGGATCCTCAAAGCAACTCTCAAAAGATCTGAAAACAAAGATTGTTCAGTATCGTGGTTTAGGGGAAGGCTACAAAAAGTTATCTCAGAGGTTTCAACTGTCAGTTTTAACTGTAAGGAATGTAATCAGGAAATGGAAGGCCACAGGCGCAGCTGCTGTAAAACCCAGGTCTGGCAGGCCAAGAAAAATACAGGAGCATATGCAGAAGATTGTGAGAATTGTAACAGACAACCCAAAGATCACCTCCAAAGACTTGCAAGAACACCTTGCTGCAGATGGTGTATCTGTACATCGTTCTACAATTCAGTGCAATTTGCACAAAGAACATCTGTATGGCAGGGTGATGAGAAAGAAGCCCTTTCTGCACTCACACCACAAACAGAGTCGCTTGTTGTATGCAAAAGCTCATTTAGACAAGCCACAGTCATTTTGGAACAAAGTACTTTGGATTGATGAGACAAAAATTGAGTTATTTGGTCATAACAAAAAGCGATTTGCATGGCGGAAGAACACGCATTCCAAGAAAAACACCTGCTTCCTACTGTCAAATTTGATGGAGGTTCGATCATGCTGTGGGGCTGTGGGGCTAGTGGGCCCTTAAAGGAGAATTCAACCCCTAGGCGCAAAAATCCCTCCCCTGCGTTGGCCCCCCTCCACCCTCCCCCCCAGCCTACCTCCCCCTTGGGCAAATGCCCCTAACAGTTTCTGATTCCTTTTTCCGGAAACTTTGTGACTTTCGGCGCATGCGCAGTAGATCCTTACCGGTAAATGCCTCCTACTGCGCATTTGCCACCAAACGCCGCTGCATACAAGAAGAAGAGTGCTCGGGAGAAGATGGCTGCCATGAACTCCACTGGAGAGGACCTAGAAGGAGGGGTAAGTAACAAGTTAAGGGTATTTGCCCGGGGCGGAGGGGGGGAGGGATTTTTGCGCCTAGGGGGTTGAATTCTCCTTTAAAGTCGAGGGTCGGATGAATTCAACCAAATATCAACAAATTCTTCAGGATAATGTTCAAGCATCAGTCACAAAGTTGAAGTTACGCAGGGGTTGGATATTCAATGAACCTAAACACACTTCGAAATCTACAAAGACATTTATGCAGAGGGAGAAGTACAATATTCTGGAATGGCCGTCACAGTCCCCCGACTTGAATATCATGGAATATCTATGGGATGATTTGAAGCAGGCTGTCCATGCTTAGCAGCCATCAAATTTAACTGAACTGGAGAGAATGTGTATGGACGAATGGTCAAAAATACCTCCAAAAAACTTGTCTCAGTAAAAATGGGAAAACATTTGAATGTAACTAATTTGTATTCTACAAATCTATTTTAAAGGGATACAGCCATGGGAAAACATGTTTTTTTCAAAATGCCTCAGTTAATAGTGCTACTCCAGCCGAATTCTACTCCACTGAATTCTGTTTTTCAAAAGAGCAAACTGATTTTTTTTTATATTTAATTTTGAAATCTGACATGGGGCTAGACATATTGTCAGTTTCCCAGGTGCCTCCAGTCATGTGACTTGTGCTATGATAAACTTATGTCACTCTTTACTGCTGCACTGCAGGTTGGAGTGATATCACCCATTCATTCCTTCCCCCGCAGCAATCCATCAGCAGAACAATGGGAAGGTAAACAGATAAAAGCTCCCTGGTAAATTTAAGAACAGCACTCAAGAGGAAAAATCCATGTCCCACAATTACATTAAAGGGATACTGTCATGGGGAAAAAAAATTTTTTTCAAAATGAATCAGTTAATAGTGCTGCTCCAGCAGAATTCTGCACTGAAATCCATTTCCCAAAAGAGCAAACAGATTTTTTTATATTCAATTTTGAAATCTGACATGGGGCTAGATATGTTGTCAATTTCCCAGCTGCTCCAAGTCATGTGACTTGTGCTCTGATAAACTTCAATCACTCTTTACTGCTGTACTGCAAGTTGGAGTGATATCAACCCCCTCCCTTTTTCCCCCCAGCAGCCAAACAAAGGAACAATCCCAAGATTGGAGTGCTGTCACAGGTCTGTATCACCGGGTTGGTGTCAGGTGCCTTCAGGTGTCGGGCTCAATACTGCCCAAAAAGCCCAAAAATTGTGTATCACAAAACAAGAGACCTGCGGCACAACTGTTGCAATTGAAAAAGTGGTTAGTATTTATTCATCTCATAAAAAAACGGCAACGTTTCGGGCCTCCACTGTGCCCTTTATCAAGCACAGTGGCTTGATAAAGGGCACAGTGGAGGCCCGAAACGTTGCCGTTTTTTTATGAGATGAATAAATACTAACCACTTTTTCAATTGCAACAGTTGTGCCGCAGGTCTCTTGTTTTGTGATAAACAAAGGAACAATGGGAAGGTAACCAGATAACAGCTCCCTAACACAAGATAACAGCACTCAATAGTAAAAACCCATGTCCCACTGAGACACATTCAGTTACATTGAAAAGGAAAAACAGCTGCCTGCTAGAAAGCATTTCTCTCCTAAAGTGCAGGCACAAATCACATGACTGGGGGCAGCTGGGAAATTGACAAAATGTCTAGCCCCATGTCAGATTTCAAAATTGAATATAAAAAAAATCTGTTTGCTCTTTTGAGAAATGGATTTCAGTGCATAATGCTACTGGAGTAGCACTATTAACTGATGCGTTTTGAAAAAAACATGTTTTCCGATAACAGGATAAGTAGGAGAAACAATAGCCTGTCAAAAAGCAGTTCCAGTGCAACACTGGCTCTTTCTGAAAGCACATGACCAGGCAAAATGATCCGAGATGGCTGGATCACCATTAAAAGGACGGGTGTGGGGGTGCTACAGCCACATGGAAGTCTGGGCATTCTTCCTGCAGTAGAACTCTAGACACTCTGCTGAATTCATTTGTGAAACAGGGGACCAGGGAATGTTCATTGATCATTTTTTTCTTTTTTGCTTATTTTTCAATTCCAAAATTGGAGGCAAGTTTTAGTCGCATAAAAACCAGGTTTTTATGCAAAAGTTGGGGACCCCTGCCCTATTGTATCATATCCCTGTAACAGATATCAAACAACCAACGATACAAATGGAAAGGTAAAAGAAGCATCAAGACATTTTAGTCACAATCTTATTTTTATTAAGGTTTTAATCCACCATTGGAATTCAGTATGTACAAGGAATGACAATGGAAAACAGCACAAAAATACATTTTGAGGTATAAGCAGAAAGCACAGTATGTAATGTTGCAATACAGATTCTTCCACTTTGTGTAAACTGATTGACCAGAGAAATTATGTTTTTCAATTTTTCTTTCTTTCTTTTTTTTATCTATATATAAAACACCTGTTATTTTTCTTGTGAGGTAGGACAGTTTTGAATCATGTAATTCACAACCACAGTTACTTATAGCATTAACTGTACATCACTGGAAAATAGTATAAAACGGAGAAATCAAAATAGGACCGCAACGAGAATGGTTTCACAGTTTTAAACATTTTCCAATTGTGACTAAACAACATGAGTTTTTTACACATGCTCTCTATTCAGTATTTCACATTGTATCATGCAACAAATAATTTGCAGAATAGGTATGAAAACGTAAAATAGCTCTTTGCCAAAAATAATCTTAATTTCTCTCTTCAGAAACAGCAGCGTGCTGAAATAGATCTTTTTTTGAACAGGCAAACACATTAAAAGAATACATGGCCCACAAGTACTCATTTGTGTGCATTAAAAAATGCAGGGGGGGCTAACTACGTGTGCAAATTTGCATAAAATTGCAGATTACATAGGAGTTAAAATGTAGGGAAGCAGCAGTATACATTGTAATGTGTCCTGTGACAGCAAAGCAAACTATAGTCATTCCTGCACCCAGCTAATATATATTGCACCTCCGGTTTTAGCATCATAATAACATCACTTATTGGATGTAGAACCCATAGAGAAAAAAAACTTTATCAAATGATAATATATTAATAATATTACAATAAAAACCCTTTGTTGAAAAAAAATAATATACAAACATATAATATCCTATTGTATGCACTATGGCTTTAAATACAGGCCTACATACATTTCACATAATGGTTTCTAATCGTTTGTTTCTGTAGCCAGGCCATCTATTAAAGTGAGATGCAAAAATCGCCAATATTTTTGCAAATTTGGATTAAAAAGAATTTGGATCTTGGCAAGATGTTTAGATTACACCTCAAAAGGAATTCATAGGATATTGTACCCTTGGGTTTCACAAGCCTATGGAGCTAGACCACTAAGCACTAATTAGGGTTTGTTCATACTAATTCTTTGGTTAGATGTGCCTAGAACAAGCAAGGTTAGCATAAACAGCTAGGCTTAAGCAGTCACCAGTCGCCAGTTAAAGGAGAACTAAATCCACAAAAATAATATGGCTAAAAATGCCATTTGTTATATAAAGAACTTATGACAGGACTTCATACTTGTCACAGGGGGTCACCATTTTGGAAAGTGTCTGTGACACGCACATGCTCAGTGGCTTCCGGGCAGCTGTTTAGAAGCTAAGCTTACGGGTCGTCGCAAATTATCAAGCAGAAAATGAATTTATCCTGTAATATAAGCTGATACTACAAGGCTGATTATTAAATTCTGATGTTAGTTACACTGGTTTCTGTGCTGACAAGTAGTAATTATCTGTATTAATTATTAATCACCCTTATGTTGTGACATTTAATTATAGATATCCCATTTATTGTGCATTGATCCCTAAGCTCAGTACCTGACATTAGTACAGAGCATGTGCCGTAAATCAGCAGAAAAGAAGATCGGGGGCTACAGGGGCATCTTTGGAGACACACATCTTCCCTGCTAAAGGGCTGTGGTTGACTTGGGCTGGTACAGAAACCCAAAACATAATGTACAACATTTCTAGCTACTTCTTTAGTTACACGTTAGTTTTCCTTTGTAAAGGGATGCAAATAAAATGGGGGCCCATGGGTGGTATTGCAAGCCTCTTCTTCCCAGGAAAACACCTGTTTTGCAGGGGCTGATTTTATATAACTAGGAGCAGCTCTAAGTGCAATATCATAAAATATCATAGATAAATTAATTGAGCTCATCTACACTACTGCTATGCCCAGTTTTAAGACTGTGCCTACTATGGAGCATGAAGTAATAGGGAATCTGTACCCAACACCTGCCTTGACCGGCCACTACTTTAGCCATTACCATTACTAAGAATGCTTTTCTCAGCAAGTAAGAGGGGTGATATGCGAAGCAGTTTCGTAGTTTGAAGAACAGATATAACATGACTGAGAGCAATCATTAAGCTGCTGCTGGCTACAACTATCCTAACTGTATTACAAGTGACTCTAATTTCACTGTTGCAGCAACAAAAATCACCAACGTGAACAAGCCTGTACCCTGAAACAGAATTAAACACATGCTAATGAGTGCTACGAATGGAGTGTAACGAGCACTTGCATACAAAACTCCATCCACCTACTTATTGATATTCAAAGATACACCCGTGTGAACCGTGAGCTTAGTTCCCTAGGTAAACCAAAAACAATAATTTTCATGTAAGTGCGCACTGTAAATGACTGACTGAATAGTTTATCTAGTATGGCAGAAATGTGCATAAGCACAAAAAGAGGTAGAAATTGATTGTCTCTACACTCATTTGTGCCATAGGGGTAAAAGAAGCCAAACAACAGGCACAAATTAAAGATCCAACCATTTGCACCTTTCCTTTTTGTGTGATCATTGATCTAGACATTCTTAAGAATGTCTTCGTTCTTAGGGGAACTCTTGTTTTATTCGTATTAAACAGGGGTGTAACTACAGAGGAAGCAGACCCTGCGGTTGCTGGGGGGCCCAGGGGTTATAGAGGTCCCATGAGGTCCTATTTCATAAATAATTTCTATAAATATTGGTAAAACAGGTCAACCTCTTGACATTTCGGGGGGCTGGTCAACCATTAGTCATTTTGGGGGCCTAAAAAATAATTTGTTGTGGGCCCAGTAATATGTAGTTACACTACTGGTATTAAACATCATTAAATGCATGATAAATAATGAATATTCTAACCAAGTCTTGCTAAACAAGTCTGTACAGGTTACTACTACTACTACTATGCACTTGCTATACTGCAAGATTTTATTGCCCTCTGCCCTATTGCAACAAGTCCCACAAAAATGCAATGCGCTTTAATTTGTCTCGACTCGATTACAAGTTATCTTTGGAACATCAGTGGATGCAAAGCTGACAATAATAAAGGTTCCCTTAGTTATATAAGCGATGGGATATATTCACAACCAACACATCCCGTGTAGCAATAAAGAGATGGGTGATAGCGTACTTTTGCACAGCGGGAACAACGAGATTAAAACATTTACAACACATGGCAGAAACATAACAACTACATGGTTATCTATGCAAAGAGACAGAGCGCTTTATGTGCTCAAAAAGAAATATCATTAGTATGGACTAAACTAACAACCTAACTGTCACAGAGAAAACTACATGAAATTCTCAATGTGCATTTTTCTGTTGTAAAATTTAAATTTAGAATTTCTGTCATTGCTTAAATACATCATATAAATATTACAAATCCAAGCACATAAGTCAATGTGCTTACACTTAATGAGTGTTTCTTCTAAAGACTACTGCAAGTGCAGAAAAAATACAAAAGCAAGCAACTTTATAAATAGAATGAAAATATAAAAAAAATCTAATTTTTTTTCTTTTCTATTTTTGTTGTTGTTTGGGAATAACTCTGTGTTGTGAGCAGCTTTGTAATTCCACTTGTGCACAATAGTGATGGAGTGAACATGCCACAAGAATAACTATAAGTCACTTACGAAGAGGCACATTTATCAAAGGTCGAATTTCGAATTTATGAGAGTTTTTAAAAACTCCCCTAAACTCACATAAATTAGAAATGTATTAAAAACATTACATTTTTAAACTCTGATGAATGTAATTGACCCAAAAATGAATCTAATTTTAAAAACTTGATTTAGTTTTTTTCTTGAATGTCAGGAAGGCTGCAAACAACTCAAAATTGATCCTGGAGGTTTCCCATTGACATAAACAGCAATTCAGCAGGTTTTAGGTGGCGAATATTCAAATTCAAGTTCTTAAAGGGCCAGAGTATGATAAATCTCGAAAATCAAATTACATTTTTTTAAAAACTCGAATTTAAATAACTCCCTAGTTGAATTTGACCATAATAAAACGTGAACATTTGAATTTCTAATTCAAATTTTCAATTCGACCCTTTATAAATCTGCCCCTAAAAGTCGGTAGTATTACAGTGTGTTGTACCCATCGCAAGCACAAAAACAGGTCATCAGAGTAAATGGTAAATCAATATTAAGGTTTGTAATTCTACAAGAAGAATAATTGTTACAGCATCTCATTACACAAGGCTGGCTACTCTCTAAATAATATTACAAGCATTACAGGCTACATCTAAAGGACCATGCAAAGCAACTTTCCTTTTATTTGGCTTAAGTGCTGGAGAATAATTGTACTAAAAAAAGCATTTTTTTTACAAAACAATCATAGCTGGCACAGAAATTAGGAAACAATACCTAATACCCGTGGCCAACATGACACCCTAACTACAAGCCATTTTAGTCTGTGGACTTTGCTGCAGAATCCAAGCTCCAAGAATCCCCTAAAATAAATTAAATCCTTAAATGCGCTACAGCTATTTACGGATGCAGCAGTGTTCAAAATGTTCCAAATAACAGGTCAATTAGCCAGGGTAGCACATGTTCAAGAGCCAAATGAGAACAGCATAATGACTCCATAAAAAGAATCAGTGAAGAGCTCAAGAGAAGGCAAGGGACCATAAAATTATTCTGATGGACCACACATATCCCAAAGGCCTAGAGATGGACAGTGCTGCTCTGATGAATATGTGTACTTCGTATGAAGGGTGGGATCATTTTCACATACAGTGAAGCTGAGCATGGCATGGCTAAAATCCCAGATGACCAGATCATGGACCCAGCATGTTGTGGCGATTACAGTTAACTACAATGCCAAATAACGACCATGCTAAATGATACAAACAAGAACTTCAACTACATCCAATATTGCTGGACATAGCTAACCCCTCCCAATAAATATAATGTCAATTTGATAATAGTACTCTTCGGATCACCCTCCTCCTCATCTTTTTTGCCTCTCTCTTAGATATGAACAGTTTTACACTTCTATATCTTGATAGCGGACTAAATGGAAATGGCAGTGTTCTGGATGCTATTCTCCATGCTATTCAGTTTTCTCCTTCTTTTAGATTTTAAGTACTTTAAGTGGAAAAGCACAGTAGAGAGTTGTGTATAGAGATACCACCTGTCATTAACCCTCTTTGCCAAATGCATTAAACAGCTGTTTCGAACTGCTAAAATAAGAAGAGGAAAAAACAGAAAGAAGAATTAAATTTGAGGGTAAAAGTGCTCAGGAAATCACTCAAGGATGAACAGTTTTTACATGATTATTTTTTGGGGTTTAAGCTCCCTGCTGCTACACAGGATTAAGCCCTGATGTTAATGGCCTATCTGTACATATAAAACAAGGTTTTTTTATTCTTGAAGATCCCAGGTGGGAATGGTTTTCTCCACTTGTCCAGCGACTTGCTAAAATGGAAGGGTGCAAAGGCAATGGCTGGAACCTTATAATGGCTTGTGGTGCTTTTCAGTTGGCCGATATATGCCTGGCTTAGAAGCATTGCATATGAAATAAGCTGTGGCACAGTTTGCAAAGTGGTGCCTTACTATTGCACATGTCACATCCATTCAATAAATGTGATGGTCATTTTGCCCATTGTCAACGGATGCCATACCAATAATCTTATGGTCCCAAAAATGCAGTTTATTGGAAACATTCTTTTGGAAAACTGGCTGTACACATAATTCTCATTGTGTTATAAGGGGGGGTGCACACCTGAGATCATCGCTCAATTGCAACAAGGACAGCAACTTCAGTGGGAGTTGCACAAACATTAAGGGGATTGTTTACTAAAACTCAAATGTATCTAATATTTTTATTAAACCAAGCTGGTTCAATAAAAAAAAAAAAACTTACATTCACAATTTTATCTTATTTATCAATAACTTGAAAAAGTCAGGTTGGGAAAAAACTCTATAAAATCAATCGAAAACCGGAATCGTACAGATTAGATCTGTGAATAGCTCTATATTTTTTCAGTTATCACCCGAAAACTCCAAATTTTTTTTGATTATGGTATAAAACCCAGCGCAGACCACAATATCTTCAAAATGTAAATGTATTTTTGCCAAAAAAACCCCAATCAGAAAAATTCATGGTTTAGTAAATAACCCCCTAAATGTAGGGATTATTTATCTATTTGTCATGCACTGGTGACCAAAATAACATTAAAAATATATAAAAAGAATGCAACAAAGCCCAGTCCTGGAAATATCTTTTGCTCTGTTTTTCCTGTCAGGGATATAAATGAAAAGCAGAGCACTGTTAACACAGACTTATAAAGCTGCCATAGATGATCACAAACTCCAATGCAATTTGCTAAATGCACACAAAGAACTATAAAGACCGTATGGAACCTGTAAATATTTTATAGCTATTCTATGGCTAAACCCTATTGACGCACCAACACCCCAGTTTTTGTTTTCTATCTTAACCCAGAGCTGACATTCATTTCCAATTGTAAAAAAATAGGACGTCTCATAAACTATTACTTATATATGTTTTTATATTATTTGTAGCTTCCTGGGGCTTATGATTTGGACATCAATGCACTTCAAAGTGCTTAGCTCCTGCATACCTGAGAAATATTAGTCTTTATGCACTGCAGCCTGGTCAGAAGGTTTTCATCTCACACTTACAAGTGCCTTATTGCCATCCCAGCTAACAATGTCGCCAGACTCATCTACGTCTTCACAGATAAACACTGTGGTGTGAGGTTAGTGTTAATATTTTCATCCAGAATCCAACAACAAACATTTCAGAATTTGTGAATATCAGACATCTTGCACTGTCCTTGAGAAATCCATCCTTTGTGCAAACCCATTGGAAAAGGAGGTTTGACAAAGAAATGAATCTATTTTAATAATTTTATTTTATGTATTTAGGAAAACAATGCAATGGCCTTGAACATTTACATTACCTCTTATTTCTGCTAGATGCTGCAATTTCTCAACCAAAATCATCTGCCTTCTGATAAAACTCTGCACCAGTACAAAAAAAATTGAAACAAAACATCTCACTTTTTCACTACTATACAATATATTCATGCTGTAGCCAATGCACCACGAAACAATAAAGGAAGTACCGTCTTTTTAAGTAGCTTGTAAAACATGGTATTATCTGATTTTTACAGGATCAATTAATGCATGATTAGTGAAGCTTTTTAAGCAAGGTGAATCTAGGATATATTTTACAATATATACAAGTTTACACAAGCATTACTGAAATTATGGCACTGTTAACTATCGTTTCATCTTTAAAAAATATGAATGTCAAATAAATGCTTTATAAATTAATTTATATGATAAATATTTAAGTATTAGAATAATTCAGTATTTACACGGAGGAAACATACAACCAGGAGATACAATAATAAATAAACAGGATGAAACATTAATGGTATGTATCACTGTTATTCAGGTAGCACGGACATTGGACCACAATCTCTCTACACGTGCTAAGACCTGGATGTATCAGAAATGAAAGAAGAAGAGCTTTATATAAAGTATTTCAGTTATCCAGTTCTAATGTTGGGTATATGATATGATAAGTTGAGGCAGAATTATTGATAAGGCAGAAAAAGAAGATATAGAAAGTGTGTGGCAAAACTGCATTGTCTTTAGTGAGTTTAAATGTATTACACAAGGATTGCACAAGTTCTGCCGCAGGAGCATCAGCGCAATGCTTTTCTATCTGTGGTAGGAACAAGGTTAATTATCCCTTAGAGAAAAGCATATTATGAATGCTTAGCCAGCTGTCCTGGAGGGCTGTTCTGGAAAACCTTGTCTTTCTAGACATTCGCGACTGGGTACCAGCGTGATCTGGATAGCCAGCTACTAACTCTGCCTGGCATTAAAAAATAGTACATACGTGCAAATTTACAAACACTAATTGTTCGGGCAATGCTACTATCCACATAACTTCTGCCAAGAAACTTTTTTATTCCTTAGCTGCAATGGTGGATTTCAATTCATGGAAAAAATAAATAAATAGTACAATTGCATAATATGACAGGGCTGGTCCTCGGTTCAACCCCAAACTGCTTCTGCAGCCAATGTCAAGCTGGACTAATTTAAAATTTTCAAATATATATATATATATATATATATATATATATATATATATATATATATATATATATATATATATATATATATATATATATATATACACATATACATATAGGGCTAATTGAAGATAAAAGTGATATCGGAAACTAGTTGCTTCCTATTTTTAACCTTTAAAACTCTATATGCTCTCAAGCAGTTTTGAAGCAACACCTTATACAGTATCTCTTATGGCAAACATAGCTCCACACTTTTACAATATATCTGTCACTTTTAGAACAACACATTCTTAACAATATCCAGGAGCTTGGCTTCTCCACGCAATTGGGGTGGGGGAACAAGTGTTAGCAGCATCAAAATGGTCCTTTCACTTGAGTGAAATGGTTTGGCAACTGCCATATAGGTGGAGCCAGAAAGTGCTGCACATATAAGATTATAAATATCATTCATATCTCAAGATTAAAAACAAAAAACAGTTTGGTCTTACAAAACAAAAACAAGAAAAGTTAAGCACCCAGCCAGACATTACTGGTGACGCCTTCATTTAGAAGGTATTACAAACTACACAGACATATGAAGAATGTTTCATATGACAGGGAAGCGCATATATTAAAACATGCCACACTGTTCTCTCCATATTAAGTAAATAAACCCTGTTTGAAGTGTAATGTATTATCTGGGTGCTGCATACTTTACTCCCCATCCCCACTTTTAGCAGATTTCAAAATCTGAAGCTTCAGCTCTTTAATCATCATCTCCAGTTTCTCCCTGGCTTCTCGTTCACGCCTTAACTCGTCCTGAAGCTCTCGTCTGTCTGCTTCAGCTTGGTCCAGCCTTTGCCGTAGTTCTGTCAACTGTACCAACAGAAGTAAAACAAACACAGCTTAGAAAGAGTAAACAATACCCTTGTATTTCTTCACCAACTTTAGCTGACTCAAAATACAAAGGAACCAACTGTAAACCGCTGGACTTTAAACTTTTTTTTTAAAGGGGAACTATCTCGAAAATGAAAATAATTAAAGGGGTTGTTCACCTTCAAACAACTAGTTGTTATCAGATAGATCACCAGAAATAACGACTTTTTCCAATGACTTTCTATTTTCTATGTGTCACGGTTTTTCTAATATTGAAGTATAAAGTGTCATTTCTCTCCTTCTGAAGCAGCTCTGGGAGGGGGGGTCGCCGATCCTGTAAACTGTTCTAAATTGATACATTTAGTTGATACATTTCTTATCTTTGTCCCTGCTGAGCAGAATCTCTGGGTTTCATTACAGGCAGCTGTTAGAATTGATACAATTGTTGCTAATACTCCAGAGATGCTGCTGAGAAATGTATCAACTCAATGTTGCAAAATTGTAACAGTTCAGAATCTGCACCTGAATTACTGAGCTGTCAGACTCAAACACCAGAGACAGGAACATTCAACTTTAAACTTAGATTTTGGAAAAAACTTAAAAAATAAATAGTGGAAAGTAATTGGAAAAAGTCATTATTTCTAGGGAACAATCTAAAAACAACTAAATTGAAAAAAGTGTTTGGAAGGTGAACAACCCCTTTAATATAAGCTTCCTCATACTGAAGTAAGAAACTTTCTAAATACAATCAGTCAAATATTTTGCATTGTTTCTGAAACAATCAAGTTTATATTCACTATTCCTCTCTCAGCATCTGTTTCTCTTCATTCAGTCTTCATGCAGCAGTTGGGTGTCAGATGAATGATCCAATATATCTTATAGTGGGCTCCCTTTCCTATCAGATGTATTACAGCTCACTCAAATTACTGATTCCAGTAGAAACAAAATAACTGCCTTTTGCACAAATACTGCATGTAGAGAGACAGGATTTCTGGTAGGCAAAATGAGCCCCCCTATAAGGTATATTGAATTATTCATCGGACACCCAACTCCAAAATGAAGACAGAATGAGGAGAAACAAATGCCGAGAGAGGAATAGTGAAGATAAACTTGATTATTTCAGAAACTTTACAGAATTTTTAATTGATCATATTTAGAAAGTTTCTTATTTTAGTATGAGGAAGCTTATATTACATTTTTAACGATAGCTCCCCTTTAAACATTCTGGCATTTTGGAGCTTCTACTGAAATCACAGCTGGCTGTCAAATCTGAAAAAATTATGCCCGTTAGTCACACTATTTGATGGCAAATGGTTTGGGGTTGAAAAGACAAACTACATATGATTTAAAAACTATTTTTTTTCACATCCATAGGCCACTAGTAATCTAGTGCCCAAGCTTATGTGACAATAAATATCTTCCAGGGCCAGCTTTACATAATGGCTGGGTATAAGCCACTTCTCTGTTCCCACACCCACTTAAATTAGTGACTCTAAGCTCCAAAATACACTGCTTGAAACAAATGTAGAAAGTTTTTTTTTTTATTATGGCAGAGGCGTCAAGAAGATAGAATTACTAGTGTATGTTGACCTGGTGACTAGAAGATCACAGCAACTCAGCATTGTCTACAAACAGCTGCAAATTTAACAGAGTACTCTCCATTATACACATTTTGGAACATTGGACTTGAAACAATGCAGCTTCATGGGACAACACATGGGCAATCCCAGATGTGTGTGGCTCTTGGGTGTTAAACTCCCATGGAGCTGCATTTTATAGACTATAGTATATAAACTATACATGGCTGACTCAGCTACCAGAACTGGAGATCAGGTATATTTCTTCAATTATAACCACATTACATAACTAATATACTAGCTATCAAATGTATCTCTCACCTGGTTTGCATATTGTGTTTCTTTGTCCCTGTCTGTGTTCAAATCACATGAGCACTTCTGCTTTTTAACTTGCTTCAGCTTTTCTTCCAAATCTCGCTGCTCATCATATAATTCCTCCATTTTTAGCATGTGCTCAGTCTGCAAGGATTCAAACTCTTTCTGCAAGTTCTGTTGCTCCGCAGTCAGGTCCTTCATAGTTTTGGAATTGCTTAGCAGTTCAACTTCCTGCAGAAAGACAATATGTTATTCTTATGTCCTTGGCCTAGATTATAACTGTATAAGAAACTGAGCTACCTTTCCCTTCTGTGGGGCACTGTGACTGACTTTGTAATACAATCAATGTTTCGAGTATGATCAAAATGTGAGTTATGCAAGCAGCTGGTTTTTGCCCCATATGATATTAAGGATGTTTTAAACATTCCATGACCAGCTAAGTAGCAATTATTATGATGGAGCCTTGAAATGAATGAAAGCCCAATACAAGCATTTTTTGGGGTTCCAGCCAGCCCAGAATGCAAATGCTTTTGATTGCAAAAATGAGAAGTGATAATCTGGCTCACATCACAAGGTTACCTAGTTTTTGTGTTAAAGTGATAGGGACCTTAGACTGTAAAGCTCCACTGGGAGATGATGTAATTTGAATGATGAACAATCTTTATAAAGCACCAGCATAGCATGTTGGCACTATATAAAAAATTAGCACATGTATGGCATTGTCACAAATACCTAAAAGATACTGTGTGACTAAGAAATAGACAGATTTAAAGTTAAAGTTAAAATCAGGGTTTGTAAAGTTGAGATTTCACTGTACCTCCAAAGTCCTTATAGAGTATGGTAGGATTTTCACTGCTCTTATATCTATACCAACAGTATATGCATTTCAGTATAAACAAAAACACCCATTTTTTGCAGGTCCAACAAGAGAGTATTACTTCTCACCCATGGGTGGTATGTCAGCCTTTCCCATGGTATGTCTAAAGCTGCCCATGCATATAGCAATAATTGTATGCAGCCTTGACGATCCTGCCCAATGTCCACAGATATCTGTCAGCTTGTCGATTGGACATGCTGGAATATTAAGTCAGCAAATGTTGCCAGTTGCATAAATAGAGTGCTCTGGGCTCCCCTGCAAAAAACATCCATTCCTCCCGCCCACTTCCCACCCAGACTCACCCACTTACTGCCCAGACTCTGCCCTCTCACCACCCACTCACTGCCCAGAATCCACCCACTCCCCGCCAACACGATCTGCTTCCCCGCCGCAGGTAAGAGAGCAGCTGGGGAAGGGGGGGGGGTTCTTGTTGGCTATAGAAGAAGCAGGCCCCTCAATCCAGGCCACCCTTTGACCCGGGACCACCTGCGACTGCGGGGTCTGCTTCCTCTATAGTTACATCACTGGATGTTGCCATAATCCAGGCTGACAGTGGAACAATTGAAAGGTGGCCAAAAAGTGAAGGTGTTATCTGAATATCTGTATGGTATCTGTTCTTTCAAACTGATTTCTCTGATACTATATACGATCGCCACCAATAAAATTTACCAACCTGTGTTTATTTAAGATTTAACCAAAATCTATGCAAACTTTAAATGATTACAAAACTATTTTGAAGTCAATAAAATCTCTTTCTTAGGTGGTTTATGTATTCTTGAGAAAATCTCTAGTAGTAAAAAAGTGACCTTAAAATTATACATTACATACCATTTGAATTTGCTGCTTCTTCTGCAGAATATAATTCAGTTTCTCTTGCTGTTTCAAGAATGTTTTGACAACTTCTTCCATAATTTGGCTTTTGTCATCCACACAGAGAACATCCTTATTACAAGTAGATCCGTCCTTTTCCACATCCACTGCATTGGGCTCTGTAAAATGAAAAGTGAATCACTAAAACCAAAATAAAACTGAAGGCAAAAGACACAAAGGGAAAACAGAAGGCTATGAGAGCATAACATATCCCTGACAAAACAAATACAGCACATCAACTTTAATTACATTAGCTAATGAAAAAAACCTGCAAGAATGCCACCTCTGTGCAAATCAAAATTTGCATAAAGCTAACACTATTTGTGCATCTGAATATTATTGCAAATTGTAAATGTGGTTTATAGCATGAACAAATAAACTAATGGCAACATCAGATTTTCCATTACATTTATCTACTATTCGGCAGTAGCACTTTAATGGAGCTCATTCAGCCATCTTTGAGAGATTCATAATATAAAACATTAGGAAGCCTTTAAAAATTGCATACAATAAAGGGAAGAGTTAAGGGTGCTCCAGTTTATTTTGTGTATATATATATATATATATATATATATATATATATATATATATATATATCTATATCTATATCTATATCTATCTATATATATATATCTATATCTATATCTATATCTATCTATATATATATCTATATATATATATATATATATATATATATATATATATATATATATATATATATATATATATATATATATATATATATATATATATATATATATATATATATATATATATCTTGCTTTGACCTTGTCTGAGAAACATCAAAATAATCTGGCAATACTTTGAAAACAGGCCAGGTCTCAGGAAAAAGGGAATGGGAGCAATCAGACACTATTGGTATCAGCAGCAGTCAAAAAAATAACAGGTAAGGCTCTATTACTTAACTCTTATCTTTATCCAGGTTTACTCTTCTATGAATAACATATTGTGCCAAGGTAGTTTACAACAGGACTCCCTTGACTTGACAAACCAAGTATTCCCTGCACCTCTTTAGACACGGAGCATGTGCAGTACAGAACTGGTTGTAAAAGTTTTGCAGTGTGCATGAGTCAAGTCTAAATGTGGAGCAGGGCATCCCTGGGTAGGTAGGTGAATATGAAGGTGTCCCACCCTGATCAAAACTACCCCTAGCTAGTGAAGTTCCCATACACCAAAAGCATAAGACTGGAAATATGGGATTTGTCACTGGGGAGTGACTAACATATTGGCACCGCCCCAGTTATTGTAGCTCTCCTTGTAAAAATAATCACACTCCCTGACTTAAGCTTCTTAAGTTCTCAGTCGTACCCTAAACCTTCTACATTGTAAGATTGCATGTGTTGGAGGATCTTCTAATGCCACTGGTTCATACTGTAACAGTGCTCAGTTGTGCTGCATCTAGTTTGTTATACATAAATTCTCAGCCTAATCACATTAGAGAGTTGTGCAGGAATTAAAACTGCAGAAAGTAATTTCCAGATAAGAGAACTAAAAACTGACTTTTTAGTAGAACATGTAGTTCAAAGAGGAAGCCAGAAAACTGGCACAGTTTACTTACGTTTATTGTTACTTTTCTCTATGTTGGATTTCAGATCTACCCTCTCTTGTTCCTCTATGGAGAGGTCAGGGTATGAGGTAGCAGATTTATGTTTGCCGCATCTTGCCTGCTTCTCTAGCTCCACAGAATATTTGCTGGTCACAACCTCTTTCTTTGCTATTTTTGCTTCCTTGCACTGCGATACAGTAGCTGTGAGGGACACATTTGGTGCCACAACCTTATCATACATGTACAGATAGTAGCTGAAAAGAAATATTTAACATATTTGTGAAAAAAAATTAAATCAGGGCAGATAATTGTAGCTTACTACTTTTTTCCGCAAGAATTGTAAAACATGGCCATTTTAAAAATAAAATGAAAAAAAAAAAACAATATGCCCTTAGTTTTTAACAGAAATATCTACCACCATATTGTATAAGCGATACATTTGGCTTTTAGATACATCTTTTTAGAGCTGTCAATCTGGGAAGCTCAGTGAGAGAAAAGTACATTAAATATGGCAGATGCAGTTGCTGAGAAATGAAAGGTGCTATTTCACTTTGCAACATATAAATGAGTTACAACTAAGTGATAGATCATGTATACAACACATTCCCTACTAATTTTAGCAGATGTTACATAACATGCAATTTCATTATTTGCGCAAAATTCTACTTTTGATTGCTTTGAATAAGAGCCATTTTTTTCTGCCTTCTAGGACTGTCTTAAAAATATGATTAGCATTCATACAATAGTGGCTGCTTTCCAAAATACACTGATGTAAAATGCATCTATAAAGCAACTAACCTGGGGTGCAACAAATGTGGTCTATTAGTGGGATCATCTTCTTGCTTTATGACTGGGTACCAAGAGGGTAATTCCAATGTCTGGATATGTTCCCCCTGCAAAGATAAAGATACCGATATTGCAATAGTAATATATTTTGTTCTATAGAAAACTGGCACATTCATCAGAGTTTTCAAAAATGTTAGGCACCCCTGGTGATTATAATGACTTACCTGAGATCAGGGGACAGTGCTGGGTTTCAATTGAATTTTAAATATGAGGTGCTTAGGAAACAAACTGGCAACCCCAATATAAGGGGATCTACTAAAATAAAATTAATATAAGCTTCATATTGTGGTAGCAGGGAAAGTCAAGCAAAGTGTGCAATCACGCAAAAATGTAACAGAATTGAGTGATATACTGAGAATTACCATAGCCGACAATGCTGTGGTTTTTTCGTCATTTGGTGATATTTTGGGGTGGAAAAAAAAACAATCTGATGAATTATGCTTAATCCCTACAATCCCTCTCTGTTCAACAAAGTATTCTGGGTTAAAAAGCCAAAATTTAAGGTGGCCATACCTGTAACAATTACAATCTTTCCAATAGTTCATTTTCATTACAAACATTACGAGCTAATTTGTCAGATATAAAGGTAAAAAACAATAGAATTAAACCTCTATCTGACGATTCAGCCTGATAAAAATTCTCCTTCTTGGCCAATCAACCGGTATCAAAATCTTTTGCAGATATCGTAACCTAGGCTCCCGCAATACACGCACCGAATACTGCACAAAACGATATCTGTGTGTGTATGGCCAACTAAATACAGGGCAAGGCTACAGAACACAAGAATGTCTAAATTTAATGTTGGGCAGAAGAAGTGTTCACTAGAATAGTATATTTACTTCCTTATAAGGGTGTATACTTCACTGGATCAGGGTTTCAACTGGGAAATCTGATTGCTTTGGCAACACAAAACAGTGATGTTCTATCAATTTTATCTATAGCAAACCCTCAGACGGTTTTCTCATAATTTGTACACTTTATCAGCTTTGTTATTTGTCTCTGTAATTACTTCTCTACATGAAATACGCAAAGCAGAGATTAGTTCAGTGAAGCCATAGGATAAAAATTCAAGTTGCAAAGCAAGATTTAAATTGTATACAAACATTCATAAGCCTGCTTTCAAACATCACTTGAATATAATTAGACTTGATTAACTGTGATATACAAGTAGATTTAACCCATTCACACACAATGATTTTGCTGACTGATTACTTGAATTTTTACCAAAAAAAGAATAACACTGATTTTTATTTAATAAAGAAGTTATTTTTTATGGAAACATCCAATAATACTTTGTATGAAAACTACAGGTGAAAACTTGTTATTTCCAATAAAAATAATGGCTTGAGTTTTCTATGGGCATAATTAGCGTAACATGCAGCAATTTACATTTGAGAACAACTCAGGAATCAATTACAGTACAGCTGCATCTAACATTCATCTGAAACAAAAGATCCCTGCTTTGGACAACTCATTGCACAAATGTTGATCATCCAAAACTGAAGTGTGTGCCAGGTATTAGCCAATTGTGCTGTTTATGAATTCTGAGCATGTGAAGAGTGAATGGCTAACCTGGAAGGACATGGTTTAATCCGTATCCATGCATGTAGGTAGCAATGCCAATGAGACACCATCTACCCTCCAAACTTCCAATCAGTCAGTGACTTCAGACATGCAGTTAAGGGAGGCATTGCCTGACTAAATTTGTAATGCAAACAGACTGACTGCTTCCCAATGATACCATCGGAAGACAGGCCTCAACATGGAGCATGACTGGGAACTGTATAACCTTTTGCTGTCTATTGGAACAGAAAGGCAGGTATACATGGTCAGCTCTCCTGCACTCTCCAATCGACCATCCCACAGGCTGAATGGATGGAGAGAGTACAAGGGGCCACACATAGTATGGTACCATTCTATTGTCTGTGCAAAACCAGCAAATGATCACAACAGCAGAAGTAAATAGTGACTTCTGATAAATCCATGCACTGGGTGATGGTGAATCTGCAGTTGACATTTTCAAACCTGTCTGACCAACGACTTATATCCATAGTGCATGAATATCAGCTGGGACTAGCAGGCCACCAGACATACACAAGTATACATACAGGTCTGGACTGAAAATCAAAATAGGCACTGGTATTTAAGGTACACAGAGGCCCAACCAGCTCACATGGAGGCCTAAACTGCCCCCACCAGTCCACTAAATAATGACTTTCTATGGCACCTTACAGCAGACCCTCTGGCATTTGCCAGAACCCAAAGACTGCCAGTTCGGGCATGTAATTATACAATTCTATCTGTGTGTGTGTATGGCCATATTAAGGGCCCTGACACATGAGGAGATCTGTCACACCATGATTAACTTCCTCTAGCATGGGCGATTAATCACCGGTGGAAAAATATTTCCAAAGTCGCCCGAAGTTGCCTTGAGAAGAAGCTTCGAGCAACTTCAGAAAGCTGAAGCGACTTGTATGTTTTTGCACCTGCAGTTTACATTATTGCTGGGTTTCACATATGAGCTGTTAAATGTGATTTATTTTTTGAGACCTACATTGTTAAGGGGAACAAGATTGTTAACAAGTCTCTTTGATTATAGATGAAATGTAGCAAGAGGACTAAGGTAGTCACCAGCATATGAGCATTTTGTAAATCTACAATATTGAAACCTTCTCTTCTCTTCAGGTAACTTGCTTTTTCTATGGGGAAGGAAGTCTTTGGTTTTAAAAAACATTTCCTCCCATTTAGATGTATTTGGAGCCAAAGTTGCCAGTGCCTTTCGCTGAGGGATTCTCGTGATTTTTATGGTGTGGTTTTTATTTCTATATCACACTGTTTATACTTCATATATGTGCTTTCATGAAGAGCCAGTGCTGCACTATGGAACTGATTTCTGGCAGGCTATTGTTTCTCCTACTCAATGTAACTGAAGGAGTGTGGGACATGGATTTTTACTACTTAGTGCTATCCTTATATCTACCAGGCAGTTTTTATCTTGTGTCAGGGAGCTGCTATCTGGTGACCTTCTCATTGTTCTGTTATTAGGTTGCTGGGAGGGGGGGACATGACTGGGGGCACCTGGGAAACTGACAAATGTCTGGCCCCATGTCATATTTCAAAGTTAAACATAAAAAAAATCTTTTGAAAAATGGATTTCAGTTCAGAAGTCTACTGGAGCAGCACTATTTACTGATGTGTTTTGAAAAAACATGTTTTTGCATGGCAGTATCCCTTTAAATGTAGTTTTGGTGTAATTTCCGTCTGTTTTAGGATTTATTATTATTAGTAGTAGTAGTAGTAGTAGTAGTAGTAGTAGTAGTAGTAGTAGTAGTAGTAGTAGTTTTATCTTAGTCATTGTTTTGGAAGTCACTGTGGCATTATTTCATGTGCTTTTATATTAATTTTCTGTAATGGCTGGCAGAGATATGCCTGAAACCACCCATGACACTTCCTATAGTATATTGACGCTGCCTGACACAGCAAGGACAGTTGGTTCGTGTACCAAAAACACACAATACACATTTTATTAACAACCTGAAAACAATGATAGGTAATTTTTGGTGGTGACTGGATTAATATGTTTTAGCTGGAGATTCCCACTGACACCAAAGCAAAATAATTTTTGGGAGATTTGATACCTACAGGTCGTGCAGATTTCCCATAGGCAATGCATCTCCCCATGTGCTATCTCCCTAAAGAGAATGGGAGGCAGTACAGGCAGTTTTGCCCGTTTCCCCATTCACTAAAATACAGGACAAGTTCTCTATACTAGAGGATGTATAGAAACAAGGGGGAAAAGGGCACTTGGCAAAGTAAGAAGCTGGCTAGCCTCATGTTGAAATTAAATATTAAAAAAATCTGTTTGCTATTTTAAAATTGATATTTCAACACATAATTCTGTCGGTGGGTGCATTTTGTAAAAAAAACATGCTTTCCTGTGATAGAATCCTTTTAACAGATACAAAAAAGGATACTCATTTGCACCTCACTACATCTCTTCCTTTGTCTCTCCATATGTTGCCATTTGTCTCCACCATTCCTACTTTTCACATCACCCATATCCACTGCCAACTTACGCCTTAAGGGTGGTGGCACACGGGGAGATTAGTCACCCAGTGCCCCAAAAGTTGCCTCACGAGGAAACTTCGGGCGACTTTGGAAAACCAAAGCGATACATATGCCATCCCACTGCCGATTCGCATTCTTGCTGGAATGAAGGCATTTGGGGAGATTAGTTGCCCACAGCAGAGAAGTCACTGAGCGACTCCCCATGTGCCACCACCCTAAAAGATAACTAAACCCACCAATATAAAAAAAGCACCAACCTACTACCCTAGATAGTCCCCCATCACTGCTTCTCCCACTCATAGTTCATTACCCCTGAAAGTGTCCCGAATACATTGCTCACATATCGGTGCAGAGTATGCGAAGTGGAGCTCATAGGCGGCATCTTCCGGATCTTCAGTCTTCGGGGCAAATTCACTAAAGCACAAATCGGCTAATGCTAGCGCAAATTCGCCAGTGTGACGTCATTTCCTTACTTCCCTGATTTGTTAACGGGTGCTGGCGTAAATTCGCTAGCGAAGTGAACCTTCACACCCTTACTCCAGGTGAAGTTTCGATATGGCGAAGGGACGTAACTACGCTAATTCACTAACTTGCGCATTTTACTGAACGTTACCTCTTGCACCAGACTTGCCTTCGCCACCTCAGACCAGGCAAAGTGCAATAGATTAGATAGGGCTTGCTTCAAAAAAAGTTGAAATTAGTCCCAAAAAACACTGGCGTCTTTTACTTTTTTAAGGGTGATAGGCTGAAAAAGATTGTAATTTTTTTTGGGGGTACCCACCTTCCCCCCCTACATTTCCTTAACTATACAGTATAGTGCAAAATAACAACTCTTTTTTATTTTATGAAGCTTTCCCAGGCTTGTGTAGTGTAATGTATTTGCTGCAACATATAGGTCCATTGTACTTTAACTTGGCGCCGTATGCAAATTAGGCATCGCTAGTGTAACTTCGCTTTGCTTGACGAATTAACAGCAGCGCAACTTCGCTACCTTTCGCCTCCCTCAGCACAACTTCGGATTTTAGTGAATTAGCGGCACCCTGGTGAAACTTCACCTGGCGAAGTGCGGCGAAACCAACGCTGGCGCAACTTCGAAGGCAAGTAAATTTGCCACTTTATCTGTAAGGAGCGCCATATTGGTGCATGCGCAGTTGGAGCTATGTGAACTATATGTGGGGGGAAGCTGGGTTGGGGGACTATCTAGGGTAGTAGATAGGGGCTTTTCTTATTGGGAGGTTTAGTTCTCCTTAAAATCTTTTTCTCTTGTTGCTCTATAGCTCTGGAATTCTGTTTTACAATTACCCTGTAAAGTAGTATCGGCCACAAAATTGAATAAAGCTTACTTCTTGGAGCACTAGCTCAGTTTCTAATTCAGTCTTTCAGTACTTATGGCACAAGGCCCCAAACACTGTGATTTTAGCAATGACCAGCCTTCCGCTTGTAACATAGCCCCCCTCACTTAGTTGTAATCTGTGTGGTGCAGGGACCTCCATCCTACGTGTCTCTTGACAAGTGCCATTTGATTATTGAAACTGCATATATTTTTTTATTTGTTGCATGGTCTGTACTTATGTCTTGTATAATATACAGGATAAAAGCATCACTATAGCAGACCTACATTCATACTGTTCTTTGTCTCAAATCACAATACTTTAGTCTATGTGCTAATGGCAACCTCTACCAATTTTTGTTATAAAGTTGCTTACATTTGCCATAAAATTTACAATAATTAGAAGTGATAAATAAAATTCCTGGTATTATTTTGCACTGAGAAGGTGAACAGACATAAAGAACTGAAATTAAACGCAGACATAAATGTCCAGACTCAATTCAATTAAAAAAACATTGTAGCACTTAGCATCATGGCTAAAGAGAAACATGCTACCTCCCACTGACTTTAATGGAAACCACCCTCATTGCCAGTAGAGGTGATTTTCGGGCAGTAACACTGTGGCATATACACTATGCACACTGTGATTTTGGTATCGAATCTGCTAATTTTCAATCAAATGAAACTGGCAGACTGCTGTACTGTGCTTGTGAGCAAAGCAAGGCTATTTCCAGAACAATATGTACATGGAGTCAACTGGATATTGAGCAGACCATGTGAGACCTCTTGTCTGCCAATGACTAAACCAGCCATGCATGCAGTATTCGCACAAATTTACTGCCTATGGTCCACTGTGTTCCACTGCCTAACTTAGGGCAGAATAACTGAATTTCATCAGTCTGTCATACCACATATATATGAACTGATCACAGATGCAAATCTCTCTGTACATGGCCACCTTAACCTACTGCTAATTAACTAAATAATTCACAATGGCAGTTAGAAATATAAATACATTTATTTTTATGGACCATTTCCAAAAAACATGCATTTGCAACTTTGTAAGGGCGCACCTGGGCATATATTTCCGTTTGCACCAGCCAACTAATGGGGAGATCATTGGCCAATCTATTCCACATCCATTATTCAGCAATTACCAATATATATGTTACACTAATAATATTATACACTAGCTGATGTGGTCACCGCCCTAACACGTTTACTAACATGAAGGAATAAGCTCAATTTCAGGTGTATTCAGACCAGAAAACACACAAGCAGATATAGGTATGTTGGCCAATTTCATCTGAATGTGTTCCTAGATTTACAATAATGAGATTATTCGTTGTTTTTGTCTCAAAAACTTAGAAAAGAACTTGACAATGAAACACAGAATCATTACACTATGTAATCAGAAAAAAATGGGAGAATTTTCAAAAGTGAATTGCAAACGTGGAATTCATGCACAATTTGGCATTCCTGGTAGCAGTCATAATTGGGCTGATACAATTATAAGGGATCTGTAACCTCAACTTTGAATGATACTGCTAAACATAGTAAGTTAGGTTGAAAAAAGACACAGGTCCGTCAAGTTCAACCTTTTAACTCTATTTTAACCTGCATAACTGCTAGGGATGCACTGAATCCACTACTTTGGATTCGGCCAAACTTCAGAATCCTTCCTTTTTACTTCCTTGTTTTAAGACAAAAAGTCATGCGATTTCCCTCCCCGCCCCTAATTTGTATATGCAAATTAGGATTCGGATTTGGTTCGGCTATGCAGAAGGATTCGGCTGAATCCGGAACCGAATCCTGGATTGGTGCATCCCTATTAATTGCTAGCTGATCCAGAGGAAGACCAAAAAACCCATTTGAAGCTTCTCCAATTTGCCTCAGAGAGGGAAAAATGTCTTCCTGACTCCAAAATGGCAATCAGACTAGTCCCTGCTTGACCCATGAGCTTATGATTGCTTTGCATAGGGGAACTGCATCCTTGCCCAATGAGATTTTGTAACCTTCCTAATTAACCACAAAATTGGTCTGAGGAGGGGCTGATGTTCTGGCCCAATTCATGGGCCAATTAGCTACCAAATAGCTCAGGTTTGGCATAGCACCACAGGTGGAAATATATAGGTGCTAAAGGAATTAAAACCGGTTTCGTTTTTGTCAAAAAGTAATCCTACACCATAATGCTTTCTATAAAGAAGAGAATAAAAATATATAATCTGTGTCACAGTGGCCTTCCTCTAAGTCTGCCTGACAGACTTCAACAGAGTAATGTAAATGCGTCTGTACATATTTCAAAATTATGACTTTTCAAACACAAACTATGAATGACTGAATAGCTTTTAAAGGAGAATGAAACTAATATATAGGACGTGGGCCTTGTGCAGAGGCCTCCCTAGACCTTCAACCACCATGCTACCCTGTTTGTCCAAACCATTACTAAAATGCAGAGTAGTATGGCGGGGTTGGTAGCCACCCGCTCTTGCCACTTGATGCCCTTCTTTCAGCTCTCCAGTGGCCACAAGCCTGAGCAGTTGAAGTTGATCTGGTGTCGACTTCTATTGTGCTTACTCGTAATCTGTGATATAGGGCAGAGAACTAGTAAAAGGACATCAAGGAAGTGGCAGAGATGAAGGACACCAACCTGAACAAGTTTACTAACATGCAGGAAAAAGCTTAATTTCCGGTGTATTCAGACCAGAAAATTGTTTGTTTTTGAGCCAAAAACACACAAGCAGTTCATTGGTATGTTGGGCACTTTCATCTGAATGTATTCCTAGATTTACAATAAAAAGATTACTCAATGTTTTGTCTCAAAAACAAAAAAAAAGAATAACAATAAAATACAGAATTATTGTGGGTTGTCTCCCATTACTACATATAATCTTCTTCTAATGGAGAACCTCTCTCCTCTCGAGGACCTAATTGGTTGTTAACACTTTCCAACAAAAAAAACCCCATAAAATCAGACTTACTTTTGGTTGAATCCTTTTCGGCTGATTTTTCTTGCTGAATTTTTCTTTCATTTCCTTTAGGAGCGCATTCATCTTTTTACCTTCAGGTGTGTCTAGATATTTTGGACTAAGATGGACATAACAGTGCCACTTAGCAGAGTCAAAACCCCAATGGCAAGTCCTTTTGTCAGGGGATCTGTGAGAGTGCATCACAAAGGTTTGAGTTGAGAACATCCCATAACATTCCAAACATTGAATGCAAGGGGCATCTGGCTGGGAGAAAAGATGAGGTGCAAATAAACCCTGGCACTTTCCTAAACAATCATGCTCCACTTCAAAGGCACTACCAGTTTCCTTTAATTGAGCCAAAGAGTTTTTTGCAGGCAGCAAGCTTCCATTTTGTGGAAAAGTCTGTGGCCGCAAAAGAGCATTGCATAGTCTCTGAGCATCAGTTAGTGTGATCAAACCACAAGAGGGGGCATTAAATGGAAGTATGCCCAGAACCTTTAAAATGTGGAGCTGGTCCGAAGTACACCGTGAGCAATATATATACATTTCATCACAGACAATGTTAATTTGCTGGAGTGAGAAGTCCCGGAGAACGGAATTTAAGACTTGAGGGAGGCAAAGTCTTTTTTCCCCTCCTACCATAAAACAAGAAATGGATTCCCCTTCAAGATCAGTCTGTGTAAGCTCTGTTGAACTGTCTGAAGGAATAAGAAGGGGTCCTGGGTGAATTTGAGGGGAAGGAAGAGGTAAAAACACTGTTGGGGACATGTTTTCATGAGAGAACCGTGCTGAAAACGCTGCAGGTCCGCCCAACGAACTTCGACTGCTCAAATTAAACTGCGCCAAGGTGTGTTTCAATCCTGGGTTTAAGTCAGAGGAGCCACAGAGTGAAACACTGTTTGCACCGATACTCTCAGCATTCTCCTCAGCAGATGGTTCTTTATAATCATCTATTTCCATCTTTATTGTAATTACCTTCTTGGCAACATTAGGAACCTCAATACTGATATCCATTTCTTTAGCAAGCTTTTTCAGTGGAGGGCTACCATCTTCACCCATGTTTAGATTCGTTTGTGATTAAAAATCTATAAAAACTATAAAAACAAGCAATGGTTCACTCTAGGAGGCAACATTCCAGCAATGATGTACCATAGCTAAGAGCTCTGAAATGTTTAAGTTACATCTTTTAACTCTGTGTATACTCTATGTATACTCTGTATCTATATATATATATATATATATATATATATATATATATATATATATATATATCTATATCTATATCTATATCTATATCTATATATATATATATTCCTGTGATAGGTTTAAATATCTACAGCTGTAATAAAAAAAACAAAATGATAAAATTATTTTAACAAGCTGCTTGTGAAACAGAAAAGAGCACTATGTGCATAGAATTTTTTTTACCAAGGTGCATATATACTATTACTTTTACTGAAACTTGCAACAGCGTGAACTGTAATTTTCAATGTATGTATTGCAATTTATGCTGCAAAATGGAAATGAACTCAGAACAAACACATAGGATTGAAGCTGGCTGGTAGCACGAGCATTAAATGGCGACAGTCCTTCCAGCAATGTGTTTTCCAGGACCCACTTAACAGAGCTTCATATAAAGGCATATCCAGGAATGAACAGCAAGCAAGCAGCTTCTGGTTGTAGATCAACAACCTAATGGTACATCTGTGCAAGAAACAAAGAGATAAGGGGTGAAAAAAATCAAGAAAAAGCAACAACCTGACCAAGGTCAAATGACAGATGCATAAATCTTATTTAAAAAAAGGTTACAAATAATTGTGTTTGCAGACATATCAGCAAAGCAAAGACAATACCGTTATACAATATGAGATAATACCGTTTATGGGCACACACATCGGCAAGACAAAATTAATCATTCTGCTCATAAGAGAAGGTCATCATGCTTATGCTTTGTGTTAGTCTTTCAAATGATTCCAGGCATATTAATTCATATGCCAAACCTTTTTTTTCCCCTCTTACTAGCCCATGCTCAGCATTACCATGCGTGCTGCATAATCGATTTCAGACACACAATAAAGATCCATCCAATAGGAGACGGAAAACGTGACGGCAGGTTTAAAGCACATGTGAATAACGGGGGAAATGGGAGCTGAAATATTCATGCAAAAAATATCAAGTGATAATCTGTAGCAGCTAGCAGTTCACTGCAGTCTAGCAGTTCACTGCTATGGATGCTGATGGCAAAACCCCAGGAGCTTCCTCCTCCAGCCTGCCTGACTGTAAACATCACCTTGCTCTGCGCTTCCCCCTCAAGGCACTTAACCCTCTGCATTTCATATAAAAGAAACATACCCGTGGTGGGTTTCTAAAGCAGAATGAATGTATATTATAAGGGCTGACCCACTGTCCTGCTAATGCTGGAATCCAAATAAATTTAAAAAAAAAAAAAAAAACATAAAATCTGTTATAAATCACCTTGAGACCTAAAGATGTGTTTGCCATTCAACTTTGGACTCCCTAAATTGAGCTGACCGCAGAAATAAATGCATCCATATAACAAAAGGCTTAACATCATATGCATATTATTACCATTAAATCCTTACTCCACAAGATAATCTAAACATGGCAACACAAAACAAAAGGCATCTATCTGCTTCCTGACAATTGAATTGATTTTTTTCAAATTTCAGAGTAAGGGTTAGCCTGAAATCTCCGGTGCTGATCAATGGGAGTTGGCATTTTTTGGTGCTTTTCAGCCCCCTGGAAAGAGCCCAGTGTGTCACCAACCTAAATGTCAATGTTACACAACAAGAACAAGGCTAAGTGTAATTAACTGTGTTGCATTACAAAAAAAATGTAGACACAAAACCAGAAAAGTACTGGGAATACATCCAAAAGATTATAATGGTAAAATGTAACCAAAAATGTTCCCATTCTATGTTCTGGTAACAGAAACTCTGACATCTGCTGTCAATAGCTACATTGTTCAAAGCATAAGTGCAGCTGCTGGAGTGTGACTTAACAGAGGGCCAAGGCAAATTCAAACAAAATAAGCATTTTATATGAGCGTATACAACATGGGAACCCCCATTGCAATGGGGCAGTGAACGATGCATGCAAGTGTAATGTAAAATGAGTTAACACAACATCCCACCATTGCCAATACGCTGACACTCCCACTATCCTCACACAGGTTTATACCAAGGTGCAGAAATACAAATTGCTTCTGTTATATGACATAGAAAAGTGCAATGGGAAGCAGGGAGATCACTTCATAGAAATAACCCTGCCACTAACAAGCCTGTCCTCACTGTGTACAGGAGAGAGCAATATACCCAGCAATGAGGAATGGTTGGCCCACCAGCTGTTGTTCAACTACACTACCCAAAATGCCCCAGTCTCTTGGCTGCCTGGACATGAAGTTTACCAACAGTTGCAGAGCTAAAGGCAGGGGGCTGAAGGGGACAATGTGAGTTGTACCCCAAAAACAGCATGAGGGTTGAATGCCCGTCTTACCACACTGCTGCCCTCTCTTTACCAATTTCCCTGGTGTCACTAAAAACACCCTTTCTTAAGTTCCAACTCTATTTGCTATTTGACTGCCACCACAAGTATGGTCACTCCATGCTTGGGCTAAAAAATACCCACCCCTGATGCCCTCTCATATCCCCATACCACCCCCTCATAAGCCCATGCCACAACAGTGCCCTCCAGCCAATATCATTGTGCCACGCCAGTGCCCTCCAGCCAATATCCCTGTGCCACACCAGCCAAGATTATTGTGCCACGCCAGTGCCCTCCAGCCAATATCCCTGTGCCACACTAGTGCCCTCCAGCCTATATACGCCGTGTCACATCGCCTTCTCAGTGGCAGTAGCAATGAGGGCAAAAAGAAATGAGCAACGTTACCTCCAGCAGCAGCAGCCAGTGTTCAGATGCAGGGCAGGTGCAGGAGAGCTGTCCCCTAGTAACCTCCAGGGCAATCCTGCATATTCCCTTCAATTGAGGGGCACGCAGCCTAAGCCACGGAAATGATGCGGCCCGGGATAGCCTTTGCCTACCTAGCTGGCTCAGGGGAAACGTCTCTTCCTCTGGTCCCGGTCCTTCTCCTGCTCGGTGCCAGCCAGGCTCCCCTCCCTTCGGTACACAGCTCGTGACGTCACCGCTGCACACGGGCCGCCTCCCTCCTGCTGTCTGTCGGCTCTGTCTGCGGGGCTCCAGGGCGCTGGGGGCGGTGACGTCAGTAAGAGGGGGAGGAGTGGGGGGGTGAGCAGAGGGCAGACGCGCTCGTCACGTGATGTGCGTGTGTGGAGAATTCTAGTAATGTTAGTCTGTGTGTATGTAGTGTGCGTGTGGGCGGGTTTCACTACATGTATGTGTGTGTCTGCCAAGTGCGTAAACCGCATCTCTCACACGCTGGCAATTCTTGTTTATAACTCTTCACACTGTGTGTCTCTCTGTAGCTTGTTGAATGACACCACTTACCATGGGTTTTGGGCAGCCCAGGTCTTTAGCAGCTTTTGCAATAAATTAGGCTGATGGAAGACAATCTTTCCCTTTATCGTTTTTGTAACTGTTGCACTAACTGATCCGGCGAAGATAGTGGAACCCCTTAGCTGTGCTAATCAGAAATTATGGGGCCCATACGTTAACATTTTGTGGCCCCGCCCCAGCATGAGCCAAAGTCCCACCCCACAGTAAAAAAGTCACAAGTTTATCCGAGCTAAGGGTAAGGCCAGACGAGGAGATTCAGGGAGATTTTGTCACCTGGCGACTTATTGCCACGTCTTTTGCGCGACTATCTCCCCGAACTGCAGCGTCTTTTCCCCATAGGCTACAGCGCAAAATCGCCTGCACTAATGCACACGCGCCAATGCGTTTTCAATAGTCGCCCAAAGTTGCCTCACTGCGACTATTGAAAACGCATCGCCGCTTGTGCATTAGCGCAAGCGATTTTGTACTGTAGCCTATGGGGAAAAGACGCTGAGGCAGTTCGGGGAGATAGTCGCGCAAAAGACGTGGCGATAAGTCGCCAGGCGACAAAATCTCCCCGAATCTCCTCGATTGCCCTTACCCTAAAGGGTAAGGGCACACGCTAAGATTCAGGGAGATTAAGCCAAAAATCGTCTCTTCTTCAGGCAACGGATCTCACTGAAAAGCCTTCCCGCTGGTAGGGTTGCCACCTTTATTAAAAAATTTTACCGGCCAGTGGGGGGGCGGGCACCAAAAGGGGGCGGTCTGTGATGCTAAAAGGGGTGGAGCTATGTGGCGTGCCACAAAAGGGGCGGGGCAACATCGCACACCGCTGGAAAAAAGGTAAGTTCTTTTCGAATTGGGGGCAGGCCAGGGGCTTTTTTTAAAGGGTATTAATACCGGCCCCGGCCTTGGCAGGTGTTTTACCGGCTAGGCCGGTAAAATACCAGCCGGTGGCAACTCTACCCGCCGGCTACAATCTATATCGCTGACGGGGTGGCACTCTGAGCTCTGTGTTTTCCGAAGTCGACTGAAGTTTCCTTGTGAGGCAACTTCGGAAAACGAAGTGATCCGAGTGCCATTCCGCTGGCGATTTACATTCTAGCTGGCGGGAAGTCTTTTCAGGGAGATTAGACGCCCCAAGAAGATGCAATTTGTCGCCAGGGGACTAAATCTCCCTGAATCTTAATGTGTGCCCTTACCCAAAACAGTAAAAACACCCCCTCCAACAAGTTATAAAAAGCCATTGGTGGTCAGGGCGTCCCTACACGTTAAAAATTTATTGGTGGCCAGCCCCCCCTAAATTTTAAAAACAAACAATTGGTGGCCAGGCCCCTCACAAGTTAAATACCATTGGAAGCCAGACCCCACACACAAATACAAGGGTCAGGGCACCTTTTAACTAAAAAAAAGACTTTGGTGGCCAGGGCCCCTCATAAGTTTAAAGAAAAAAACATTGACCAGGGCCCCCCATAAGTTAAAAAAAACATTGGTGTCCAGGACCCCTCATAAAAGTTACATAAAAAAGTGGGGTCTGGCAAATCCAGGAAGTGTAGCACTGTCAGGCCCCCCTTAATGCTTCCTAAACAGCTGGGCCCAGTACAGCTGTACCCTCTGTGCCCCCCTGATGGCGTCCCTGGGGCAGCTACTGACTGACACAGGCTTATTTAGGGAGAGTGACAGAAGCCGTACAGCAAAGATTGCTTGTATGTTTCATTTGCATCAGTTACGTGCACAGACACCTGTTCCTGCACTTTATCTTCGTTTCTAGCAGATTTTTCCCGTTGCAAATGTGTTATGAGCCTTGTAGTTTCCAGTGCTTAGGGGAATCTTCCAGTAGAAAGTCCACAATTATTAATTAAGTAGCCAACAATTACAGGGTGATAACAGCCATTTTGATAGGTATATGATTGGTTAGAAGCAGTTTTAGGAGAGGTTGAAGCTGCATCGAATGTGTCTGAATGGAAGAACTCACTAGTCAAAAAACTTTTTGTTTACTGGAAATATGGTAAAGATATGGTAAATCTGTTTTCTTTGAGGCATACAACCCTTGTGCTTAGCCTGGTTCCATGGACAATTCAGTGGAGGTCAGCTTAGGGCAATGGGGCAATGTGAAGGTGCCCTGTGAAATGTAGCACAAACCATTGACTTTGAATGGATCGACTGCTGCTTTGTGGGTATGGGCCTTAACTCTCTAAATCTCTTTATTCCTTTTAAATGGAGATCACCTGAAAGCAGAGCAAAAGTAAACTGGGGCTTTTTATCTGATTTCCAAAGTGAGTTGGGGTATTTTCAAGCAATATGTCCTTAGCCACAGAGCCCAAACCCCTCTAAATTGTCCCAAACGCCACTTGCCCATAGGGAATTCCATAGAATAAAAAATTTCCGTCTCTCAAAGAAATCATCTCCACTTTTCATTTGTGAATGGCTTTTGTTAGATCTTACAGACATCTGATCTGAATTCAGTTATATCTTTTAGAGCTGTAGAAATTTGCTCTTGTGCTTCTTGAGCTATATTTGCAAAGAGCGTAGTTCTGCTTTTAGTACCAAGCAGGTGAAGAGGTGTCACCAGATTCTGCTGGGACTTTAGAGCTCATTCTCCTGAGTGCAGATTCAGCCAGAATACAGGTATGGGCAATTTGTAGTGCAGTTCTACTGTGCAAAGTGCTATCTCTGGTTATTCTGTGGTACCTTGCACAATTTTCAAACCTGAAGACTCCAGTTTATAATCTTAGGGGCCAATACCTAAAAAAGCACATTTGGGTCACCCTATGATACCAGTCATACCTCTGTGTCCTTACCTCCCCCCAATCTGATGACTGCTTCAATCTAATTAAATTCATAGCCAAATGAATGAGACAATCATGTTTAGACATTTTCTTTGCTGGCAATACAGTGTGGTATACTCCAGCATAATTCACTGTTCCCCCATTTAAGCCAATTCTTCCCACACCAGTAAGCCAATGCTTCCCACAGTGTTCTCCTTTGATTGTCTCAACTAACGGGTACACACAGGTTACCTGCAAAAACCTGCAGTACCCTGTGGGTTGCGGGTAGAAGTGCTGGGTGTGGGTATTGACGCAGGTCAGCGGTTCTGTGGGTCGGGCCTCGGGTTTTCGCAATATCGATTTTTACTCCTTTTTTCTGATCACGCCTACTTCCGATGATGTCACTTTACAATGTTTACAATGACATCACTTCCTGTTTTACTAATTTTTTCCTGGTATTACCTACTTCCGATGATGTCACTTCCGGTTTACAATGACAGCACTTTGCGGCTAAGGTACTTGTGGCTAGGGTCGGGTAGCTGGTCCATACGGGTAAGAATGCGGGTCCGGGTTGTGGATTGCAGGTTGCGGGTACGGGTTGGGTACAGGTTCCAAAAAATGGACCCGCGCAGGACTCTACTTTACATTGTTTACTAAATGTCAGGTATGACTGCCATCTTGGCTGCATCATTTTCAGAATGAAGTGGCCCAGATATATTCACGGCTTGCATATTACTCAAGAGTCATGTGGTGATGTTTGGGAGGCACAAGGCAGTTTGGAAGATGGGTCTTGTAGTCAATAAAATTGTACAACAGGGGAAAATCACCCAGTGTATTTAGTATGGAGCCAGAGGGCAGTGCTACAATGCAACAGCATGCAGGATTGCACATGATCCGTGCCCATGGGGGGAGGGGGAATCAATGAAATGAAAGGGTACAAAGAACACCCAGGGCTGAAGCAGCAAAAACAAGGACAATTGGTATGCATGAGAGGCAGTCTGAACTGGAGGCATGCAGTGATAAGCTAAACATATTTAGCTAGCTTAAAAAAATGCCTTCTCTTGTCCTTTGAGGACAGCATGTTTGTATGTACAGTTTATATGTATGTATGCACTTCCACCAGAGGACAGATCACATTACAGTTTTGTCCCTGAATCCTAGCTCCTAGGAAGGAAATAGCAGCGCTACATAAACAATCTTAGGCTGATGAAACACATGCCAGTTTCTCTGCCAACAATAAAATGCCTGAACCCGACTGTGTAGCCTGTCATTGACTATAATGTTGCAACTGTTTCTTATGGATTTCCATCATTGTCAAAACAGATGGCATGGCTGGGTTCAGGAATTTTTTCTCTGTTGCAAAAATGTGGCGCAGAATACATCACTTGTGCAATAAGCCTTGTGATTTAAACACATGCACAAAACTATAGCAAGATATTTGTGGACTTTCTTCCTTGGTGTTTTCTGATATGGGACCTATTATCCAGAATGCTCGGGACTTGCAGTTTTCCAAATTTCCGTACTTCGGATCGTCGTACCTTAAGTCTACTAGAAAATCATGTAAACATTAAATAAACCCAACAGGCTGGTTTTGCTTCCAATAAGGATTAATCATATGTTAGTTGGGATCAAGAACAAGCTACTGTTTTATTATAACTACAGAGAAAAAGGAAATCATTTTTAAAAATTTGGATTAGTTTTATAAAATAGAGTCTATGGGGAAAATTCACGGCTAACGCTAGCATAAATTCACCAGCATGACGTCATTTAGTTACTTCGCCCTTTTACTAATGGGTGCTGGCGTAAATACGCTAGCGAAGTGGACCTACTCTAGCGCTACTTCGCACCCTTACGCCAGGCGAAGTTGCGCTATGGCGAAGGGACATAACTACGCTAATCCACTAATTTGCGCATTTTACTGAACGTTACCTTCGGCTGGCGAAGTGCGGAAAAGACGTCGCTAGCGTATTTTCGGCGCTTAGTAAATTTGCCCCTAACGGAGAAGGCCAATTCAGAGCTTTCTGGTTTCCCAATAATGGATCCCATACCTGTATTACATGGTTTATTCCATCTGGATGCATCTACCCCCCAGGCTTATATATGTCTATGCCAGCAGCTGATAAAATAGGCCCTGTTACTCTCATTGTTCATTGTGTCTGTCCCTCCCTGTCTACTCTTTATGTATGAATGGGTGCATCTCTTTGTCCTACTTATCTGCCTTTGTCTGCCCTTTACTATCTCTAAGTGACATACATGAGCGTGCCCTGGTTAGAATGATGAATAATACTGATACAAGCAGAAACAGGAACCACTGCAAAGGGAGAAAGATAAGGTATATACTGATTTATAGATAAAACAGTTTGGGTCAGGAAAAATTACAGGGCAAGAAAGAGGAAAAAGAGTTTAGGAGCCATGTTTGGTGTGGGAGAAGCAGCTAGCATTATTAGAGGAACAAAGCAGCGGGGATTAGCAGAAAACAGATGGCACATAAATGCCACAAATCATTTCCCAGTACAATGTTGAAGTTCTGGAAAGCACAAAAGATAGAGACAACCTATTAGTAAAATGCAGGTACACACAGTGAGTCAGAGCTAGGGAGTGTAAATAAATAAACAAAGGCAAGGGGGGTGGCCCAGCCATATCTTCCTCATTTAGCATTTAGACTAGACACAAACAAGAAGCCTTTGTTAGTCCATTGCACCCAAATAGACTTCTCTTATAATAATGTGGTCACGTATAATTAATCATTTTGCTTCAGGGCTAGGTGTCAGGTGGTATGTTATAACAGAAATAACCTACACTTTAGGATCAGGGCTAGGGTTACTACCTTTTCTGGGAAAAAAATACCAGCCTTCCTAAATTCTTGCCATTTTTTCCTATTAATAAAATTGGCATCAAACATTATTCTTACCAGTCAGGTCGGTTCTCAGATTCTGGGAGATTTGTCGCGGGGTGACTAATCTCCCCGAACTGCCTGCCACCGGCTAGAATGTAAATCGCTGATGGGATGGCACTCGTTTTCCAAAGCCCGAAGTCGTCCCAAATAAGAGATTTGTTGACTAATCTCCACGAATCTGAGCTTGTGCTCTAACCCTTAGGCAGGGCTGTGACTGGTCAGTAAGGGCTGGACCCTAGTATTTAGAGAGGACTCCTTGGGCAGTAATACTATCAGTAACAACAATTTGTTTATTTCAGCTTTATGTAAAATTTCATCAAGAAATAACTCCATGCACTTTCATCCGGTAGCACACCATTACACCAACACTCCCAATAGAGGTACAGGCAGCTGCTATTGTCTACACACACACACACACACACACAGATATACGCAGCACTTCCTCCTCTGTTTGACTTACTACTTGACCATCAGTGCAACTGTGTACAGATCCACATGTTCATACCTCAGCCACATAAGTAGATCTGTGCCATTATCTGTCCATTTCACATTTTCCCTGCACTGTAATAAATATGGGCATTTGCATCTTGCACTGGTTGTGTGTGGAATGATATATATCTGCTGTTCACAGGGAGAGCCACAAGGGAGCTACACACGCCAGCAGGGTCTCTCTATAGAAGCTGCAACAGCCTGTGTAATACAGATGTCTATGTGTGATTTGACTTCAAACAAATGTGAGTGCAAACTTGTTTTTAAAGCATTTAAATAAATGGTCTTAAACTATTCTGGATTTGTATTTTTCTATATAGGAATCCGCAAATCTGACTTGGAAGGAGAGGAGGATCGGTGAACATTACGGGCAATATACCATCATTTTGGCTTGTAAGTAGGCATTTTAGCCAAATGGTGGCGGAAGCAAACTTGAGCTTTGATGCATGTTACCCACAATATTGAAAGGTTTAAAGGGAAAGTACTCACTAAAAAGTGAATTTTGACAAATGGTGCCATCTTAATATCCAAACACACTACGCTGTTTTTTTTCTCTGTTGCCATAGGCGCTGATCTATATACAAATTTTGGAGACTTTTTGGATAGAGCTGAGAGACTGTGTGAGGATCGGCAGGAGAAAGTAATTTTTTGTTTTGTGATTACCGAAAATGCATAACACATAGTTTTTTTTCTGCAGTTTGGAGAAGTTCTTTCCTGTTTCAGCACTATTAGGCTATGGCCACACAACACGGTGCTTTGTCTGCATTTCTTCGCAGGTCGAGTACCTGCAGCCGCACTGCTTCTCTTTTGCTGCGCTGCCTGCACCCCGAATCATTACTTTCGCTCGGGTTCATTTTGCACTGAAATCCACAGTGCCTGCAGCTAAACAGAAGAAGAGAAGCAGTGGATATATACGTATTGTGTGGCACTAGCCTTATGTCCCCTGTGCACACAGTAAGGACCATACAGAACTAGCTTGCTGCCAAATAAGTAGAGGAAACTGATTGGCTTGTACAGAGACAGTCCTCAACTGCACACCTATTGGGTTGCAAGCCAGGCCTGATTAGGGTTGCCATCTGGCTGGTATTTTACTGGCCTGGCCAGCAAAAATGATGGTTGATCCTAATGTTATTAATAGGGAATAAAGATAAATATATAGGAAGGCCGGTATTTTTTCCAGAAAAGGTGGCAACCCTAGGCCTGATCAGTAAAAATCAGTTATAAATGGTAGCAAATCCCACCAGCTACAGTATGCTCCAATTTCTAGTGGAAAGCCTTACCAGAAGTGTAACGCCTGTTATAGCAGCAGATGGAGGACCAGTTTCATATTAATACCTTTAGCTTCAAAATGAGATATGGGACAGGCATATATCATAATACATTTGATACTGTAATGCATTTTATGTAGAGTCCATTTTGTATATCCACCCATCATACACAATGGACTGTTCATGACTGCTGCTTATAAACTGGAACGGCTACAGCTGGTAGCAGTTATGCATGTGCCCTTTTAGTAATTGTGCCTTTTTGTGTTTTACATACAAATAAAGCAGGACAAGTGGCTTATTGTACAGCCTACAATACACCACTGGGACTTACCTAAAACACAATCTATATTGTTACCTGGCCAGCCAAAAGGAAAGAGAAAGCATCTTAAAGCCTCAGTAACCTAAACGAGCTCATATAAATGTTGTTTTGCTTTGCTAGAGAGGGTCAGTGGAATTATTTGTCGATAAATTGTGTTTCTGTGGGGAAGAATTGGGATAACCCCCTCCGGTGATGTGAATAGATTCTCCACGGGGAGGCACATTTATCAAAGGTTGAATTTTGAATTCATGTGAGCGAATTCGATTTGAATTTTAAAAACTCGATTCAAGTTTTTTCTCGTAAAAAAAAAAAAAATGTCAGGAAGGCACCAAACAACTCCAAATTGATCCCTGGGCATCTCCCATTGATTTAAACAGCAATTCGGCAGGTCTTAGGTGGCGAATAGTCAAATTTGGGTTCTTAAAGGGCCAAAGTATGATACATGTCGAAAATCTAATTTGAATTTTAAATTCGACCCTTGTTAAATCTGCCCCCTAGAGTTAAAAAGTGCTTGAATTAAGTCAGTCAGCCTTTGGAACCTCCACAAAGAGCAAAAAGGATTGTAACTAGGAGTGGATATTTTCTGAGTGGAAAAGAGTTCCAGTAAATTCCTTAGCAGGGAATATTTATAGTAATAAACAAAGACTGTATGGCTCTATAATGCCTAGTACCCAGGCTCACTGTGGCTCTAGGCAAGTGTGTTAAACTCTCAGATTAAGCATTATCCAAGATTGACAGCATGTAATGTGTTTCACATGCAGAAATGCAAACAAATGTCAAAGCCTAGACTCACAAGAGCCCAGTTCCAATGCAAACAGAACGTTGCATTCATGTTAATGGAAGGGGTGTAATTACATATGGCTGAAATACAAATTTCTACTACTCTGTTGCAAATCTTTCCCTCACTGTGTGGACAAGATACATGCACATGTGTTGCCTAATATCATTGGTGCTGGTTAAGTAGTTTTATAATTATTTTGGTGATGTAGCCAGGATCTGATTTGTGGAAATCAACAACCATTTGTCATTTTTCATTAGTCAGTTCTTTGTTACTGCCTTGGGAAATACTCGCTCCTACCGACTTTTGCTGCATAAACTAGGGATGCACCAAATCCACTATTTTTGATTCGGCCGGACCCCTGAATCCTTTGTGAAAGATTCGGCTGAATTTGAACCCTAATTTGCAAATGCAAATCAGTGAGTGGGAGGGAAAAAGAGAACCAGGCAAAAATTTTTACTTTCTTGTTTTGTGACGAAAAGTCACATGATTTTAAGGATTCGGATTTGGTTCGGCCAGGCACAAGGATTTGGCCGAATCCTAATCCTGCTGAAAATGGCTGAATCCTGACCGAATACCGAACCAAATCCTGGATTCGATGCATCATATGAGATATCTTCTTCCTTCCTTTAGGTAGCAATTTTTGTATCATTTGAGCTCAATTGTTATCATATTAGTTCACTTTCTGTATCATGCTATTTTTTGCTCGTAATACCCTTCTATATTTAACTTTATTTAATTGATTAAATTGATTAAATTGATTTTTTATACGAATATAAGTATAGTTAGATTTGGCTAAACACGCAATTACTGTGACCTTTTAATTGGTGAACTCATTCCTTTATTGGTGGTGGTTATAAAATGTGATCTTTGAAGGGAGGTGCTTGAGCTTCTGATGAAGTGACGTATTGGTCACGAAACGCGTCAAGCTACTCTCCCTGCCCTCGTGTACGAATTGTTTTATCTGGATTAATAAAGATGAAGTTTTAACCTACATTGGGTTCCACCTTGAATGAATTTGCTTCCCGGTTGCCACCTGCTTGCCTGTACCCCGCTGGATTCGATGCATCCCTACTTTAAACATATAAAAGAAGTGAACCAGTACATACATCTACTGTATATTTGTGAAGACAAAAAGAGTATCAATCCTATAGATGTATACATTTTGAACGAGTTTTTTTAGGATACAAGCTTGTAGATTTCCCATTTCTTTGTCATGACATGTAGCTCTTTATATGTGCTATATAATTCACATTCATCTTTATCAAGCGTGGCAGTAACTCTTGAGGCCACTGCATAAAAATATTTATTGTGCATGACAATATTTACTGATTTTAATCATTCTGCTGTCTTCATTTTCTTTTTGCATTGACAAACAAAACGTGTGTGTGTGTATATATATATATTATATTTCCATACACTGTTAAAATAGTGAATCTATCCATTCAGGCACTTATTAGTCATATATTTTTTTTAATTTCTCACTTGAGAATATGAAGAGCACAGCTTCCAAGAATTCTGCTTAGACACCAGTTAATAAGGAGCCATGGGCATTATCCGGAGGGCAGCAAACCCTTATACATATTGGGAATGTTGTGTTTGCCTCCCTGAAGAGGCCACAGCCATCTGCTGCTCAGGGAACACCGCTTTACATTGCTTATTACAATCATTGTGGAAAGATGATAAACTAAGGAAGAAATGTAGCTAATGCAACATCATGACAATATCCCCATTTTTTAAAAAAGTTCAGTGAATGTGGGCATAATTTATCCTACATGCAGAGCCCTTGATTAGCTTCATATTTATCCAACAGAGTAAAGTGAAATATAATCCAGTGCACTGTACTATGACAAAAGCAAAATTGGAGAGAATGCTTGCTTGGCAACCACACGATAATTTATACACCCAAGATGATTTTTTAGCGAGAGCTCACACATCTTTTCTCTGTTCAACACATCGTTAAGACCTCAGACTGCAATGTCACCAAGTTCACTCACCTCAGCATTTTGCCAAACCATCACCTGATTCCTAAATTAGAGCCCCTAAGGTATCTATTGATTCTTTGTCATTAAAGATGAAAGGGGTCGTATACTTAACCCCGGGGTGCAAGTGCAAGAGCACTAAGGGGCGCAAGATGGCACCCCCGCTGCACAACTCTGCATTTTAATTACAGGTTCACACAAAGGGGCACTTTGGTCTGCAATAGGCAGTATAATAGGCGCTATGGGGAAGGAGCTGGGAGGCGGGCCAAAGGAGGATGATGAAGGGAGGATGATGAAGGGAGGATGGGTTTGGGGGAGGGTTGAATTTTTCTTTAAGGTTAGTGGAAAATAGGTTTCATCTTTAAGGAGAAGGAAAGGTATAATCACTTGGGGTCCCAAATGTTAGGTACCACCAGTAATTATTAAAGCTCCAGGATAGTTCTGTAAAAACATCATGCAGTGGCCTTCTTACATTTTGTTAGTATACGCAGTAGAGTGAAAAGCCAGATTTTTGCTTCTGATTACGGCTTTTCACACTAAGGGTAGAACTCCACAAACAATTTTGTCGCAATCCAACGTGCTGCGACTTGTCGTATGCAACATAATTAAGGTAAGAGATAGAATTGCCGCATGGTGTCGCAGCGTTGATCCGAGGCGACACAACTGTCGGATGCAGACGCTGCACGCTGCATCTGCATCCGACAGTTGCCTCGGATCGCAACGAAATCTTTTGTGGAGTCCTCACAGACAATTTCCGCACGATCCGATGCACAAAAACGCAGGCGTCACGTCGGATGAGACAGAAAAAGGGTAATTAATGGAAATGTCGGATGAAGTCGCAGCGTTGATCCGAAGGTACACGACTGTCAGATGCAGACTCTGCATCTGCATCTATGCTGCGACACCATCTGACAATGCATTCACTTACCTTATTTCTGTCGCATCCAATTTGACACCTGCTTTTTTTGCGCATTGCGTCAAATTGAGCGTAAATCGTCCGTGAAGTCCTACACTAATACACATGCAGAGTACTTAGAGAAGATCCTAAAAGAAGAACATGGTGCTCATAACCTAGTACAGGTATGGGACCTGTTATCCAGAATGCTCAGGACCTGGGTTTTTCCTGGATGGATCTTTCTGTAATTTGGATCGTCATACCTTAAGTCTACTAGAGAATCATATAAACATTAAATCCAATCCAAAACCCAATAGACTGGTTTTGCTTCCAATAAGGATCCATTTTATATTAGTTGGGATCAAGTACAAGGAAATCATTTTTAAAAGTTTCAATAAAATTGATTCTTTGGGAGATGGCTATTCCATAATTCAGAGCTTTTCGGATAACGGATCCCATACCTGTACCCTGGGCCAGTGCAAGAACACCCTGGGCCAATGCAGGAACACCTTAAGAATAAACATAACTTTTCCTTTTATTAACGAAACATTACTATTTACTTTTACGTTTACTATTAGTCATAACTGGCTACCATATTTTATTTATCCATATATGAAGAATATTTCCAGAATTTCCATCCAAATGCAGGCTTGTGCATAATGAAACAAAAAATGCAGTTCTAAGCAGCTGAGTCAGAATCAGAGAGCTGAAAGGCACCTTGGGGATTTTATATATATTAGAAAGTTCAGAAATATTAGAAATATGTTTTTTAATTATGCAAAAAACACTTTTTTGGTTGACATCCTTCTTAAATAGTCAAAGACTGCACACAATGATCATATTAATATTTAATCAGATTATATTGCAATATTTTTTATTAATAAGCTACTCTTAAGGGAGAAATGAATAGGGCTTGTGCTAAGCATACTTTTTGCCTATTCTATTATTTAGGAAATATGTATGATTTTTATACATATTTTTATGCATTAAACAGTCGCATTCCATTTTCTGATGCCCTCTCTTTTCCCAGCTGTAGCCTTTTTTAGGCTGTGATATAAGAAGCAGCTCATTATACAGAGACTTCTCAGTGGGCTGCTGATTTGGGTAAGAACAGGAAGCAGAATGTGATTTTGGTTACATCTTCAGATTATGCCTTATTTCGTGCAAAATAAAACAATAAAGTAGATACATTTATGTCTGTATTAAACCCATAGGCAAAATGTGTGTTTATTATAAGCTCTATTCATTGGCGCAAAGGGCGAATTTTAACCTGCGAATGCACACTTCGTGCCACTTTGGCAGCCGTTAATTTGCTACCACTACACTAATTCACTAAAATGTGAAGTTGCGTCTTGCAGCCGAATCCTGGCAAAGTTTCATAGTGTAAATTCGTCAGCGCAATCATTTCATAGCGAACTTTCACTTAGGTTCGCTACACTTACGCTAAGGTCAGCTTAGAAAGGGCAGGTACATATAGGTCATATATATAAATATATATAAATATATATATATATATATATATATATATATATATATATATATATATATATATATATATATATCTTTATTAGAGACGTTGGTGCAAATGTTTGAAGTGGCCACTTATTAAAAATGTCCAAGGAAGCAAAGTAAAGACAAAAGGGATCCTAAGAGGTCTAAGCTGGCACAGGAAACTCTGGTGAAAGGGGTAATGTTCTGAAAACGTCATTAGCAATGTACTCTTTCACTAGCGAATTGTCCTCCTAATGCCTGTTAGTAAATTGGTGATCTCCCTGCGGATTGGATTTCTGGCGAAATTTTGCTATTGGCGGCCACTGCACCCTTCAGTAAATATGCCTTATTGACTTTGTGTTTAAATGAGACTTATAGGATAAATGAAAAACCTCTATTTTTTTCAGCAATAATTGATACTATATGGTACTGGTTTTACTTTGGGTTAAAAATGAGTATTATAAATATTATAATAATATGCCCTTTTTTTGAAGCTCCCTATAGATCTGCTAAGGTCCCTGCCCATGTTTCAAATGAGAGGTGGGCGTGTCCTAATGGTTCCTGCTAGGTAGTGATGTGCAGGTCAGGTTTTTCCTAAACCAAACCTGACTCACACCCAAACCGAGCCTGCCCGCACCCACCTCCTCCCCTCTATTTATAGGCCCGCATTGCTCCACAGATGACATCACAAAAAGGGTGGGGTGTGTCAACCGAGCGCCTATAAAAACAGAAGCAAGAAGCCTCCAGTGTAGGGTTGCCACCTTTTCCCCCAGTACCAGGCAGGGGGCAGGCTGTGATGGAACTGGGCTGTACCGTATAGGGGCATAGCCATGATGTTGAGGGGCGGGGCTATGATGCAGTGATTGGCCGATCGCCGTGTCAATCCGTTTTGATCCGTGCAGCCCTTCATAATACCGGGCTGTCCGGGCCAAAACTGGACACGTGGCAACCCTACTCCAGTGTAAGGTCGCGGTTGGGGAGAGCAGGCAGAAGAGCTCAACCTGGACCAGCCTGTGGCCGGCAAATGTGCTGAAATGCTGAAGTCAGCCCTACCCAGCCCGGTGGTATTGGACTGGCCCGCACATCACTACTGCCAGGAGCACAGTAGAAGGGGGATAGCCAATCACAGCCCTGCAGTTGCACAAGCAAAGCCATGCTACGGTTCCCTATCAGGTCAGCCTAGCTGCTGATTGGCTCCTATCCTACATTGCAGTGTGCTGCCAGCTCACCTACATAGCCTGGGAATGGAGGCAGGAAGAAGTCAAACAGATGGGTGGGACTAGTAGGGTTTTTGCAGAAATTTTCAATAAAACAACCCAAACACTATTTTTTAAAGCACATTCATTCTGTATTCAAAAGAGTATAATGTACTGGTACAGTCTAGTTTTTCACACAATAATATACTACCTCTTACATACTGTACATGCCAAAGACTTGTTGTATACCCAATACATCCCAACGTGGCAGCCCTGCAATAGAAGCAAAATCAAGGCTAACATTAGTTGTACTTTATGTCATCTTATCTAATGAACAGTATAATCCTCATAATGATGTGTGCCCACTTTCCTATAATATAGCATAATTATCCCTTTTTCTAAGAAAAAGAGCCCTTCCAAGCTCTTAACCTATCTATAAAATCATAGATGAATTCCTTTCATCATTAATCCCTAGACTAGTCTCATGTTATCTCCTGGTTGTTATATAATGTGTCATGCTTTGCGATAAAACTATTACCAACCTCTTATTTCATCAATCAAGATAACCAGTCACATTATATGCTCTGCCTGGAGCTCTGCTGTTGTACAGTCTATGCCAGGCCTTAACAGTAGTGTAATATATTCCTGATATATTGATTTATTTTCTTTCTTTTCCTTCTTGCAGACGAATATGAGAGTAAACAACAACAATCTAAACGTGCCAGTAATTAGATTTCTACATTTATTCTGGCACAGAACAAAACATGTATGAAACATTATCTTGACAAGAAGCAATAATTTATTTTCTTGTGGATGTCCCAAGGGCCATTGAGTCCCGATGAATTCTTCACCGAAGCAGCCAGCAAGGTGTTTTCATTACTTTTTATATTTTCATAGAAGAAGGAATGAGATTTTTCATCTCCTAGGACATCAGTTGAGCCCTGCAGGACAATACATGAGTCAGGGTGCGCACGATGTGTATAATGGTTATGTTGCAATGCTATTTTTAAGGCGGCTATTTAAATGGCTATTAAGAGGGAGCAGGTGCACCATGCTTACATGTTATTTAGCTCCAGGTAAACAGGAAAGATTTGCCTTTGAAAACTAATTACTAAGGCCCAAAATCTCCAAGAAGAAAAAAAAAATTGTCAGCTGAAACAAGCCTAACTATTTTCATACCCAGCTTGTTTCCTAAAGTGACTATACCCTGCCATTGCGCCCAGTCAGAATCTATGCTTTAAAGGGGTGAACATCACTCTCGACATCATACTAAATGTAAAAATAAGTGTGTAGCTCTACAGTGTAATCATATTTTGCTTAATGGGTTTTCCAGACCCCCATTTTAAAGCTGGAAAGAGGCAAAAGAGGAAGTCAAAGAATTCAAAACCAATTAAAAAACAGGACATTCTATGGCATGTTCATTTCTTCACTGGACAGGTGATAGAGTGAGCTTCAGTCTATAGGTTTTTGGACAAAAATGAACATTGTATAGCTGTAGCCTATAGTGTATTCTATGGAAATTTGAACAGTAAAACCTATAGGATATTCCAACAATATGTAAGAAGTGTTTTGTATACAAATAAAGGTCTCTGTACTTTAAAGTACATTTGGAATGATGAAGAGCCATTTGCATTGCTTTAGATCAGTGATTCCCAAACAGTAGCTTGTGAGCTGCCAGTGGCCTCAAAGCAGGAGCTTATTTTTCAATTCCTGGATTGGAGGCAAGTTAAAAACCATGTGTTCTGCCAAACCGAGCCTCCTGAAGGCTGTCAGTCCATATAGGTACTACCAAATAGCCAATCACAGCCCTTATTTTCCACCACCCAAGAACATGTTTGTGCTTGTGTTGCTCCCCAACTCCTTTTACATCTGAATGAATCTCACAATAAAGGAAGGTTGGGGACCCCTGCTTTAGATCATTGTTGTGCAACTTAATAAACATAGTGGGGCATTAATTTGTCATTCTGCATGTTGTAGGGCTTGATTTCATTCATAGAATATAATACAAAGAAGTCTGTGAAGCCCTTGAGCAAACCTTACAAATTTCTTTGATTTCCATCATTTCTATGTGATAAAAGACCCCACTGTTATTTGTCTAGAATATCTTCTGTTGTATTGGTAAAGAACTATCATGTTCCAGCTCAAGCATGTCTTCTCCACAGAAATAAACCCAACTCCTCCAGCGTTATTAGTGACCATGTGATCAAGGAAGCATTGTTCCAAGTTGGTTTCTGAACTAGTTGAGACACAGTTATTTATTTAGGACCCAGTGTGCTTTTTCCAACTTGGGAACCCCATTACAGCCTGACCTATTTGTAAAGTCGCCCCACTTGTAATAATAGCCTCATTAATTATATTGGGACATTTGTAGCTTACTGTAATCCTTTTTATTTTTTTTAATATAGTGCCAAAATTTTTAAAGGGCTTTACAGAGGTTTTATATCCTTCACATCAGTCCCTGTCCCAATCTACAGTTGTGATTAAACTATGGTCAGTTATATCAGGAAACAAAACAAAAAAACACGAGTGTAGGAGGAGCTACTTCCATACTGCTCTAAATGTTCATTTTCAGGTTGCCCTTTAATACAGCAGAAGCATGAAAGTGAACATACAAGACATTCTTACAATATTTACATAGTCCCCACGGCACTGTATTTGCTTCAGCGTTGGAGAAAACCGGTTCATCTAGCGTGGGATAACAACTCGTACGGTCTGTATCCGAGGATGGGAACGTATTTTCATTTTTAATGAAAGTCTCTTCCTTAAGCGCATTGCTTTTAATTGCATTTAAGCCTTAGTTTATGCATCTTTAATAAACCATCATTTATACATGGTTACAGACGCAGGCAAATTCAAGCTTCGGCCGACACGACTTTCATAAAGCATTGTATTGAATATTTGCCCAACATTCCAGACGGATTTAAAACAGGTTGAACAAAAGTGTTCCCTACTAAATAATTCAGTGCCTCAAAAAGGCCACAACATTCCTACTGTGAAATGATGAATACATGTGAAATCATGAATAGATCACAGTGTTTTTTTTAACGGGGCAATATGCACATTACTTTCAGAAAGCATCTCACCCTCTCTGAATTACAACACAATACAAGACCCGTTTGCAGTTCCATTACAGACATTATTTGATGGAATACACCTAGTCACAGTTTGTATAAACATTTTATTAAAAGGAAGTATGCAATCACATGTTTTTATTTTGACTTCTGAACATGCAGGCATTGCTAATGAATATATTTTATATTACACAGTGACACATTATGTAACAATTCCTTGAAGGCATCATACCATCTTATTAAAAGTCTTCAACAACTAAACTTTCTGGGGAAACCAGCAGATAGACCAGAGATATCATACTGGTGGACTCCCCTCACCCAATGTCTTATGCCCTATGGAAAGAGGGAGATGTAGGTCAGCAAACAGCCAGGGGACCACAAGTCTGACATCTCTGCTGTCGAATGTCTCCATGAAGATACAGCAACTCACTGGCTGAACTTTCTCATATTTGCATTCTGCAGATGCAGAGCTGAAGAGCTTAGATGCAATTCAGCCTGCTCTTGCTTAAATGAAGCTACACCACCAGCTATATGATATAAACAAAATCAGCAAACCATATATACAGCTTGTCAGTTTTACCTACCCACATCCAAATCATTCTTGGCCTGAAATATACTTCAAACATTTAAGGCAACCTTAAATTCAGGGTAAGGTCCAGGTAATATATATATTATAAGGAGTCAGTTTAGCAAACCTATAAATCCCTGTTTCTTAACATTGGGTCCCCAGATGTCAGTGAAGCACAGCTTCAAGCATGCACTAACCCTTTATTATCTGTTAAAGAGGTGGTTCAACTTTAAGTTAACTTTCAGTATGTTATGAAATGGCCAATTCTAAGATTTTTTTCAGTAAGTCTTCATTATTTATTTTATATATTTTTTAAATGATTTGCCTTCTTCTGACTCTTGCCAGCTTTCAAATAGGGGTCAGTGACCCCAGCTAAAAACAAATCCTCTGTAAGACTATCATTTCTTGCTCTGATCATTGCAACTTTTTATTACTCATCTCTCTATTAAGGCCCTCTCCTATTTATATCTCAGTCTCTTATTCAAATCCCTGCATGGTTGCTAGGATAATTTGGACCCTAGCAACCAGATAGCTGAAATTGCAAACTGGAGAGCTGCGGAATAAAAAGCTAAATAACTAAAAAAAAAAATAAAAAAAAAAATAAAGAATAAATACAAAAACCAATTGTAAATAGTCTCTACATCATACTAAGAGGGTTATTTATTAAAGTCCGAATGCCAAAAACTTGAATTTTTTTTTCACTATAAAATCAGAATTTTTAGTGAAATAAAAAAAGCTTGAATTTTTTGGAATTTATTATACCCGGAGGATGGAAAAAGTCTGAATTAGAAAATCTGGCATCTCAGATCTGCCGAGGTTGTATATGTCAATGGGAGAAGTCACAAAGAAGGTTTGCACAATATTCCTTGGTTTTCGGGCAAAAAATCTGAAAAAAAAAAATCAGTTTTCGGGAGGAAAATCCGAAAAATTTGTATGATTTGAATTTTTGGACGATTTTCACGATTTTTTTAGTTTTTCTCCGAGATTTTTTCAGGAAAATGTATTGATAAACGAGAGGAAATAACCAGTGTGGATATGGTCGGAGTATATTTCAGAAAATAATCAGATAAATTCGGATTTTGATAAATAACCCACTAAGAGTTAACTAAAAGGTGAACAAACCCTTTAGGGCTAGGCCACACGGGAAGATTTCAGGGAGATTAGTCGCCTGGCGTGTAATCTCCCTGAATGGCTTGCTGGTATCTTGCACCCACTAGCACTAAAGTCGCCTGCGCCTATTCACACGCGGCACCACGTTTTTCAAAGTCGCTCGAAATTGGAGGCAATTTCGAGCGACTTTGAAAAACGTATCGCCGCGTGTGAATAGGCGCAGGGGACTTTAGCGCTAGCGGGTGCGAGATACCAGAAAGCCATTCAGGGAGATTAGTCGCGGCGATTAGTCGACAGGCGACCAATCTCCCTGAATCTTCCTGTGTGGCCCTAGCCTTAAGGAATGCTGGGAATTGTAGTCTAGTAAGATTTGGGCACACAAGATTAAGGACCAGGAACATCATACTGGTGGAGGCAACATTTTGTAAGCCACAAATCTGACAACCTTGAACATTTGCACAAAAACAGTTGTGTGCATATAAAAAATAAACTTCATGTACAGCTATACAGAGATAATGTGCAACAATTCCAGTATAAAAATGCTCTAAACAAAAAAACACCCTGCCCGCCCCACAAAATACCAGAATAAAAGAAACATAAAATGACCATAGTAAAATGTTTGTAAAATCAGCAAGTGAATGTGCCTATTGTCCTGGAAGCATATCCTAGAGGGCCACTCTATATGTGGAATGTTTAAATCTTTGCTTAAAAGTTGACATCATGTCAACAAAGCCTTCAATGCAACATTAACTTCAAGGTATCATCTTCAAATGCAGCTGCCTATGCTGAGCCATTGTGGCGTCTATTGCATGAATATTATTCATCCTCTGACTCAGGGAAAAGGCAACTGAAGATTACAAACACAGCCTTAGCCCCTCTGGAGGTGATCAGTCATCAAAATGGTTATCACCTATTAAGGCTGCTTTATATCTGAGATTAAAGCTTAACCCAGGGTGCGAATGTATAATGTATATATTAGACATCATTCATCATCAATATGAGCGGCCTTGTTGTATAAATAATGGAAGATTACTGTTGTCTTCCATAAGTCGTCCAGGATTTCACCCTGCAGAGTAGGGCAAATTAGGAGAATTATTCACAAGAAGTACTAAAAGTAGGCACTTAGCAGAGCCCTATGAATATTCAGATTAAACATTCATGAGCTGTTGTGGTATATACTAATATTCTGCAAATAGAAGTTGCTTGGGGCTTGACTTTATCCTGGGAAAAGGGAATACAGCAGGCACACTGCAGACAAGCCCAGAGCCATAGCACTATTTTTAAATTCTAGCAGGACCATTTTGATTGGCTGCACAAAAGCTTCTGTTTGGTCTGCTACTCGCATGCATTGCCTTAAACCATTGATCCCCAACCAGTAGCTCATGAGCAACATGTTTCTCTCCAACCCCTTGGATGTTGCTCCCAGTGACCTCAAAGCAGGTGCTCATTTTTGAATTCCAGGCTTGGAGGCAAGTTTTGGTTGTATAAAAACAAGGTGCACTGCCACACAGAACCTCAATTTAGGTTGACAATACACATAGGGGCTACCAAATGGCCAATCACAGGACTTATTTGGCACCCCAAGAACATTTTTCTTTCTAGCGTTGCTCCCCAACTCCTTTTACTTCTAAATGTTGCTCACGGGTTCAAAAGGTTGGGGATCCCTGTTAAACCATTAAACAACAGACTGTTAATGGTAGGATGCTGGAACTCATAATAATAAGATAGTAGGGAGGATCAATTTATCCAGTGAGCCTTGTTTCTAAAAGTGACAACCCATGGCTAGATCATAGAATAAGATTATAATGTATTTGATAAGCAGCAAAAACCCGATGACTGTCGGCTGCTGAGCTATGTCTGCCCTATTTGTAAAAGCGTACAACCTTCCACTTGATAAAGCTCTCAATTACCAAAAAGTTGGTAATATTTGGTTTATTTTTGTCCTGACTGCATGCAAACAGTGGCATTTAAGCAGCAGTATTTGGCTCCAGCAAATGGCTCCAGCAATTGCTAAAAAATCTAATCTGGACTGATTTGGTTCACCAACAGAGCCAGATGCTCAATGGTCCTCTGCTCATGTGGGAAATCTTCCTGTAGGTAGTCAGCATAATGAAAGGGAGCAATAGATTCCCTTTAAATGCATACAGATTCTGAGTTCATAGTCCAATGAGTGCACAGAATGAGACATATTTAGGGGCTGCAACATTACCAGCAACATACCAGCACCCTATGGGGTTTTAACATGACCTTGATTAATGCAAGACACATAGGGGCTCTGGTATGCTTGTGTAATAAAAATCTAAAAAAAAAAAAAAAAAGTAATTATGTACACACACTTGGTAAGTTTTACTGGTAGCTTTTACCACTAATAGAAAAATAAATTGGAAACGAAGTGCCTAACTAACAAGTTAAGACAAGCCACAAATGAATCCTAACACTATGAATTCCGTCACTAAAGCCTTTCTTTAAAGTAAATGAGAAGTTTAAGACCAATCAGGCAGTAATAAAAAAAAAAATACGTCTTTCCCTTAGGTATTTCAGGCATGTGGTTGCATCCATGAAGTTTTTCATTGAAAATTTCTCCAGGGACAGATGTGCCGAGGTCAAATGAAGTGTAATTATTAAGCAGAAAGGGAACATGCACTTCGTTTGGCACCAACAAAACATTGTACTAAACATATAAATCTTCTGATGTTGAGGAGGCAGTTGGCACTATAGCAGCTGAGAGTAAAAGGCTGTGAGGTGGAATACATTACGTTTTTAGCACGGAAAAAAGTTGTTTGATACATTCATTTAGAAAGCTACGTTGAGACTAATTTATACCTTATTTGAAATGATGCAGGGAGGCAGTTGGCCCCTTTCCTTACATATGAACAATGGTAGATCTCTAGATATTTTGTTGAGTGAGAAGAGGTCTATCTACTAGTATGTTGGTTAGATTGATAGAAAAAAGGATCTGACGTACGTCAGTGTATTCGCAGTTATTGATTAGAGAGAAGAGAAATCCCTTCTTTATCAATTAAAACTTTTTAAAAGAAGCTGGATGTTATATACCATATATGAATATAGAAAACTTTCATTATTATATAATATATAGAAAACCGTTATTATATAATAATGATTTTCTATATTAATAGATGGTATATATCATCCAGCTTCTTTTAAAGAAGTCGCTCTACCGACTCTTCCAGTAAATTTAAAATACGTTTTAATTGATAAAAAAGGGATTTCTCTTTTCTCCAATCAATAAGATCTCTAGATATATGGCATGGTCTCCCAAAAAAACTAAGCCCTTACACCATTTATAATGGCAGTCAAACCTCAGAACCAACATGAAATTTTGATCCTGTATTTCGACTGGCATATTGCAGTGAAACTGCCAGCTGATACTCAGAATTAGGTAGTCCATTAATATCTTGCATTTTAAGGGTGTTTTCCTACTAAGCACATTCTAGAACATGCATAAAACAACATTTCTTTAAATCAGGTGAAGGACTAGGATCTCTTGATACCACGAAGCAGATGTTAAACTCAGTTTAGAGGGTGAATAGCAGAATATGCAGGAAAAATTAATTAGACACAGTATAAAGGCTTCTGTGATAGCTTTTGCTTACATGGGCAAGAACTTGTGAATATACAATACCATAGCAACGGTTCATATTTAGATTAAAAGCCATCTTTTTTTTGGGTGTCGGTAGCCAGTGTGTAGTGTGTGTTATATCAGCTGAAATCATAATCTTAAAACAGAACAAGATGTTTTTTCAAGGTAGTGGACTAAGCATGCAGAGTAATGAGCATGCATTTACAGTCGTTTTCTACGTGGCGTATAGGAACGGCAATCTAATGGAATGCTTAACGGATATCTTCTTACCCTTGCAATACAAAATGTCCTTTAAAGAATATTCTAATGCACTCGTTCTATATACCAGTAGAAGAGTATATCCATATATAGTGGAGGCAAGATTGTACTCGACTATTTCTATCGACAGTGAAAGGTGTGAATGGGGTAGCAAATGATTTATCATATTCTTGGAAGTGCAAGATTGGAGAGAGGAAAAAAAACCCCCCAGCACATTTTCAATTCCCGGGCGATCAGGATCCTCAGCAGAAGATAGTGTGCGACTAGCAGATAAAACGATTCCAAGAACCTGGAGATGTCTTTTTTTCTGTCCATACAATAAACATATCTCATTTTAGGGATTCGGAGCTTTAAATAGCTGATATAAATTAGCACACAGCGGTACAGCAATACTGCAGATTGTGCTTTCCAGGATAATATTCAAACAGTGGTTGTCCCTGCAGAAGAGAGACAGAGCCGGCCGAGGCTGATGTGTCCTGTGGAGCTGTCCTATAAATTATACACATTCTTCGGCAGACATCAGCAGCGGGTTGATATATTCAAAGCCTTCAAACTCTGACTGGTCAATCTTCCTCACAACATCCCTGTTAAAACAAATCACTATAATGAGCTACAGGGTCTAGGTGTGTTATACAGTTAGAATGCTAAGCAATGTGACTGTTGGCAACATCAGCTGAAAAAAAGAAATATCATTCAATGCCTTGTTTTGTCTTATTAGCATTACCCATTTACTCTGGTGGAAATGCCATTTGCAAGGAAAACTAAGTACATAATCAAAAGATTACTTAGAGAAAATGACAATATGTGCAAGCGCTGAACTGACAAATTTGTACATTAAAACAATGAGTGTTTTGAGGGTAACCCTTAAAGGAGAACTAAAGCTTAACTAAAGAAGCAGCTAGAAAGGTTGTACATTATGTTTTGGGAATAATATGGTTTAGGGTGCCAAAAAATCTATAAAGGTACTACTACAAAACGAGTTAGTAATTCATAATCAAATATTATTAAAGTTAATCATGGGGAATATACTCACAATTCACCCCAGTCCTAGGGTGTAAGTCCAAGTCAACATTTCAAAAAAAAGAAAAATGTGAGTGTCCCCCAAAATAATGAATCACTCAATTTTAAAAAATGAAAAATTTATTAGGACATCAGAGCAAGACCTAACGCGTTTCGCGCCTGCTGGGGCACTTACTCATGTTTTATATACTGAACTTATTGCACCAGCCTAAAGTTTCAGCTTGTCAATAGCAGCAATGATCCAGGACTTCAAACTTGTCACAGGGGGTCACCATCTTGGAAAGTGTCTGTGACACTCACATGCTCAGTGGGCTCTGAGCAGCTGAGAAGCTAAGCTTAGGTGTCGTCACTAATTATCAAGCAGAAAATTAGGTTGGCCTGTAATGTAAGCTGATGCTACAGGGCCGATTATTAAATTCTGACGCTAGTTGCACTGGTTTCTGTGTTGCCATGTAGTAATTATCTGTATTAATTACTAATCAGCCTTATATTGTGCCATTTATATTCTATGTGTACTGTATATTGTGAGTGGATCCCTAAGCTCAGTAAGTGACAGCAGCACACAGCATGTGCAGTGAATCAGCAGAAAAGAAGATGGGGAGCTACTGGGGCATCTTTGGAGATATAATTGTATCACCGAGACCTGGTGGGATGAAACATGTGACTGGATTGTGAATTTAAATGGTTACACCCTTTTTAGGAGGGACAGAGGGTTTAAAAGGGTGGAGGAGTGTGTTTGTTTGTAAAGCCTGAATTAAAGCCATGCGCTAAAGAAATACCAATAGCTGGCACTGGTGAGGGTGTAGAATCACTCTGGGTAGAGATTTTGACTGGGCAAAAGGTAACAAAAAGAATTATCATTGGTGTATGCTATAAACCACCTCGTATAAGTGTCGAGTATGAAGCCCAGCTACTCTTGCAGATACAAGCGGCTTCACAGCTGGGTCAAGTTGTTGCTATGGGTGACTTCAATTATCCAGACATTGACTGGGGTAATGGGGTTGCTAAGACAGAAAAAGCTAGTAGGTTTGTAAATATGCTGAATGACAACTTTTTATTCCAGCTCGTTCAAGAACCTACTAGGAATAACTCACTTTTGGACCATGTAATAACTAACAATACTGAACTCATCTCTAACATTTGTGTGGGTGAGCATTTAGGGAATAGTGATCATAACATGGTCTCCTTTGAGATTCTGTTGCAGAAGCAATTCTATAAGGGAGTAACTAAAACACTAAATTTCAGACGTGCAAACTTTGACAGTATAAGGGCATCTCTGCAACATATTAAGTGGGAAATGCTTTTCTCAGGGTTAAACACAGAACAAAAATGGGAAGTCTTTAAAATGCTGCTTAATAAATATACTTGTCAGTATATTCCACTTGTAAGCAAGGAACGTCGTTGCAAAGCAAAATCTTTTTGGTTCAATAGAAGCGTTGGTGTTGAGGTGGGTAAGAAAAGACGTGCTTTTAAGGCTTTCAAGTTAGCTGGTACAGCCGAAACATTTATAAGGTACAAGGAGGCCAATAAATCATGCAAAGAAGCTATAAGGCAAGCTAAAATTGCTATAGAAAAGGATATTGCAGCAAGCAGTAAAAAAAATCCAAAATTATTTTTTAAATATGTTAATAGTAAAAAAATGAAGCAGGAAGGGGTGGGACCCTTACTATCAGAGGGGGGTCAGCTGGTTGATGAAAACAAAATAAAAGCGCAGATTGTGAACTCATATTTTTCATCGGTCTACACAAATGAGGAATCAGTAAGTGAAGGTTTCCTTCTTAACAGTCCCAATTCTAGTAATACAACTAATGATGCATGGTTCACACATTAAGAAATTCAAAAGAGACTAGAACATGTTAAGATTAACAAAGGTCCAGGGCCAGATGGTATTCATCCCAGGGTAATTAGCGAGCTTAGCTCTGTGATTGCCAAACCTCTTTACTTAATTTTTCAGGATTCATTGAGATCTGGCATAGTGCCGAGAGACTGGCGAATTGCTAATGTGGTGCTTCTATTCAAAAAGGATCCCGTTCTCAGCCTCAAAACTATAGGCCAGTTAGTCTGACGTCAGTGGTAGGAAAGTTTTTCGAAGGGTTAATAAAGGATAAGATACTGGACTTCATAGCAAATCATAATACTATGAGTTTGTGCCAGTATGGTTTTATGCGTAATAGATCTTGCCAGACTAACTTAATTTCTTTTTTTGAGAATGTAAGTAGAGACCTCGATTCTGGGATGGCAGTGGATGTGATTTACTTCGATTTTGCTAAAGCATTTGATACAGTGCCACACAAAAGGTTACTGGTTAAATTAAGGAATGTTGGCCTGGAACATAGTATTTGTACCTGGATAGAGAACTGGCTAAAAGATAGACTACAAAGAGTGGTGGTAAATGGAACATTTTCTAATTGGACCAGTGTTGTTAGTGGAGTACCGCAGGGCTCTGTACTAGGTCCCTTGCTTTTCAACTTGTTTATTAATGACCTGGAGGTGGGCATTGAAAGTACTGTTTCTATTTTTGCAGATGATACTAAATTGTGCAGAACTATAGGTTCCATGCAGGATGCTGCCACTTTGCAGAGTGATTTGTCTAAACTGGAAAACTGGGCAGAAAACTGGAAAATGAGGTTCAATGATGATAAATGCAAGGTTATGCACTTTGGCAAAAATAATATAAATGCAAGTTATACACTAAATGGCAGTGTGTTGGGAGTTTCCTTAAATGAAAAGGATCTAGGGGTCTTTGTGGATAACAAGTTGTCTAATTCTGGGCAGTGTCATTCTGTGGCTACTAAAGCAAATAAAGTTCTGTCTTGCATAAAAAAGGGCATTAACTCAAGGGATGAAAACATAATTATGCCTCTTTATAGGTCCCTGGTAAGGCCTCATCTGGAGTATGCAGTGCAGTTTTGGACTCCAGTCCTTAAGAGGGATATAAATGAGCTGGAGAGAGTGCAGAGACTAAGTGCAACTAAACTGGTTAGAGGGACGGAAGACTTAAATTATGAGGGGAGACTGTCAAGGTTGGGGTTGTTTTCTCTGGAAAAAAGGCGCTTGCGTGGGGACATGATTACACTTTACAAGTACATTAGAGGACATTATAGACAAATGGCAGGGGACCTTTTTACCCATAAAGTGGATCAGAAGAACTTTCATTTGAAGCAACGTAGGGGGTTCTTCACAGTCAGGACAGTGAGGTTGTGGAATGCACTGCCGGGTGATGTTGTGATGCTGATTCAGTTAATGCCTTTAAGAATGGCTTGGATGATTTCTTGGACAGACATAATATCAAAGGCTATTGTGATACTAAGCTCTATAGTTAGTATAGGTATGGGTATATAGAATTTAATTAAAAGTAGAGAGGGGTGTATGTATGGATGCTGGGTTTTCATTTGGAGGGGTTGAACTTGATGGACTTTGTCTTTTTTCAACCCAATTTAACTATGTAACAGATCTTTACAGCTAAAGGGTTGTGGTTGCCTTGGACTGGTACAGAAGCCCAAAACATAAAGTACATAATTTCTAGCTACTTCTTTAGTTAAGCTTTAGTTCTCCTTTGAAATATATAGCTGGCATTGGGCAAATGGCTGGTACTCCTGCCCATTGCATATGCAAAGGCTTCTTTTTGAAATGGCGAGTTATGAACGGTGTCACAATGTGGACAATAGATACCTGTGCAATTAAAAAGTTTCCTTAAACTAGGATCCCTTTTGTGTAGCAAAATCATCATAGTCATTCTTCCAGTCACATAGGTAATTAAGTTACAAACCCCTTCTGGTGTTGTATATGGTTGTTGTATAAGGGTCATAATACGGCCATGTCTTTGATCAGACTTCCCGCTACACAGAAATAACAAGAAATCAGATGACATGTCTCACTTACTCATCATCAGGGGTAAGCTGCACTGGTTCATTAGTGAACTGAGCATCAAAGTTATCCAAACCAAATTCCCCAGATATATTTGGCTTAAATGGAGGGACCACCTGTTTTTGCTCCATCTGAAACATAAAAAGAACAAATCACATTCAAAGAACGGGTTAGGTTCATACAAACTGATAAACGAATGGCTGCTGCCCAAGCTTTGTTACTGGACCTTACAATGTGATCATAACATACTAGGAAACCAGCAATGTACCAGAGATGGACTAGGAAAGACCACAGGGCAATGATTTACCATTCTATCATAATCATGTATGTATGTATTTAATAGACTGCCTTTCATTTTGTTCTACATAAAAAAACTTTTCGGTAGACTTTATATGTTTAAAAAAAAATAATAGAATTATAAAGCATGAGGGAGGTAACTAAAGCACAAACATTCTATTACAGACTCAGTAGGGTTCCAGGCAATAGACTGCCTTCAAGTCAGACAGAGGATCAATACCATTTCAGTGCTAATCTCAGGCTCTGGTATAAACTTGGATTTTCAGATATAAAGCATGACTGGATTATTGTTTTTGGCAAAAATAAATGAAGTTGAGTCTTGTGAGTGGAAAGAACTCTTCCCCTTAAAGAAGTCATTTCCTTTTCATTTCTAAATTATAACTTCCTGCTCTCTCTGATGCCTTTTGTATGTTCTCATATATTTTCAGTTTCCACTGTTCTTATTTTTTCTTCAGTCTTCCAGTTCTGGTTTCTATCCATCCCTCTTCTCTTTTAAGATTAAAGCACACATGGCATTTTTAGGATGTTTCACCAACTGTATTTTTAGGCACTGAAAGATCCTTTTTACAGAATAAATCACTGCTAGCTGCCACTGTGATTCAATGGGAACTGTGAGGAAATGTTAAATTTTAGCGAGGCCGCTCACGCCTTAACGGTGAAAGGAAATAGTCCCTTGTCCTTATTCCCTATGAAGGATGATTACAGAGCGGACACCTTGAGAACTGCAGAAAGCAAATTAAATGCACTTTTAGAACACAGAGCGATATCACAGAATGGATCAAAATAATTAAGTCTTTAACCCTGAGTGCAACATACTGGAAAACATCATATAATAATAATAATTACTTATGTATGTTTGTCACTCGAAAAGGCACACTAAAGCATTTACAGGAGACAATCACGTGATTCTCAGTGAGAACAATGTGAGATGACAGGGAAAACATTTCTTTTTATGTTGCATTTACAGTCAACAAGAACCTGCTGGGTTGGATGTCCCAAAAATCACCATGTGTGCCACAGACTGTATATCTGTATTCTTTATTTCTTCTGTTTTCCTGCATTTTTTAAAAAAATCTTCCTTCTCTTCAGCTGTTCTTGTTATTCCTTTCTGTCAGCTATCACTATTAGGGATGCACCAAATCCAGAATTCAGTTCAGGATTCTGCCTTTTTCAGATTTAGGATTCAGCTGAATCCAAGTGCCTGGCTGAAAATCACGTGACTTTTTGTCACACAAAAAAGGAAGTCATAGCGCGCTCTCTTTCACCCTTGTTTTCTTAATTTACATATGCAAATTAGGGTTTGGATTTGGTTCGGTGTTCAGACGAATCGTGCATCCCTAAAAACTACTGATCTTTCTGTATAAAGTTTTCTTTGTCATGCCTTCACCTTTTCTTCCCTTCTTCCCCTCCTCCTGTGCACCGTTTCCTTAAAGGGATACTGTCATGGGAAAATCAGTTAATGGCACTGCTTCAGTAGAATTCTGAACTGAAATCCATTTTTCAAAAGAGCAAACAGATTTTTTTATATTCAATTTTGAAATCTGACATGGGGCTAGACATATTTTGTCCCCAGCTGCCCCCAGTCATGTGACTTGTGCTCTGATAAACTTCAATCATTCTTTACTGCTGTACTGCAAGTTGGAGTGATATCAACCCCCTGCCTTTCCCCCCCAACAGCCTAACAAAAGAACAATGGGAAGGTAACCAGATAGCAACTGCCTGGTAGATCTAGGAACAACCCTCAATAGTCAAAGCCAAGTCCCACTGAGACTGATTCAGTTAGGAGAAAACAGCTTGCCAGAAAGTAGTTACATCCTAAAGTGCAGGCACAAGTCACATGACTGGGGGCAACTGGGAAACTCATAATATGTCTAGTCTGCTGGAGTAGCACTATTAACTGATGCGTTTTGAAAAAAAACATGTTTTTCCATGACAGTATCCCTTTAAGGTGCTTCTGGTTTTTTGCAGATTTATCTTCACATATCTGAGGTAGAAATGCTGATCAAGAGTCATGTAGCCAAGGATTTCGCCAAGCCTCATATTGATGTTTTAGGTTGAAAAAACCCTGATTTCCCAACACTGTAGGCGATCCACATACACCCTTGGTGGGCTGCAGACCCCTATATAAGGGCTCCCTGGTCGATCTGCTGGCATGTGCAAGTGCAGAAATGGATCACTCTGAAATTCCCTTTGGGCTGGCTCCGGTAGTGCACAGTTTTTAAGGATATAATTTACAGGAAATTCATGTGGGATGTGTATTATATCCTTAAAATGATGCTTAGTGATGTCATCAGTTACAGTCCATGCTTTGTGATGTAATTTGTATCACATAACATGTTGCTAAATGCAGAGTTGGCTCCATACTTTCCACATACTTTTATCATTGACCACATTGGTTACTTATAATATCCTTATAATACACTAAAGCCATGAATATCTTGTAAATTATATCCTTATAAACGGTGAGTTCTGATGTCATCAGTTATAAACGGTGAGTTCTGATGTCATTTCTGTCACATGACTCACTGAAATTATTATAATAATTATTATAATAAATAAAGTACCCCCAGTTGAAAAATATGGGGATATTAGAAGTTACCTCTGAGTTCCATGACCTTCAGCCTCGTATTTTTATATGGTTATGAAACTCCTTGGTAACTTATAATATCCTTATATTTTATAAGAGGGGTACTTTATTCACTATATAATTTACAACGGGGTACATTATTCCCTATATAAATTATATATTTAAAGTCTAAAAACAGGAAAAAGGAATTTAACTTACAAGATCCCAGTCTACATTACGGAAGAACTGATGTCCCTGGATATCTGCAAATCCTGTCTGAGGGTGACAGCCGAGGCGATCCTTTGGATCCTAATTATATAGGGAAACATGCAAAATAAATTATATAAATGCTAGGTTGACTTATATAATTCTATCTATCCCAGAGACCACATGAGCTGAAAGTCAAAAGGTTAATTAATGCAAGCTCAGCAGATTTTAAACTCGCCAAGAGCTGCTCTTACAACCAAGTTGGTGGCTCTGCTCTCAAGGCCAGGGTCCTAAAAGCAAACTTGAGAACAAAAACCAGGGGGTCTGCATACATAGAATGTTTCTATCCTTAACGAATATACTTATTAAGCTGTCTATAATGAGATGTAACTTTTCGCTCCAATGATTAGATCCCATATACCTGTATATAATAAAATATTTTATTACAGAGCTACACACTATGTTTCGGCATACTGCAAGGCCTTTGTAGGCCGAAACATTAGTCTGTAGCTCTGTAATAAAATATTTTATTGATTTGAAAAGACCCGTGAGTGAGGATCTCTTTGGAATTGAAGTGGATAAAATCGGTGATTCTAATATAAGCAATATTATTAAGAAATACAGTATAAGGTTACATTGGCAGAATTATCTGTGACTCACCTTGTTAAGGAAGCTTTTTAAAACACTTGCAGCCTTTACTGAAAGTGATCTTGGAATACGGATTTGCTTTTCCAGAATTACTATGAATAAAACAAAATATTACTAACATTAAATACATTTTTACACACACACCCTCTCTCAACTGATATCAAGGTGACTAATACTAATCTCGAGTTTAAAATCTTGTCTCTTACGGTGATCAATTTTTGGCACAGGGGCTAAATGATGGGAGCAGCATGATATGGCCCAACACCTGGCAGCTCTTTTCAAACAAGCTGATTTTAATGTGTATGGCCAGCTTTAACAACACTGGTAAAGTTGTTTCAGCATGGACAGTCACATTTGCGAAGTCTCAAGACTGTATAATTAGATTGCATTAAAAATAACACCAAAGGGTCCTGGCACATTGGACGTTTTGACGCCAGTGATAAATCTGTGCTACCACGGATGACAAAACCTCCCTAGTTTCCTTCCAACTGGCAGAAATGTAAATGGCTAAACAGATTAAGCTAGGTATACATGAATATATCTGCTGTTTGGATCATAACAGGTATCTAGGAAACCCACCGGGCAAAAAACACCTGCATCAACAGGCCCATTTGGTCCACATATCGGAAACTAGGGCTGATCTACTATACTACCATAGGGTAAAAGTCCTTGTTTACAGTAACCCATAGCAGCAAGTTGGCATGCAGCATTGATTACTGTACTGCAGACTGAATTATTATGAAACAAAATCTATAATGGTTTGCTGCCCTGGTACTAAGCGGGCCCCACAGTTATCTACATCCAAACATTATTTAAATACGTTAAAATGATCATTGCTTCTTCAGGAAACCTTCTTAAAGGGATGGTTCACCTTTAAGGTAACTTTTATTATGTTATAGAACGATCAGTTCTAAGCAACTTTTCAATTGGGTTTTCATTATTTCTTTCTTTATAGTTTTATAGTTATTTATATTTTTCTTCTGATTCTTTGCAGCTTTCAAATGGACGTCGCTGTCCCCTTCTTAAAACCAAATGCTCTGTAAGGCTACACATGTATTGTTATTGTTACTTTTTATTACTGATCCTTCTATTCAGACTCTCTCCTATTCATATTCTAGTTTCTTATTCAAATCAATGCATGGTTGCTAGGGTAATTTGGGCTCTAGTTAACAGATTGCTTAAAATGCAAATTGAAGAGCTACTGAATAAAAAGCTAAATAACGCAAAAACCTTCAATAATAAAAAATGAAAACAAATGGCAAATTATCTCAGAATAGCACTCTTTACATCATACTAAAAGTTAACTCAAAGGTGAACAACCCCTTTAAATCTAAATTCCCTAAGGGTCATTTATCATCTGTTTTAATCGCATCAATTTTATTACGTTAGCAGCAGACATTTCTTTCATTCATTGCAGTTCAATAGTCTTTATTTCTCAACTCCATACAGAGAATATAAAAGAAAGAAATGCTATAATGTAAGCCTTCAGTTTTATTAAAATGCTGGATCATTACCTTGGAAAAGAAAATCTTCTGTATTTTGGTCTGGATTGTCAGAGCTTCCGACGATATCAAAAGGTGACCTTCCGGCCATCATCTCAAACATCAAGACCCCAAGAGCCCACCAATCAACGCTGAAACCTTTACATGTGGAAAAGCAGTCAATAAACCTCCAATCTCCAGATCTTTTTATCTGGCTTTAACCTGGCCTTGTAATAAAACAGTCAGTGTGGCATTTTCCTTATCACAGCGTTAGCGAGTTCTTTCCTGGGCTGGTGTGAATCAGTGCTAATAACATGCTTATTTGGTGTAATCTTACCTAGTGGAACTTATCTCTCTTAAGCACACACACACTACTAACTGAAACCCTGGGAGCTATTAGCAGTAAGTCAAAATAGAAAGAAGCATTTCAATGTACAAAGTTGGATTTCTGTACGGTAGGACTAGCAGAGGTGAATGGATATATATATATATATATATATATATATATATATATATATATATATATATATATACACACACATACATATATATATATATATATATACACACACATACACACACAGACACACACATATATACATACATACATACATACATCTTCCCGAATTACTGAATTTTATCCAGACCTGGTATCCTTTTATAAATTATACCATTCCAAAATATGCATTTGCTACTATTTTTCAATGTATTTTTTGTGCTAGGCAGTTATATATATCCAGTTTTGAATAATTAAAAATGTTACAGCTGTTGTTGAGTTGCTTGCTTTGCATGGCTTATCTTTCTTAGCTCAGTCACTCTACTAATTAATCCAAAAGCCTTTAGTAATGTCAACAGAAGGCTTTTAGATAAGATCTGTGACAACTCTGGTCAGATGGGTAGATCCTCAGGAACACAAATACAAGATAAAATAATAAGTGGAAAATTGACAATGGTACTCAGGATATTTTGTTGTCTGTGGTAAATCTGTGCTACAGAAGGCAATAAAACATCCCTATTTTCCTTCTCTAGTTGCCCCTAGGCTAAAACCAGACATTGCTATTTCCGTAGGCCAGAAAACAGACAATGCGTTCACTCCTCTGACTGACTATCTGCTTATGTATAGACATGGAACGGATTTCGCACCAAATCCACTCAGTGTGTCTGCACCCAGGCCAGTGCAGACAGAGACAGTGTTTAAAGCAGAGAAACAGTCCCATCTGGCATTAGCCTTTCCTATTTCAATAATACAGGTAGTCCTCACGTTACATATACCCGACTTAAGCTGGCCATAGACATAACAATTACGATCTTTCTTGGAAAAGATCTTTCCAAGAAAGATTGTTTGTTTCAACACACGTGTAGAGCTATGTTGTCAGATATACAGGTAGAAACAATAGAATTCTACCTGTATCTGACGATTCAGCACTAACAATGCCCGATGTTCAAGCCATCTGATCAAAATTTTCCGTCCAAACCTGATCGACAAGCCGACCGATATCCAAGTCTTTTGCCGAAATTGGTCAGCTCTTTTACCACCATACACGCACTAAATATTGTACGAAAATTTGTTTCGTATGATATTATATGTGAGTCTATGTCCACCTTTCATACAACTCACACTTACAGATGGAGGCTATTACAGTAACATACTATGGTTTGCTTGACTTTTATTAGCATTTAGCTTTAATACCTGACCCAATCCCCTCTGGCGTGTGTTGTCTACTGCAGAGCACAGTAAGGTAAAAATAAATATGTACAGAAAGGTAAAAATAAATACTATGTTAAAGTGGACCTGTCACCCAGACACAAAATTCTGTATAATAAGTCCTTTTCAAATTAAACATGAAATCCAATTTCTATTTTTTTATTAAAGCATTCATAGCTCTTGTAAGCTCATTTAAGCATCTCAGCTGTCAAATATTGTCTGCCTCTCCTCTATGCCTAGGCATAGAGGTGGGGCAGACAATTACTTTTACTTTCCATTCAGCACTTCCTACATGTCACTCTTCTCTCCACATTCCCACAGTTCTCTTAACCATTTAATTGTGTAACTAGTGCATGGGGCTGGACATCAGGTCCCCCATTCTGGTGCACAAACAAGATTCTGAGATGATGCAAGGCTTGTCTTAATAACAGTGTCCACAAAATGGCTCCTGCCTGCTTGCTATAATTATAAATTCCCAGACTGAAGGAAACAATATTCAAATGATTTATATAGTGTAATTACATTTTATTTTGCTTGACTAATGTGATAAAATAGGATTTTGAATATTTATTTTGGGCGATGGTCCCCTTTGAGACAAACATCTGTCTAAGTTGCATTTAACAAGTAAATGTATATGTTTCAACTTACATACAAATTCAACTTAGGTAAGAACAAACCTACAGACCCTATCTCATGCGTAACCTGGGGACTGCCTGTACTCCTAATACAGTTAGGCCCATAAATCTTTGGACAGAGAAAACTTTTTTCTAATTTGGGTTCTGTACATTACCACAATGAATTTTAAATGAAACCACTCAGATGCAGTTGAACTGCAGATTTTAAGCTTTAATTCAGTTGAACAAAAGGATTGCATAAAAATGTGAGGAACTAAAGCCCTTTTTTTAACACAATCACTTCATTTCAGGGACTCAAAAGCAATTGGACAAATAAAAAAAAAATGGAAATATTCAGTTCATTTCTAATATTTGTTTGAAACCCTTTGCTGGCAATGACAGCCTGAAGTCTTGAACTCATGGACATCACCAGATTCTGGGTTTCCTCCTTTTTAATGCTCTGCCAGGCCTTTACTGCAGCGGCCTTCAGTTGCTGTTTGTTTGTGGGCCTTTCTGTCTCAAGTTTAGTCTTCAACAAGTGAAATGCATGCTCAATTGGGTTCAGATCAGGTGACTGACTTGGCCATTCAAGAATATTCCACGTCTTTGCTTTAATAAACTCCTGGGTTGCTTTGGCTGTATGTTTTGGGTCATTATGAAATGCCTCCTTATCAATTTGACTGCATTTAGCTGGATTTCAGCAGACAGTGGGGCAAATTCACTAAGATTCGTAGTTGCGCCAGGCGTAACTTCGCCGCACTTCGTCAGGCGTAGTTTCTTCGCAAATTCACTAAAATCCGAAGTTGCACTCAGTGGTAGCGTAAGGTTGCGAAGTTGTGCTAGCGTTGATTCGCTAAGCGAAGCTAAGTTACGCTAGCGATGGTTAATTTGCATACGGCGCCAAATTCAAATTTCAATGGAGGTATATGTAGCAGCTTCTACAAATGCCTGGGAAACCTTCAAAACATCAGATAAAATTTTTATTTTGCCCTACACATGTGCCCACTGTATAGTTAAGTTGCCATGAGTTAGGAAATGTAGGGGGGAAGGAGGGGAGCCCCAAAAAATTTTTTGATCTTTTTCAGCCTATCACCCATAATATAGAAAAAAACGCCAGCGTTTTTTGGGACTTAGAAAAATTTTTAACTTTTTTTGAAGAAATCCCTATCTACTCTATTGCGCTTCGCCTGGTCTGAGGTAGCGAAGGAAGTTTAGCGTAAATGGTAGCATTCAGAACAATGCGCACGTTAGTGAATTTGCGTAGTTACGTCCGTTGCGCAAATTCGCCAGGCGTAAGGGTGCGAAGTAACACTAGCGAATTTACACCAGCGTTCGTTAGTGAATTTGCGAAGTAACGAAAATGCCCAACGTTAGCGAATTGACGCTAGCGTTAGGCGCTTCGGCGCATAGTGAATTTGCCCCAGTGTCTCTGAACACCTCAGAATTCGTTTGGCTGCTTCTGTCCTGTGTCACATCATGGATAAACACTAGTGTCCCAGTGCCACTGGCAAACAAGGGATATGTGTGCTCACCGCTAATTTTTAAAACCATTAGGCGGAGGTGCAATGAGACTGTGACCACAAAACACATATAGACAAATACAAGAGTCCTCTGCACTCAACCCATTATCAATATATTTAAGACAGAGACATTTTGTGCATACTGCTACTGAAAAATGCCTTACCCTTTAAACAAAACAGGGATTGTTTGTCCATATATTGCAATATATTTAAGCTGGCCAACTACGTCAAAGTCATCCCATATCTGGCCAGTCCTACACTCAATTTTCATCTGATTCATTAAGAATTCTATTGCTTCATTATACATTTACAAAGGGGTAAGGCATTTTTCAGTAGCAGTATGCACAAAATGTCACTCTCTTAAATATAGCAAACCAGGTACACTGTAGCACACCACACTTGAAGATCAGTGCATCAAATTTTCTTTATTGGCCCCAAACAAAGTAGATACATGCAAGGCTTGCATGTATCTACTTTGTTTGGGGCCAATAAAGAAATTTGCTACAGTGTACCTGGTTTGCTACATGTATTATTGGATCACAGGCGGTTGATCCTTTCACTGCTAAAGCACCCTACCCAGCAAAAAGGGTTTTCTACAGGTGGAAGCTCTCCATATTTGTGTGGAATCTCTCTTAAATATATTGATAATGGGTTGAGTGCAGAGGACTTTTATTTGTCTACCAGTGCCACTGGCAGCCATGCATGCCCAAGTCATCACACTGCCTCCGCCATGTTTTACAGATGATGTGGTATGCTTTGGATCATGAGCTGTTTCACGCCTTCTCCATACTTTTTTCTTGCCATTGTTCTTGTAGAGGTTGAGTTTGGTTTTTATCTGTCCAAAGAATGTTTTTCCAGAACTGTGTTGGCTTTTTCAGATTTTTTTTTAGCAAAGTCCAATCTAGCCTTTCTATTCTTGATGCTTATGAGTGTCTTGCACCTTGCAGTGCATCCTCTGTATTTACTCTCATGCAGTCTTCTCTTTATGGTAGACTTGGATATCGATACGCCTACCTCCTGGAGAGTGTTGTTCACTTGTTTGGCTGTTGTGAATGGGTTTCTCTTCACCATGGAAATTATTCTGCGATCATCCACCACTTTTGTCTTCTGTGGACATCCAGGTCTTTTTGCGTTGCTGAGTTCACCAGTGCTTTCTTTCTTTCTTAGGATGTGCCAAACTGTAGATTTTGCCACTCCTAATATAGTAACAATTTCTCGGATGGGTTTTTGCTGTTTTTGCAGCTTAAGGATGGCTTGTTTCACCTGCATGGAGAGCTCCTTTGACCGCATGTTGTCTGTTCACAGCAAAATCTTCCACATACAAGCACCCCCCTCAAATCAACTCCAGGGCTTTTATCTGCTTCATTGATAATGACATAACGAAGGAATTTTCCACACATGCACATGAAATAGCCTTTGAGTCAATTGTCCAATTACTTTTGAGCCCCTGAAATGATTGTGTTAAAAAAGTTCCTCACATTTTTATGCAATCTTTTTGTTCAACCCACTGAATTAAAGCTGAAAGACTGCAGTTCAACTGCATCTGAATTGTTTCATTTCATTTGTCGTAATGTACAGAACCAAAATTAGAAAAAAGTTGTCTCTGTCCAGAGATTTATTGGCCTAACTGTAACTAATATGCATACATATACATTACACACTGCTTTCAGCATCAATTAAAGTCATTTTACTCTGGCAGCAAAATATATCAATAACGTGGTCCAATGATAAACAGTAGTGTGTTGTATATTTTTATACCATTTATATTATATGGAATCTGTAATGTGTGATTGTCCAGAAGTGAAAACTAGAAAGCTTACCGTAATCTTCTCCTCGTAGGATTTCCGGAGCAATATAATTTGGAGTGCCGCAAAATGTACTGGTTGTATCTCCAGGCCTCAACCCTTCCTTCACACAAACAAACAAAAATCAATATATATATATAGATTTTGCATATATACCAAATAACATATCCCATATAGCTACACACAGGAAGAAGAAACAGACAGACAGACGGATCTGTAAACCAGTAAAACATGAGTTGAAATTGTCCACTAATATTTTTTCTAGATCAGATAAAGGGTAATCTTGTGCAGAACTTTACATATGGTCATACTTGTAGTATGCTTCTGCAAACATCCTGTAGTAGACAAATTTCATGCAAGCCCCTTTTAACATACAATTTTTGGTCAGGACCTCGCTTTACCTAATAACAAGGTTACATATAAATAATGTAGGGGAATACATTTATGGGTAATTGCTGTAGAGGCAGATTCCCCCAATCAGAGTGCAGCTCTCTTGACAAACCATAAAATTAGCCAATCAAGTCACAGATATAGGCGGTCGGGGAGAGACTGGGTACTGAAGGCATTGCAGAAATGAGGACCGACAAGAAGGATCCTCACTGAATATGAACATTTGCTACAGATTTCATCTTACTCCTGCAGGTACTATAATGGAAAAGCTCTAAAGGCTTACTCACTATCTGCATCTATAATATCCCTATCACCCTTGATCCAACCCTGAATTAACTCTTTCCCCATGAAAAGCAAATTGTGCTTTTTAGGTTTCCTTACTTTGTCATAGATTTGTTAATTTTTAGTTAAGTTAGTTAGATAGATAGATAGATATTCTGAGGCAATTTGCAATTGTCTTTCATTTTTTATTATTTGTGGTTTTTGAGTTATTTAGCTTTTTATTCAGCAGCTCTCCAGTTTGCAATTTCACCAATCTGGTTGCTAGGGTCCAGATCACTCTAGCAACCATGTATAGATTTGAACAAGGGACTGGAATAAGAAGGAGAGGGCTGAACAGAAATAGTAATAAAATGTACCAATGCCAATAAAATTGAAGCCTTACAGAACATTTTTAGAAGGGGTCAGTGACCCTCATTTGAAAGCTTGAAAAAGTCAGAAAGAGACAGTAAATAATTAAAAACTATACAAAAAAAGAAAAAAATTAAGGCCAATTTAAAAGTTGCTTAGAATTAGCCATTCTATATCAATACTAACATAAAGGCTTACACATTGCTTATCTTCTGCCGACAGAACGAGTCGGCTGCTTATTGGCCCGTGTGCGGGGCCATCCGAAGGGTGTCCCCAATTGATATCCGCAAGGGTAAAAAATGATGGCCGCATCTGTTCATTGATGCGGTCCCACAATCCCACCGCCCTTATTGCCTCCATTCCGATCGTTGGGCCCTAGGGCCCACGATCGAATCAGCCCGATATTGCCCACCTCAATGTGGGCACATCGGGGAGAGATCTGCTCGTTTGGTGTATGGCCACCTTTAGGAAGGCACAGGGCAGATTGAGGAGATGTACATAGAAAATTATACATACACACTAGTTCATGTGTTTATTTATTCCATGCTGACTCCAGTGAACATAATCAAATCATGACAGCGAGTAGCTTTGGGAATCTGAGTTATATGCTCATTTATATTGATCCAGAGTGCAGCAATCGGGTAAATCAAAACAATGTTCCTGCGTAGCATTTGCAAATGATGTTTCACAAGGGAAAAATTATCATTCTTGAATGATGAAAAGCAATTAGATCTGTTTGTTCTTGGATCAATAAATATTTTAAATTGTTAAAGGAAAACCATATAAAATGCTTCTGAAATGGTTATAAAAGTACTTGTTTTTTGTACAGGGTTACCCGTCAACTTTATTATATAACAATTGATAGGGTTTTGCATGCATCCAGCTACACAAAACACACAAATTGACAGTAAGCACAATAAATAAACGGATGACTTGTACATTAAAGAGTAACACTGACCCTTAAAGGGCCAGTAAAAGCATGTTTTGTCAACTTCTTTTTCAACTGGTGGAAAAATGCTTAAATGAACATTAACACCAAAAAATTAAAGTGTTTCAGTTTCAAAGTAATGAAAATATCATGTACTGTTTCCCTGCACTGGCAAGACTGATGTGTTTGCTTCAGGAACACTATTATAGTTTATATACAAAGGCTGCTGTGTAGCCACGGAGCAGCCATTAAAGCCCAGAATACACAGTAGATAACAGACAAGTTCTGAAGAATGCCATTGTAAAATATAGAGCAGAGGTCCCCAACCTTTTTTTTTACTCGTGAGCTACATTTAAATGTAAAAAGAGATGGGGAGCAACACAAGCATGAGAAAGTCCATGGGAATGTCAAATAAGGGCTGTCATTGGCTGTTTGTTGGCTCCTATGTGGACTGGCAGCCTACATGAGGCTTTGTTTGGCAATACACCTGTTTTTTATGAAACCAAAACTTGCCTCTAAGCCAGGAATTCAAAACTAAGCACCTGCTTTGAGGCCACGGAGAGCAACATCCAAGGGGTTGGTGAGCAACATGTTACTCGTGAGCTACTGCTGGGGACCACTGATATAGAGCGTATATGTTATCTGCTATGTATCTTGTGCCTTTTCAGCTTTGAATGGCTGCCCGCATGGCTACACAGCAACTTGTTTATATAAACTATAGTAGAGTTTCTAAAGCATACACACCAGATGTACTAGTGTAGCCAAAAGTAAATTTTATTTTCATTACTTCATTTTCATTACTACTTTCATTTCTTGGTGTTACTGTTCCTTTAAACTTGACCATGCAGCCTGTAATTTGCTTTAATAGAACAACCGCCTGTCACTGCTGTTGCCCAGGACCTGCAAATAAAATATTTCTTGGTAGCAGCAATTCTATTTTGAGAAAGACTTTCATCCTATTGATGTGAAGAGCCATGAATAACATTTGGGGCTTGTGAAGCTCCTCTTAAAGGGGCAATATACCCTCTTTTTATGACATTAGTTCATTTATACAGGCTTGTGCTGAACAGACTTTGAATGGGCCTTTTGGTGGAACGGAAACATAAAACATTCCTCACCTTACACATGCCATAGTCAGTAAGTTTTATGTGCCCTTCAGAATCCAATAAGACATTGTCTAGCTTTAAATCTCTATAAATAATGCCATGCTCGTGAAGGTAGTTTAATGCCAGACTGATTTCTGCAGAATAAAACCTACAGGGAGAGAGAAAGGAAAAAGTCTATTACGCCAATGTAATTGTGTGCTGAGCATTATAAGCACAAGCAAACTAGAAAAAAAATATTGTATAGGCCTTCCTTTTTGCAGAGAGATAGCACATAGCACAAGGGCATTTTCATATTAAAACAAAGACAAACCTTGCATGCTCCTCGGGAAGCTTCCTTTGACGCTGCATGTGAAACATCAGATCTCCCCCATTCACATATTCAATTACAAAGAACAACCTGAAACAAAGCATATAGAAAGGTTGAGTGGAAATGCAGTACGATGGGCTCTCACAGCTATGTAATGTACAGGGCCAGGGGAAGAAGGACAGTCAAGCATTTGACTGCTAGACAGCAACTTGATCAATCAGCAATTAACATAGTCAATGTCTATCAATAAGCCAGATAGACATTGAATGCATTTATCTCTATTAGGACTAAGTAGATCATTAAGAAGTGGCTATTTTCAAAATCAAAATATTTGCAAAGGATAAAGGCATATAAATGATCACGGTGGGAAAAAGGACACTATAATAACTCTGTAGCTTAATAGTCGCCATGGCTGCACTGCTCTATCTGCATTTGTACAATAGTCTCAGCAGGAAATCTCCCACACAATTATAACAGAGTACATAACATTCTACGGTACCTTCATATCATTGATAAGTTCAGTGTAACTTGCTAGTACTGTATGAATAAATGATGATGATAATGATTGCTTTCCATCACCACCATCATCATCCTGCGTACAGAGATCAAATGGATTGTTTATGACCATCTGCATTTGTCTGGGCTACTGTACATCACCCCTATACAATCTACTGCAGGATAACATAGGTTAGCAATAACAAAGCATTCCAATTTACAATAGTGGAATCAATCTTTGCACCTCCACCAGCCAGAGAAGCAAGTCTAAAAGAGACCTACACAAGAGACTACATCTCAAGAAGGAGGAGTGACTCCATAAGCGAAATCACTGCAGGCCAGCTTAATTTTATGCTTTTTTCAGGAACATGTAAAATGAGGGAAATGCATTATATATTGGTGGGACCACAAAACAGCTGTGTAAAATAAGGGGAAAACGTTGATGTTTTGCTGTATAATGCCAATTGCCACACAGTATAAAAACCTTGAAACATACAAAAAAGTCTTTGGAGCCCTTGGAAAGACCGGGGGCCAGAATAATGCCTGGTAAGGCCACATCTGTTTTTAGGGGGGCAGTTGGCCAAGCATGTTCCAAAGCATTATTTCTGAAGTTGGATGTTTAGCTTAGCCCTCATATCAATTTTTCAACTCTCATGTACCAAAGATGGGTTGCAAGCACTACTGAGCATTAGTCTCACGTGTCACAAATAGGTATGCACTGTAGACATCATTTTTGTTGAATACCAAATCCACAATTAAGTATTGTGCCAAATACTAAACCCAATATGAACCCTAATTTGCATATTCAGATATGTGATAATCTTTTGTTTGCAGATAAAACATTTGTCATGTTCAGCTGTCCAGAGCTTTAAAGGTGATCTAAACTTACACCTACAAAGTCGTTCTCTGAGCATATTTGCAATTTCTCTTTTTAGTACCGGTAGTTTATTTAATATAAGCAGTTTTAGACTGTTTAGACAAGCTTTCTTTTAGCTTGAATGTGTCAGCAACCATTGTCTATGCACTTTGCATGTACCTCCTGAAGGTTAGTTAAGCCTAGGGCTGCTGACTTTCAGTTGAACCAAAAGAGCTGGTATTTGCAATCCAAAATGTATCAAATATATTAGAAACCGCTAAAAAAGTTAATTAACTAAAACTGCAACGGTGCGAAGGCCAGCATTGAGTATTTAAATCAGTTCTGCACACACACAGTGGATTTTGGTGCTAAAATGCTTACTTCCACGATGAAATCCGCTGTATTTGTGTGTTCATTGACAGGCTGATCTCGTACCTCTCAGCGCACAAGCATACAGGAAGGGGAAGACAGCAGATCAGCTATTCTCCCCTGGTGTATAAATGCCATCGCAGAAAATGACTGCTTACCATTAGCCTAAGAAATCGCCCGAATGCTAATCTTGAAAAGGTGCTGGGATTGGCAGTATCTTAGAGGAAATCCTGGATACAGTACATCCCTAGTCACAAATATGACATAACCATTGACCACTGTCATTTGTATATGTTTTTCTCAACTGGGTCAGTACATAAAAAGCAAAAGAAGTCAGTAGAGTTACCTGCTCTCTGTTTGGAAGCAGGAGTGCAGTCCAACTAGGAACGGATGGTTTGAAGCCTGCTCGAACACATGCTTCTCTGTCTGCACCCAGTCAATGTCCTAATGAAACAAGACAGAATAATTACAGGTTAATTGGGGATATTGTTGAAGCTGAATTTTGCAAAATCATATTGTTATTATCGTAATAAACAAAGCCTGTTATGAGCATTCCTCTCACGATAGCAAAACATTTGTAAAATAACAATGGGGAATAAGGGAATAACACAGTAAAGAGACAAACTCGATTGAGACAAATGTATAATAACCTATAATACAAAATCACACCCACTTATACATAAGCTACAAAACAGCGACCAAAGCAACCTCACTCTTCTCATCCAACTCCTAATTGGTCTGATCAGTTTAATATCAAGCACACATTAGCACTTCTGTACCCAAATGCAAAGCCAATCTGACAAGATGGCAAAGAGAAGATGGTGCCATCACACTTTGAAGCAGCAGAAAACGCACATTGTGTATCTGTGGCTGGTTTATAATGAAAAGCCTGTTTCACAGCTGTTTAGAGAGATCAGACGGCTTAACCTTCCACAGCAGAAGCAAGGATTCACAGACCTTCCCTGAGATCTGTCTGCAGCTCAGATCTACATAATACAGGATTACACAATCCAAGAGCTTTCTAGGAATCAGAAAGTACATTTGTGGTGCTTGATTAACATTTTTAACTCTCCAAAAAATAAATAAATAAATTAAAATCCCTAAGTCAACTACTTTGATATAAACATGATTGATAAATACATAAAAATACAGAAATATGTTCATATGACTCTGTGTCTGTCTCTATAGGGCAGATTTATCAAAATGGGAGTTTAGAGCTTGATAAATCAAACCTCACCCACGTTCTATTCATTCCTCTGAGATTCCTACAATTGTATGTATCAATGGGTAAAAGTTATAACTTACCATTTTATAAATATGGTTCTAAAAATCCCATAGGAATGAAAAGAACGTGGGTGAGTTTTTATTTATTAAGCTCTAAACTCACATTTTGATAAATCTGCCCCTATGTGTCCTACTACCTGTAATCTCTACCTGTATAGCTATATATCTATTGTTTCCTGCCATTTTCTACTCCTGTCTAAGCATACATAACCTCACATTTCCATCCTACAAAGGAATGGAACCTGTTATCCAGAATGCTCAAGACCTGGGGCTTTCCGGATAAAGGGGGTTTCCAGATAAGTGGGCTTTCCATAATTTGGATCGCCATATTCTACTAAAAATTGTTTATACATTAAATTAACCCAATATGATTATTTTGCCTTAAATAAGAATTTATAATATTTTAGTTGGGATCAAGTATCAGGTACCATTTTATTATTACAGAGAAATAGGAAATCATTTTTAAAAATGGCAATTCTTTCATTAAAATGGAGACGATAAAAGATGGCCTTCCCATAATTCAGAGCATTTTGCATAATGGGTTTCAGGATAACAGATCCCATACCTGTATAAAAACAGGTATGGGATCTGTATAAAACCTGTATAAAAACAAAATGACATGCAAATACTTTTCAGTGTTTATTACACATATGTTTATATTCTATTCAGATGTGACACATTCTGAGGGGGAAAGTGTGGAAAATGATGGCAGTATATGCCACACAATTGAACACTTCATCTGCAAACACGAACATTAGTCACAAGTCAAGGTCTTCAACTGTGACAGACTGACGACTGTTAAAAATAATGAAACACTGCTTCACAATTGAAGCCAGTAACTAAACACACACACACCTCCAAATACTCAAAATTCCATATATCAGCATTTTTTATTGCTGATAGAAAAAAATAGCACATGGAAAAATGTGGTCAGGCGAGTGCTCTATATCTGGGCTAGTACGTATGTTGGAAATATCTCAATGCTGTATGGTCCTACAGTTGATAACGTACAGGTTGATCTGTTATCATATGGACAGGGACTAAACAAATTTAAGAGTGGTTCAATCAACACCAACGTCTGACTAGTTTCCCGTCAGAAAAATAATGTACTGCTTAACACCAAGAAACATACAAGACCATATTAGTTCAAACTAAGTCCACATAAAACACAAAAAAAAATACAAGATATAAAGTATACAAAAAGGAGTCACAATCAAAGTCTGCCGTGGACAGAGCATTTTTTTTTGAGGAGGTGGATTTTAGCTGCCTCAGTTCACCTGGCCTTAATCCTTTAATGCAGAGTATCACATAGGTTTGCTGATTTGGAGTAATTTTTTTGGGCCAGCTCTTAAATGTCATTGCTGGGTGCCTTGGCTGCCATCTACAGGAAGAAATATACATTGTTCTCTTCCTTCCAATCACTCCTATTTTTGACGTACATTTTTGTAAACATTCCCCTTGGAAATTATAGAATAATGAAACACCTGCCTCGTCATCATTAACAAGCTCCTTCTTGACAACTTTCATTGCATAGATTCGCTCTGTTTTCTTTAACCGGACGAGCAGAACTTTAGCATAGCTGCCTCTTCCGATAACCCGCATAAGGTTGAAGTCTTGGAGTCCCAGGCTAGATGGGCTCTTTCCACTCTCCCTGCTGTTCATTGCCTGCACAAAAACATTACAAACAACATGAGAGGAGTCCCTTGCCTTTAATAAATTAAGGCTGATTATTATACAGCTGCAGTACTAGATAGAAACCACTATAATGCAAGGAATGTTACTTTCTGAAACAAGAAAATGCTGTAAATGCAACACAATGGGGTATATTTATCAAAGAGTGACATTAGAGATCACCAAAGTCCACGAGTGTTATATTCCGCCACTTTCCATTCATTTCTATGGGATTTTTAAAAGAGTATTTATCAATGGGTGAAAGTGAAAGTTCACCCTTTGATAAATATGCCTGTAAAAATCCCATAGAAATGAAAGGAGAGTGGTGGAATTTCACACTAGTGGACTTATATATATAGTGAATAAAGTACCCCCTTTTGTAAAATATAAGGATATTATAAGTTACCGAGGAGTTTCATGACCATATAAAAACACGAGGCCGTATGCCGAGTGTTTTTATACAGGTCAGGAAACTCCGAAGTAACTTCTAATATCCTCATATTTTACAACTGGGGGTACTTAATTTATTATAATACACAAGTTTCGGTGAGTCATGTGACAGAAATGACATCAGAACTCACCGTTTATAACTGATGACATCAGAACTCACCGTTTATAAGGATATAATTTACAGGATATTCATGGCTTTTGTGTATTATATATATATATAATATACCCCTATGAAACACAGACCAACCAAGAGACATCATACTTTCAGTTCTAGAGGCACCCCTAGCCTTTAGTGATGTCTTACAGGGTGAACAAACTCCCAAATAAAATGTATAGAATTTAAATGTATATATTTTCGTGATATTTATAAAATAAATCAGATATACTTAAAAGGGTGGATCAAACTGCAACATCTCATAACTGGGGCACACATAGTGCTGTTTCTGCTGTTTTTTTGTGCAAAAAAAAGTGCCCTTAATGTACAGAACACTATTGTTTGCAAACCTGTCTAACTTTTGTTGGTTTGCTTAAGAGGTGTCAGGTATTTGAGGCCTGGGGGCGACTGTGAATATGTGAGGCACTACTAGCCTATACTGTGGGCCAATCACTTATTGAATTGCAGCCTGTCTAAACTGGTTGGAAAGGAGAACTGAATCATTATGTAAGCAAGGGTGAAAAGACTGTGTTCCTCATTGTTTAAATTACATCAAAATGAAAAAAATGCACCATATTCATATATGATGTATTTTAAACTGATGACAGGTGTGTATCACCCAACTTTGGGCTGAAGTTTATTATGTTGCACATTTGGAATCATGTACTTCATGACATACTCAGATGTAGGGGTGAATTGGAACAGTTCGGATGAAATGGGATCACTATTTCTCTTTTTTCAGATTAAATGGCTGCCTCCCTAGTTACACAGCAGCTTGTTTATATAAACTGTAGTAGCATATCTGAAGCAAAGCACAGTTTCTTCCAGTGCACTGCAACAGCACATAATATTTAAATAGTTTTAAATAATTTTTTTTTTTTGGTGTTCCGGATACTCTAACAAACAGATCAAAAACACTGTGACTGTGCACAATATAGAGACTGCAATGTTAGATACAAGGCTATTTGTGAAAAAGTGAAAACGTACATTACAATAGTTTTCCCTATTTTTATGCATAATGTTTTGACCTTTCTGATACATTAAAAATGTATGTAAAGATTCCATCACAAAATGCAAACATGCCACATGATTCATAGATCTGCAAATAAAAGTTCAAATACCTTGACATACTCTTAGATATAAGACCGTCTGCAACATTCTTTTTCAGAAAATAGATGGAACTATTTGTTCCTGCAGAATGTCTGTCTTTAACGGACAGTCAATAAACACTATCATGCCTGGCTGATACATTCTTTTTTCCCCGAATTTGCTTATTACAAAAGCCATTCTGTGGCAGCAGGGTAAGGCCCCAGTGAATAAGTAAAGAAAGCGCTATTAGCACAAAACACATTCCTAAGCATAATGCTATAGTAAGCTCTTACCTCTTTCTCTTCACCAACTTGATCTAGGTTGTCTTGGCTTCTTGGTCTGTAGGGCAATTCTATAGAGGGGAAACATTGCTTTACTTTATTTGCATACACAAACCTTAACAATCTCGTAACTGCACAGGTATTGTTATTTTTTTTTACATTTAATTCTAAATAACTGAAAAAACATGAATGGATCTGTTTATTTAGATTCAGTTGCTTATTCTCTGACATAAGATGTTTTTTGTTTTTAGAACATGGTGCACCACATTAAGGAAAGACCATTTATCTGGAAACGCCAGGCCCCACACATTCAAGATATTACATCTCATACCTACACAAGAACATGCCAGAAGAAACAAGAAAAACAAGAATGTGCCAGTGCATTCTACTCCTCTAAATATAGATGGACTGGCCTGACCTGTTGAAAATTTCTGCAAAAACCCTACTAATCCCACCCAACTTCCTATTGCCTCCTTTCCCAGGCTGTGCAGGGGAGCCGGTGGCACACAGCATACTGCATTGTAGGATAGGAACCAATCAGCATCTAGGCTGACCCAATAGGGAACTGAAGCCCATATTTGCTTGTATGTCATCATATGTCGTCGTATGTGATTGGCAGGGACCATTAGGACACAACCATCCTTCATTTGAACATGGATAGGGACCATAGCAGATCTATTGGGAGCTCCAATAAATGGGCTGTTTTTAAAGAAAATATACATTTTTAGCCCAAAGTGAAACCAGCACAATATATTATTCATTGCCTACAAGATTGTTTTTTTTTAGTTATCCTATATTTCTCCTTTAATAAAAGATTGATGATGTTATGCATAAATGTAACTTCAGGCCAAAGCAGTATTTGTGCCTTTCTAACTACTGGTTCTGACTTTTTAAACAATGTTGAAGTCAGTTCTGCTGACAGAAAATAGCAAAGGACAGAAAGATATACAGGTATATTTACAAGTAAAGGTGGCCATAGACATAGCAATTACGATAAAGATCGTTTGTTTCAATACACACGTGTAGAGCTGAATCGTCAGATATACAGGTAGATATTCAGGTAGAAACAATAGAATTCTACCTGTACCGGACGACTTAGCACTAACAATGGCCGATGTTTGGGTCCCTTCAAAGGCACCCAATCAAAATTTCCCGTCAAGCCCGATCGACGAGCAGACCAATATTCAAGTCTTCTGCCGATATTGGTTGGCTCTTTAACCACCATACATGCACCGAATATCGTACCAAAATTTGTGGTCTATGGGCACCTTAATTTAAAAAGACCACTGAAAATGTAATGATAGTGGCTGCTAAGAATGACATGTTCTCTCAAGAGGCCAATCTTCAAAAAGCAGCTAATATTTGGGGTTTGAACAAACAAAAAAGGTCCGGTTCACATTTTTACCTGGTTCACTGTGATCAGAGTGCATGCCTGGTGGATCCATTGGTATAACAGATTCCTGCAATCAGAGACTTGAATTGTCAATTCCTCACATCTTAAACAGCCATTAAGATAATGAAAATGAAAAAAATATAGCTACATTAAATTTGTCTCTCCGGTATCAGCAACCAAATATGTGTTGCCTCTTGCTTTTCTTTAAAGGGGTTGTTCACTGTTCATTTAACTTTTAGTATGATGTAGATTGTAGAGCATGATATTCTGAGACAATTTGCAATTGGTTTTCATTTTTTATTATTTGTCATTTTCCAATTATTTAGCTTTTTATTCAGCCACTCTACAGTTTGCAGTTTCAGCAGTCTGGTTGCTAGGGTCCAAATTACCCCATTGATTTGAATAAGAGACTGGAATATGAACAGGAGAAGGTCCGAACAGAAAGATGGGTAATAAAAAGTACCATTAACAATAAATGTGTAGCCATACACAGCATTTGTTCTTTAGACCGGTCAATGAACACCATTTGAAAACTGGAAAGAGCCAGAAGAAGGTGGTAAATAATTAAAAAACAATAAAAAAATAAATAAATAATAAAGACCAATTGAAAAGTAGCTTACAATTGGCCATTCTATGACATACAAAAAGTTAACTTAAAGGTGAACCAACCCTTTAATATTATGTAAATTACATTTTGCGTAAGGCATCTGAGGAAATTTTATCACTGCTACTTGTAGTTGCAGCTACTTACCCTGGGTTTTATTCTTTTCATTTGAATAGGAAGTACTTCATGGCACAAACTCCTATGCACAGATTTTTTAAAAAAATATACTGTCTCAGCCAGATATCCAGATACTGTCTGAAAAATCCAGTTAAGTGAGGTCTGCATAGTATGAGAGCAAGTGGTACTCTCAGCCCTAATGTAATCAGATTATTGGTGCAATTTGGCCCACTGTCTGGGTGGACAAATGACAAATTAGCCAAATAGCCACTTTTATGGTTTCTTTGATAAATGTAAACGTTTAGATATGTGTATTTTATATACGTGTAATTTTTCCTTTAGCAGTTAAAGCTATAAAGGGTGATTTTCCTAGAAGTATTTGCATCTTAATTAGTTTTCTAAATTATCTGCTGTTATAGCAACCTCTTAGCAGAGTTATGAAATGCTATGCACCCAGATGCCATATATAGAGTCATGTAGAAACGGGTTAAGAGTATGGTGTAAGATAAACTCTGGAGAATCACAGCGAATTCTGTGTGTTTATTTCTTCACAACATGTTTCAGATAAACATATCCTTCATCAGGTGCTAGTGGGATAGGATATGTTTATCTGAAACATGCTGTGAAGAAATAAACACACTAAATTTGCTGTGGTTCTCCAGAGTTTATTTTATGCTGATCTTGGAAGTGTTGTGGCCTGGACGGTGCCATTACTCTGTTGAGAAGAACCCTAGCACATATTGGAGTGAGGGGCCACTTAAAATTGTGCAATTACCTAAGAGTACGGTGTATGCTTATTGCCCACAAATAAGAATGCGCCATTATGAAATAATCTAGAGCATCAGTCACAGTGATTCATACTACTTACCGCTATTGTGTGCCGGCCACATTCAATGGTAACAAGCTTGTGACATTTCTTATGAACAAGCAATTTACAGTTGATACATTTATAGCCTTGTCGCCCCAGCCCCCATATTCGGTCAGTGCAGATGGCGCAGTGTGCTCGCTGGAAAAATATGATACATGGAGTTAACACCAGTACAAACACCTCCATCCCAACAGGCTTCATAGCAGCCACCCATAGAGGGACACTAGTCTGTCCTGTGTAGGATGCTCATTTTCTCTAATAGACCATTTTATTATGTATCAAGCAAATTCAGCTTTTTCTCACCCTGTTAAATCTCTTGGCCTGGAAAGTGTGTCCATTTGCACAATACAGCTTTCTCCATCTTCTTGCTCCACGTCGATATATGGACTCTAGTAACAAGAGACCAACAACAATCAGTGCCTTTACCAAGGAAAAATAAAGCTTTTTCAACAAAAATCATAGTGATAAAAAAATATGCTTATTTTAAAGTCAAAGTGCATTGAGAATAAAAGTGTAGGAAGCTGTAGTCAAAACTGGTACATGTGAGGACATAGAATGAAGATCATGGCCCGCTTTACATAGCGGGTGCCCCTAGGCCTGCTGTCCTCGACTTCTTTCCCTCCCTGTTATTCATGTACATTTGCTTATTTTAGTCAGGTCTGGAGCACTGGGGATTGGCACACAGGAAACTGTAAAAAAATATTGTATTTCCCTGCGCATCCCCAATGTGTCTGAACCGATGTAGTTGGAAGTCATGCAGCCCCCTAAAATCCTGCTGCCCTAGGCCGGGCCTAGGTGGCCTTTCTACAAATCCGGGCCTGATGAGGATATAGCATTCAGTTAGTAACAACAACAGTCCACATATCCCTAAAGCTGGCCATAGACATTCAGATTAAAGCCTATGTCAGGCGATCGTCCGTGCCAATCTTCCGACCCACAGCGAACCATTTAGATTAAAATAAAGTAGCAAAGACAACAAGCACACCATGCTTGGGTCATTAATTGACAGACAGTAATCGTACGAAAGTTATGTCTGACAAATAGAAGTGACAATTTCCTTTTGATATCATCAGAGATATTATCAGTAGCCAATATAAATCTTTTAACCTGTCTGATCGACTGAACGACGATCGCAATGGTACGAAAAATGTCAGGACACTCCACGCATGGATCAAAAATCGCATGAACCGTTGTTTCGTACGATTTTTGCGTCTATGGCCAGCTTTAAATAAGCAGCCTAAGTGTAACCACGAGTTTACAGAGATTTGTATTGTGATCATTAAAGGTAGTGGTCAGTTCAGTCAGAAAAAAAATCACTTAACAATGGATGCACTCCTGCCCCCTGTTTGTTTGGACTTCCACTGATATTTCCTGTGCCTACTATATGTTCAGTTCAAAAACATCAGGCAATCATTCTACAGCTTTCATGTAATATGTGTGTGTAATGTGTGTATAATGGAAGACTACCTATGATAATCCTTTTTATTTTGGATGTTTATCTAGTTTGGCAGCTCTCAATCATATTAAAACAATGTCATTTATACATAAATACTGCCCGTATATTTAATTGAGCGTTTATAGGCACATTAAATGAAGGTAATCCCTAATTTTCAGTTGCATATAATAGCAGAGCAGGAATGCAGACATAAAGCACTTACTGTCTTCTCCTGTGCATGGCATGCCAGGCTTCTCTGGTATACAAGGGAACACTGCAAATAAGAAAGCATTGTAACACACAGATGTAAAATATCTATATTTAGCCATGATAAATTATCTGCTAAGGCATTTTAGAAAAACATATGTATTTTGCAGCTTTGCTGCCAATTTAAAAAATTAAAGAAACCTAGTGTGCCTGCAGAAGGCTATTAAGCACCAGGGTTCTATACAGAATGCAACATATTGGTGAAATGAACATAATATAAAACATGGTTCTGCATTTAATATATCGGTTTACCATGGATAAGCAGTTCTGAATCCTTATTCAGTTCGTACAGACGGAAAGCTTCTTCTAGCTCCAACTGAGAGGAAACTGTACATGGATCTCCTGCACGAGGGGGGAAAAACATTTTTGAACATTTTAAATGTTGCATCTGTGTTGCAAAAAATGCACTTTAACTTGACCAGGTAATGTGCTGGTTGGTTACCTGCTCTTTTATGTACAACCCCCACCACAGAGGAAACTAATCAGCTCTAGGGAAGAAGTAACAAATACTTTATATTTATTGACCCATTTTGTCACTTTAACCTGAACCAAAAAAAAAAAAAATATATATATATTTGGGGCGCAAAAGAGAGGGACAAAACCTATACAGTCTTTGTATATCATGATTTACATTTAAAAGGGTAGCTGATTTCACCATGTTTTGCGTTTTACATGCGTTTTACATTTTACTGTTTAAGGCCAAACAGATTAGACATTGTTATTTCCTAAGTTTTGGGGTAAAAATATCCCCCTCTTTTTTACATAAGCCCTGCTGAATCAGCTCATGTCAAAAAGGCACATAAACACTTAAACTTCTAAAAACACATTTTTTTTGGCATACATCATTCTTGAGATTGGTAGTAGGCTACTGCCTCTTTCCCCTCCTTGGCCTTAGAGTCATTCAAACCTCCCCCCATTTGTTCCATGTTGAATGGATGAATTCTGGGATTTAAAGTTTTCCACAGAATTGGAGTACCACCTGATATGGAATTCAGAGATACCAACACCCAATCAGAAGTAATTTGAGGGCATTTTGACCATGCCCATCATGCCTCTGGCCCCAATCGTGACCCTTCCTTGGCCCCAATCCTGATCTGCACCTGTCCTGCCCCCATTCCACCCTATATCCCATTCTCTGCTGTGCTCCCTGCTCCACAGCTTGAGACATTAGGTGATGCTTCTATGCATTTCATTGCAAAGGTTTTCAGGGTCAAAAAAAAAGTATCTGCTACTGTGGAATAGTGGAAAAGAGGTACTTAAATAAAAGAGACTCCTGAAATGCCTTGGAGTTGGCAGTCCCAGCGCAAATCTCTGCTAAATAACACTTTTATAGCAGAAAATAACATTGACATCCAGTCAATTAGTGTCTTAGCAGGTATGACTCTCCCCAAAGGGAGTGATTTTTCATTCTCAGAAAACTTCCAGTGATGATTGAAAGTTGCCTTTCTGGTTGAGCACTTAAACATACCATATTACAAATTGGAAGTTATGAAATTAGAAGTTAGAAGTTAATATTGCGCCAAACTAAAATGGCCTTTAAGACTTACAGACGTGTGCATTATTCCAGTTCTGTAGAACAGACCCGTCCAACTCCAGGCTTTTAAACTATAATAGGTCAGGTTGTTTGGGAAACCTGTCCCTGAGAATGTACAGGTCTTACTAACTCATTTATTTTAAATGACTCACTTGTACATAATGGACACCTACAACGACCCAAGCATATATTTAGATTTTTGTAGGACGTTCCTTGCTGCTTCAAACAATGGTTCCAAAGTTTGGAAGATGCTGTCTTTAAAGGTTACTTCTCTGTAAGGCATAAAAGGCAATTGCAGGCACTTTGGGCATCATGTTTGTAGATAGCACCAATTGCCTGTATCTCTCATTTCAACAGTGAGAAGAGGAAGCACTGTCTACACATTTCCTTTTAAGTGCCCATGATATCTCAAAACTTGGTTTTCAATGGGGAAGGGGGTGCACAGAAGCCATCTAGTTTGCATTAATCAAAAAAATCAGCATCTTTCAAGAATAATTTATTTCAATATTTTAATTTTGACATTTACAGAAAAACATTTACAAAGGGAGTAATCCTTTATAGAGCGAAAGCTGGACAGATCATAGCTGGTAGTGATGTTCTATTGAAAAAAATGATCTCCCAACATAACTTATACAGTAAGAGATATACATACTACACTATATGGCCAGAAGTATGTGGGCATCCAACTGATTTTTGGAATTAACCACACCCATTATTGCCAACATAGGTCCATACAACATTATATGGCCAAAACATATGACATTCTCAACAATTCTGTGCCTGTTACTTTGTGACAGTTTGAGGAAAGATAATAACCCCATTCCTAAAGCAAGGTCCATACAGAATTGTTTGCAGAGGTAAGGGTATAAGATCTTGACTGGCTAACTTTAAGCTAGGTTGAATTCCCCACCATCAGTGGCCAACCTCTTCTATGTGAACAGAAGCAAATCCCAGCAACATCCAATGGAAAGCCTGTCCAGAGGAGTAGAGGATAAAGGCTGTTTAAGGAGCAAAGGGAGTAGCAACTTTACATTAATACCCTTAGTTTTGCCATGAGATACTTGACAGGCAGCTGTCTGGTTACTTTTGGCCAAGAAGTGTCTCTCACAGTAAAATGCCGATTCTTGAGATTGATAGTAAGCTTTCTCAGTGGAGCTTGTAAGCTGTGTAAGGTGAACATTAGCAATATGCTGCTACTAGAAATTTCAAAAATAGTACGAACTTGAAACCCCATAAACTATGTGGATTAGCTTAGAAGAAAACGATGGAAAAGAGAAATCAGGGAAAAGAAAGGTCATCAAAAGGGAAAGGAACATGGTAGAAACATGGCACAGCAAGAAATAAGAGAAAGCGTTAGGAAAGATGTTTGACAAACGGCGGCAGTCCGATGACATTGGGGGCGGAACAGTGATGTTTGGAGGTCAAATTATGACATATGATGTGTTTATGCTGTGTGCACAGGCTGTAACAGCAAAGAACGGTATTGAAAACACAGTTTTAAATGGACTAGGTATAAAGATCACCTTTACCTTCCTATAATTGCTGCCTAACTAGCAGACTTCTAGATAAAGAGGAATCCATTTTACCAAGGCTGACAAAACACCTCCTTATTCTTTCAAGATACAAGATCCAAAGTTAAGTAGAAGTATGAGAGTCATCAATTTTACATTCTCCATGGTACATTGCAACAAATAACACAAAATTTAAGATTTTTATTAAAAGCATAAGCTGAACGCATATCCAACACAAGCCATATTCATCAGGATCAGGTTAAACTTAGGCACATACTGCCTCAGAGAATGTTTCTAAGCAAGTAATAAACTGTAATTGATACGCTGAACATAGTTTATTTGTGCATATTTGCATATTCTATTAATGCAAGGGATGTAATACCCCAGCCGTGGCATTCTATTAACTCCGAAAGCAGGTATTTCAGTTTATTCAGGTCAAAATCAAGCCATGGTTAGCTACGTTACATTCAGGCCTGGAAACAAAAAGTAGTTAGATAAATCAGAAAAATATTCCAACTGAAATTTTTTCGAATGGATTCCTAAAAACAACTTACTAGCATTACCTGAATTACCACTTTATGTTATTACCTGTGCATCAAAGAATCCCAAGAATCCTTAACTATACATTCTTATCATGATGGTAGCCAGATAGGCATCAGGTTTAAAGGGACAGAAGTATAAAGTAGCACGGTAATTGCACATGCACAGTTATATATCATGTTTAATGCTATGGTTTAGAATTGTCTGAACCAAACTGGCCCTCCAAATGTGTGGAAACAAAGGCCACAGATTCAGTCTTTCAGATATCGTCACCCACTTGATCTTATATTGTACTTTGCCATTTTAAGCAAAAAAAATATGTGAAATTGTTGACTGGGCAACCTTTTCACATTCAATGTAAATCTAAATACTGGGTGCAATCATAAAGGGGAATAAAACACTTTTCACATAAGCTAACTCAGATGTTATGTAACAAAAATAAATACATAAAAAAGTGCATAAATACTTCCTCTGCTTTCCATATTGGGTGGTGCATAGGTTCTCTGGAAAGCAGAGCAACTTCAAGTCCAAGAAATCATCACATCACAATGGAAAAGGTGAAACAGGGGTTGAATGACCCTGTGAGCCTAATGGAGATTGGGAAATGGTTCCCACAGCTTAAAGATGATCACAGTTTCCTTTCAATCTGTGGAATAACATTATAATATTATATTCCCTTTAAAGGAATACCAAAAAATAAATGTTTTTAAAAGTAATTAAAACATGATGTACCGTTGCCCTGCACTAGTAAAACTGCTGTGATTGCTTCAGAAAGACTACTATAGTTATATATACACACTGCTGTGTTGCCATGGAGGGCAGCCATTCAGTTTGAAAAAGGAAAAAGGCACAGTTTACATAGTAAATAATAGAAATCCTTTGTAGAATGCACAGAGCTTATCTGTTATCTGCTATGTAAACCTGAACCGTTACTCCTTTTTCAGCTTTGAATGGTTGACCACAAGGCATGGCTACACAGCAGCTTGTTTATACAACTATAGTAGTCTTTCGGAAGCAAGCACGTCAGTTTTAACAGTACAGGTTAACAATACATTATTATTGAATTACTTTAAAACACTTTCATTTTTTAGTGTAACTGTTCCTTTAATTCATCTTGTGTGGGGCAAGCCTGAAATCAGAGGACACGAATACCTTTATAGTAGCAACTAGTCTGATACAATCGCACTTTACACCAAGGCTTTTAAAGTTCCCTCTTTCATTACCTTCTTCATCAATCCACTTCATGGTGAAAGGCTGGTCATTCTCAAACGAGCACATATCCCGCACCTCATTGCACAGCCCATCAAAGGTTATGGAGGGTTCGAAATGTGTAATCATGATGTCACTAAGGAGAGAAGAGATTCTGTTAGAAAATATGCTATAAGTCATAAATACCATTCCTCATAAGGATAACTGAACAAACTCCAAACTTACAATGGTTCCTAGGGACCTAGTTTAAGCTATGTGGTATTGACTTTTGCAAATAAAGGAATTCTTAGTAAGCAGCATTCAGCAGAACCAGTATTGAAGCGATATTAGCAGTTGGATTTTTATTCAGTTCAGATAGCCATACGTGGTTTGCATTCCAACAGCTGGTGGGATCTGGACAGAGTTTTGCAGTCTGCACACCCGCAAGCTGTCCTAGAAATCCAAGTAAGCAGTGTTTGATTAAAGCAGACATCTAGTATAACTAAAAGAAAAACCACAGTCTTGTAGGCATTAATGAATATTATATGGTGCTGGTTTTACTTTTGGCCAAAAATCAATATTATCTTTAAAAATGACCCTTTGATTGAAGCTCCTGCTGATTGGTTCCTATTCTACAGAGTAGTGTGCGGAGTGGTGCCAGCTTCCCTGCAAAGCCTGGAAAAGGAGGTAGTAGGAAGTGGAACAGATGGTGGGACTAGTTTGGTTTTTTAAAAATGTTCAACAAATCAGCCAGAAACACAATTTATTAAGAACAATCCTTCTATGCTTAAGAGAGTATAACACACTGGCACATTCATGTTTTTACAATAGGTCTCTTTTTAAGGAATTGTTCAGTTTAAAAATAAAAACTGGATAAATAAATAGGCAGTGCAAAATAGAAAACATTTTCAATAGTTAGTTAGCCAAAAATGTAATGTAAAAAGGCTGGAGTGACTGGATGTGTAACATAATAGCCAGAACACTACTTCCTGCTTTGCAGCGCTCTTGGTTTCCACTGATTGGTTACCAGGCAGTAACCAATCAGTGACTTGAGGTGGTGCCACCAGTCATAACTGTTGCTTTTGAATCTGAGCTGAATGCTAAGGATCAATTGCAAACTCACTGAACTGTTATGTCCCACGTGGCCCCCCTTAGTCACTAATTTAGAATTAGGAGCATATTTATTATGCTGTGTAAAGCAGTCTTTCTCAGAATGACTTCCGCAGCAATGTAAAATAACGGTGGCAACTCTGGCGTTTGCATGGTGTACAGACACCATTCGATATTTTAAACAGCCTTTTACACAGTTTTTTCGGCAAATTTCGTTTTACACAGCATAATAAATATGCCCCTTAGAGAGTTGCAAAGCAAGAAGTATTGTCCTGTTCTATTCTGTTAGACCTTCGGTCACTCCAGCCGATAGATATATTTTTAGCTAACTATCTATATTAGAAACATTTTTTATTTTGCACAGCCTATCCATTTACCCAGTTTTTATTTTTAAACTGAACTGCTCTTTTAAAGCCCAGTGTAACTCTTTGCTGTGCCATAAATCAAATGTTTGCAACAACAAAGAAACTTTTCCTTATGAATCCCGAAAAACGCTTCTTGAAGTAAATATGCTTGCGTCAGCTTTTCAAGAGAAGCAAACACTGAAAGAACAGCAAGACCTTAGGGCCGCACTTAATTAAAAAGCCGAAATAATCAAAGGGCCACAACTAAAAGGGTTGAGCAGTGGATATTTCTCATGCCAATGGCAAAAAACGAATTGGTGGGAGGCATGAGAAAGAAAAGGCAAGGAAAGGGATGCAGCAAATGTGAAGAGGAGTGACAAAACAAAAAATTAAAGGGGAACTCCACTTAAAACAGGTTTTTTTTTTGCATGAAACAATAATGCTGAGCAAATTTCCAATACACATTCAAAAAAATGTCTTGATAGTTTAAGTCATTTGTAAATGTAATTGCTTTTGAAAGTAGTATCTCTTTGGCTGTTTATATTCTCTGCATTTCAGGCTCTGACAATGTAGCAGGAAGCAGCTAACAAACATACTTGAAATAGACCAGAGAACAGATGTAAATGTTTAATTAGCATAGACTGGACATTTTATCAGAATTATATTATCTTTCGACATGCAAAAATCTGCTTTTGGTGGAGATAAGATTAAAATTAAAATGTAAAAAAGTGTAAAGGGTTAAAATAGGACTCGTTCTGAAAATACATTCATCCTTTTCCTTGAATTAATAGAAATGTATATTTCTTAGTAATTTTTAGAATAATGCAGTAACTGAGCATTATTTTGCTTTCGCACATTCTATCTTACCAGTTAGCTTGACAAAAGACACTGAGCTCTATATAAACCCCCCCCCCCCCCCCCCCCCATTATTGAGGTGGATTATCTGTGCTCTGGTAATCTTTAATTTCCCTGTTTGGGCATTTTAGCTCCAAAAAAAAAAAAAAAAACAGCAATTTGTAATTCTTAAAATAAACTCATGTTGAATAAGAGTGTATACTGCCCTTTTAATTTACTGTATAGGTGATTTATAGGGACTTCACGTAAGAGTAGAAAAGCTACTAAACTCTAGGCACCTGTAATCCCAGAGTATCTAGCAGTGGAGGCCGAACTTTTTCCCTAGCTCCTACTAAAATATGGATCCTTTAGTTGACTGCCTAAACTGCATTACACTTGGTAAATTATGAGACCTCACAATGAGTTTTAAAGTTTAAACCTCACCTTTGCTAAACTTGGTATCCCTAGATTAGGTCTAGCTAGCTCAATGATGCTTAACCTATGGGTCTGCACCCAGAATTGGATCCCCATGCTGTTTAGGGTGGATCTAAATTACGCCGATTGATAAAATGAAACGAGCTACTACAATAGACGAAAGTAAATAAAATAAGTCCAGTGTTTTGGATCATAACGAAGACTCCCAGGCAAAACTTTTTTTTTTGTCCCCGGATAAAAAGGTTTAGAAACCTTGGTCTAGTTATAAGTGGAAATTGTTTCAATGGGCCCCAAAACAAGACTACTGCTAAATGGGGGTGGGGCACAAGAAGTAACAAAATAATTATACTCAAAATAAGGCAATTAGTTACTTTAGGCTGAAAACCAACAACAACATTTTTTTTTTACCTCAGATCAGCAATATATTAATCCGAACAGGTTTTACTTTATGGCACCCAAAGGGAAACCTCTGCATATTTTATATCTAAAGTGGACACATGGGTTCCAGGAAAACAAAGCCATCTGGTAATGTAAATCCAATTACGGTTATTATCTAGGAACACAGCACTGGTGTCTTGCCAGCACAGCATGTTGACAAGTCTGTTTATTCTCTCTCCCACCAGTTTCACCCTGGTACTGCTGCTCATTTTATTGAATATCTTCTTTTGCACAAAAGTGCTTTGTCACATTCATTCTCTCATCACACAAACATGTAACTACACAGTGTAATTCCTATGCAGCATGCCTTCTAATGAACAGATAGATATGGCAAGGAAAGGGGCTACAATTGACTATATGTCTTACTGCACATTATACTTGCATTCTGATAATAGTTCAGTACTGTTTATTTAGCAATGAAATTATACATGTATATCAGTTGTGGAAATATATTACTATATGTAAGGGTGACATATAGCGGCATATTTACTAAAGGGCAAAGTGGCTAACGCTGGCACTTTGCGGATTTACTGGCTTAATTTTTCTAGCGAAGAAGATAGACTCTGGTGCAACTTCACACTCTTACGCCAGGCGAAATTTCACTCTGGCGAAAGATCGTTACTATGAAAATTCACTAAGTTTTTGATTTTACTGACCGTTACCTCTATCGCCAGACTTGCCTTCGCCAGGGCCGGAACTAAGGGTAGGCAAAAGAGGCAGCTGCCTAGGGCGCAATTATAGGGGGGGAAGCTGGGCAGCTACTTCTAAAATTATCTTCTGCCTACCCCTAGCTCATTTTGCACCCCTTACTCCCCTTCCTTCCCTGTCACCCACCCCTCCGTCGCCCCTTGAGGCGCGGTTCACACAACACCCAGTCCTTGTGACCGGATGGGTTCTAACACATTGGTTCTCCGGCTGACGTTGATTGGCAGCTGCAAGCATCCCCCGACGCCCGGGATGGGAGTTACACAAGCCGGGGAACCTGAGCCTGCGCGCCACCCTGTGGCCAACTAATGGGATATTCCAAGTCTCGCGATACTTCCGACTGTCACTGCCCGGTTTGGGGCTTCACATTGAGCTAGTAGTGAGGGCTGGAGGTGAGTGCTGCTCAGAACAATTTTGTTTTCTTGGGGATTTGAGCGTGCGGGGCACAGTACTACCATTATGCTCTGCTGTGGATGTGTAGGTTGTCTGGCCATGTGCTGCTGTGTGACTAGTGACTGACTGAGGGGAGTTCCAGCAGCAGGGCTGCCTGTGGTGACTTGGGAGCACATTGGAGCCTCATATAGATGTTCTTCTCGTGAGGCAGGGAAGGGGATACTTGTATAGTCTGTAAGGGAATAAATATAGTGTGTGTGTATACATGTAGTTGCAGTGGGCTTTCTGTTTGGAAAAAGCTGTAACTCTGGTATACTCTGTATAGTAAGTCAAGGGGCTGCTAGTGAACAAATATCAATTGTGGGACTTTGTAAGTGTGTTTTATGCATTAAGCCATGGGAATAAGAAGGGGCAGGAGCTGTTGGACTGACTAAAATGTACAGTAAGGCAGGGAGTGCATGTAATGCCTCCCACCAAGGATGTTGCTTTGTTATCAATAACCGGTTTAAAAAAGTCTTCTTTGTAGTTATGTGTGAGTCAGAAAAGACTACCTGCCAGGGATGGAACTAGGGGTAGGCAGGAGAGGCAGGGGGAACTGGGCAGCTTCCTCTAAAATGGTCTTCTGCCTATCCCTAGCCGGGTTCACACCCCTTACTCCCCTTCTTTCCCCCTGTCACCCACCCCTCCATCACTCTCCTCTCCTTCCTGTTAACCTCCCTTCCATCGCGTTCTCCTCTCTCCCTCCCTCCCCTCCATTGCTCTCTCCTCCCTCCTGTCAGCTTCCCCTACCCTCAGTCATGTTTTCCCTCCCCTCCGTTGCGTTCTCTTCCCCTCCGTCGCTCTCTCCTTCGTCGGCTGTGCAGGGGGGGCGCGTGCAATGGCCAGGTTGCCTAGGGCACTCGGTTGGCCTGGCCCGGCCCGGCCCTGGCCTTCGCCACCTCAGACCAGGCGAAGTGCAATGGAGTAGATAGGACTTACTTGAAATTTTGTTGAAAATTTTTCTAAGTCCCAAAAAACGCGATAGCCTGCAAAAGTGCATAGATTTTTTTTTAGGGTACCCGGCTTCCCCCCTACATTTCCTTACATATGGCACATAAACGATACAGTGGGCACATGTATAGTGCAATATAATACCTCTATTCTATTTAGGTTCCCGGGCTTGTGTAGTGTAATGTATTTGCTGCAACATATACATCCATTGTACTTTAACTGCACGCCGTATGCAAATTAGCTAACGCTAGCGTAACTTCGAACTGCTGATCGTATTATCGCTAGCGCAACTTCGGAAACGTTTGGTACCCTGTGCGCAACTTCGGATCCTTGTGAATTAGCGTTGTCCAGGCAAATTTACACCTGGCGAAGTGTTGTGATGTGTGCGAATCCAGCACTGGCAGATTTTCGGAGGCAAGTAAATTTACCCCATAGACTGTTCACATAGGAACATGAGTGACTGATGGACCTTGATAATAAACACTACCCACCGCACTGGAAGTTCCCTACCTAGTGCTGGCAGGGGCCATTTTTTTAAAAAAAAGAAATACCATTGCTTCCCCAAACAGGAGTGGATGCTCTATTAGCCCCACACCTCCGGTAGGGGGAAACAGTTTGAGGGTGACAGGTGCCTTTTAATAAAATAATAATGTTTAATATATTGCCCTGAACTTGTCAACCTTGTGATGGTTCTGTGACTTAGAGTCCTGTATGGGTCTGTTTTAGGACACACACACTTCACTTCTAAAGCTTCTACCTACCCAAATCCACCCAACCAAAATGTTTCCCATAGTTGACCCCCCCCCCCAACTGGAAATCTCTTTAACAGGAACTGATGTCAATAGTGAGGGTGGCTAGACATGGGCAACCATACCTAGCTACCTACAAGTTGCCTGCAGGGTTAAAAAAATCAGGACTTTTCCACCCAGATCACCAGTTGAAGTACGCTAGTCCGTCAGCCAGATCTCTACAGAATTAATTCTGTTAGATGCAATACATCAAATAATGATTTAACCATGATTGATAAATTGCTAATTTACAGCTCCACTCAGCATTTGTAATTGACCTTGATCATTTTAAAAAAAAATTAAAAAATAGTAAAAAAAAACAAAAAAAAGCAAAATAAAAAATAAACTCCAGTTACACTAAAAACAGCCCTCTTTCAGTCAATTTAATAAACAAACGGGCAATTATTTAGTAGTGTTAAATCTAAAACAGACTGAGTAATCCTGCATACATTTCACCAATCTTCCAGGCAAATCCTTTAGTTTCAACAAGTTATGGGGAAATGCTCCTGTGTTTTAGATGACAGATACGGAACGTCGGAAAATATATCTTTTATATGCAGCAATCCCTGTTCCTTTGGATTAAAACACTTTTCAGGAGTGTTGCAGAAGGCGGCAATCCCCTCGGGCTTAAAAGGTCTTTTTGAAGACTTTTTCATCCACAGAAGAAGCAATCTCCTGCAGGTGACATAACACTATGTGTGACAGTGCGGTAAGGCTACTACAATAATCATGATTATTATTATACAGTACAGCAATGCGAAATATGTTAGCTCTATATAAATACATATTATTAATAATAATTATACAGGCACAATGGTTCAACTGAAGTTTTTCAGTCAGTAAATGCCAGAGAATTCCCTACCACCTAGTTGAACTGAAGAAGCCCCTTGGAGAATTGTGGAAACACTTTTAGGGTGGAGACATATGTGGAGATTCAGGGAGATTAAGTCGCCCGGCAACAAATCGCCTCTTCCTCAGGCGACTAATCATCCCGAACTGCCTTCCCGCCGGCTTGAATCAAAATCGGCGGTGGGATGGCATTCGGAGCGCTTCATTTTACAAAGTCGCCCGAAGTTTCCGTGTGAGGCTCCACATGTGTCTCTGACCTTAAAGTGAAACTACTTTTTAAAATTCAAAATTATCTATAGGTCATGTTGATTACTCAGCAAGGCAAGTTGCTTGTGACTTAATGCTAAACATGGACTGTCATAAACTGGATGAATGACAAACCAGAGCACCCTTAAACCAACATAAAAAGCCACAAATCCTTTGCAAGAAAATAACAGGACATGGATATTCACCATACTGGAGTTCAAAGGGGGAAACAAACAGGTTCAAGAAGACAAACAGCTTAAAAGGAACATGCTTTGAGTGGAGAGAACAAAGCTAGGGAGACCAGTTTTTCTGCTTCCCCACATGAAGTACTGATTTGTTTTTGAAGCACAGCTTTCTAAATAGGAAGAGGGAGATTATGTCTTTATTAACACTGCATCGACTCGTACTGTATAAAAGTTTTTTAGAACAGGGTTTTGAAAACACTGTTAGAGTATTCAGATGGAATCAGATGTCGATCGAGTGGGTTTATAAATCCCATCTGATCGAGGACTACATCAGTTCATTGATGCGGTCCTCAATCTGATCGCCACTTTCTCCTCGTTGTGATCCGATCGTTGGGCCCATGATTGGATCAGCCCAATATCACCCACTTCAAGGTGGGCATATAGGGAAGAGATCCGCTTGTTTCTTATTTTTATCCCTGTTGAGAAAAATCTCTGGGCTTCATTAAAGGCAGCTGTGAGAATTGATACAATGTATCAACTAATATAGCAAATTTTAACAGTTCGGAATCTGCACATGGATCACTGAGCTGCCAGACTGAAACATCAGACACAGGAACATTAAATTCTAGACTTCAATTTTAGAAAAACGGTAAGAAATAAAAGATGGAAAGCAATTGAGAAATGTCTTTATTTCTGGTGAGCATACTGTAAACAACTCAACTGAAAAAAGTGTTGAAGCTGAACCAGTGGCAGAACTACCGGGGGAGCAGGGGGTGCAATTGGGCCAGGGCCCGCACCCCCTCAGGGCCCCCCGGCAGCTCACGCACTGACGATTTCCGGGCGCGTTGGACGATTTTGGGTCAAATAATCTGGTACGGAGGGGGGCGGGGACCCGGCGGCACGTCCCGCACCAGGGCCCGCCCCCTCCAGTTACGTTACTGCCTTTAACTATTCTTAATGATCTGAATGAATTCAGTGTATAGTGATGTCAAGTGTCTGATGATTTACAGAGTGTAATCTATAAATCTATATAGCCCCTTCTGTATTTGTGAATACTGAGGGGGTTATTTATCAAAGGTCGGATTTTAGAGCTTTGCGAGGTTTGCCAGGTTTATTTCGAATGAACTCACAATTAGAATATGTTCTGCTTTAATAAAGAACACGAATGGAAAAAATTTCAGTGAATTTGGGGTGAACAACCCCCAAAACTCTAATTAATCTTGTTTTCCACAGGAAAAGAACTCGAATCGCTCGAATTGATAGAGTTTTTGAGTGAAACCCATACAAAAACCCTCAAACATCATGAAGGCTATTAACATCCTCAAATGGTGGGATCTCTGCCATTGACTTCTACATGACCTTAACAGGTTTTAGCTGAAGTATTTTCGGATTCAAGCTTTTTCCAGCTTTGGGGTATAATATATTTTGAAAAACTCAAGGTCTTTTTGTTTTCCACAGGAAAAGAACTCAAATCACTCGAATTGATAAAAATTCAAGGTCTTTTTTCTTTTTACAAAAACCTGAAAAATTCAATATTTTTTAACACCGAAAATTGGAGTTTTTGACTAAAAACAACCCTCAAAGAACTCAAATTATTTGGGAAAACACAACTCAACCTTTGATAAATCTGCCCTTAGGAGTCACCTTAGAGTTCCATGACCTATATAAAAGCACATCTTTATATATATATATATTATATGATATTATATTATCATGGAACTCCTCAGTGACTCAGTTCCGTATTGCCTATATCCTGTTTCATTTGTGACATCACTCTTATATAAAGAAATAATACACTTCCAGAGAAAATATTCAACCGCCTATAATAGAGAGAAGCTCATGCAACAGTGTTAGTTATCGCTGGATTACCATTCCCACAAAAACAAATAGTGTCATTACCCAAAAGGGAAACGAAAAAGTACAGAAATAATTTTCAAAGGTTTCTAAACTGCAAAGTTCCCACATAGGTGAGAATTAAAAGATGTAAAGCAACAAAGAAGTTCACTGTGCTTGAATTCATTTGTGTCCTGAACAGGCCTTGAGCTTTTAAGTAGGGTGACTGGGTCAGTGATGGTTCCATATTCCTGTATCTTCAACCTTTTTTTTATATATATATATATATATATATATATATATATATATATATATATATATATATATATATATATATATATATATATATATATATATATATACACATATACACACATTGGACAATGCTATGTTACAAATAAAAACACTTTAATTCACCTTTACTAGAGTGTGCTGATCCCTGCATCGATTATTATATATATATATATATATATATATATATATATATATATATATATATATATATATATATATATGATACAGTATATATTATATATATATATATATATATATATATATATATATATATATATATATATATATATATATATGATACAGTATATATATATATATATATATATATATATATATATATTATTTCCAACTAAATTTTGCCTTGTCTGTCAATTTTTTCTCCATGAGGTAAAAGTGGGCTTGACAAATGTTCAACTGCAAGAAGAGGTCTGAAAAGAAAAGATCTAAAACCGCTGCTCCTCTGGAACAAAACATAAATGTAATATTTAATTTCTATAATCAATAAAAAAAGTACCAGGGTTAACTGAATGAAAAACCAGACTCAATTTCCACAGAAGTCTTTATATGAAAATTACCCCAACCAAACATAAAAAATGTTAGGATGAAGTGGGCTAAAAGAAGGCATTCACCACCCACTCCAAATTTTGCAAACCTTTCTGAATAAAGAATCTACATATTTGTACTAAAAAAAAAAATCTAATTAGATTTGTAGTTCCATTCTGCATGTAACATACGCATACACATTCCTAGAGCATTCCATCGCAACTATCAGGAGTATAGAGGAGCCTCCAAAGTAAAGCTCCAGACTGAATGTGCCTAAGACTTGTACTGTCTACAAGACAGGGGGTAGGTTATAATAATGGCATTTAGTTTCATTACCTACTGCAACCTACTGCCATTATATCTGATCAGTCAACTGCAACAGGTTTCTGCCACAGAGTACAGCCTAAGTCAGTTTTGTGAATTTCCCACCGTGTTGACTTTATTAGCCTGCTTCCTCGTATATTCAACTTGGCTAATGAAAATGGCAGGAATACAAAAGTTTTGAATATCATACAATACCAGCAAATAAAAGATTAAAAAAATGTTTGGTAATGCATTTGAGAAAAAAAAAAAAAAAGTGGCATAATGAGAAAGCCAAACACAATAAAACAATATTGCACAAGAGGATTAAATCAGCAACCAAGTGAGTCAGCCTGAGATGAAAATGATCAGTTTCAGGCAGCGTCAGACATGGGCTGTGCTGCCGTCTCATTTATCAGCATTGTGTGGCTTTTGAAATACAAATAGTCTAAAAATCCTTTCAAGCACACTGATACCTTATACATTCTGACAGTAAAAACCTGCTCCCTAACCAAATCATTAAATTGCCTAATTAAAGCTGTGATGTGTATAGGAGTGTTAGAGTCTCATTATTCAAAAGCCATTCTCTTTTTCATTGTCTACAATAAATGTTATAACAGTTATGTTATGCCGTCACCTTTACAAGGATGAACAAAAGAAAATATATCAAACCGTACCACAATATAGTAAAGTCTTCCAGACCCCTTACATAAGCATATTATATATTGGATATTATCTGTACTATGTTCTCACTTAGGAGTGTTTTACATATTTAAACAATATATTAAAGAATAATGCTCATGAGATATTCATAATATAAAACCGCGCCTAATGATTTTGTTTTTATTCAAGTTTTAAGTCTTCAAGTTTTTATTTTTTGTAAGATTTATTATAACAACTTTTATATATGTTACAACTTTAGCACTTTTTATTATTCTTGTGACCAGATGTCCATCTCCATGTCCTGGCTACATAATTAAACGGTGAAGAGAATGGGAAATGTGTGGAGAGCAGTGACAGCTAGGAAGTGCTGAATGGAAAGTGAAAGTAATTGTCCGCCCTGCCTCTATGCCTAAAGGTGGCCAAAGATGCAAAGATCCGCTCGTTTGGCGATGTTGCCAAACGAGCAGATCTTTCCCCGATATGCCATTAACAGGCATGGCTATATCGGGGGTAATCCGATTGTTCGGCCGTACGGCCGAACGATCAGATTACGATGTGCCATGAGCTCCGACGGGATCGGTCGGATCAAAATCAAACCTAACCGATCGACCAAACGACTGATCTCCGCCGGGCGAAAGATTTTGGCACACGCCACACACGATCCGAAAATCGTACGAATCCTCGATTCGTACGATCGGATCTGTGTGTCTATGGCCACCTTTAGACATAGAGGAGGGGCAGACAATATTTGATTGACAGATGAGATTTTTAAATGAGCTTACAACAGCTATGAATGCTTTCATAAAAAATCGAAATTGGATTTCATGTTTGATTTGAAAAATACTTTTATTATACAGATTTGTGTGTCTGGGTGACATGTCCACTTTAATTTCTATACTGCAGAACAGAAAAGTAAAGGGTTCAAGATGTACAAATATTAAAAGAGACCCAGTGTCATGGGCTGCTGTGTCATGGGGGCAGTTATTGAAATTGAAACAAAGTAAAATGGCACATGTCGGGGTTTAGTTCTTTTGGAAGATAAACAGGGGTCAAATATTATTCATGGATCTCTACAGGACTATAGACTGATAGCCGTCACATATAATGTATGATCTTTATTGCCAATAATTAATTTATTTTTAGGTTATTAATAAACAAATACACATTTTAAATATAAAAAATATAATATCTTCACTTTTTGACATTAAATCTGTTCCTGTGTAAATTTACTTGCAGCTGGTTGAAGAAAAAAAATCATGGTTGCCATGATTTACATACCAAGTGCAAATTTGCCACAGGTGAAAATTAACCCCATTGACTACATTATATTTAGGGGCCTATTTCTCATGCTATTGAAAACATTGGAATCAAACATCACCTGTGATGTTGCCCATAGCAACCAATCAGAAATTAGATTTCAACAGTCATCTACAACTTTGAAAACAAAAGCAAAGATCTGATTGTTGCTATGGGCAACATCACCGTTGATGTTTGTCTCCAATGTTTTACACAGAATGATAAATAGGCCCCTAAATATTCATCTGAAGACAAAGTTTCAACAACTGGAAGACTTAAATTATGAGGGTAGACCGTCAAGGTTGGGGTTGTTTTCTCTGGAAAAAAGGCGCTTGTGAGGGGACATGATTACACTTTACAAGTACATTAGAGGACATTATAGGCAAATGACAGGGGACCTTTTTACCCATAAAGTGGGTAAAAGTGGGCTTCATTTGAAGCAACGTAGGGGGTTCTTCACAGTCAGGACAGTGAGGTTGTGGAATGCACTGCCGGGTGATGTTGTGATGGCTGATTCAGTTAATGCCTTTAAGAATGACTTGGATGAATTTTTTCACAGACATAATATCAAAGGCTATTGTGATACTAAGCTCTATAGTTAGTTTATGTATGGGTATATAGAATTTATGTGAAAGTAGGAAGGGGTGTGTGTATGGATGCTGCGTTTTCATTTGGAGGGGTTGAACTTGATGGACTTTGTCTTTTTTCAACCCAATTTAACTGTAACATGAATAGTGACTTACATTAAAATATACAATTAAATATTATTATTATTATTATTATTATATGGTCACTGTGACACATACTGGTTTAAAAATGAATGGTACCATAAAGTCGACAATGTTTGCACTGCTTATTTTCACATAGTCCTCAAGCCTATCCCCAAAAGAAACTGTAGCAAAGAAAGATATAAGGGGTATAAAGAGAACCATCTGTGCATTAAACTACACAAATGGCTAGGCATTTGCTGTTCTCCAAGATAAACAGTACAGTAGAACCCCCATTTTATGCTTTTCAGGGAACAAGAAAAAATGGTGTGAAAACCAGGAAAATGTATTATGCACAATATATAGGTGGGACCAGAAAACAACATTGTAAAATGAGGGAAAACTTAAAATCAAGGGATGTAAAATTTAAGTTTCACTGTAATTAGTTCATGTTAGAAGGAAGCAATGAAAGTACTACAGATTGCTGATTAAAACTAAGGATCAGTGTCCACAAAGTCTTATAAAGAAGCACTAAAAACTCATGTTCAACATCAAGATAAAAGTGGCCATTTTTAAAATTACAATAGGCCCACCTCTGTCCCTATACATAGGGCACATTGGGTAGTTGGTTCTTTATGTCCTATTAGTTGCAAAGTCACAACTGTGAAATACAGGAGCTGATTTATGAAATATCAAACTTGAGACTTCTGAAGGATTAACAAAAATTTCCTGTCCGGAAATTTTTAGGAATTGGTACATATCACATTTGATAATAGTTTAAATTCTGATTTCATCAGTCAAGTGTCATTCTTTTCTATGGGGGGGAAGCAACACTTAACAAAGACTCCAATGCAAATTGCATGCAGAAAGAGTATATTTAATAAATATGTTCCTTTCATATTAAACAATGAATTTTCCATTTATCCTGTAACATTTCCAATTTAGATTTCGTCCCTCCAGTCATTACAGAATAATATCTGCCTGAATCTGTGGCTGGAGGGAGTGGTTGAAGAAACAGAACTACTGGAAATTAGATATAATAGATATAATGACTCAATAGAAAAGGAACAATATGACACAGTTTAGTAAGGCTGTGAGACATAGCTCAGGACTTGGGCAGGGCTTTGGTTGTTATTGCAAAGTAGTCACAGAGCTATGGGTACTCTTCCCTTCCGCCTACTAATGGAAATCTTACTAGAACTAGATTACTGTTCTGAACAGCCATTCTGACAGGCATACATGTTTAGTTTAGGCAGTATCGCGGTTATTGGTCAAAGTGCCTATAATTCAAGCGCTTCCAAGATCAGGTTGTCCATGATTATGGCTCATACATTTTGGGGTTTGGTTTGGGTCAGTGATATTAATGGAGTTCATATATGGAGAGCTCAACCCCCTTGAAATTCACCTGTCAAGATGCCAGGTTCTAGTACTAGAAGACCCTAACCTGCTTTGGGTCAACTGATACATAGGAAAAAATCCAGATGCACATTGCAATTTGTGAGAAAGTGTTTTACATTTTATTTAGCCAATGTACATACAATAAAAGGGCAATGAAGGACAACTTCAAATTAAATAAAGCGTTAAGCTTATCTTGTAGAGCAAAACTGTTCCCTGAGTAAAACTGTTTTTCTTTCCACAGCTAAAACGGCATTCTACCATTTGCACAACAGTTTGGTCACCAAAGTCCTACTTAACTTGTTACTCTGGCAAAGCAATATTCAATGTTCAAAATAAAATATATAAACATTTTACGCAGTATGTCCTGAAAATATAAGTTGAATCGAAACCAGATACTGTTACTGATACTGATAGCTATTTGTCCTTTGAAGAAAGTTGGAGGCTACCAGGCATGTGGACTGGGTGCACATATTTACACTTTGTATCATATGCTGCAATGGCTTAAACCTCAAAGCAAATTAATTTCACTGGGATATGCTTCCAGGTCAAGGAAGACTCTGCTAAATCTTATCTAAGCAAAAGTTTGTAGTGTCAAATTAGAAGATTTCATGCTCTCAAACATTGTATATAGAGTTGCACATAGCTAAAGAGGTGCACATTGAATTTCTGAACAGTCACAGGCTTTAGCTGTGCAGGCAGGTTAAATCACTTGTTGTTACACGGTCACGGTCACGGTCACGCTCACGAAGCACACTTATTTTCTACAAACTGGAGGTGTTTTGTAAAGTTTTGGTAATGTTATTTTGTAAACACACATGTTTCTTTTTTGTCAGCTGTGCACAAGAGAGGAACATTAACCTTTCCAGAAGTTGGGAAAGTGGAACTTCTGAGCATTAGCAAGTAGCATACAACTGTTTATGCATACAAGTGACCAAGAGGAACATATTGATAAGTATAAAAAAAAAAACAGAGAAAGCAATTCAGTGGCCTTTTTGCCCCTACATTGTGGCAAGAGCTACACGTGGACTTAGAAAGTCTCCCACTTAAAGGACATAGTATAAATCTTAGCATATCAGGAAAAGAAGCAGGGTAGAGGGACAGATGCAATGTCAATGGGATACCTACAGCATAAAATACTGGAGATTCCAATATGTTGGGAACCCCTGGGAACACCCCTCCCCCTCAGAGTTAGGGCTCTTACAGACGAGCGTTTTTACCTGGGCTACCCTGCGTTCTGTTTTTCTGCCGCAGGGGAGCGCAGGGATAGACGCATTACATTTTTTCCAATGGGGCTGTACTCACACAGGCGCGTGTAGGTCGCCGAACGCAGGAAAAATGCAGCATGTTGCGTCTCAACCTGCGTTCGGCGCCTACACGCGCCTGTGTGAGTACAGCCCCATTGGAGAAAATGTAATGCGTCTATCCCTGCGGTCCCCTGCAGCTGAACGCAGAAAAACGGAACGCAGGGGAGCGCAGGTAAAAACGCTTGTCTGTAAGAGCCCTAAAGCAAATTGCTAATTTGATCACCTGGTCAGTGCACTTCCTTCAAGGGTGCTACGTGACTTTAATATTGGAATACTGAATCTACTTATTGCAGGATTCAAAAGCCATTATAATTTGAACAAAATGTTAATATTATGACATATAAAAGTTTATATACATATAAAAGTCTTATCACCTTTCTAAAGTTCATAATCAGCAACCTGCTGTTTTAGTGATGGATATAATGACCATATTCAATTTGTTTATTTCCATAACTTATTCATGACCACATGACCAAATATTTTATGGTAGTCAAGTTTTATGTCAGTTTATATGGCACGTGGTTTGGGTAAAAAAATGTTCTTATATCTTTCCCCTAGCATATGTTATTTTTCATGACTGGGCTGACATACCATCAGTACACAGCTCACTGGATATACTCACAAAAATAGTATATTCAGCCAATAAACAATTTTCAGATGTATGTAAATATACCCTCAACACAGTAACATACAACAAAACAATTATTACTTAGTATGCATCAATTCATGTTACCCTGTTTAACAGAGCAGTTTTAAAAAGGGGGTTCACATTCAACCTAACTTTTAGTATTTTATATAATGGCAACTTTTCAATAAGCCTACATTATTTTTTTTAAATTGTTTTTTAATTATTTGCCTTCTTCTTCTAACTGTTTCCAGCTTTAAAATGGGGGTCACTGAGCCAATTTAAAACTAATGCTGTGTAAGGCTACACATGTATTGTTATTGCTACTTTGTATTACTCATCTTTCAATTCAGGCCCTCTTCTATACATATTCCAGTCTTTTTTTCAAATCAGTGTATGGTTGCTAGGGTAAATTGGGAGTCTAGTAACCAGATTGCTAAAACTGCAAACTTTAGAGCTGCTGAATAAAACACTAAATTAAGTGTAACTCAATACCTACAAATAATAAGAACATGAAATCATACTTAAAGTTAATTTAAAGGCAAACAAAGAAATAAGAAAGGAGGTTCTGCTTAATTATTCGTAAGGGTTTTTTGTTTACAGTGAGAGATGTGAAGAGGTGGAATTCTCTCTCAGAATCAGTGGTACAGGCTGATACATTAGATAGCTTTCAGAAGGGTTGGATGGCTTTTTAGCAAGTGAGGGAATACAGGGTTATGGAAGATAGCTCATAGCACAAGTTGATCCAGGGACTGGCCCGATTGTCATCTTGGAGTCAGGAAGGAATTTTTTCCCCCTCCAAGACAAATTGGAGAAGCTTCAAATGTTTTTTTTTTGCCTTCTCCTGGACCAACTGGCAGTTAGACAGGTTAAAATAGTCAAAAGGTTGAACTTGTATAAAAAGAACAGAGGCGCCAAAAGAATAAAACGATACAAACGAGTTAAAAAACCAAAACTTGGTAATCAGAGGAGGCAGTAGTGGACTTACCTCCTCCAAGCAGACACAAAACGACTGTAATTAAGCAGTCAAAATTTATTAACGAACTCCAATCCGTACAACGCGTTTCACGGGCTCAGACCCGCTTCTTCAGGCAATAAACATAGGAGTTACAGCATCTGGCAGTAGTATACAGGCGCTAAGTGTGTATACTACTTATAAATTTTGACTGCTTAATTACAGTCGTTTTGTGTCTGCTTGGAGGAGGTAAGTCCACTACTGCCTCCTCTGATTACCAAGTTTTTGTTTTTTAACTCGTTTACATCCTTTTATTCTTTTGGCGCCTCTGTTCTTTTTATACAATACTAAGTCCACCCTGGGTGGAGGGTTGATACCCTTTTTCTATCTACAGAGAGCGACTTCTTAATCCTGAGTGGGGTCAAGACAATCTCCCCACCTGCCTTTACAGTGGTTGCCTATTGGTAACCCTGGTTTGTGAGTATATGTTATTTACTCTTATTTCATTATCCCTTACCAATACATATTACACTATTGGGGCTCTTGGTGTTCTTTTTGTTTAAAAGGTTGAACTTGATGGACGTGTGTCTTTTCTCAACCTAACTTACTATATCTTAATATTGCCATAGAAGAACTTTACTTCCCATCTCCTCCTAATTAGCAGAGGTGTGAAGCCCGATACCCTCACAATAGGATGCTGGGAGCTGCAATTCAACAACCACTGGGGAGTGTGGAGAAAGTTTTCCATATGATAATAGACATTGAGTAGGCTCTTATTAATCACTAAACTTTTGGTTTTTTTTTTCTAGTTAAGAACCCTGGCCTGTCTTGTAATAGCAGCTGTACATATTATTGTGAATAGGCTGTGACCAGGTATCCTACACATCAGCTGTGTGTGACTATACAATGTGTGCATAGCAGCTGCTTTCTTTCCTGTATCACTAATACACAACACGGGCAAAGAGGCAGCCCCCAAACTGACCAGTCACACGTTAACCCTTTCATTGCCTCTGCATTCCACAAGCCCCCCACGATGCACTGCGCATAGGCACACATTCCAATGCTGGAGGTGCTGGACAGATCCGGACTACATGTCCCAGAATGCAGTGAATGACAATTAATGGGCAACTCAATAAATGCACTTGATTCAGAAAAAAAAGAAGAAATCCCATTGCTTGACTTACCCCTTAAAATAGGCTTTAACCCGGACCTGGTGGGAATGATCTGATGGCTGGGACATGGTGTTGTCCCTCTGTGTCGGCATGTCCTCTAGAAAGAGTTCTGGGGAACCTGTTCAGTGTCAGTATGTGGGACAGACTCCCTGAAACGCTGTGCTTTCTGCGGCCTCACCTCTTCTTCCTTTCCCTCTCCCGATCCCTATTGCAGAGTCTGGAAGACCGTACCAAGCCGCACACATCCGGGGGAGGGGACAAACCCTTCCCTACACACGCCCACGATGCCAAGATAGGTAATGAAAGGCGGAGTAGAGAGGGGTAGGGCAGAGCGAGTCACACGTCATGATGCATCATTTGCTACGCGTATAGACATGGAATGCGGATGGCATACTGACCATCAGAGCTACTTTCCCAACGACAGTCACGGTTTGTTAAACTCAGCCCAAAGTCCCGAATCGTTGTTCATATATGTATTTATATAATAAATGTCAAGTTCCTTGGCTATTTATTTATTTATTTTTTTTTCAATTCTGCCGGTCAGCTAATTCAGGCGTCACAACTTGTGACTCACAAGTCTCATCTCGCGAGACAATGATGTCACATCGCACGTATATAAGCGCAGTACAGAAGAGCTTTGGGGGGAGTGACAAGGTAGGCTGTAGTGTATATGTTTCACGTAAGGATGATTTACTAGTAACACGCGCTGTCTCTGCTGGGCAAGGCAAGCAGCTGTGGCCTTTAGATCACAAATTCTATTTACACTGCTTCTAGCTCTTCTGTCAGGGAAAGAAGGACTTTTTCTGTTGTGGTTGACACCAGTTGTCAAGCCTGGTGTTATTATTAGGGATGCACGGCACACGGCATCCACTATTTTGGATTCAGCCAAACCCCTGAATCCTTAGCGAGAGATTTGGCTGAATATCGAACAGAATCCGAATTTCTTGTTTTGTGACAAAAAGTCACCTGATTTCCCTACCTGCCGAATTCAGTTCTGCCAAATCCTGCTGAAAAAGGCCAAATCCTGAACCGAATCCTGGATTCGGTACATCCCTAGTTATGTTTTTTTTTTTTTTTTTTTTTTACAGAATATCATCTGTGAAATTAACCAAAAGTGGTTTTATGCTTGTGTGATTCATGATGACATCAGAGGGCCCCATTGTTTATGTGCAAACAAGGGCCATATGTGTCACAATTAAGAGTCAGAACAAGGGCTAACAGAAGAAGAATGGATGAAATTGACCCAAAGAATATTTTTGCCCTTTGTTTATTATGGTCGCATGCAGGTTCTACAGTATCACCCACAGTTACCCACAAACAGACATTTATTTTGAGTTCTGGACCAGTGATTTATGTGAAAACTAGACTTCACATAGACTAGACTTTTTTTACAATGTAAGGACAAAATACCGGCTAACTGAAGTGACAGTGGGTTTTGGTGACAAAAAGTAGTCAAGTTTTTGCCTTTCTTTCACTCAGAAAACCAGGTACACTGTACACACAAAGTTGGTTTATTGGCCCCAAATAGTAGATATATACAAGGCAAAGTTTCGGACCCCACTGGGCCTTTCTCAACAAACTTGAAGATTTAGTGCATCAAAGTTGGTTTATTGCCCCAAATAGATATATACAGGGCAGCATTTCGGACCCCACTGGGCCCTTTCTCAAGCCTGAGAAAGGGCCCCGTGAGGTCCGATACGTTGCCTTGTATATATCTACTATTTGGCGCCAATAAACCAACTTTGATGCACTAAATCTTCATGTTTGTGGTGTGCTACAGTGTACCTGGTTTTCTACATGTCTTTTGGATAACAGGTGGATGGTGCTTCTACTGTTTAGCACCCTACCCATCAAAAAGGGTTCTCTCTACAGGTTGAAGCTCTTCATATTTGTGTGGAATTTTCACTCAGAGTCCCAGTGTTTTATGCTAAAACTAGGAACCCCCTTTTTTTTTCTCCACAATTTAAGGACAAAAAGGGAAAAGTATAAAGTTTTAACTAGTAAGAGTGTGGAAGTGCATTGTTGTGTGATTTATGTTTCTACCACAGTCATTTGTTCAGAGCTCATATTATCCAGTCTATCAAATCAATACAATTTAGCCGTGCACGTGTCTTTAGATGGGTATTGGCCAATTCCAGTCATTTTTTTTTCATAGGCTGTTACCTCCCTGCCTGGCTCTATTATATTTAATATATTAACCTTTATTTATATAGCTCCTACACATTTACACAGCACTTTGCAGAGATTTTTTTCAGTCACTGTACCAGTGGAGTTTACAACCTAAAGTTGTCAGTATCATAAGATATATATAATCAGTGATTCAAAAGGAAACAATTACATTAGTGTATTAATATTTAACACACTATTTAATAATTAGCTTGAGTGAATCATTCATTATCATAAGTTCAGTTTCAAAACTGACTTAAATAGTATCACAACTGATTGCATTAGAAGAATAAGAGTATTGTAAACACAAGTGATTTCATTAAAAGAGCAATGTTGTTATTTAATAATTATCATGATTTAATCAGTATCTCAAGAAATACAGTCTCAAGAATCAGTTACAAATGATTCAGTCACTATCACAAGTTAATTAGTATCACAAGTGTATCATTATCAGTGATTTATTATTTATAACAGGTGTGCGATCTGTTATCCAGAAACCCGTTACCCAGAAAGCTCCGAATGACAGGATGACCATCTCCTATAAACTCATTTTATCCAAATAATCCAAATTTTTAAAAATAATTTCCTTTTTCTCAATAAAATAACAATAAAATAGCACATTGTACTTGTTCCAAAGTAATATATAATTAATCCTTATTGGAAGCAAAACCAGCCTATTGGGTTTATTAAATGTTTAAATTATTTTCTAGTAGACTTAAGGTATGAACATCCAAAGTACAGAAAGTTCCTTTTTTCGAAAAACCGCAGGTCCCCAGCATTCTGGATAACAGGTCCCATACCTGTACGAGTGGTTTAATTATCACAAGTGCTTCCATTGAATAACAGAAGTGTTTAATTAAGTGTTTAATCTGCATCCCAAGTGAGATGAGCAGTAACACTAGTGTTTATATCTGTATCACAAGGGATACTGAAAAATAATTAAAAAGCTTTCAAAAAGAATCTGTATATTTTAAAAGTGACATGATCAGTACCATACCTGATTTTAGAAAAATCATATGAATCAACCAGTATCACAAGTGATTTTAACTAGCATTGCAAGTGATTTAATTACTATAACAAGCGATTAAAAATCACAAGTGAATCAGTATCACAAGTTATTAAAAATTCAAGTGAATCAGAAAAAAAATCACATGTGAACCATCACTAGCACAAGGGTATCAATATTACAAATCACGGGTGAACCAAAAATATATTTATATTGCAGGTGATCACTTTAGTCCCTGTCCAAATAAGGCTTCTAAAGAGAACTGGCTCTAAAGGTTGATCCTCCCATATTGTGGCTTTTACAGGATAGTTTAAATTCATCATTAAAGGGGGGTGTTATCTGGAGGTGGACGTTTATCCCATCTTTCCTCAAAATAACTCTTCTGAAATACAAAACATTGGAAAGGGGTAGTGGGACACTCTAAACCTAAGTGACCTACTACATTCCAACCAACAGTTTGGACAGGGTGAGATTATTGGCTAAATGTATGGCAATGGCACACAAAAAAATTCTTATGGAATTTTTCAGGAAATAATGGGCACCAAATAGCTGGGAATTGATTGATGAGTCATGAAAATCGCTTGAACCCAAATTAATTTGGTCATGTTCTTTTCCCCAGTTACTAAGTTTCCTATATGCATTTTTATCTATTTACTGTTTTAATGATATCTGGCACCCTCTGTCCTTCCCTTCTCCTTTACTCCTCTCATTACCTATCTTGAGAGCAAGGCTCTGTACAGGGAAAAGTTGTCCCCTCCCATGTATATGTTCTACTTGGTACAAAATTACAGGCTCTGCTATAGGAATTGGGGCTTCATTCTTTTAGAATAAGATCATACTTACTCAAACCATAACATACAAATATAGATATCTGGATAATGATTAATAGTAATTCAGATAATAATAATAACAGTTACCATTATATCTATCGCATAACAAAGTATACCACACATTTTATCTCCTTTAATGTCTGAAGATTTTTACAAAATGGAAAAGAAATATATTGGGGCTCATTTATAAACACTGGGCAAATTTGAATCTGGGCAGTAACCCATAGCAACCAATCAGTGATTAGATTTTTTCAGCCAGCTGCAAGGAAAACAATGAAAGAAAACATCTGATTGGTGGCTGTGGGTTACTGCCTGGTTGCAAATTTGCCCAGTGTTTATAAATGAGCCCCAGTGTGTTGGTACTAAGAATTTCTAATTTAACAATGTATGTTTTGCTTCAGACCAAGTGGTTCCTGAGCAGAAAATAAATTGTTAAATGGGAATGGAAAGTAAAAACAAATGCATGCAATCTGCATTGCGAAGTCAGCATTCAGTTTTGCTCCCTTACCTTACTATAGAATAGAATGCAGTTTGACTGCTCAAAGCAGAATTGAAACGTATCGGATGTGATACATTTTGGCAAATTTTTGTCAATCCTTCTGGATTCCTCAGTTCGATATTTCATAAGCCCCTGTATTGCTCACTTGTGTGTTGCAAGTTTTTTTTATTTCCAGTGTGTTGACCCATCCATTATTGGACGTGTACTGGATAGTATTGGGTTTAGCTAAAGTCCAGGAAATCAGAAACAATGAAATACTTTTCATTACTTTATAGAAAATTATAGTACTTTCAGCTTTTCCTTCTTGGGTTCTTTCTCTTCTGCTGTGTCTGTGGCATCTGGCTGGATCTTTAACAGAAGTATCTAGTGTTCCTTTATAAGATTTTGTTATCACTGGTCCCTAGTCTTTATCAGCCAGAAGGATATTCTTTCTTACAACAAAGACGGCTGCATCACTACTATTTGATTACACAGTTGAGCCCCTTTCATGTAGATGCAGATAACCTTTTGTTTTCATTTGGTATTATTTGTGCTGTAAATTGTAGGACAGCAAATGCTGAGTTATTTTTGAAGCACGCATAGACAGTGCTTTTTTATAACTTCTTTATTTACTGCCATTTCTTTTGGAGATGCTTGGTTGTGTTGCAATTTAGGGTTACACCACAGGAGGTGTATTTAGAGCAGCTGGGGGTGGTTGTAGGAAAGAAACTTAGGGGCATTTGCCACGCACCCACTGTTGCCTTCATTAAGGGAGTGGCTGTTTTAAAGTCTTTGGTACCCCGTAGAGAAGGTTTTTTAGCCCCTCAAATGAGCCCATTATTTGTGCCTCCGGTATTCTGGAGGCATTTTATGGTGAGGGGGAGGCCAGTGCCGTGCATTTACCAGCTGAGCCGCTAAGAAGTATAGGAATAGGTTTGGTGCCGCCAATCAAGATTTCTAAGGGTGCGGAACACTTCCTTGTTTATTGCTGAAATGTATGTCAGCTTTTGGAGAATGATCATCTTGAAGAGATTGATTCTGCCATATAGGGACAACGGCAGGGATGAATGTTTCGACTTTAGTCTCAGTGTACCTGAGAACCAGGAGAGATTCAATTCTACAAATCTCTTGAGGTCTCTGTGGAGCCATATCCCCAGGTATCTGAATGACTCAGCCCAGGAAAGGCCATGTAGGCTTAAAGGGGTAGCAGGGTTTTTTAGGACAATAGCAAAAAGGATGGACTTAGCCCAATTTATCCTCAGACCAGAGTAGTCTGTGTGTGTATTAATAATGCGCAGTGCTGCCCCAAGTGACTGTTCTGGGTTAGCTAGGTACAGCACGGTGTCATCAGCCTACATGGGAGATGCTTGGTTGTGACTGAGCTCAACAGTAACAGAGGGTCTCTAAACATGATTTTTTTTCTTCTTCCTTTTTCTTCCTTCTCATATTCATACTTTTGGCTGTTAAAGGGCCCCACACAAAAAAATGTAATTTGTGAACAGCCGCTTTGAAATCTTTAAACTCCTGCAACTCCAGTTGTTCATAGGTTAACAGTAAGGCTGCAGCATCCACCTAAAGGGGTTGTTCACCTTCCAACACTTTTCTAGTTGAGTTGTTTTCAGATTGCGCTCCAGAAATAAAGACTTTTTTCAATAGCTTTCCAGTTTTTATTTTTTACCCTTTTTCCAATAGCTAAGTTTAAGTTTCCTGTCTCTGGTGAGTCTGGCAACTCAATAATTCAGGCGCAGGCTCTGAACTGTTACATTTAGTTGATACATTTCTCAGCAGCATCTCTGGAGTATTAGCAACTATTGTATCAATTCTAACAGCTGCCTGTAATGAAAACTCAGGGATTCTGCTCAGCAGGGACAAAGCCATGATATGTATCAACTAAATGTATTAATTTAGAAGGTGAAAAATGACACCTAACACTTGAATATTAGAAAAACAGTCACACATAGAAAACAGAAAGTAATTGGAAAAAGTCTTTATTTCTGGTGAACTATCTGAAACCAACTGAACTGAAGTGTTGTAAGGTAAACAACCCCTTTAATCACTTAGGGAAAGTGCTCTCTGCTTGCGGTTTTTCTGCAGGTGGAGAGAAGCAGATGTGTTTTCTTCTGCATCTCTGTATCTGCACTGAAAAGTACAACTTCCACCTGAGTGCAGGTACGCTGAGCTTGGGGCAAGTAGTATATAGGGAGAACTGCTAGGAAACTAAAAACTTGCCCAGCTGAACACATTGGGGATATTTGAAACAGGTTTCCTAAGCTTAGTGTTTCAGTGTAGTACAGTGTAGTTTCCTTAAAGGGGTTGTTCACCTTCCAAACACTTTTTTCAATTCAGTTGTTTTTAGATTGTTCCCCAGAAATAAAGACTTTTTTCAATTACTTTCCATTATTTATTTTTTACTGTTTTTCCAGAATCTAAGTTTAAAGTTGAAAGTTCGTGTTTCAGTCTGTCAGCTCAGTAATTCAGGTGCAGGCTAAACCGGTGCAGTTTCGCAACATTTACTTGATACATTTCTCAGCAGCATCTCTGGAGTATTAGCAACTATTGTATCAATTCTAACAGCTGCCTGTAATATAACCCAGAGATTCTGCTACGCAGGGACAAAGATAAGAAATGTATCCATTTAGAACAGTTTACAGGGTCGGCGACCCCCCTCCCAGAGCTGCTTCAGAAGGTGAAAAATGACACTTTACACTTCAATATTAGAAAAACCGTCACACATAGAAAATGGAAAGTCATTGGAAAAAGTTATTTCTGTTGATCTATATGAAAACAACTAGTTGTTTGAAGGTAACCCACCCCTTTAAGTTTATTAGCCGTTAAGGTGAAGCATTGGCGAGGGGTTGATAATACCTTCATTATTTCACGGGATGGATTGTGGTGGATTTAAAATAAATTTTGAACTTCTTAGATTAATTTCAGCCACTGCTGTGTGTTCATTTTTATATGTATATAGTTTTAACATTTATTTGTATATTGCATTTGTGGATTTTTCTACAATTCATTATCTTATTGTATTGAGTACTGCATTTAAAGAGGTTGTTCACCTTTGAGTTAAATGTTCGTATGATGCAGAGAGTGATATTCTGAGACAATTTGCATTGGGTTTTCATTTTGTTATTATTTGTGTTTTTTTAGCTCTCTAGTTTGCAATTTCAGTAATCTGGTTGCTAGGGTAATAATTACCCTAGCAACCATGCATTGATTTGAATAAGAGGCTGGGATATATATATAGGAGAGGCCTGAATAAAAAGATGAGTAATAAAAAGCAACAATAACAATACATGTGTAGCCTTACAGAGCATTTGTTTTTAGATGGGGTCAGTGACCCCCATTTGAAAGCTGAAGTGAGTCAGAAGAAGAAGGCAAATAATTCAAAAACTATAAAAAAAATAACGAAGACCAATTGAAAAGTTGCTTTGAAATGGTCATTCTTTAACATATTGAAGGTATTTTTTTAAAATGGACTTAAAGGGATACTGTCATGGGAAAAAAAATTTTTTCAAAATGAATCAGTTAATAGTGCTGCTCCAGCAGAATTCTGCACTGAAATCCATTTCTCAAAAGAGCAAACAGTTTTTTTTTTATATTCAATTTTGAAATCTGACATGGGGCTAGACATTTTGTCAATTTCCCAGCTGCCACTGGTCATGTGACTTGTGCCTTCACTTTAGGAGAGAAATGCTTTCTGGCAGGCTGCTGTTTTTCCTTCTCAATGTAACTGAATGTGTCTCAGTGGGACATGGGTTTTTGCTATTGAGTGCTGTTCTTAGATGTACCAGGCAGCTGTTATCTTGTGTTAGGGAGCTGCTATCTGGTTACCTTCCCATTGTTCTTTTGTTTGGCTGCTGGGGGGAATAGGGAGGGGGGTGATATCACTCTAACTTGCAGTACAGCAGTAAAAGAGTGATTAAGTTTATCAGAGCACAAGTCACTTGACTTGGGGCAGCTGGGAAATTGACAAAATGTCTAGCCCCATGTCAGATTTCAAAATTGAATATAAAAAAAATCTGTTTGCTCTTTTGAGAAATGGATTTAAGTGCAGAATTCTGCTGGAGCAGCACTATTAACTGATTCATTTTGAAAAAAAATTTTTTTCCCATGACAGTATCCCTTTAATAAGATTACACTATTCTATTTATAGGCCACAAGATGGTAGCAGAGAGCCTCTAAGGAAGCATACCACGTACAAGGAACGCTGCTTACTAATGTGTAAGATATGTTTTTATATGTACGGAATAATCATTGATTTTGTAATTCGGAATTCTTTTTGGGCTGTGTGTGTATCGCTTTGCTGATTTTACGGGAGACCATTTCTCACTAATATACTGGGATTGTGCATCTCTGTAAGGTTTGTCCCAGCAAGGCATCCATAGAGGGAGCGTGTGACCAGCTAACCAGGAAGCCAGACAACCTGTACAGAGGAGTGTAGCAGGGAGATACAGTCGAGGTGAAACAGCCTGGATTTGCAACAATGTTCCTGACGTTTATAGATCTCTTGTGAGTACTTATAAGTGTGGAGTTGATAAAGACTCCCTGGACTTTATTCAATACACCATAATTGGAGGAAAATAGCACTGAGGCCATACGGGGCGTTTCACATGCAATCTGTTAACACTGAACTAGATATTTTTGTAGACTTTTATTCAGCATTTTTGCTGTTTCAGAGACCCTAGGGTATTTTACTGCCTGGTTTGTGTGCATTCACTGGCCCACTTACTGCTTGTTCTGTGCCATTTCCAAACAAGTGGATTGTGGCAAATATGGTTAGCTTAAAGGTGAGCTCCTCACAATATCTCTTTTTACTTTAATGTTATTTTAAGCAACTTTCCAATATACATTAAAGGGACTGTTCACCATTTAGTTAACTTTTAATATGATGTAGAGATTGATATTCTGAGACCGTTTGCAATTGGTTTTCATGTTATTATTATTTGTGTTTTTTGAGTTATTTAGCTTTATATTCAGCAGCTCTCCAGTTTGTAATTTCAGCAATGTGGTTGCTAGGGTCCAAATGAATGCATAATTAGGGGAGGGTCTGAATAGCAATGTGAATAATAAAAAGTTGCAATAACATTGCATTCATAGTCTTACAAATCATTTGCTATTTAGATGGGGGGGGCAGTGACCCCCATTTGAAAGCTGGAAAAAGTCAGAAGAAGAAAGCAAATAATTAGAAAATTATAAAAAAAAAAGAAAAAATGAAGGCCAATTGAAAAGTTGCTTAGAATTGGAAATTCTATAACATACTAAAAGTAAATCTAAAGGTCAACCCTTTAAAATGCAGTTGTTTACATTTTATATTTAAATGTTTGCTATTAAAATCAGTTGTTGATTATCCATTTATGTTTTTGCTTGTGACTTAAACAATTTAGCAGAAGAGAAATCAATGGCAGGTCTGATAATCTTCTGTCTTCTGCTATATTGTTTCAGGAGTCAACCAATTATATAAAGAACATAAACAACCAGGCAAATTCTGCATTCAGATGCAATTACATTTACAAATAGCCTGAAAACCAGCCACTAAAAATTGTAATAAATGCATAATGGAAAGTTGCTAGGAATGTTTTAATTCCACAATGCAAAAAAAGTGTTTGGTTGGAGCATCCCTATGATTTTTGCTTCTATGGGTTTAAAAGCTTTTCTGTTACTAAACAGAATTCTTGTCCCAGCTACCCTTCACATGTCTCAAATGCTCTGTGCTGGAAGGGCAAAAATTATGGGAACCCGAAAATATCTGTAATAAGCCTGTTGAACATTTTAGGATCTACAGCTACTTAGCGTAAACTTTTGTAATTTAAATTGTATCAATTTGCTGAAAATGTTTTCAGTAATGGATTACTTTAGATGTGGATTCAGTTTACATGTGTTTTTGTCCTGGAAAACAAATTCCAATGGGACTTCCTAATAAGCAGAAATCAGAGTTTACGGTCCTACATTTTTTTTTTAATATTACACAGTAATTGTAGTTGTATCTGCAATTGTGTCATGTAATGGGGTTGATCCTTTGTAGCACTTCTTCTTCCTACAGCTTGCAATCCCTTGCCATTACATCACAGGTGGTGTAAGTAGATGTCGTTTTTCACAACTATAGATCACACTACACCGAGCTACTGTGAAGCTCTGGAAAAATATAAAGACTGTTTTGGTCGAACGCCATTTCTTTCCCGTGTGCGAATTTATTTTTTATCAGCTTTTTGTATTGTGAGTCAACATATACAGCAGCTTTGTTAAATGAGAACTAAAGCTTAACTAAAGAACTAGGCTAAAAATGTTATACATTATGTTTTGGGTTTCTGTACCCACCCAAGGCAACCAGAGACCTTTAGGAGAAAAGATCTGTGTCTCAAAAGATGCCCCAGTAGCTCCCCATCTTCTTTTCTGCTGATTCACTGCACATGCTCTATGCTGCTGTCATTTACTGAGCTTAGAGACCTACTCACAATATACAGTACACATAGAATAGAAATGTCACAATATAAGGTAAGTAATTAATGCAGATAATTATTACATCGAAGCGCATAAACCAGTGCAATTAGCATCAGAATTTAATAATCAGCCCTGTAGCATCAGCTTATATTACAGACCAACCTCATTTTCTGCTTAATAATTTGCAATGACCCCTCAGCTCAGCTTCTCAACAGCTGCTCAGACCCCACTGAGCATGTGTCACAGACACTACCTAAGATGGTGACCCCCTGTGACAAGTTTGAAGTCCTGGATCATTGCTGATATTGAGAAGCTGAAACTTTAGGCTGGTGCAATAAATTCAGTATATAGAATATGACATTTTTAGCCACTGTAACTTTTAGGGTTTAATTTTCCTTTACATAGCAGGGCTGAAGCAATTTGTTGATCTAGTGCAGTGGTCCCCAACCTTTTCTTACCCATTAGCCACATTCAAATGTGAAAAGAGTTGGGGAGCAACACAAGCAAGTTCCTGGGGTGCCAAATAAGGGCTGTGTTTGGTTATATGGTTGCCTATTTGTGGACTAGCAGCCAACAGGAGGTTCTATTTGGCAGTACACCTATTTTTATGCAACCAAAACTTGCCTCCAAGCTTGAATTTCAAAAATACACCTGCTTTGAGGCCACTGAGAGCAACATCCAAGGGGCTGGTGAGCAACATGTTGCTCACGAGCTACTGGTTGGGGATCACTGATCTAGAGAGTCATTGACAGTGCAGTCTTAACAGGTTGCAGGGTAGGCAGCTCTAAGTCAGAAGCAGGACTCTTGGCTTTAAGTCAGGCATATAGTACAAAGATATGGGATAGTAAAGAAGAGATTGTGCCCAGAAAATACAACAGGTTGTTAAGGCAAGAGAAACTGTGCTGACCCCTTATATAGTTGTGCTGGCACAGAGCAGTTAAGTTGATCCTTTACAGGAGAGCTGGGGTTATGTAAGCTGGCAATCAAGACAATTGTACCTATTTATAGGAACAAACTCCCTGCTCAGTGTGATGCCCTGCAGAAAAGCATGCACGGCATCAGTAATTAGTAAGTATTATTAACTATTACTCTTATTACAGATTGGTAACTTGTGAAATCAGACCTTTTGATGCCAAATGTTTGAACTGTTTTCCTATAGAGACTTGGTTCACATGTCGACTGCAGAGACAGTATGCTTTTTTTGTCTTCTTAATTATACAGTGACTGAGATTCTCCTATACCCACTAAAAGCCAGGCAGCTTCACTATCTGAGGTCAAGCCAGTTGCAATTACCAGTTAGACAATATGAAAATTTAAATGATGCAAGGGAAAGCCTGAACTTCTGTTTAAACAAGGACCTCCTTTCTAAAAAAATTATATGTATATATCATGGACCTGGGGTTTTGCGGATAAGGGATCTTTCTATAATTTGGATCTCCATATCTTAAAGGGCAAGTCAACCCCAAAATATAAATGTGTCTGATAAAAGAAAACGTAATTCTAAGCAACTTTCCAAATATACATATATTACAAATTTTCTGTGCTTTTAAAGTTATTTGTAAAAACAATTGCTATTAAAAACAGTATTTGTTTAACTCCTGGTTATTTTTTTAACAAATGGAAAAAAGAGAGAAAAAGAACTGACCCATATGGCTGCACCACCCCGTCTCACAATCAAATCACCCCATGAATCAATTTAAAACATAACTTTTAATAATATGTATTATTACAAAGCCCGACGACTGAGGGTGAAATGTGCATTGGGTGCAATTTAGGGCGGGCAGAGGGTTGCAAACAAACATTTCATAGGTTGACCTCGGTCTACGTGGGTGAAGGGGTTGGAAACGGCTGGGTAGTTGGAAAGATTTGCCGACATGCTAGCTTAATCAGCGGGTTGCGCCTTGATGCTTGAAGCATTTCGAGACTAGATTCCTTTCATGCAACCGGGAGGGGTGCGCTGTGGGTGAAGGGGTGGTCTATAATTCCACAAAAACAAAGGGCCACCAGTATGTCAAGGAGCACTTGACATACTGGTGTTAATCTATTAGGCGGGTCTGAGACACATTCTTAGACTGCAGGTTCACACCCTCAACCCCTTAGCTAAGGTTTTTCCTTCTCCCTGCTCATCCCTGATTTAAATGCCTTACCTGGACTTTAAATTGTATTTATTTATATATATTTTTAAAAGTTACTTTTTAAATTGATCTACCAGACCTTCCACTGTTTCTCTAAGTGATGATGTATGGTGCTCCCTATCCCTATCCTATTTTGTTTTAATACTTTTTAAACAAAGTTGCAAAAGTTTTAGTTCCCCACCAAAGACAGGTCTGTTAATCAGCAGCCTTGTCTTACATTGTATCAATAGTCCTAGCCACCAGGAGAGAATAGAAAGGGACAGACAAACGGCTTTCAATAGCCATACACATACAAAAAGCTTAAACACCATAGGACTTGCCCTTTAAGTTGCTAAAAAAATATTTAAACATTAAATAAACCCAGTAGAATTGTTTAACCTTTAATCAGGATTATTTATATCTTAGTTGGGTACAAGGTACTGTTTCATTATTACAGAGAAAAAGGAAATAATTTTTCAAATTTCCATTATTTGATTAACATGGAGACTTTCCGTAATTTAGAGCTTTCTGGATAATGGGTCTCCGGATCATGGATCCTATATGTGTAATAAAAAACCCATAGAGAACACTTAAGGCAAGTTGTGATAAGAGTGCTTCCATGACATCAGCACTAAATTTTTCAGGAAGTGATGTCTTCCTATAAACCAGGATAATCTCTTCTCAGACATGACCATCTGGATAAAGTTCTCAGATCGTGTGAAAAATTCAAAGAACCCAGCTAGAAGGGTGCTGCTTCCTACATTTAGATGCAGTCCAGACAGCCATTTCTCATTGGCTAACTCTAATTTTAGCGCTGCCACTGGAATAACATATACTCACATCTTTCTGCAATGAAATCGCATATTGAATATATAAAGTATATATGAATGCACTCGACATAATCACCATAAGATTACCAACATTTTTCTTTTTATAACATATCTTACACTGATTCAGTATGCTTAGTGTTTCTCTTATAGTGTATGTGGTCTTTTGAAAGATAAATTAAGCCCATACACTTATTTCTGTATTTTGGTAAAAAATTTGTTGCATCAGTTTTGCCTATGCAAAACTGAGAAGGTGTTTGTCAAGTCTATTTTTAAAATACATTTTTTTATCCTTTAATATTTGCAGTGAAAATATAAAGGTATCAAAATAGATTTTGGCTCAGTGTGTTGCATGTGCTGTGTACAGAAGGTATTTAAAGCATTAGCATTATTAGGGATATCACTAGTGTGCTTCTTGTTCTACATACAGTATTGTCCTTGAACATTAACAAACCTTTTCCCCCAAATTTGTCAAATATAACTAAACATCCATTGAAGTTATATGTTGGTTTTTTTTGTAAGTCATTTTTAATGGGTTCCAAACACTTTTTTCAGTTCAAGTGTTTATGCACACCCTATAAAAATAATATTTAGATTTTTTTTTCTTAAAGGGGTTGTTCACCTTTTAGTTAACTTTTAGTATGATGTAGATGTAGAGAGTTATCTTCTGAGACAATTTGTGTTCTTTGAATTATTTAGCTTTTTATTCAGCAGCTCCCCAGTTTGGAATTTCACCTATCTGGGTGCTAGGGTCCAAATTACCCAAATTTAAATAAGAGGTTGGAATATGAATAGGAGAGGGTCTGAATAGAAAGACGAGTAATAAAAAGTAGGAATAACAATACATTTGTAGCCTTACAGAGCATTTGTATTTTTGGATGAGGTCAGTGATCCCCAATTGAAAGCTGGAAAGTGACGCAGAAGGCAAATACTATACGAAATAATGAAGAAAAATTGAAAAGTTTCTTAGAATTGGCCATTTTATAACACCCTAAATGTTACAGGTGAGCCACCCCTTGTCTCTAGTGTGTTAGGCTGCTCAGTAATCCACATGCAGATTCTGAACTGATACAATTTGCTACATTCATTGATACATTTCTCAGCAGCATCTGTGAAATATTAGCAACTACTGGATCAATTCTAACATCTGATTTTAATTAAGTCAGGGATTATGCCCATCAGGGTCAAATATAGGAAATGTATCAATTTATGTCAATATCAAATTTTGCAATTTCTGAGTCAGTGCCCCCCTCCCCTCCCAGAGCTGCCTCAAGGAGACTTGAAAGTAAAAAATAAAAGTAAACTTCTAGTATAACAACTGAAGAAAGCATAGTCTGTTTTCATGCAATCCTAGATCCAGACCCTCCATATATACCAAGAGGCATTAGTTAGGAGAGTCTCACTGGCAAACCACAGCAGTCAGACAGCATTGTGAGTTTTTCAGTTTTAAACTGTTGGATATGTGGACAATGCAATAAACCATGTAGCTATGTTCCGTGTTCCACCTTACATTTTCGGCAGGTATCAGGGCACACCTGATATAGCTACAGTGGCATAACTTGGCAACGCTGCCCCCCCAAAAAAAAAATCTACTGTGGGTGCCCGGCTCAAACAGTCCTTATGCCCATGCCCCCCGCCCGACCTACTCACACTGTACCTCTCGGAACAGCACTGCAATGCTATTTTAAAGTAAAAGATGGGTTGGGGAAGGGGGTCTGCTGTATAGATAGTTACGCCAGTGTATAGCTGATTTTACAAATAAATTTCTAGTGTACTTTCAGTTACTGATGGATGCTGTTAAATAATCGTGTATGCAAGGCATGCTGCAATTAAGGCAATCTTGAGTCACCATTTTAGTTATTATCCTTTATATAGTACTGATACATATACACACATTATATGCCCTGAAGTTGACTGAGGAAACTTACGCACAGAGAAAATGCAAACCCCTTGCAGAATGTCTGACGGGGCAATATATTGTTCATAGATCACCCATGCGAAGTGCCAGATGGTGTTCAGTCGTTGCTAAGTAGGGACTTTATTATTTATTTTTTACACTGCACTTCAGAACTTTTCAGTCTATACAGTAGCAGGCAGCCTCTGAGAAGTCACATTAGTCTTATAAAGGTCACCCAGTGTTAAATTCTCAGCACAGTTATGTTTGTGAACTTGACATGGAACAAAGACATGCTTTATCCCCTCACTGCAGATTGCAAGTTGATATGTCTGTCTTCTATTGCAGAATCAAAATACTAAAGTAGAACCATGGAGAATGAGCATGTTATAACAACATCTTCTGAAACTGCGACAACTAGCACCTCCTCTTCAGCAAACCCCACTCCTATATCTGTGTATAGCAGCTCAGATCGTCATGCTGTGCAGGTACTTCAGGATTTTCTAAAATAAAGGTCACGTGAAAGAAACAATGGGCACAGTCTTCTTTTCTTTTTATTGCCCTGATATACTTAGTTCAAATATTTATGCTGTTATGTTATTTATGCTGTTAACCCCTCTTGACTTCTTAGGCCAAAGTATTATGTATGACACAAGGCACTCCAGTGAATATATTTTGATTTTTCTGTTACTGTAGTGCCCTGTCTTTGGATTTTTCTGTAGTTGATATGGAGTCTTTAAGGTAGACCCTGGAGCAAGCACTCACCTTTATTGAGATTATTTTTCTGTGCCACCCTAACAGTCACGTAAGGCATTTTGATAGGTGCTGCTGGGTAGTAGATATTTAAAGGCCAGATGTTGCCACTGGTCACTTTCCACTGACTTGAAAGTGAAGTGCTGAGTGGACTGAGATTGTTCCACATCCTTATCTTGACAATACAGGTATAGGATCTGTTCTACAGAAACCTATTATCCAGAAAGCTCAATTGCAGGAAAGCTGTCTTCCGTAGACTCCATTTTATACAAACTATTCAAAATATAAAAAAATATTTGCTTCTTTTCCCCTCTGTAATAGTGATGGGCAAATCTGGCCTGTTTCACCAAAAATTTGCTGAAATGAATTGAAGTCTATGGATACAAACTTTTTTTTACGTGTGAGACAGCACAACAAATTGTTTTTGACATGTGCCAGTTTTTTTCACCCATTGGTGTCTGTCTGTGTCCATATTTTGGATCTTCATACCTTAAGTCTTCTACAAGTTCATGTAAACATTAAATATCCCCAATAGGCTGGTTTTGTTCCAATAAGGATTAATCTTAGTTTGGATCAAGTACAAGGTACTGTTTTATTATTACAGAGAAAAGGGAAATCATTTTTAAAAATGTAGATTATTTGGATAAAATGGCATCTATGGGAGATGGCCATTCTGTAATTCAGAGCTTTCTGGATAATGGGTTTCCGGATAACAGATTCCATACATGTATTAGGTTTGTGTAATATTTAAATGATTTTTTAGTAGACTTAAGGTATGGAGATCCAAATAACTGAAAGGCCTCTTTTCCGGAAAACCCCAGGTCCTGAGCATTCTCGATAACAGGTCCCATACCTGTACTATATTGTTACATGGACCAGTTGTTATATAACTTTATAGGGGTCTATTTATCATGATGTGTAAAAAGTGGAGTGAAGCATTACCTGTGATGTTGCTCAGAGCAACCAATCAGCAATTAGATTTCAACAGAAAATAAAAGCAAAGATCGGATTGGTTGCTATGAGCAACATCACAGGCAATGTTTCACTCCACTTTTTACACAGCATGATAAATATACCCCATAGTCTTTGTTTTAGTGATATAACATTGTGCTTTCTGTTTTGTATAATCTGACTTACTAAAGGTCATCCAGCAGGCATTAAATCGTCCTACAGGCTCCGCAGCTCAGTATCTACAACAAATGTATTCTGCTCAGCAACAACATTTAATGCTACAGACAGCAGCCTTACATCAGCAGCATTTAAACAGCAATCCTCTCCAGACCATTCAGCAGGTACATGCATTACATGTGGAAGTAGCAAAGGGGTTGTTTACCTTTGAGATAACTTTAATATGATGTTGAGAGTGATATTCTGAGTGATATTCTGAGACAATTTGTAATTGGTTTTCATTTTTTATTGTTTAAGGAGTTATTTTGCTTTTTATTCAGCAGCTCTTCAATTTGCATTCTGGTAGTTAGGGACCAAACTACCCTAGCAACAATGCACTGATGTGAATAAGAGACTGGAATATGAATAGTTGAGGCCTGAATAGAAAGATGAGGAATAAAAAGTAGCAATAACAATACATTTGTAACCTTACATAGCATTTGTTTTTTTAGAAGGGGTCAGCGACGCCCATTTGAAAGCTGCAAAGAGTCAGTAGAAAAGGGCAAATAACTATAAAAAATAGATAATAAAGACCAACTGAAAAGTTGCTTAGAATTGACCATTCTATAACATAATAAAAGTTACCTTAAAGGTAAACCACCCTTTTAATGGAATATTAGGTTGTTTAAGTTAGTATCTTAATACCTAGGAACCTTCCAAATGTTTGAATACTCAAACATTTATGTGTAGTAGCCGAAAGCCCAGCTGCACTCATTTTTGTTATCAAATTGTGGCAGATTAGAATTTCATTTAAGGGTTCTTGGAACTGTGAAGTGGGTAAAATATTTGGAGGCCCTGTTTTAAAACTATGTTAAGGCTGTTGCTCTTTTTAAAACAAACTTTATGTTGGGGTTTCCCCTACTGTACAAAATATATATATTTTGAAGCCGTAAATGGAACTGAACTATTAAAAAAGTGTAATTATTTTTTTTACTTTTGAACACAAATGTTTTTAGCTTTACTGTTTCAGCTTTTAATATTATTTCACCTATTTTTTATTTTAGTCTAATGTGACTGGAGAACGCCCATCTGTTTCATCTGTTAGCACTACACAGCAATCAAATGTATCGCAAACATCTGTAAGTTCCACATCTTACTCCTGTAAAAGATTTAATGGCACAAGAGTGTGCCCTTTATTGCTCACGCAGAGAGCACTTTAGGGTAGGCAGTATGAACAGGACCCTGTTGTGACCTACCTCCATTGCTGCTCCCTTACTTCTCCTCCAAGTTAGGGGGGCGGGACAGGGGAAATCTGTTTGCCCCCCAAGAATACACAGCTGCCAGATGCAGGTAGTGCTGTATTTATGGTGGCAAACACAAGTCCCCTTGCCTTAAAGGGATTCTGTCATGATTTTTATGATGTCGTTTTTATTTCTAAATTAAACTATTTACACTGCAAACAATTCACTCCACAATATAAAATTTAATTCCTGAACCAGCAAGTGTATTTTTTTTTTAGTTGTAATATTGGTGTGTAGGCAGCAGGTCTGGACTGAGAATTAAAATAGGCCCTGGCATTTCAGGTACATAGAGGCCCAATCAGCCCACACAGAGGCCCAAACAGCCTCCACCAGCCCACTAAATAGTGACTTTCTATGGGACCTTATAGCAGCCCCTCTGGCATTTGCCAGAACCCACAGATTGCCAGTCCGGGCCTGGTAGGCAGCCATCTCAGGTCATTTTGCCTGGTCATGTGCTTTCAGAAAGAGCCAGAACTGCTTTCTGGCAGGCTGTTATTTCTCCTACTCAATGTAACTGAATGTGTCGCAGTGGGATCTGGATTTTACGATTGAGTGCTGTTCTTATCTACCTGGTAACTGTTATCTTGTGTCAGGGAGCTGTCATCTGGTTACCTTCCCATTGTTCTATTGTTAGGCTGCTGGTGGGGGAAGGGGTGATATCACTCCAACTTGCAGTACAGCAGTAAAGAGTGACTGAAGTTTATCAGAGTACAAGTTACATGACTGGGGGCAGCTGGGAACCTGACAATATGTCTAGCCCCATGTCAGATTTCACAATGATATATAAAAAAAAATCTGTTTGCACTTTTAAGAAATGGATTTCAGTGCAGAATTCTGCTGTAGCAGCACTATTAACTGATGCATTTTGAATTTTTTTTTTCTCTTGATAGTATCCCTTTAAGCTAGTCTAGAAGCCCAAACTATAATAGCCTATTTTAAAACTTAGTGACAAAAAAATACTGCTTAATACCTTTTGCGTTTTGTATAATTAGGTGGGCATGAATATCTTATTCATTTTCACTATCTTCCCATTTTTTTATTTCCATTCTTCCTTCACTTTTGCATCCACTCCCTCCCCTTTACTCTACATTAGCAAATTACAGTCATATGAAAAAGTTTGGGAACCCCTCTTAATTCTTTGGAGTTTTGTTTATCATTGGCTGAGCAACTTCCTTTTAATATATAACATGCCTTATGGAAACAGTAGCATTTCAGCAGTGACATCAAGTTTATTGGATTAACAGAAAATATGCAATATGCATCAAAATTAGACAGGTGCATGAATTTGGGCACTCCAACAGAGATATTACATCAATACTTAGTTGAGCCTCCTTTTGCAAATGTAACAGCTTCTAGATGCCTCCTATAGCCTTCGATGAGTGTCTGGATTCTGGATGGCAGCGTTTTTGACCATTCGTCCATACAAAATCTCTCCAGTTCAGTTAAATTTTATGGCTGCTGAGCATGGACAGCCTGCTTCAAATCATCCCATAGATTTTCAATGATGTTCAAGTCAGGGACTGTGATGGTCATTCCAGATTATTGTACTTCTCCCTCTGCATAAATGCCTTTGTATATATCCAAGTGTGTTTAGGGTCATTGTCTTGTTGGAATATCCAACCCCTGCGTAACTTCAACTTTGTGATGCTGATGCTTGAATTTTATCCTTAAGAATTTGTTGATATTGAATTCATCCGTCTCTTGACTTTAACAAAAGTCCCAGTCCCTGAACTAGCCCCACAGCATGATGGAACCTCCACCAAATTTGACAGTAGGTAGCAGGTATTTTTCTTGGAATGGGATGTTCTTCTTCCACAATGCAAAGTGCTCTTTGTTATGACCAGATAAATAAATTTTTGCCTCATCCGTCCAAAGCACTTTATTCCAAAATGACTGTGGCTTGTCTAAATGAGCTTTTGCATACAACAAGCGACTCTGTTTGTGGGATGAGTGCAGAAAGGGCTTCTTTCTCATAACCCTGCCATACAGATGTTCTTTGTGCAAATTGCATTGAATTGTAGAACGATGTACAGATACACCATCTGCAGCAAGGTGTTCTTGCAAGTCTTTGGAGGTGATCTTTGGGTTCATTCTTACCATTCTCGCAATCCTCTGCATATGCCGCTCCTGTATTTTTCTTGGCCTGCCAGCCCTGGGTTTTACAGCAACTGCGCCTATGGCCTTCCATTTCCTGATTACATCCCTTACAGTTAAAACTGACAGTTTAAACCTCTGAGATAGCTTTTTGTAGCCTACCCCTAAACCATGATACTGAACAATCTTTGTTTTCAGATCTTTTGAGAGTTGCTTGGATGATCCCATGCTGACACTCTTCTGAGGAGAGTCAAACAGAAGCACAACTTGCAATTGGCCACCTTAAATACCTTTTCTCATGATTGGACTCACTTGCCTATGAAGTTCAAGGCTTAACGAGCTAATCCAAACAATTTGGTGTTGCCAGTAATCTGTATTGAGCAGTTACATGCATTCAAATTAGCAAAATTACAAACTTTTGCACAGACAGTTTTTCACATTTGATTTAATTTCATACAACTGAATACTGCTTCACTAAATATCTTTGTTCAAAAAACACCCCAGTACTCAGATGTTCCTGGGAAATGAAAAACATACCACTGTTATCTTTTTTTGTTGAAAGTGGAGTAAATTATTATGCCGGCTGAGAGGGGTTCCCAAACTTTTTCATATGACTGTATATTACCATTATAACAATGCAAAACAATATTGGGAGGGACAAGGGACAGGGTAGGAATGTATGGTTGTTCTTGATAACATTGCCAATTATTTTTAACAGGTTCATCTGTCTACTTCCCCTCCACCTCCACAAATGCTAAGTCGATCACAAACATCTAGTACAACTAGTAGTAGCATCACTCAAAAGACAGTATTGCTGGGAGGTACTTCTCCAACCTTAAGTGCAAGTCAGGCCCAGATGTATCTCAGAGCCCAGATGGTGAGTATATTTTTTAAATTTCAGACAAAAGACTTAGATCTAAAGATAAGTAGCCACAATTTATCGTTTTATTTCAGGATTGATTGTTTTAAAAATAAAAGACTCACCAAAAGCTGTGTGCCTACATGTCGGGAGTTACGATCTTAGTAATTGGCCTTTGCTTCAAATTTCTCCTCCTTCCTTCCTTAAGGCAACTTCGGGGAACTTTGGAAAACTAAGCGCCGGCGTTCAGGGAGATTGGTCGCCGCAAAGACAAGGCGATTAGTCGCGAGGCGACTAAATCTCCCCGAAACATTCAGTGTGACCTTACCCTAATGATAAAAAGGAAGGCTCTCAGAGTAATAAGTAAGGAAGGGAGTATTTTGATTTATATTTAGGAATACAAACTGTCTCATATTGCTGTATAACATCGAATGCTTCTGGTAATTACTTGTATGTTAAAGCATGTGGTCTGTTTAACGGTTAACCTCTTTGGTGGACACGCAGTGTATGTATGTCAATATCATGGGGGGATTAATAATATGGTAACTTGATTTTATTAGTCAATCATTCAGAAATGGCAGTAGGATTCAAGACTTTGTAGATCAACAAATAATTTGTCCTATTTAGGTATTTTACCAACTCACCTTAGATTTATTAAAGGGGTTGTATACCTAAAATGAGGCCCTCTACCACAACTTCTTGTCACAGTTACAGTGTATAGATTGTTTACTGTACTCTAGTATTGGTACAGACTTACGGCATGAGATTTGAGGCAGGAAAATCTGTGGTGCTCAGTAAGTTGATTGGATGCAACATTTCTTGCTTCCAAAGTTTCAAAGTGGAGCCAGTTGCTTGTAATAGTCTCTAAGCTTCAGAGGGGGATCTCTGCTCTCAACCTCACTGCATCCACTAGACTTCAGGGTTAATCTCTGACTTCCTATTTAAGATTGCTTGTGCAAAACTCTGCGTCAGTTAGGAAACTCACACAGGGTTTCCTTAATGAGTGCTTCTGCTGAAAGGCATGAGAAATCTTAAGGGATACTGTCATGGGAAATATATATATATATTTTTTTAAACGCATCAGTTAATAATGCAGATCCAGCAGAATTCTACACTGAAATCCATTTCTCAAAAGAGGATAAACTTCAGTCTATTTTTACTGCTGTACTGCAAGTTGGAGTGATATCACCCCCTCCCTTTCCCCCCTCAGCAGCCAAACAACAGAGCAATGGGAAGGTAACCAGATAATGGCTCCCTAACACAAGATAATAGCTGCCAGATAGATCCAAGAACAACACTCAATAGTAAAATCCAGGTCCCACTGCGTCACATACAGTTACATTGAGTAGGAGAAACAACAGCCTGCCAGAAAGCAGTTCCATCCTAAAGTGCTGGCTCTTTCTGAAAGCACATGACCAGGCAAAATGACCTGAAATGGCTGCCTACACACCAATATTACAACTAAAAAAATACACTTGCTGGTTCAGGAAATACACTTTATATTGTAGAGTGAATTATTTGCAGTGTAATCAGTGTAATTTGGAAATAAAAAATACATCACAAAATCATGACAGAATTCCTATAAATAGACCCCTTATTCTGTGCTGGTGTTTTTAGCTGTTAAAGAAGTGCCTGTACCGCATACCTCCCAAATTTTAAAGTCACAAAAAACAGGACAAATTTGGCCAAGCTCTAGCCTCCCCAGACCATGCCGAGTTACACCCCAACACAACATTTAGATGTATCACTATATTTCACTTTTGCCACTCTTGTTTTTAGATTTTTTGCCTAAACTTAAAGGGAAAATATACCCCCCCCCCATTTTAACATGAGCTCAAGGATGTCATCAGGGGGGCACAGGGGGCACGCTTGTACCGGGCCTATATGGGCTGTGCTACACTTTTCAAAATATCTGCCCCCCCCCTTAACAGCGACAAAGCAGTGCCACACCTGCCGAACAGCCGGAGTACCGAACAGCCAAAGTCCCAAAGAGCTGAAGCAGTGAAAAGACCTGAATCCGCTAAAGGAGCCAAAGATGAAGTCCTGAAGCCGCGAAAAGAAGCCGAAGTTGAAGTCCCGAAGCCACAAAAGGAACCTGAAGTTGAAGTCCCGAACCCGCGAAAGGAGCCAAAGTTGAAGTCCCAAAGTCAGTTCTATTGAACACCAATGTGTTTATTAAACCCCTAGCCACCAATGTATGATTTTAATACTCTATAGGCCCTTGCCACCAATGTTTTATTAAAAAAAATATTCTCTGGGCCCCAATGTTTCTTTTTAACTTGTAAGGGGGGCTCTGGTGCCAATGTTTTTTTAAAAAAAAACTTATGGGGGGCCCTGGCACCATTGTTTTATTTTTTATTTTTTTACTTATGAGGGGCCCTGACCACCAAGGACTTTTTAAAAAAACTATAATGAGTGGCCTTGGAGCCAATGTTATTTTTTTTTTTTTTATTTTGTAGGGGGCCCTGACCACCCAATGTTTTTTTTAAAAAACTTTTATGGCGCCACAGTTTGTTTTTTTTAAAACGTATAAGGGGGTCCTCACATCAATGGATTTTTATAACTTGTGTGGGGGGGTTTACCCTTTTTAGCACTGTCTGTGTGGTCTTTTAACTTTGGTGTGGGGTGGGCGGGGCCCAGAAAATTGTTGTACAGGGCCCCCGTGATTTCTGATGCCGGCCCTGCATGAGCTGATTTAGTTGGGCTTATGTAGAAAAGGTGCATAAACACTGTCAGCACTGCCAGATACAAATATAAATGTATTTTATTATAATGCCATACCTGATTTCACAAAATCATAAAAGGCTGTCGGTGTGTTGGCAGTTCCTCCTAACCCTAACCTTTCCAGAGGCTCAATGTAATGCTGCCCCATCCTTATCTTGTTCCTATGGCGTAACTAGAATGCACCAAGCCCCCCCCCCCCATCAGAGGGGCCTGGCATACACATACTGTTTATGCATCTTTTCTACATATGTATTGTATTGATGAATAGTGAATTTTGCTGTTTTCCCTTTTTAGATATCTCTTTTCTATTCAATAAAAATATTTGAAAAAAATTGAAATCATCTTGTCTTTAAACTGATGTGTATTCTGTCATCTATAATGCAAAGTTATACACTCTGTGTGTTATTGATATTAAGGGGGTTATTTATCAAAGGTCGAATTTTAGAGCTTTTTTTATATATTGAATGAACTCACAACTCGAATGACTTCTCATTTAAAAAAAATCTCGAATGGAAAAAACTTGAATCAGTGACTTCGGGGGTTAACAACCCGAAAACTTGAATTGATCGAGTTTTCTGTGAAAAAAAACTAGTCACTCTAATTAATTGAGTTATCGGGCAAAACCCTCAGAAAAAAACTCTAACATCATGAAGGCTATTAACATTTTCAAACGGTTCAAGGGATCTCTGGGACCTCAACAGGTTTTAGATGGTGTATTTTCGGATTCCCGCTATTTCCAGGGTCAGGGAATAATATCTTGAAAAATTGGAGTTTTAATCCAAAAAAAAAATTTTGACCAAAAAATAACCTCCTGAACTTTAGTGGAAAACACAACTCGATCCTTATTAAATCTGGCCTGAATTCTGATCTGCAGTTTTGTACCCAAACAGAGCTTGAGATTTCAAATATTTATTTAGTTTTTAGGTTCATCTATTTACATTGCCTCAGCTAAAGCCTCCTCATTTCTAAGGCACAGATTATCTCGCCCATCTGTATTCAGGAAACGATTGCTGAAAAAACGAATCAGTTCCTGAATGCATTTTTCTGCAGTCTGGCTCGCTGCCTAATGGACTTTTCAAAAAACAGCCTTTTTTTATTCTTTATTTGAGCATCTAGTGGCCTTAGCAACAAATTTCTGTGTGGCCTTGCCTTAGAAATGAGGCTTTTATGCAGGCCATGGAACTCTGAGGTGATTATCCTTATTTTTTACAACACAGGATACATTAATATTTGTTATATGTAAGATTCATGTCATGTGACACCAATTATAAAATGCTGGTATCTCTAAGCATTGTTTATATAGTGAATAAAGTACCCCCTCTTGTAAATTATTAGGATATTATCAAGGAGTTTCATGACCATATAAAACATGATGCCAAAGGCCGAGTGTTTTTATACAGGTCACGGAACTCAGAGGTAACTTCTAATATCCTCATATTTTGCAACTGGGGGTACTTTATTTATTATAATACACATGTTTCAGTGAGTCATGTGACAGAAATGACATCAGAACTCACCGTTTATAACTGATGACATCATAACTCACCGTTTATAAGGATATCATTTACAAAATATTCACAGCTTTTGTGTATTATAAGGATATAATTTACAGGTTATTCATGTTTCTCGTGTATTATACAAATACGCTATGTATCTTATAGAAGCGCAAAGCTAATCTTATAACAGATTTTTACAATTTTGTTAAGTGGTTATAATATTGCTATTTGACCATTTTTTTTTTGTAATCATGATAGCATCAACCATCTTAATTATCATAGTTTGATGCTACTTTAAGTAGCTTAGACCCTTGCCAGGGGTAATGAATCCTGACATTTCAGGCTCTCTTATGCCCTTCCTCAAGGCACGAGAAAGGACAAAATATAGGCCTTATATTTGACCATATTTTTGCAACCAAAAAAAAAGTGCAGTGTGTGTTCTGTGTTGTATTCGCTCTTTTTTCTAACATCTGAACTGAAAGTACATTTTTAGCCTAGTGAGTGCAAAGAGATGAATTAACATTCTAAGGGGAAAATTCAATAAGCACCGAAAATATGCTAGCGACACCTTTGCCGCACTTCACTGCACATCGGCAGGCGCCGCACATCGCCAGGGCGCCGCTAATTCACTAAAATCGGAAATTGCGCTCAGGGAGGCGAAAGGTAGTGAAGTTGCGCTAGTGTTAATTCGTCAAGCAAACAGAAGTTACACTAGCGATGCCTAATTTGCATACGGTGCCAAGTTAAAGTACAATGGACGTATATGTAGCAGCAAATACATGACACTACACAAGCCTGGGAAAGCTTCATAAAATAAAATAGAGTTGTTATTTTGCCCTACACATGAGCCCACTGTATAGTTTAGGTGCCATATGTTAGGAAATGTAGGGGGAAAGGAGGGTGCCCCCAAAAAAATTTATGATCTTTTACAGCCTATCACCCTTAAAAAAGTAAAAGTCGCCGGCTTTTTTTGGGACTTAGAAAAAAATTCAACTTTTTTTTGGAGCAAGCCCTATCTACTCTATTGCACTTCGCCTGGTCTGAGGTGGCGAAGGCAAGTCTGGCGCAAGAGGTAACGTTCAGTAAAATGCGCAAGTGTAGTTATGTAGTTACGTCCCTTCGCCATAGCGCAACTTCGTCTGGCAAAAGTGTGCGAAGTAACGCTAGAGTAGGTCCACTTCACTAGCGAATTTACGCCAGCGCCCGTTAGTAAAAGTAACTAAAGGCAAAGTAACTAAATGGTGTCACGCTGGCGAATTTGCGCTAGCTTTAGCTGCTTCGCGCTTTAGTAAATTTGCCTCTAAGTGTGAAACTTCTAGTTCTCTATCTGTGCCACTAGGGGTCAGATATAATTATCTGGCAGATTAATATTGGAACCATGTTTGTCTTTTCTTATATAGTTCTCCTTGTAAACACAGTTCTGTATATTGTAGAATATTTTTTTAGGACAGAAGTGCATAAGTAGACAATAAGAGAAAAAGGAGGAAGTTCTCTTCCATGTAAAGCTTTAAAATCGAAGATATCTTGTTTGTCTTTCTTGAAACACTGTAGCTCGTCTGGGCTCCTTCTAGCCTGTTAACCACCTGGTATCTGCTATATTGTTTCAAAAATCATAGTGGTGCACAGAATAGGAAGGAAAAGGGAGATAATTCTTTTAATTGCCAATACATATACAAATAACATGAAAACCACTGAAACTAATTCGTGTTGGAAAGTTGTTTAGAATCACATTTTTATTTCACCGTGCAAAAAACTGGTTTTGGTAGACACCCCATTTAAAGAAATCATCCCCTTTAAGGAAAGCATTTCACCCTGATAAAGAAATAAATATATATTTTCTTATGCTTAGATGCCGTCCTGAGGAATTATCTTGCATTTTATTTTTTCTTTGCAGCTTATCTTTACACCTGCTGCTACAGTTGCTGCTGTGCAGTCCGATATTCCAGTTATATCATCATCCTCGTCTTCCTCCTCTTCCTGTCAATCTGCAGCTCAGGTGGGCAAAATCAAATGCATCAAAGTATGCTATATAACGTATATATGATACATGTTAGCAATTGTATCAATTACAACACCTGTATTTAATGGGTCTTAGGGATTTTGGTCAGGAGGGCCGAAGATAAGAAATGTATCAACTTATGTATCAGTTTAAAACAGTTTACAAAGTTGGTGACCCCTTTCCCAAAGCTGCTTCAGAAATTCATAAGAAGGTGAAAAATTAACTTTAAACTGCAATATTAGAAAAACAGTTAGAAATAGAAAAAAAAAACCTTTATTTCTGGTGAACTATCTGAAAAAAGTGTTGGGAAGGTGACCTAAACATAATCACACTGTTAGAAATGAAACAGAAATGGAGCTCTGGAATAATACAAATATTTTTGAGAGAGAATAGTTCCAAATAAGCCTAATGAGTCACACAGATAGTAAAGTTAATGTGGCCTAGTATTTTTATTACCTTTATTGTACCTTTTACTACCATTTTTATAAATCCCTCCATCAATAGAACTTAAAGTCTGATTTTCCCAACGTATTCAGAATAGGACTTTGAAGGGAATCTGGAATGCCCATATGAAACACATGTAAACATGGGAATAACCTAAACTATATGAATATATTGCTATGGGCAGAACCAAGACACTGCACCATGGAGCAGTAATATTTTCCACTTTGTTTTGGAGTTTTTTATTTACAATAGTAGGAAACAGTGAAAAACTGACCCAGAGTGGGGAAAAAAGGATGTCCTCTTTTGCATGTTCCAATCTTTCTAATAACGCCATCAAAATGCACAACTTATTATAATAATAATAATAGGTGTGGCCTATGGTAATGGTAATAAGCCACAAACCCCATCCATTTCTCATGGCCAAAACTACTAAAGTAGACCAGATCATGGCTTTGAATTGACATTTGTGTGAACTAGATCACATCAGTAGCACAGTGGAGCCATAAAACAAATCTACTATGATTTTAGTTATACGTTATATATAAGTAGTATTTTTTAGCGATGTACAATGTAAATGACAGTTAAAAATACTTCATATTGTATGTTTTTTAATTGGTCTAGAATTTAACAATTCGGAGCCAACCAATGCTTGAGATGTCATTTCCCAACCATAGCCCATCAAAACCCAGCAATCAAGATCACCCCCTTGCTATATGCCATAAAACAACTGTGGCAAGCTCAAAGACTATTCATGCAGATGCCACAATGGAAAATAACCAGAAAGATGAGAGTTCTGTGTCCGATTCTCGTTGCACGGCTGTAACCCGCACATCAAATTTACATCAGCTGATTTCACCAGGTATGATGTCCAAATATATATGGCACTTGTAAAGACAAATTACTAAAATTGCAACCCATAGACCAAGGCTTTTAATTAGAAGACAGCAAAACTCTTAATTGAGCACGGGGACAATTTATTTAGACCACCCAAAGAATCCATCAGATTTTACATTACAACATGAATCTGCTGGTGTTGCATGACTTAATCACGTAGGCCACTTAAAGTGTAGTTCTACCCTTAATTAAAATTGGGGCAGTGTTATGTTCTAGAATCCTCACCCTCTAAATACTCAGCAGGCTTCCATGACTCATTCCAAGAAAGGTAATTTAGATTGAAAGCAGGTCATTTAGCTTTATTGAAGTCAAGTTTTTCATTGTATTTTTGCATTTATATGTAGCAATTTCTATGAGGCCAAAATTACAGTGTGCTTAAGCAAAAGGTGGAAATAGTATATTATATGATTACCTTTATTGTCTTCTGTATATTTTTTCAAATATTGCTGCAGAAGTTATTGGTGTATATATATATATTTATATATGTGTATATTTTTGTTTTTCTTACAGTGTCATATTCTACAGTTCATTCACATTCGCTGGGTAAACACCCAGCTATCTCAATCCTTCCAGATCATCCAAAATTGCCCCAGCAAGTGATACTGCAACAGCAACAGCAGATACAGCACAGGCATCAAATACAGACCATTACTTTGCATAATCCAGCTTTAGAACCACCATCTACTCAGCATTGTGTACCGCTTCAAAGTCAGAACTTTGTACACATCCCTAGCAGTACTCATTCTCATCATTGTACACCTGTTACTACTTCCCTTTCACCATCACCAACTATCTCTCATTCGGCACAGTCATCTGTAGTAGTGTCACCTCCTCTCACTCACTCTCCCTGTCAGTCTCCAACTATAATCATTCATCCACAAGCCATCATACAGCCACAGACATCTCTGCTTGTGCCGTCCACTCTTCCAGCCCGAGACAATTTACATCATCCCCTTCAGACTACATTGCATGCAGCTCCGCAGATGTCTCTTCCAACACATCTTCCACCCACTTTATCTTTAGGGCCACAGCAACAACATGCTTTGGTTTCATCTGGTCCACAATTAATTCCTCCATTGTCACAAACACCGCAACCTGAATTACAGTCCATTGCACCACCAACAGTAGCGTCCTCTCCTCATCTTCCAACAACCCCAGCTTCCCAGCTTCAAGCACTACCTTTACAGTCCATGCAAACAATACCAGTGCAGCCTGAAATTTTAACACCAGGCCAAGTTCTGATGCAGAATACTCTGCTAACAGAAGAAGACTTGCCTGCAGCAGAAGCTCTAGTGCAGCTGCCATTCCAGACTCTTCCACCACCTCAGACTGTTGCAGTAAACCTTCATATACAGCCAGCACCAGTAGAGTCTCCTGTGGTAAGCCAAATCTAACAAATTGCAACATGGGTTTATGTGGCATCAAAATTAGAGATTCACGGAATCCACTATTTTGGATTTGGCTGAATCCATCTTGGAAGATTCGGCCGAATACCGAACCGAATCCTAATTTGCATATAGAAATTAGAGGCAGGAAAGGAAAAATTGGGTTGCTTCCTTGTTTTGTAACAAAAAGTCACGTAAAATCCTGCCCTCCCCACAATTTGCATATGCAAATTAGGATTCGGTTCGCCCAGGCATAAGGATTCGGCCGACTCCGAATCCTGCTGAAAAAGGCGGAATCTTGGCAGAATCTTGAACCGAATCCTGGATTCGGTGCATCCCTAATATATTTACCAGATAATAATTATCCATTATTTGCTGATAATGGGAAGACACCACTTACTATTAGGTGTGAAATTAATGGTTGAAAATAGCATGTTCAGTTTTCAGATGTTGCATCACTTATATGCAAACTTAAGGTTATTCATATAAGAGTAGGATGGTGTATGAAAATATTGAAATAGAACTGTGTAGATTCTTTATATCGGGCTAATCCGATCGTTCGGCCCTACAGCCAAGTAGCCATTTTGCGGTCCTCGATGAGGTGGGAAAATTTAACTTGCTCGATTGAGATCAGGATGATTTTTGGCCAGATATCAGTCTTGGAGGCCCGTCGAAAGGCCCCATACATTGGCAGATAAGCCGAATTGAAGCCGAATCATTCTAAAGGACCCGAATTGGCATCTTAAATTTGCCCATGTATGGCCATCTTTACAGAGCTTTTGTTTTAGGAAGAGGTCAGTGACCCCCATTTGAAAGCTGGAAAGAGTCAGCAGAAAAAGATAATTCAAAAACTATAAAAAGTCCAATTGAAAAGTTGCTTTGAATTAGCCGTTCTATAACATACTAAAAGTTAATTACCCCTTTGAATATTGCATAATTTTCATAAATGGATCCAGGTTATGGATTCAGTGGTGCAGTAAGCAACAAAAGTTTTTAGAAATACTTAAAAATCATTTCATTTTCCTGACAATATTCTGATTAGGTCAAAAAATTATGTTGCTTTTATAACCAGGATTGATTACTTGACTATAGTGTTTATATTATGCCAGTGTATTAATGTACTTTTGACTTGTAAGCCTTAAATGCTTTATATACTTTTCGCATTGTATATCTGTATTGATGGTTTGCAAATAACTTATAGCTATGATTATAGATTAAGTATGTTTATTTATTATAATCTCTCAACACATGTAGGTTTACCAAGTACAGAATGTGTGTCCAGAAGAGGCGCCAGTGGTGCAGAAGGACTGTGTCCATGTAATTACTCAGACCCCAACCCCTCCTACGCTGTCACCTTCTGATTTTCCCGTAGGTAGTGGAGAAGCTCTTCCTTCTGATCCCACTTTGCAAGGTAGAACATTTAATTATCCTTACACTGTGCTATCAGATAAAACAAACTGTATATACTGTATGTATTCACTGAAATAAATATGGGCAAGGAAACAACGTGTGAGTTTACTAATCACGCAGGGTTTCATGCTGAAAAAAACTTGGCAATCTTCGTCTAATTACCAGAATGAAGCGAAGAAAGACCTTGGCAGTTGTATTTTAGTGGAAGCCAGCACAGAGATTGGCAAAGGAAGAGCTGTTAGTGGGATGTATAATTGTAGCACCAGCATTTATTATGGACTGGAGAGGTTACAGTCTGTTTAGGGCCAAACAGTAGATAGTTACAGTAGTCACTAAATGACAAGAGTGTGACTTAGAATCATTTTGGCATCTTGTGCGATGAACAGTTGTATTTTAAAATGGAGGATTTTAAAATGGAGGAGTGAAATGGAAGGGAAGAATTGGATATGAGGAGTAAAGGAGAGAACATAATCAAAGATACATAGCGTATATGACTGCTATTTGGAGAGCTCTGGATCAACTAGCCGTTAGGCTGGTTATATATAGACTTAAAGGAAAACTAAACCTCCCGTTAATGAAAAATCCCCATCACCTTCCGTCCATTGGCCCCCCCTCAATGCTTTCTTCCTCCTTAGTAACCCAGTGTAAAACGTATCCCAGTCATGTACCTTGGCATAATTATGCACAGTAGCGCAGCGGACCTCTTCGGTGCCATCTTCTGTATCTTCGGATACTCTTTTATCCTTTGCCTATCTTCGGAGCTTTCCGCGAATGCACAGTAGGCACAAATACCAGAATGGTCCCAACTGGGCATGCGCAAAAAAGCTCTGTGCTGGCACTCACTTCCGAGAGGAACCAGAAGATACAGAAGATGGCGCCAGAGAGCTCCGCTTCGCTACTGTGCATGAATATGCCAAGGTACATGACAGGGACACTTTTTCCACTGAGTTACTAAGGAGGGAGAAAGCAGTGTGGGGGGCTAATGGACTGAAGGGGATGGGGATTTTTGATTAATGGGGGGTTTAGTTCTCCTTTAAAAGGTTGAACTTGATGGCAAGTGTCTTTTTTTCAACTTAAATTACTATGTTACTTTACAGGACTCCCTTCCATAGCATCTTCGGTCAGTGCCTCAGTAATCAAGTCTCCATCGGATACTTCACATATGTCTATACCAGCACCTCCGTTACTTTTACCAGCTGCTACAACAAGAAGCACTAGAACATTGAAACCTAACAGCATTCCAGGACTAGAGAAACTGCCCCATGCCATTGTAAAACCACAGATTTTGACCCACGTTATAGAGGGGTTTGTCATTCAAGAAGGAGTGGAACCATTTCCCGTAAGTATATGCTTATGAGGCCAAATTTTGTGTGAAGGCAGTGTAAGTTGTCAAGTAACAACAGTATAAATGAATATGGATAAAAGATATCAAGGAACTTTTTTTCATTCTACCCATTTCCTTGCACTGATGCCGTTCTTAGCCTACTCTCAGGCTAAGACAAGACTACATTAATTCAGGTGCAAGTAAGATGGGGCCATATAGGTAAGGGTCATTTAAGTATTATATAGAATGAAGAAAACTGGAGAGCCTGCCAAAGTGAATTAATGTTGTTTTTTTTATTGAAGCACTACATTTAAGTATTACAAAAATGTTACTGATAGGGATGCACTGAATCCAGGATTCGGTTCGGGATTCGGCCTTTTTCAGCAGGATTTGGATTCGACCGAATCCTTCTGCCCGGCCGAACCGAATCCTAATTTGCATATGCAAATTAGGGACGGGGAAGGAAATCACATGACTTTTTGTCACAAAGCAAGGAAGTAAAAATTGTTTTCCCCTTCCCACCCCTAATTTGCATATGCAAATTAGGATTTGGATTCGGGTTCGGTATTCGGCCGAATTTTTCACAAAGGATTCAGGGGTTTGGCCGAATCCAAAATAGTGGATTCGGTGCATCCCTAGTTACTGATCTTACCAAATGTTACAACAAATTTCAATGTATGTTCCCTTGTCTCATACGTTATAACGGATTTGATAATATACAATAATTATAGTCATAATTCTTTGAAGCCACCATGCTGGACTGAGGTAGTTTCAGTATACAATAAATATTAGTATAGTTTTATATATATTGGCATTTCACTGACTAGGAGTTTTTTGGGGGAGGGATTTATATCCATCAATGCTGCATTAATCTTAATATCAGCTGGCCAACCTGCAGCTGTGACTCCTATATGGGAAAGATCATTTTACAAATATATGTGAGGAGGGCAACGCATAATGAAAAGGCAAAATATATCCACTCTCAAGATATGCTTTAAGGTTCTACAAGAAAGTTTTTTGTAGCTCTGACACCATATCATTGTTACTGTTTTAATGAGGACTTCTAGCCACATGAATACTCTTAGCAAAGCTGGCCCAAGGGTTTCAGTGAATTCTTTATTTTACATCATGTATTCATTATTCTCTGGCTCTTGAGATAAATAATAGATATAGATAATTATCTCACTACTTAAAAAGGATAAGATCCAGCTTAATGTATTTCTAAATTATTGATGCAATAAAACACCATTTTAGTAACGTCATAATGTAAATACACTTTAGTGACTGTAATTAAAGAGTGGTTTACACACAATGCTTTATGGCCTTATAGGTAAATCGTTCATCCCTATTAGCGGAGAAGGCAGTGAAACCTCTGTCGCCCTTGGATGAAGGAAATATGAATATTGCTGACATGGAATCTGACATCCAAAGCTCAGCTAAACTTCCTGACAACTCAACAGACACAGACATGGAGGACCTTACTGCTGAGGGTTAGTAGACATATGCATGTATCTATACTTAATCTTGTCAGGCAGTGAAAAAACTGGAAGCCCATCCTATATAGCCTGTCCTCCACTGAGTGCTCTGAATGGCATTTCAACCTATTTTATGGGGTTTTTTTTTAGTACTTACATCCCATAACTTTTAACATTCTTTATTGAAAATAAAGAACTGTCTGGTTTTATCCATGTCTTTTGATTCTCGCAGGCCATGCTTTGTGCATCTAATACCAGTATTACAACTAAAAATGGATGTGTGCTACAGGAGTTTTGTAAGGAAGCATGTGAAAAAAAAATTGCCAAACCAAGAACAGAAACACTCCAGGAAAAATTTGGAATTTGCAATTTTCAATTATATTCTATTAATACAAACAAGTTGCAATTTTGATAACATGGAATATGATGTGAAAAAATGGCATTTTGGAGCCTGGCAGTCAGATCCTGTATGGTTAGAGAAGGACAAAACAATAAAGACAGTACACCCTTCAGCTGGAGGACCTTTGAGTGTAGTTCATGGCAGCTTCTCTAACGGTTCCTGAATTATATTTTGTGCTAGGCTCCAAAAAGCTTATAAACTTTACAGGGCAAGGGCTCATTGTTACCTAAATAACAATATGTATAGTGCTGATGTACAAAAGTAACAACATTTAAAGGTAGAAAAGTAACAATATTTGAGATTAAACGAATAATAGTATATGTAATGCAATGTATTCTATGTGTTATCTGCACTTATGAAGTAATATGTTGTTTGTGTGTGGGCAGTTAGGCCCAAACTGATACAGGTTATTATGTTTCTGCTAAATAATCACCTGTTTAGAAGAAGAAAGCTAAGACCTCCTACTGGTGTTAAGCCTAAATGCTGTTGCAGAGCCAAAAAAAAGATAAGCTTCATAATCCAGATAGTTCAAGGGTTAATTCACCTTTAACTTATCATAAATATGTTATAGAATGTCTTATTTTAACTTTTCAACTGGTCTTTATTTGAGATATATATATATATATATATATATATATATATATATATATATTTTTTTTTTTTTTTTAAATGCTACTTTTTTTTCTGATTCTTGCCATCCTTCAAAAGGGGGTCACTAACATCTACATCATGCTAAAAGTTAATGTAAAAGTTAAATACCCATTTTGATGCAATCAATGTAAAATTGATCTTTCTAGGTGATCACGCCTTTGGTGAGGGTCAGGTATTTGCAAATCACCTAATTCTTAAATAGCCTTAAATAAAGGTCTCCGCTTTATCCTAGTATTTTTTTGAAGTGTGGAGAAAGAACCAGAGTTCCAGTAGGAAACCCTGACTACAAACCCTTTACAGATAGTACCAGGTTGTAGGCAAACAGTATAGAGCTGCAAGGCTTAATGTATACATTGAAAATACATGCTTGTGTAGACACATAATCTTACAGTGGTACAGAAAGTGCTGGTAAAATTAATACAGTTTACTTTTTGGTGTAATGGGATATGAACAGCAGATAAAAGAGTTCAATAAATAACTTTGTGCCATTATTTGGAAAGAAGAAATGCTGAGTACATACTCAAAGTATTATTTTTTCAGCAGAGGGCATCGACGAGCTTGAATGTGAACTTTTGGCCTGTGAATTTTGTGGGAAGACAGGGTATCCCAACAAGTTCCTGCGGTCAAAGAGGTTCTGCTCTTTGTCATGTGCAAAAAGGTAACACGATTTGGAAATTAACACAAAGCACAATGTATGTAATTTGTATTATTTTATAATGCATGATTGTTTGATACACATGGCAATCACTTGTGTTATCCAGCTCATCTTGCCAAATCACAGATAGATAGCATATGAAGAACCATACACAGGCCACTTTTCTGTTCTGTTTATTCAGACAGATAGCATGAAAAATGGCTGGAGCCAAAGCTAGCCTAATGCTGGCTATAGACACAAAAATACAGTCATACGAAATCACCATGTGTGGAGTGTCACGTAATTTTTTGTGTCATGGCAATCAGTTGTTCAGTCGATAGGACAGGTTTAAAGATATCAGCTACTGATAATATCTCTGTATTGCCGGTCTCACGATATCAATGAATGATTGTCACTACTATTTGTCGAATATAACTTTTGTATAATTGCCTTTTATAAACTAATGGCCAGAACATCGTCTGATTTGTTCTTCCTACTTATATTAATCTAGTGGTTAATGGTAGATCGTTATATTGAAAGGAATAAACATTCATCACATAAAGAATAAAATCTGCATGTCTGTGGCCAGTGATTTATTTTGTCTGCCTGTATGTGTGGTATAAATGCTTTTCACCTCTCTCTATTACTGTCCAGCAAACCTCTTTTTCTTACCATTTTTCTTCCTATGCAGACAAAGTAATAAACTATGCTCTCCACATTTTATCCAGCATCACAAGAATTAAAAATATTACTTACCTATTGTATCTTTTCCCATTTGGTATAATGTGAGCAAAACCTTAGCACTGGGTGTTTGCAGGATGCATGCACTGAGCTTAATTAGCAATTGGTAAAAGCTGCAGCAGGTCACATGTACACAAAATGTGTTTTTCTTATATGCTGATAATGTGGTTTTGCCTATGTTTGTTTTGTGAATAATAAAATTGTAAGCTCCTTTTATGGGGAGATAGAAAGCAAAATGTATATTTATATAAATGTATTTTTTTGTTAATAATTTCAACTTTGTTGTAGCTGAATGTGCCTTTAAGTGCATGGGCTGCTGGGAAAGGCAGACTTACATACTTAAATTTTGTTTGGTTTATAGAGAGTCAGCGCTATCACAGCTTAGGGAAACAAGCAGTATGAAAAAAGAAAAAATATAGTGTAGTATATTCACATTTATCTTTTTGGTTTAGTTAGCCCACTTTCCAAAATCTCCAATCACCACAGGGTTTTCTTGCATTCCGCACTTTAGTGACACACTTAAAATGTTGCAGCACGGTCACCTTGTGTAGTTTAAAAATACTTACAAACGTTTAGTTTACATGTAAGCCTTTAGGGGTGTCTATAGTCCTAACCGGCACTTCCGCTCTCGCGTTACACGAGGTGACACGAGGTGACCGTGCTGCAACATTTTAAGTGTGACACTAAAGTGTGGAATGCAAGAAAACCCTGTGGTGATTGGAGATTTTGGAAAGTGGGCTAACTAAACCAAAAAGAGTGTGAATATACTACACTATATTTTTTCTTCTGACTCTCTAAAGACCAAAACAAAACTTTGTACTATACTTGAAGGAGAACGAGTCTATTGGGAGCTGGCAACTAAAGGGAAACATGTGTATTCCTCAAACTATACTTACAGACCAAGGTTCAAATTTCCAGTCCAGTTTAATGAGACAGATAAACCAGCTTCTGGGTATACAAGCGGTACCATCCACAAACCGATGGTCTGGTTGAGCGTTTTAATCAAACTAAAAAAAATGCTTAGTAAGTGTGTGAGTCAGGATCCAAAACATTGGGATCAATTACTTCCATATCTATTATTTGCATATAGGGAGGTTCCTCAAGCATCCAGTGGCTTCTCCCCATTTGAGCTGCTTTATGGCAGGCCCGAAAGGACCACTAGATGTTATTAAGGAAAACTGGGAGAAATCTTAATTTTAACAAAAGAATTTGGTGGATTATGTGATTTCTATGAGAGACAAGTTAAATTAGATGACTGTATTTGCCAAAGCTATCCTCACTGAATCACAGTCACACACGAAGAGAAACTTTTTTCACCAGGTGACAAAGTTCTACTTTTATTGCCATCTTCTGAGAATAAGTTGCTAGCTAAATGTCAAGGACCATTTACAGTAATACGTCAGACTGGTTTAGTAGACTATGAAATTTTCATGCCTGGTAGAATACAGCAAAAGAGAATTTTTCGTGCCAATTTATTAAAAAAGTGGGTTGACAGATCATCTAGTGTGTGCACTATTCTATCGGAATGTTGCCCAAATGTCTTTGAGCAAGCTTATTCTAGTTTGTCCCATAACTGTTCTGAGTTATCAGACCTAAAAAGGGGTACAGAACTGACATCTGAGCAGAACATAGACTTAGATCTGTTGTTTAAGAAACACAAGGCAACATTTGTATCTAAACCAGGCATTACTAATGTAGTTAAACACATTATTGACACTTGGGATGCAAAACCAATCCATCAAAAACCCCTACAGGGTACCAGAGAAACTTAAACCAATAATAGAGGCAGAATTGGAAAATATGTTAGAGCTAGGTGTCATTGAATCATCTACTAGCCCATGGTGTTCTCCAATTGTCATTGTACCCAAGAAAAATGGGGAAAAGCGGTTTTGCAAATACTTCAGAAAAATTAATCAAGTTTCAAAATTTGACTCTTATCCAATGCCCCTCATTGATGCTATGATTAGCCAACTGGGTGAAGCCCAATATATCTCTACATTTGACCTAACAAAAGGTTACTGGCAGATTTTATTGGATAAAGAATCCCGTGAGAAAACTGCTTTTGCTACACCCCAAGGGTTATTTCAGTTTACACATATGCCATTTGGGTTACACGGGGCACCAGCCACATTTCAGCGGCTAATGGATATAGTGACAAAGCCACACAGTTCACACTGTGCTGCTTCTCTTGACAATGTCATCATATTTAGCTATGATTGGAAGTCTCATATTGTCCATTTCCAATGCTGGACTTACAATAAACCCAACCAAATGCTCTATAGCTCAAAAAGAAACCTCTTATCTAGGATATGTGATAGGAAATGGCAAAGTTAAACCAGGAAACTTCAAAGGTAAAGGCAGTAAAAGAAGCCCTTGTTCCTAAGATGAAAAAAGAAGTTAGTTTTTTTTAGGTCTGGCAGGTTATTACCGCCGTTTTATCTCAAATTTCTCTGTGTCTTAGTGATCTTACAAAAAAGACCCAAAGGAATGTTGTTGAGTGGACATCAGATTGTGACAAAGCATTTAACATTCTAAAAGAAATACTTTGCACAGCTCCAGTTTTGACTAATCCAAATTTCTCACTACCATTTCAAGTGCAGGTTGATGCATCAGAGAGAGGTATAGGGGCTGTTCTTTGCCAAATTCAAGATGAGAAAAAACACCCAATTTTATTTATTAGTAGAAAGTTTTTTCCCAGAGAACAGAAATATTCCACTATAGAAAAGGAATGTTTGACCATTAAGTGGGCCATAGAGAGTTTACGTTATTATCTGACCGGAAAGGAATTTGTTGTAGTTTCCGATCATCATCCATTATATTGGTTGAACCAAATGAGAAATAACAATGCTCGTTTAGCAAGGTGGTAACTGGCATTGCAACCTTACAAGTTTACAGTACATTACAAACCAGGGAGTCTGCATAAAAATGCTGATCACCTATCTACTGTAGGTTTGGTACTGAAGTCCAGGAAGAGTTTGTGGAAGAACAAGCTTCCACTTAAGCTGCGGGGTATGTTAGGATGTGCACAGTGATTTATTTTGTTTGCCTGTATGTGTGGTATAAATGCTTTCCCCCCCTCTCTCTATTGCTGGCCAGCAAACCTATTTTTCTTCCCATTTTTCTTCCTATGCAGACAAAGTAATAAACTATGCTGATAATGTGGTTTTGCTTATGTTTGTTTTGTGAATAATAAGATTGTAAGCTTCTTTTATGGGGAGATAGAAAGCAAAATGTATATTTATATAAATGTATTTTTTTGTTAATAATTTCAACTTTGTTGAATGTGCCTTTAAGAGCATGGGCTGCTGGAAAAGGCAGACTTACACACTTAAGAAACATACAAAAGGCTGTTTAGAAGAACTCCTGATCTCAGAGCAAGCAGTCTAAGTGTAGGGTATAAAGAAAAAGGAGAAAGAAAGAAAAAGGGCCTTGTTTTGTGACTGCACATGATCCGTTATATCTAGCAGAGAGGAGTTACATTTACCTAATCCTAATAACAAGCAACATTGTAATTTGATAACCTGGTGTTATCATCTTATCTTAAAGACTGCAAACAAAGTTTTAAATTGGATAACTGAAGATAAGATAAGGGTATCCTTTTCTAAACCATACAACGAATTGAAACTAAATTATCTTTTTGATAAATTTTGAGGGAAGTGTTTGATATATAGAGGTTTGGTGAATTGATACAGTCACAAAACAAGGTCCTTTTTCTTTCTTTCTCCTTTTTCTTTATAATTGATTTACACCTTGTTTGGCTGTAGAGTCTGAGCATCTATTGAATTTATTTTAAGAGTTAATTTTTTCCTTCTAATAAAAGTCCAAGTGTAGGGTGGTTGCCTGGAAAGAGGTAGTTGCAAAGTGCCCTGTTTATTTTTGTTATATGAAGTTGGAACAGTGCTTTATGTGAAAAGTTAGCGAAAATACTTTTCTTCTGTTCTTCTTCAATGTAACTTACTTGGCAATTACAAGGTTAGTAAACGGCAAGGCATTTTCAAGGAGATTTGTCTCCTGCTGTAGCAATTTTCTAGTGCGGGTAACAAATCTCCCTGTGTGTTATTGCCTTAGGCTTAGTCCACACCAGGCCGAACCGCTTCCTCTTCTCCTGTAATGAGAGTCGCCTGCGTTAGAACACACTCGGCAATTAGTTTTCCCAAGTTGCTCGAAGTTTCCTGAGGCAACTTCGGAAAACGACGCGCTGCATGTGTCATAACGCAGGCGACTCTCATTACAGCCGGCGCAGGAGAAGAGGAAGCGGTTCGGGGAGATTAGTCGCCTCAAAGAGGTAGCGATTAGTCGCCAGGGCGCTAAATCTCCCCGAATCGCCTGGTGTGGACTAAGTTTAAATGGTGCAAAACAAGACAGTAGGCCTTTCAGTGCATAATCACTAACACACCCATTTTATGCCATGTGTAATATATTTTAAAAGAGTATAAAAGTGACCCGACACCTGAAATAAGTATGCACCATTTAAAACTGTACAAAAAGGTCTATATTTTCCAGTTTTGATTCTGTGAGCAATTATCAGGAAAATTAAGTGAACCAACATGATTTCTAATTCTTTCATTATTCACATGATTTTGAGTTTGCATGGCGTGTCAAGAGGTGAGAGTCTGGAATGGGATGACATGGGGAGGTCACAGGTTCTTACCAGGCCCCGCATAGTTAAGCCACTGTGATCTAGACACTTAAAAGGCAAAGAATGAAAGGGCATCTATCACCTAACTATTGTTTCTCCAAGGGGGCCAACAAAGCTCACATTCTAATAAAATATGTGTGACCTAGATTGCTCATTGTGCCCCCGAGCCAATCTTTTAGGTCGCACCTTTGGTGAAAAGCGTCTTTGGAAAAACAAAGTGATACGTATGCAATCCTGCTGACATGAATGTGAATCGCCGACGGGATGGCATATGTATCACTTTAGTTTTCTGAGGCATTTCGGGGAGAGTGGCGAAGAATTGTCTCTTGGCGACTAATCTCCCCGTGTGCCAGACACCTGTCAGTTTACCCAGTGCAATTAAAAAAAAGGGAAAAATATGCCACCAGCTTGGATAGCTACTGCTGCAATACCTGTTATGATTTTTTCATGGAAAAAAGAAGGGATCATTTCATGTTAACCAATTTCTTCCCAACACTGATGTAGCAAATAACTAAATTCATTGTACCATGCTTGGCATATTTTGGAAATACAGCTATGGGTATTGTAGCATATATTTATTTATCTGTGTGTGCACCATAACTTAAAGGGATACGGTCATGGGAAAACATGTTTTTTTCAAAACTCATCAGTTAATAGTGCTGCTCCAGCAGAATTCTGCACTGAAATCCATTTTTAAAAAGAGCAAACAGATTTTTTATATTCAATTTTGAAATCTGACGTGGGGCTAGATATATTGTCAGTTTCCCAGCTGCCCCCAGTCATGTGACTTGTGCTCTGATAAACTTCAGTCACTCTTTACTGCTGTACTGCAAGTTGGAGTGATATCACCCCTCCCCCTCAGCAGCCTAACAACTGAACAATGGGAAGGTAACCAGATAGCAGCTCCCTAACACAAGATAACAGTTCCCTGGAAGATCTAAGAACAACACTCAATAGTAAAAGCCAAGACCCACTGAGACTGATTCAGTTACATTCAGCAGGAGAAATAACAGCCTGCCAGAAAGTAGTTCCAGCCTAAAGTGCAGGCACAAGTCATATGACTGTGGCAGCTGGGAAACTGACAAAATGTCTAGCCCCATGTCAGATTTCAAAATTGAATATAAAAAAAATCTGTTTGCTCTTTTGAGAAATGGATTTCAGTGCAGAAATCTGCTGGAGCAGCACTATTAACTGAGGCGTTTTGGAAAAAACATGTTTTCCCATATCAGTATCCCTTTCACATCTTTTTGACCTGTAAACAACACACCAGCGCTGAGTCACTGACCGATTTCCCCTGCTCTAACTGACTCATTCCAACAAGTCATCAATTTGCTCTCCCCACTTTTTACTTTCTTGTACAGTACATAGGCATTCTGCTTTTAGGAGCCCCCAGATCTGTAATTTGTAGAAATCTCTTTAAAGTTAGGTATAAGCTATAGTTGGTTCTGTCTCTTTGTTTGATGCAGTAACATTTACCAGAAAATGCAGCTCTGTGGGTGAGATTCTAGCAGAAATCTAATTTTAAATATGTAATAATTCAATCACCATGCCAGAACAAATAAATCTACATAGCACGTGTATGTGTAGATAAATGCACTATAATTGTTAGAGAATATACTCAAAGTTATCAGAAACACTATTGAACATGCAGGCCTGTGTAAGCACCCATGACACAAACTTGCAGTTAGATTGTACTAATACAGGAGAAAACATCAGTTCAAATAATGAATAACATATTTGGTACAAACCGTACAGCTGTGAAAACGGTTATTAAGAACATCGTAGGTGGGAAGATTACCATAAGACAAGTACATTAGAACCCCAATTTTACCCAATTCTATGAGGTATATTTATCAAAGAGTGAAGTTAGAGATCGCCACAGTCTTCTAGATTGAAATTCCACCACTCTTCATTCATTTCTATGGGATTTTTAAAAGAGTATTTTTCAATGGCTGAAAGTTCATCTTTTGATAAATACGCCTTTAAAATCCCATAGAAATGAATGAAGAGTGGTGGATTTCAGGACTGTGGTGATCTCTAACTTCACTCTTTGATAAATATACTACTATGTTTTTTTGGAATTGACACGTTTTATATTACAGTCCTATACAGACAGGCAGTGTTTTTTTTTTTTCTCAAAGCTTTTACATTTTCTTTACGTGATTTTATTGCCACCCCCTGGGAATCATAAGCATCCAAAGAACACAGTAAAAATTCACTAGGTTCTATCCTATCCAGGGTTGCCACATTTTTTGGGAAGAATTATTTCGATTTTATTTTCTATTAATAAAATTGGGGTTAAGCATAATTTTTACCGGCCAGGCCGGGTGGCAACCCTAATGCTATCTAGCCTGTTTTAAAACTCAGCAGTATCAGTCACACATGGCTTCAAGGAAGAACATATCAAAGAAACCCAATATTAGATGATATGGGCCTTCCTTGTGAGCTGCAGAGTATTTTATGAATCATGAGAAGAATGAATACGAATCTCAGGATATGGGGAAAATAGTAACTGATACACTTCTTCTGTCAGCACTGTTAAATTAAGAGATTTATTTCAGCTTTACTGTAAGGTCACGTTAAGTTTTTTGGGTTTTTTTTTCAAAATATAATGCAAAGAGTTACCATGCTGCCATTTTGCTTCCCTGTGATGATCTGCTTTATTCATAATTTCCCTTGTACCACCTCTGTCAGCTTGATAAGGAAATGAGTATTTTAAATATATTGTGCCCCAATCACTGATCTGTATGCAGATATTTACCCCTCTTCTGCCCTGAGGCAGCTTTTGTGGAAATGAGGCTCTTAAAGTTACCAGGAGCCGAGTTTTTTTTTTTTTTTGAAGTCTGAGGGGCGCTGCCTCCTGAATCAAATCTCTCCAGTCGCCTCATTGGTGCAGCACGCTTATCTGTATGCTTGAGGAAATGGTGTGCCCAGAAAAGGTTGCAGCCAACATGGCATTAGTAAAAGAACCAACTGTGAATGTGGAATCTGTGTTACTGGCACTAAAGCCATTTTTTAGGTGGGTGCAACATAATCTAAATTGTATAGCACTAAAAAGGATTTCCATAACTGCAATAAGACATCACCTGAGTTTCAATGACCACACGTAAAATTTGAGTCTGTCCTACACAAAAATGCTGATATTTTTGTCATAGAACTGAAACTAAATATAAAATACAATGACCACATTATAAAACCATGATATTAAAGGAATTATTCATGTTGTGAATCTGAAGATCAGCCTGAGGCAAGAAGCCCTGTGTAGGGGTCTGGATACTCATGTATAGAAGAACCAAGCACAGCCGGTACCAGTAAAAGAGGGAGAGAGAGGACCAGATGATGGGGGTAGGCCAAAACAAGACGGAGTTGAAGGGTGAAGGAGTCTGTCACAGCAGACAGTGTAAATTGTTTTGTAACTTGTCTACAAAATAAGAGGAGAAGCTGGAACTGCCTTTTCTTTGCCTCTATCTATATTGAGTGATAAATCTGTCTATAAATGTGGCAGGCCTTTAAGTGTGTTGAAGGACAACAGTGGGCTTGGCTGTAAAGGAAGAGAACACACCTACAATTGCTTGCATAGCACACAAATCCATTGTCATCTGCCAAAAAATTTGGAAGGCAGATTAGGGGAAATTGTCCATGGAAAACACATGTAGGAGTATTTGTGTAAACTGCATTTAGTATCTATCTAGAAATAAACAGTTTCCAGTATGTTCCTGTTAGCAGGTATTGTTTTGTTACATGTACAGGAACTAGGATCATCATACTCCATTCTGAGACTTCCTGTGAAGCTTTCTTATTGTTGTCAGATTGTCCCTAGGGAGTGATTTCACCTGTTTGCTAAATCGTTTGCTCTTTATCCAG